>NC_133538.1:10933282-11554219 GCF_048544455.1 Silene latifolia | reverse complement strand
GAAGCGGTAGCAAAGTTCATTCGAATGAAATCATTTGCAGATATGGTGTGCCGCATGAGCTCATTAGCGACCATGGCACTCACTTCAGCCGAAATCGCCGTAATACTTGAAAAGTATAAAATCAAACACCACAAGTCGTCACCTTATCGACCTCAAACAAATGGGGCGGTGGAAGCCGCTAACAAGACAATCACTGTGATTCTCAGAAAGATGACCGACAATTATCACGAATGGCCAGAGAAGATACCGTTCGCACTATGGGGATACTGTAACGTCTATTCGCACGACCCACCGGAGCAACTCCGTTCTATTTAACATATGGGATGGAAGCGATTCAGCCTATCGAATTAGAGGTACCTTCTTTAAGGATCCTATTAGAAAGTCAGGTCCCTGAAGGCCGACCGGCCGCAAGCCAGTATGATTCCTTGGTCATGCTCGACGAGCGACGGTTAAATGCGTTACATCATGTTCAACTCTATCGGAAAAGGATACAAAGGGCATTTAACAAAAAGGTGAAACCTCGAGGAATAAAGGATGGGGATTTGGTCCTAAAGTCTGTGCGCGCTTTACTACCAATCGACCCGAGGGGAAAATTCAAGCCGAATTGGGCGGTCCTTACAGTAAAGAAAATATTATCGGGAGGCGCTTGATCGGACCGATGAGATCTAGATGGCAATGACTTTGCGAATCCGACGAATTTGGATCAATCAAGAAATACTATCCGTAGAACTCATTCTCAATGTCGTAAAATAAAATTTTGAATTCTTTTGTGCTCGTGAGCGAGTCTAGGCCGCAGCACTTTTGCTTCGCTGCTTTTTGTGCGTTATAAATCGATGATTGTAGCGCATTTGTTTTGTGGAACTACGAGCTCGGTTTGATTCTGTTGATAACAGATACGTAGGCAGCTCTTTAAAAGAGTACAACCGACCCTTTCCTTTGAATAAAATGAAATTTTATGCAGAAACTGGGAATTTTAATAGATAGTAAGTCTTATTAAAGGTCGGGCGATGCCCATTACATCCTTCAAAAGAAAAAAGGAAAACAGCTAGCAACAAATAATAAGTAGTAGTATTAAATAATAGATTGGAGTCGAAGGCTCATACATCTTCTTTTTCCCTTTGCCTTTTGGGTCACGTGACCGAGGCTCCTGCAGAGGAGGGGTAGTTGCGTTCTGTCTAGCGCGCTTCTTAGGAGGAATCGTCATTTCCTCCCGAGGGCCCAGCCTATCTTTTACACTCAAGCGAGGACCAAGCCTCCCTTCTAAGGCTGAGCCCGAGTGTGCCTTTGAACCCAACCGTTCCCACACACTGTCGCCCTGTGAGTCGGTCTTAGGAGTCTTCTCGGTCTTAGTTTCAGTCCAGATGCGCAGACGAAAGATCGTTAACAAAGAAGTCGCGATCGCTTCGCTTTTGTCATAATATTTGATGTCGACAAGCTCATCCTTCCGACACAAGTCCTTACCTGATTCGGTCTTCTCTTTAAGCCATTTAGTATAAGACGGGGATACCCAGGTAGTCTGAGGGCGCGCAGATACGTACCAAAGACGCCTTTGGTGCCACCTCTTGAGCCAATCATCACATATAGAGGAATTCGGCTCTTCTTGCTCGTCCCAATGACCTCACACTTGGGAATTATTTGTCTACGGCCCATCCGACGCAGGACGCGGTCAGGGTAAATGTGAATAGACCTCTCTAAACCCGGTAGTTGCAAACGTCCGGTCTTGTCATCTTAGGAAGGATAGTAAAAGATTTGAGGCGAAGCCAAGGCATGAACCAGCAAAGAGGGCGACCTTCCCCTTCTGTCAGTTTGTTTCGCCAATAGGCAAGGTCATTTTGATGATCGTCTTCATACCGCTTGGCACGCATAGTCAGCATACGAGCGAGATACGAGCTGGGCTCGCGCGGCGGGGCGAAGAGCCAAAATCTCTCGCAAAGCCACACCTGAAAAAAAAAGAAAAAAAGAGAAAACATGAAAAAAAAAAAGAAAAAGACGAAAAAAAAAAAGAAAAAAAAAAGAAAGGAAAAAAGAAAAAGACGAAAAAAAAAAAAAGAAGAAAAAAAAAACGTGATAAAAAAAAAACGAAAGAAAAAAAAAAAGAAAAAAGAAGGAAAAAACGGAATTGTGGCAGGAATCGTGGCAGAATACGCGAGAATCGTGGCGAAGAAAAGCAAAATCGTGGCGAATCTGAAAGAAAATCGTGGCAGAATGCAACAAAATCGTGACAAAATCGTGGCAGAATGCAACAAAAGCGTGGCAACAACACAAGAATTGTGGTAAAAGGAAAATTAATCAAGGATGCGAAATCAGGAGAATAGATTTTGTTACCTGCAATAGACGGGAGCATCCCGACCAATCGGCACCAGGGTTCATTTTCTTAGCATCTAAACCCCGGAGGGTTTCAGCGAGAATAATCCAGGAAGGGTTATGTCCCGTCTCCATCGGAGACACAATAGACAAAAGCTTCGCTTGTCCTACACAAGTTGTCTTGTTCATCGTACCTTCGAAGACATAAAGGTGTAGCATGATCAATCCAAAGGCCCTGCGGCAGTACGCTGGCAGTAAAGTACTGTTTCGCAAGATACAAAATTTCCGATGAATAGCAAGAAGGTTGACTTCGTCACCAGTAACTATCTCCCCAGACTCCGTCCTGGAAAGGCCAAGGCAGTCTAGATATGTTCCACGCCATCCCGAATGAAATTTTGGTATAGCCGGTATGGCCTCAGCATCCCATCCTCTCAGGGCAGAAAACTCTTCGGGTAGAGGGTAGATCTCCCCCTCAGGAAAAGCAAAAACATGGTTACAAGGATCCCAATAGCTAAGGCAGTGTTCCAACAACGCAGGCTGAAGGGGGATCTGGCGTAAGGGAAGTAATTGCGCCAGCTGAGCGGTCTTTAATTCTTGTCTCTCTGCGCCAGTGAAGTCTGTCTCCCATGCTCGCATAGCACTCTCTAGATTATTCATAATGATTTATGTTATTTGCACCAGTTTGGGGGAAAGCAGAATAAATTTGGCAATACAGCTCTCCCTTATATATAGAAAGAATAAGGGAAGGAAGCATCTAGGATGACACCCCTAGGGTGCCGTTTTTCTGAGCCGTGTGGGCCTTGGGTCGCGCGCCTCTTAGGCCCGCCCCATTTTACACCAGTCTTTGGCACGATGCATCGGGCTTTCGCACATCTATCGCGTTTTGGGGAGCACCGGAACGGCCGATTTACATTTCTACCCTCGACAAGTCCATATTTGAATTATAGCCCGTGCACACTTACGGTTTTATTTTCCTTTTTTGTTTTACGGTAGCGGGCTACGCCCATGTTGTTTACCGGTCATACAGAGGGTCTGAGTCGTATTTCATGCTCACCCATCAAGGTGATCCGAAAAAATTTCAAAAGTTCAAAATTCCGAAATTTCAAAAACTTTTTCCAAATTATGGATAGATGATCCAAGTAGTAGAATCTTTTCGGGTCGATGATCCAATCTTTCAAAATCCAAAAATTCAAATTCAATTTTTTGGGTCGATGGCCCAACATACCAAGTAATGTCAAATTCAAAATTCAGGTCGATGACCCAATTTTTCAAAATTTTCAAATTCAATTTTCGGGTCGATGACCCAGTATTTCAAATGATCCAATTTCAAGATCGTGATCCAAATGTGCTTATGTAATGATTATTGCTAGTACGTTTTTGTGTTCCAATTTTAGCAGGATATGCTTCAACTGGGGGCTCTAAAGTCTTCGACTTTAGAGCCATTAAATCGGGGCCTGGCCGTTGGCTCCAGAGACCATTATCAAGATGTAAAGGATGACATCCACCAAGAATTCAATTCGATACAAGAGTATGAAATGGAAGAATTCCGTAGCTGAAAGCAAATGAGGAAAGCGGCGGCAACCTCCTTGGAAAGTCCCGTCCCGTTCAGACAAGTGCCAGCAGATGATAAATTTCGGGCAAATGTCAGCAGACGATGAATTTTGGACAAACGCCAGCAGATGATAAACTTTGGGCAAGTGTCAGCAGTGCCGAACTACGACGCGGGTTTGATTCCGTCAGAAACGGATACGTAGGCGCCTAAGGATAAGGCTCAATCCACCATATATGCAATTTATGGGTCGGCGACCAACGACGATAATTTGATACAACAGAAGCAAGAGTCAATCCCCAACGAAGTTTCAGGTATGATCTCTTCTTATGGCTGGCGAGCTTATATACGCAAGTCTAATGGACTATAAACGACCCGAAGAATCCTCGGGTCGAGAGGGACTGGGGTATACTTTGACTTTCGCCTTGTCCAAGCCTCAGTCAAAGTGGGGGCTCTGTAGATACCCGTATCCGTCGATATTGGAATTTATAGAGAACCCGACAAACACCCGATGATGATAGGACACATGTATTCTTTAGTTGTCATTGTCATTATTTGGAGCTCGTTTACGAGGTAGAATGGGCGTCGTCGATGAAGTATTCTATTAATTTAAATGATATTTAAATTAATGTTTTTTTTAAGTGAATTCATTTTATTAATTTAAATGATATTTAAATTAATGTTTTTTTAGCGAGTTCATTTTATTAATTTAAATGATATTTAAATTATGGTTTTTTAGGTGAATTCAATTTATTTTATTTTATTTTGAATTTATTTTCCCAAGTTTATTTTATTGAAAATAAAATAAATAATTGATTTGAAAAATCATTTTATGAGTATATTTGATTTGAAAAGTCATTTATTTTAATGGGTTAATTGATTTGAAAAATCGTTTTGAAAATCGAAAAGAACTCGTTTTGAACACTTGTTTTTGAGCTCGATTTTAGCTCGGTTTTTGAGCCCGTTTTCTTTGCGAATTGGCACGAATCTCGAGTACACTAACCAACCTAAGCCTCTACCCATCCACCCTTGTTCGAACCCCTATCCACGGCCCAAATTCCATCCCCAAACACCCCCAACAGCCCGCGCATAACCAATGCAGCCCCCTGTTTTGGCAGCTCATTCCCGAGCCCAAAACCCGCTCCAAACACTACCAAGACCCGTACCCATTAACCCTAACCCATACCCTAGTATCCTACCCATATTATCCTAGCTTAATCACCAAGAAAACCCCTCTCAAACCCTCACAAAAGCTGCTGGACAGCAGCCATACGGGATGAAGCCCGATTGCCCCTCCCTCTCTTTTAACCTACTTTAACTCCTTATAAATACCACCCCTTCACCATACATTCATTCCTCTAAGTTCTCCATACATCCTACCATCACCCACAAGCTTTAAACCTCAGACACAAACCCTAATTGCCTCCCAAAAACCCTAAACAAAACCGACACACAAACTGAACTGTTTGTGTGTCCTCCTCGAAAAGCAACTCGTTCCTCCATCAAACCTCCATCAAAACTCGATTTTCTTGTTCCTAATTAACCACATAACATCAATCTACACATTAGACAAAGATTTACGAGCCAAATTGCCCTTGAGAGTACACGAAATCCCTCGAAAAACAGAGTGTTATACACTCTGTTTTCGCGGTTTATTCTTGTCTGTCCAGTTCTGTTTGTGCTCGTTTTTCGTGCCCAATAACCCAAAACGAGCAGGGGTTGCTTTAAGATTCCTGTTCTCCTTTCTTTCTAGTTTTCAAAACATCTTTTAAATCGAATTTTCGTCGTGAAACGAGGGAGATATCATCGTTTGAAAATCGCTGTCCAGAAAGTTTCAAAAACGCGTGTTTGCTTTGCTCTTCGTCGACGACGGCCTCTCGAGATAAAATCTACCATCGATTACGACCCAAGACGGTGTCAACGATACATGTAGGTTGAGGGTGCATCAAATCCTCTTCTTTTCCCTTTTATTTCGTTTGTTTTATTCTTTTTTTTATTGTCTTGTTTTTGTTTGTTTTTCGTTTTGATTATCGATTGTTCTAATTAATTATGAAACTAGTTAGTCCGAGTATGAGTTAAAGTACCACCATGAATACCCGCGTTGACTTGAGATGGGAAAATAAACCGCTACTTCAGTCGGTCGTACACCCCCGTCTCATTTACATATCCTCGTGTTCAAGGTAGGGCATAAATAAAACGAGTTTCTAACTTCGCTCTTCGCTTTTGACCCCCTTGTTGTTTCGGCCAATTCGACATACCCTAGGACCCGTTGTATGTTAGTTTAACCTCTGATTGTTAAACTATGACGTATTTAGATGACATTAGATAAATTTAATAATCTAATTAGACACTTTAGGGTACATCGACATATCTTTAAAAATCAACTAACAATTCTGTAAATAATTGAACGCATCTTTCTCTTTCACCTAATTTCTCGCTAGTATAAGAGTGCGTGATTAGCACCTTCTTATTAACACTCGATGAGTTAACTTAATTTGCAAACTTGACCTAATTCAACCCCTTTGGGCCGTGTGGAACACTCGATCTTAAGCGAAGCTTTCTGACCCTTTTTTTTTATCATCGTTTTCTAATGTATCTCCCGTATCGCTTTGCAAATCCATCTAACTAATGAACCCGACCTAGGAACTAGGGTAGCCGTGTGTCGTGGGCCGTGGCTTTAGGCCGTGGGGTTGGTCATGCCTCTCTTTGTCTTGTTTGTTTTATATCTTTTGTTCTTTGTCGTTTGATAGCTTGTAATTTATCGTTCGCTCATCGGGTTGTAATCTTTCGAGTTAGTTTTCTTTTTTACGAGTCAAAACCTCTTCAAAAAACCTTAGTCTTATTTGGTTAGACGGTTGTTCCCCAATGCTTGTAGGAGCGTAGTAAACCGCATGTTGTTTAAAGCAACATGGCCCGGTTTATGCTAATGCATGCTTTGGTGCGTAGCCCTATGTCTAATTCGATGAGATTAAGTGAAAGCACGCATTACGAGGAGTGACCCAAGGCCGTGTGTCATGTAGGCCGTGAGTCACCCCCCTTGTGCACGGTTTTCTAGGCCAAATGGCCGTGTTTTGTGTCGTGTATGGTTCCGTATGTAGCAATTGTATTTAGATCGAGTTGTATCTTTAATTTATTGTTGTGTCGGCATGAAATGCCTGGTTTGTAATAGGTAGATCCCAACGGCTCCCCCATTCCCCTTAAGCCTTGTTTGCTTTGTATGTTGTTAGATCAATCAACCCACATGCTAAATTACAACTTTGACAAAGTTAGTTTAGTTGCATCTAAAACGACATAGAAATTGTTGTCACATGATAGGGTTAAAACAACGTTTGCATATCATACATCGTAGTAGCTATGACCTTGTTTGAAATCCATACTTGACTTAGTAGAGGTCGTTATTGACGGGCGGGGTTGGGTGTCCTTATGGGCTTCCCAACACGTACCCTCACCCCTTGCTCAAGATCTATGGTTTGTGGATCCGTCTAAATACCATTGGATTACGAGAGTCATTCAAATCGAGTGATATAGGGTACAAGTCTATATCTTTAATCAATCGTAGTCGATTGGCTTTATGCTTTTCGATGAAAGGTGTAAAGTTGACTTGAACGGTTCCAAGTTCCCAAAAAACTTGGTGGCGACTCTAATATGTCTTAATTCGATTCGAAAGAACCTCGAGTCGATTATGCCTGGTGTGGATTCCGCGGACGCAGTTCCCGAGGGCCTTGTCCACAATACTACTTCTACAAACCTCAAGAAAACAAAGTGTTTTTGTCTTGCGAGGCTGTCTTCTTAGAAAGAGAATTTATTTCTAAGAGACAGAGTGGGAGAAATTTTGAACTTGATGAAGTTCAAGAGCCACAAACCGAGATAGAGACGCAAGAAGATGTTCCTTCATCGTCTAAAACGGTTGTCTCTCCTCCACTTAGAAGAACGGGCCGTATTATTCACCATCCCGATCAATATGTGGGACTTATCGAAGAAGATGGAACACTCGATGTGTTGCTTTTAGAAAGTGACGAGCCCGCCACCTATAAGGCCGCAATATCTAGTCCAAATTCCTCCTTATTGCTTGAAGCCATGAAGTCCGAAATGGATTCTATGCATGAAAACCAAGTATGGAACTTGGTAGATTTGCCTAAAGGGGCAAGACCTCTTCAATGCAAATGGATTTTCAAAGTCAAGAATGGCATAGAAGGACATGATGATGTCTACAAAGCTAGGCTAGTGGCAAAAGGATTTACCCAAGTCCAAGGTCTCCATTATGATGAGACCTTCGCCCCCGTAGCCATGCTAAGATCCATACGGATTTTTTTAGCGATTGCCGCATTTCATGATTATGAAATATGGCAAATGGATGTCAAAACCGCTTTTCTAAATGGGCATTTAGAAGAAGAAGTGTACATGATACAACCCGAAGGTTTTGTTGATTCTAAGAATCCTAACAAAGTGTGAAAACTTAAGAGATCCATTTATGGTCTTAAGCAAGCATCTAGAAGTTGGAATCATCGATTCGATCATGTTATAAAAGAGAATGGTTTCACTCGAAGTGTTAAGGAACCATGTTTATACATGAAATTTAGTGGGAGCGATGTTGTGTTCCTAATCTTGTATGTCGATGACATACTACTCATTGGAAATGATATTCCGATGTTGTCTTCTGTTAAGAAGTGGTTAGGTAACCACTTCTAAATGAAGGATTTAGGAGAGACACAACGCATATTAGGTATCCGGATCCATAGAGATAGATCCAAGAGGATATTGGCACTAAGTCAAGAGTCTTATGTTGATAAGATTCTTCGACGGTTCAGCATGGACAAATCAAGAAGGGGATTGGTACCTATGGTAACTGGGACTATATTGAGCAAGTCTCAATCTCCCTCCGAACCTCATGATGTTGAACGCATGAAGATGATCTCTTATGCTTCCGCTGTTGGATCAATCATGTACGTCATGATATGCACACGTCCTGATGTCTCGTATGCCTTGAGCATGACGAGTAGATATCAAGGAAATCCAGGTGAGAGTCACTGGATAGCCGTCAAGAACATCCTTAAGTACTTGAGAAGGACTAAGGATTCTATCTTAGTGTTTGGAGGAGACACCGAGCTCCGTGTTAATGGTTACACGAACTCAAGTTTCGAAACGGATAGAGATGACATGAAATCACAAGCTGGTTTCGTTTTCATGCTCAATGGTGGTGCCGTTAGCTGGAGAAGCTTCAAGGAAGCTGTGACTGCGGATTCAACAACGGAGGTGAGTACATTGCAAAGATCGAAGCTCGCCAAGGAAGTTTGTGTGGATCGTGCAATTCCACGGAAGGTCTAAGAGTAGTACCTACCGCCAATGATCCCATCACTCTCTATTGTGATAATAGTGGGACGATCTTCCAAGCTAAAGAGCCTAAGTCTAGTAATAGATCTAGACATGTACTTAGAAAATATCATGTATTTAGAGATTTCATTAAAAGAAAGGAAATTGCGGTATGTAAGGTTGGGACGGATGACAACATAGCCGATCCGCTCACCAAGCCTTTATCGCAGGCCAAGCATGATGGACATGTTGCGTCCATGGGATTTAAACGTGTACCAAGTTTATGTTAGATTTTGAAATGAAATAAAAGTGTTGTTTTTTGTTCAGTTCATAATCACATTTGTCTTTTATCTTTTTTTATATACATTGTTACATCCAAACGGGTTATAGTGACAAATTGAACCCCGTTAAAGTGAACACGGATTAACATGGTATTCGCCCATAGTCACTTGTATGAGGTGACGTCTCGAAGTGACTAGTGTGTGATGCGATTGATGGCAAGTTCAAATGCCATGAAGTCATGTGAGATGACTAGTCGATCACATAGGCAGACTGTTAGGAACACTTTGTCGGGCCTTATGACCGCTTATAGAGTTCTGGCAAATTTATATAGCCTGGTCGTGGCGAGAGCTACTATAGTATTCTAATGAGTCGATTCTTTTAACTAAAGACTGTTCGCCGAAGATGGCACAGTTTCAGATTAACTTTGATTTGTGTTACTACGACCTTCGTAAATCGAGTCAAATGGGCATATTTTGGGTTATGATGGATGTGGCTAGTCGAAGGGAACATGTGTAATAGGAATTGTCCACCCCTTGTCAGGGTTATAACAATATCTCAGGGCCACTCGAGGAGTAATGAACTGGAAATGCGTGGCCACGCTCGGAAGGTATCCATGGTGGATAATTCCGGTCAATCAGTTGTTCTCCAGATCGAGGAAACCACTCTCGATATGATCAGTTGCAAGTACGACCTAAAAGACACCTTGCATTGAGTGGGAGATAGTAATAGGACAAGAGAATTGGCGACGCACACTTGTTGAGGACAAGTGGGAAATTTTTGGAATATGTGTCCTCCGACAATAATGCGATCACAACTGTCGATCATGATGATCACATGTTTAAGTCTCATTTTAAGAATACATATGGGATGTAATGTTTTACAGTCAACTGGTCCACACAAATCGGTAATGATTGGCTGACTAGAGTTTGACATTACTGTCGTGCGACGGTGGTGATCAGTTGATCCCCTTAGGTCATACCTAAAGGGTAATACTCTTAATTAAATATTTAATTGATCGTATGACGATACGAGTTAATTAAATTACTTAAAATTGACGGACGATTTTGGAAGTAATATTTACGTGTCTCATTATAATTTGTTTAATAAGATACGTTCTAAGTGATCGAATTGTTTTATTACTTAGATGAAATTATTGTTTACGGAAACAATTGAAACTGAATGAATAATTTATTGTAAATACAAGATGTTGTGATTTACAAATTGGTAAACCATTTTGGTATAAGTAATTGTGAATTACTGTGTTATTTTTATAAATGACATATTTTATTAATATGTTGATTTTTAATAGTTAAAAATACATTTCAATTATAAGATGTCATGTAATGTGTCACATGTGACATATTGACAAAATCACAAATAAAATGGACACATCCATTTTATGTGTGTATACCGAAATGGAGAGGGTATTAGGTTAAAAATTGTGTTGATTATTTATAAGTGGAAAACACAATTATGAAACCAACACCTAGCCTTGCATGCCTACATTCTTGGTTAGAGTATCAAGCCCATGCATAGGGCACCCTTCCCACACCACCGGTTTTCCCCCTCTATGAGAATCAAATGGGTTGTTTTTCATTATTCATTCATACTCTTCTAATTTCTAGTGTAAGAAATAGTCTTTCTCTAAAAACATCTTAAGAAAAAAAAAAAAAGAGAAAAACTCCAAAAATCCTCCTTACTCTTGGCCGAATAAACAAGAGTTCTAACAATAGTTTTGGGTCAATTTTTAGTTAAATTAATATTGTTCTAGTATTAATAATATTAATTTTTGGAGGTTATCTTGGGTATAATTCCTTGGGAGAGATCCTATCCTTAAATCTTTGTTCATCCATATTAGGAGAGCTCAAGAACAAGTAAGAAGGAGATCTTACTTGTGCCCTTTGATCCGAAATCTCAATGTAAGAATGACGATTTCTTCTCTATATTTGTTTATGTTTGCATGCATAAGATCTAATTAATTTTATAACTAAATTAAAGTGAAACATATATGAATATGTTGAGTATAATGAGATATAGATTTTCAACAGGTCTAACCCTTACCAGGCTTTCGAACTTAGGTCAATGTTTACCAATTCAATTAATCAATTACGTCGACTTAACCAATTAATCACAATTTAATATCACAATTAACAACATAGACCAATTGTATCGACTAATCTAATCACCCAATTAATACCGTCTCAATCTGTGGCTCCCCTAAATCCTAGAAAAAGGGGTTTAGCTACTCATAATGAATGTTGCAATAATAATTGAATTAAAGGAGAGAAGGTAAGAATTCATAATTAAAATAATTGAGAAATTAATAAGCATAAACTAAAACGAATAAGAAAAGAGAGAAAAATAAATGAAATTAAATAAAGGTGAACAAAGGGAGAACAAGGAATTAAAATTACCAATTGAATCTGAATATGAGCAATAGAGAAAGAGGAATAATTGATTCTAGATCTAAAAGTTTTAGGAGAAAAGTTTCTACGTAGTAAGAGTTCTCAGAGAGAATGAAAGATCACCAAAAAATAAGTTTACAAGAGCCTTTTATACTAAAGCCCAAAAGGAGGAAATAAAACAAGCGAAGAAACTTCAAAATGGTGTAGTTGGTCGATCGACATAGTGTATGTAGAAGTCTATAGACAGCCTGTAACCTATAGATTGTCAATAGACATAGGAAGAAAACTCTTCAAATTGCATTCACTTTGTCGATTAAATGTGCCAAGGTCTACAGACATCATGAGTCTATAGACAATGTGTAGGTGGTCGATAGACAAAGGTTAAAAACTCTCCAAATGTGTTTCCTGCGTCGATTGGCAAGTTTAATGAAAGTGCTTATCGACATAGGAAGCAACTCTATCGACATATAGGAGCAAGTCTATCGATATAGGAAGCAAGTCTATCGACAGAGGAAGCAAGTCTATTGGCATATAGGAGCAAGTCTATAGATAAGGCTAGAAATCTTCCCAAAACGCATCCTTCTGTCGACTAAAAAGGTAACGGTCGATCGACATAAGGTGGGAGTCGATAGACAGCATGCTTGGTGGATAGACAGTGTGTACAAAATTCCATTTCTTACTCCCCTAAGCTGGTCTAAACTCTTCCAAACTTCTCCCTTGTTCCATTACTAAACGGATTTGGTTTCTAAATGCACGAATGAGTCTCAAACCTACAAGAGATATGAATAACACCCAAAGTAACAAAAACGGGAGTAAATAGAATGAAATAATCAAATAAGCTCATAGAAATGTGTGCCAAACATGTGAATAAATGCATCTAAAAGGCACGCATAACATACAAACGGGATTATATAAATCAAAAAAGTCTTTTGAAATGCACTACTTTTCAAGGTTGGATCCTAAATCCAGTTACAATCTCCACCCTTAATGCCGTGAATAAAACTTCTTCCCGCTCGTCCTTTTACCCAGTTAAAGAAGTACCTAGTACATGTATCACCGTCTATCATCCATTTCACCTTCGCCCTTTGTCTCCAGAAAACCGACGTTGCAGTAGCAAAATCACGGACCTCATCATTAACTCGTGTATACAAGTCATCCTTCCATTCCATAATAGCCACATGTATCCTGTGCTCAAGTTAACGTCAAAATCCTCCCATTTTTGTACCTATTCATGTCGCCTATCAAGCGACCATTTTTTAATTCGTTGTCTAACTTGAGCCAACTTCTTAGTGACCTTAAACGCCGGCGATCTGATATTCTGAAAAACCCATGCCTCTCTGATTACTTGCATACAATCATCATACTCCAAGGCCCAAGCATCAATCTTATACGGCTTCTTATTTGGATTCCTTGTAAGGTTCAAATCCAACTCATTAGGAGCATGATCTGATATTTGAATATGGGAAATATATTATACTCGTATTCGGCAACAAAGCAAACAAGTTACTTGAGGGCATTGTTTTATCAATACGTTCATAGACCCTTTGTACCCCTCGTCGATTATTACACCATGTAAAATGTGGCCCTTTAAACGGTATATCAATCAACTTATTTCGTATTCGCCATCCATTGAAGTCTGTAGCCCCACTAATCGAACTTGTACTACTACTCAATTTATCACATTCATAATCTACCTGATTAAAATCGGCTTCTATGATAAATAGATATTCCAATTTTTCAATCCATTCCTCCAACTCCGTCAAAACTAGAGCTCGTAAAGAAATGGTTGGGGGCCATAAAACATTATGAGATACCACAAATGACCAACATATTTTTCCACTAATAGGATAACAAAATCTGTACAAGACATCACATGATGATGTTTTGCTTTCTTTCGCCATCCTACCCATAGTCCACCCCAAGCACCTATGGCATTCACACCAACTGACTTCACAAACCAAAAAGATCTAAACATAGGATTAATATGGTCTACAGTACATTTAGTCTCAATAAAAAAAACACAAAATCATAATACTTATTATTCATAAGCGCTCTAAGCTTAGGAATTGTGGAGGAGAGCGCTTTTTTAAGCCCCCCACAATTCCAGATTAAACACATCATGGCTCACGAGGAGGTTGTGAAGGCCCAACCTCCGGAAAGTCACTAGCAGTCTTATCATCAGAAGAAGCATTGGACTCCAGCAAATCCTGATCAGCCATACTCACCCTAAACCCACATCATTTTCCACTCTCATCCTGCTTCAGAATTTCAGAACCCATGCATGTGCGTATAGCCATATGAATGAGATACTTCTTAGCATGGCCAATGGAGCTAACAGTAGCCTCAGGCACCAGGTCCTCAGTAACTTCAGTACAACACTTTCTCTTTCTTGTAGATACAATAACATCCTTATGCAGCTCACTAAACTCAGTAGTGTGGTACAACTTAGCGAGCCTTATAAAGCCATCAGAAATGCTACAAGTTAACATACCGTTATCAGCCAAAGTAGCCATCAGCTTTGACGTATTACCAGTTTCAGGCACATCAAAGAACCCAGTCCCCATATCTCTTTTAGCTCTCCTCTGATCAGTAACAGCAGCCTCAAAAACAGGAACCTCAACAGTTACAACTCCTTGAATAATGTCTTCCAGTGGTATAAGAGCAGAAGAGCTTGCCTGAAGTTCCTTCCCCTTCCTAATAATAAGAGTTGAATTTAAATCCAAAGGAATACATCTAACCATGATAGGTTCTTCCCTCAAAGCAGAAGTGACTTCAGCATTCCCTCCTAGATTCAGTTGTATGTCAGTATTAACCTTAGAAGCAGCTTCAGAAGAGATCAAATTAATGGCAGCACTGCGCCTAAAGTCAGAGGAATCTTAAGAACTATTAGTAGTAAAGTCCACCATATAGTGAGAAGATCCTGAGCTTGAATTTGGATTTGAAGACTCGGAGTCACTGCTAATAATAACCACATTAGGATCTAGCCTCGATGATCATCTTCCATTCTGGCCTACTCAATATCTCCCTTAATCCTATTGAGAATGGCCTCCTGGATCCTTAAATCACGATCAAGAGTCCCCCTTTCTCTCCCATGCCCAGTATAGACTTGATAAGGATCCTCTATGACAGGCTAATCGTATACCTATAAAAAAATAACCAACTGGTCTCTGACTAATATAGCTAGGGAAGTCGGGATCGTATCCACAGGGAGGCCGTTTGCAAATCTAAATATCAATTCAAGTCTGTCTGAGTCACCAAATTGGGGGTTTTGAATTGGTTTTATCTAATAACTAAGATAGCAAACAAAAGAAAATAAAATGATAGACGATTCAAATAAGAGAGAAACAGCTAGGATGGTCGGTTCACCGCGGTCTACAACGATCTAAGGTAAGGTCAACGGTCAGCAATAAACTGTTTAAAGGGTACTGAACAGGTTCTCTCGGTCCACTGTTTGCCCTAGAATTCTAATGTAGCTCTCGCCCTAATTAGAGTATCCTATTGTTCATAGCAAGTCTTCGCCTTTTCCAATCTCTCGATCCAGGTCAAGGTTTAACAAGATGGTCAACTAATTACGTGCACTTAATTAATCAAACCGCTATCAGATGCCACGATTAACAATTCAGACGGAGTAAACAGCTAGACCTAAAACCCTAACATATTATGTCATAGAACCGCGGATCCCAAGTCTTAGTATAAGAAGTTTAGCTACGCATAATTAAATGAAGAACAATAATTAAAGTAGAGAAGAAAACTAAGATTTGCATGATGGAACTAAATAGATATTCAACTAGCATAAAACGAAATCAATAAGAACGATTAAAGAACAATAATAGAAATAAAGAACAAAGAAAGATTGAAATTACCGAAATGAAAGTGAGAAACTACAAGTTTAGATTCGAAAAACTGAAGGAGGAAAGTAACGTAAAACAATATTTTTGCAAAAGTAAAAGGTGCCCTAAATAAATTTCTCCCCTTTGCTTTACATAGGAATAGCTGATAATTATTAAATAAACTATTAATGGGCCGAAAAACTAACTAAGCAAACACGGCCTGGTAAGTAAAATAGTCGAAGGACCAAAATTCCAGTCGATCGACTAAATAGAACAAGCGTCACGTCTCCAGTTAGGAAAAAGTAGATCGACTACAGAGACCAGTCGATCGATTAAAGATACCAGTCGATCGACTATAATAACCAGTCGATCGACTTTTCTTTAGCGCGCATTTCCTGTAACGCGCACTGAATTTCAAACGGCCGCCATTTCTTCGTTACTTTGGCAAATAAAGCGTTTTCGGTGGCGTTGGAAAGTTAAGAGGCTAAGCTTTTACCTCCTATTCGAATCACTTGATTATAATTTGTATAACTTGAGTTATGGCTCTTCAAAGTAGGCACTAGTAATGTGAAGCCTTTCTTTTGCTCGCTAAGCTTCTTTCCTTCACTAAGTACTCCAAAAGGATGGTTTCCAAGCTCATTTTCATCAAGACCAAGATTTCACACTTTCGTGATGGGTTTTAGCTTATTTTCACATATTCGAGCCTATAACCTGCATAAAATACAACACGGCCCAAAGTAGCCAAAACAAGGGAAAATAGTAGCTTACGCTACTCAGTAATGCGTAGAAATGCGTGCAAAAGAATAGAATAATTGTATGAAATAGGCACGCATCAAACCTCCCCAAACCAAACCCTTGCTTGTCCCCAAGCAAGCAAAGACTAAAGATATAAACAACTAATGGAATAGTAGACAAGCTCAGAGCTAACTATGCTTCATACGCCCAAACCAATTTAATGCGAGTGGCCAAAACCAAAGTACATAATCGATTGCAAACGAGTTATACATATGAAACAATTTAATGAACCTTCAACCTTGCAAGACTCGTATATATCGGACTCTCACGGGTCGCCCATCACTCGTTAAAGAACATGGCGAGTATTGTTGGAATATGTGTCCTCAACAATAGTGCGATCATATGATTTTATATCATAATTAAATCTCATATTAAGAATACGAAAGGGATGATAAATTAAATAGTCAACTGATCAACATTAATCGGTAACGATTGGCTTGCTAGAGTTTGACGTTACTGTCGTAGGACGGTGGTGGTCAGTTGATCCCTTAAGGTCACACCTAAAGGATGATGCCTTTATCAGTAAAGTTAATTAGATGTATGTTGATACAAGTTAATTAATTCCTTAAATAAGAACAATTTATATTTATGAGGGAAAATATCTATCTTATTGTAATGTGATTAAATAAGATTCAATTTAGTGAATTAATATGTTAATTTACTAAATTATGTTGAGTTTTTATATATATATTTCGAGGTAGAGGTAATTAATTATTTACATTTACAAGAGGTTGTAAATTTAACTAACTAGCTATTATGGGACCCACTATATGTTGATATAATGGTAAAATATTACTCAATAAGTTGAGTGGACATATGTTTATTAATTTGTCATATAATTGTTGTATGATCAAATTAATATTTAATTATGAAAGATAATTAAACATAAGACTTATAAGTATTTGTGGGACAAATATTATAAGACAAAAATGGACCCATATACACTAAGTGTACCGTCCAAAATCATAAGCATGCTAGAGTTTTGGTTTTTGTCATTTAGTTGTTGGATAGATTCTCCAACATCTTATGACATACTTTAATCAAAGCCTACTACCTACACTATTTGCATAAGACAAATGAGAAGAGAAAAATGCTCAAAATGGAGAAAAGTGGCCGGACCACATAAGAACACACAACACTTTGTTGTTCTTAAATTTTCCTCATTTTTCTCTCTAAAAGATGCTTATATTCATCACATGCAAAAACCTCTCTCTTGTTCATAGTTTTTCCTCCAAAAACTTGAGAAGTTTGATCCAAATTGTTCAATGATATTACTAATATTATTAATGTAATATATGAGTATTAGTAATCAATTTTAAGGTAGATTACTAAATAAATATCTAGCAAATATTATTTAGTAGTGATAAGGGTTAAATCTTGGGTGCAATCAAGAGGAGGGCTCTTAATATAGAGTTTTGGAGGATCTTCCTAATACTCATCATAGCTCAAAAACAAGTGAAGGTAGGAGACCTTACTTGTGCCCATAAATTCGAAAATAATAATGTAAGGGACATTATTTTTATTATTAATCTCTTATTTTGTTATGCATGCACTAGATCTAAAGAACACATATTAAGAAGTTAATTAGTTCACTATTAGAAGAGTTTAATAATAGGTATATGAACCTAACAAGTATATAGTGTAAGATAGAAAGAAATATAGCCGCTCACCTAACTGCAACCTATAGGAACATGCATGCAATCTAACATGATAGTTATCTCTACTGACCGTACATATGCATTCCAACCATTCAGATGACCAAGATACATGCCGAGGACTTACATTTGGGTAAGTGAGGTAATGGGTAAGAAGGGGTAAAATGAATTTGGAAATGTGGAGTTAAAAGCCAAGCTAGTAACAACCGAAAACCAAATTTAACAACATTCCAACATCATACTCAATTTAACAATACAAAATAGTGCAAATTGGATGCACATAGCTCACAATTCACCAAAAAGTTGTCAACTCCCCATAAGATACGGATAAAACGTGGGAGTATAAATCATCAACCCAATATCTTCGATTCTTCCGCATATGATTTTTCTAACTTTCTTTTTATTCCTTTTTTTTTCGCAATTTTTCTTCTTTTTTTCTTTTCATTCCCTTCAACATTTCCACCAACTTCTCAAACCAGATATAACCACATTGCAATGAAACATTCCCAATAGGCTATCATTACTAGCTCGGCTAGGGTAGGCGGAATTATAGATTGTAGCTATATGGGATAAAACAGGCATATTGGCTATGTGGAGCTCATGGGTAAAATGAAATAAACGGGATTGCCTCTCCTAACATGTGTCACCAACCACAGACCTGAATGCATACAGGTACTAAGAGACAAATGTTATGCTTATGCAATTTGATGTTACATGTCTTATAAGGAGTACTACTCTCATCCTAGCATGAAACTGATCACGAATACCATCACTTTATTAAGCTCTATACCTCACAAATTTTGAGTAGTTTGCCGATATTAAGTCAAGTTTATTTGTTCAGAAAAGTTCATCACAAACTCGTAAATTATGCAATGCCCGTACAAGAGTGGCAAAGCAAGGCTTAGGCGAAAAATAAAGCACATACGCAATTTCATCATTGTTATCCGTTCCGACTCGACTTAATATGCAAAAGAAAAAACATCTTTTTGTAATTTTTGAATAAAATTTTTGAGTTTCTTATGGTGAAAAAGGAAAAACAATGCATACGGAAATGCAATAAACATGCAAACAGAAATGCAGTAAATTTGCAGATCGATGCAAACAGACAGATGCATACCCTCCCCAAACCAAATTACACAATGCCCTCATTGTGTTCAGCAAACACCAGCAGCAATGCAAAATATAAAGGGAAAAAGGGATATGTGAGACGAGATGAAAACATATAAAGGAAAGTAGAAGGAACGAGAACTTACAATTTAATGACCTCCCCAAACCCAACAAGGGAGGTCATGCCCAGCTGCCACTAGTCATCACCCACAGCAAAATCGGGATCATCATCGTCTTCAATAACACGCTAATTTCCAGAGTTAGTCGATCGACCAAAACAACCAGTCGATCGACTAACAGCTCCAGTCAATCGACCAAAAGGACCTGTCGATCGACTTTTTTTTTTCACCTAATATGCAGCACAAACTCCTCTTTCATGCATAGTTTGCCAAGACGACTCGCCTCTTTGCCGGTGCACCTGAAAATAAAGTACATATCTCCCAGCAAAAACCAAAGCACGTGTCCCAATTGTCTCAGTACCAAACGGAACTAAATCCTAATTACAACGCAAATAAACCAAACAAAAAACTAAACTAAAAAGCCTTTTTCTAAATAATAGCGTATTCCATCCGGGTTGCCTCCCGATCAGTGTTGGTTTTTGAGGTCCCGCTCGACCTTACTTCATAAGTAAACAAAAATCAGACGTCTCACAACTCGGCCGCTGACTAAATGAAGTCCCCTCAGCAGTCTTCACCTTGGGCCACCACTCAAACTTAGCTTTGAAAATAGAAGATCGTCCCGCAGCATAGGCCTCCCTCTTTCCACACGGCAAGGGACTTCCTTTCTGTCTACCATAATCAGCATATCCAGCCTCAGAAAACACACCCAACGCACCAAGTCTGCCTCCCGAATCCTCCTGGTAGCTCCACCTATCATGTCCTGCAAAAGGAGATATAAAAGCACGGTCCTCCATCTTGCTCCCAATATGGGGCGGAGGTGTCACAGTAATAGCAAAACAGGACTCAACTGTAGGACTATCAACTACCACATGGCAAGGTACAACTTGCATAGGTGCCCTACGGACACTAGATTGGGTGTAGGTCAACTTCTCACCCCCCCCCCCCCCACTTTAAATGTCAGAGTCCTCGCTCCTACGTCAATAATTGTACTAGCAGTGTGTAAGAATGGTCTCCCTAAGATAATAGGGGTATGGGTATCCTCAGGAGTATCCAAAACAACAAAATCGACGGGTGTAAAGAACTTATCTACCCGGACAGGAACATCTTCTAGGATCCCTAAAGGACGCGACAAGGAACGGTCTGCCATTTGGACAGTCATATTTGTGCATCTAAACTCAGTCAAACCTATCTTTTGAGCTAAAGACAAAGGTAAGACACTGATGCTAGCACCCAAGTCACATAAAGCATTATCAATAATATGGGTACCTATAAAACAGGGGATAAAAAAACTATCTGGGTCGGCCAATTTAGGTGGAGACTTATTTTGTAGGAGTGCACTACACTCCGCAGTAAAAGCAATAGTCTCCACCTCATCAAAACTCCTATTACGAGACAAAATTTCTTTCATAAACTTAGCATATGAGGGAATTTGAGTAATAAGTTCAGTGAAAGGTACCGTTACCTGCAGATCCTTCACGACTTTCAAAAACTTCCCGAATTGCTGCTCAATCTTCGTATTCAGTTGTCGCGCTGGAAATGGAAGCTTAATCGCAATAGGTGGCTCAGCAGCTTTACTCTTCCTTTCATTCGTAATGGACGCCTTATAAGCAATAGAAGACGTTTTAATAGCAATAGACGACGGATCAGCAACTCCGTCTGGCAAATTAGTCGATCGACCAGTTTGGTCAGTCGATCGACTAAAAGGACCAGTGGATCGACCAGTTTGGTCAGTCGATCAACTAATTTCGATTTCCACATTGCTCATATTTGAAGTTTTATTCGATCGACCAAAAATTTCTGTCGATCGACTTTTTTCAGCAATCCCAGCAGTTTCGTCAACACATTCATTTTCCGCATCAACATCCAGGTCCTCAATAATAACCTCGTTGTTCACCCGGGGCATCTCTAGTCCATCATATGCAAGAACACTTCGCAGATATATCGCATTAACAGTCTCATGAGGCTTATCAGGCTTAGACGGCAACGCACCTGGCTGCCTACTTGTATTTTGGCTCGATAACTAGGCAATTTGAGTATCCAAGACTTTATTTTGAGCCAACAACTGAGCAATAAGAGCTTCCTGCTTTTGTGATGCAGCCATTTGCTGTTGCAATATAGCTTTAATTTCTGACATATCACTGCTCGAAGCCTGAGGAGGAGGCTGCAACTGTTGAAACTACTGTTGAGGCGGCCTATTATAATTCCCTTGTCGTTTGATTACCACGATTTTGAGGGATAATGTAGGGATTGGTCGGCGGCGGGATAGGATGGAAAGCACTCGAGTTTCTCTCAGCGAAGAAATTAGAGTACGGAGTACCTTGCTTGAAAAATTGATAAGCATGAACCTGTTCTAAAGTACTCATACAACTAGCTATAACATGACCATGAGCACCACATCACTCACAAGGGACCTCCTGCTGAACCAAAGCATTAACTGTCTGCCAATTTCCCAAGGACTGAGTTGTCTTTAGTTCGGCAATCTGGGCAGTTAGAGCCTCTAACTGAGTTGCAATTACACTATCCGAACCACTTCCTCTTTTGCTACCTCTTGGATTAACGTACTCAGTTGTGAGTAGTTATCTGATCAATTATTTTCCAGGTATTGGTATCATTAATGTTGTTTTGGAATCTCCCATTGGCAGCTGAATCAAGTAATGCCCTATGATCATTATATAGCCCATTGTAAAACTGGTTACAGAGGAACCAGATCTGGAAACCATGGTGAGGGACTGATCGTACTAGTCGTTTGAAGTGAACCCACGCCTCATTAAAGTCCTCGTCAGGACCTTGTTTGAAACTCGTAATTTGGCTTCGGAGAGCATTAGTCTTCTTGGGTGGGAAGTATCTCTTGTAGAAGGCAAGAGCTAATGAATTCCAGTCCGTAACACCATGAGCTTCCATATCTAAGTGATGTAGCCACTCCACTGCATCATCTCGCAGGGAGAAAGGGAAAAATTTCTATTTGACTTGCTTCTGAGTCACCCCCGCAGTCAAAGGAACGTAGCAGCAGTAATTTACACACTTCTCCATATGTTTAGCTGGGTACTCACCAGCTCCCCCTCCAAATAAATTTCACACCACCAGATTGATGTAGGATGGGCGAATTTCAAAAGTACCCGTATCCGTAGTGGGGAGCTTGAATCCCTTGGGAAGAGAGGCAAGGGTAGGCTCATAGTGACTTGATAAAGTTGGCATGATGGTAATAGAGGCAGAAATAGACGTGTCTTCCTCTAAAGACTGATTTTCTGCAATAAATGTTGCATAAGCTAAATCAAGCGTACTCAAGTCTTCTGCTTGATATATCTCCTTCTAAACATTTCGTCTAGCACGGAGAGTCCTTTCTGGTTCTGGGTCAAATGGTATGAGTTCAGACCTAAAAGACCTGGGCATAAATAAAACTAGCACTGAAAGGTTAGATACAGTCTCAAGGAACACAGGTTCCTTGAGATAAGAGACAAACTAAAATAAAACAAATAGAAAGATGCGTTGCCTCCCCGGCAACGGCGCCAAAATTTGACAGGCCAATCGTATACCTACCAAAATTAACCAACTGGTCTCTAACTAATATAGCTAGGGAAGTCGGGATCGTATCCACAGGAAGGCCGTTTGCAAATCTAAATGCCAATTCAAGTCTGTCTGAGTCACAAAATTAGGGTTTTTGAATTGGGTTTATCTAATAACTAAGATAGCAAATAAAAGAAAATAAAATGATAGACGATTTCAAATAAGAGAGAAACCGCTAGGATGGTCGGTTCACCGCGGTCTACAACAATCTAAGGTAAGGTCAACGGTCAGCAATAAACGGTCTGAAGGGTATTGAACAGGTCCTCTCGGTCCACTGTTTGCCCTAGAATTCTAATGTAGCTATCGCCCTAATTAGAGTATCCTATTGTTCATAGAAGTTTTCGCCTTTTCCAATCTCTCGATCCAGGTTAAGGTTTAACAAGATGGTCAACTAATTATATGCACTTAATTAATCAAGCCGCTCTCAAATGCCACGATTAACAATTCAGACGGAGTAAACATCTAGACCTAAAACCTTAACATATTATGTCATAGAACCGAGGATCCCCTAAGTCCTAGCATAAGAAGTTTAGCTACGCATAATTAAATGAAGAACAACAATTAACGTAGAGAAGAAAACTAAGATTTGCATGATGGAACTAAATAGATATTCAACTAGCATAAAACGAAATCAATAAGAACGATAAAAGAACAATAATAGAAATAAAGAACGAAGAACGATTGAAATTACCGAATTGAAAGTGAGGAATTAAAAGTTTAGATCCGAAAAACTGAATGAGCAAAATTACGTAAAAGGTGCCCTAATAAAGTTCTCCCTTTTGCTTTATATAGGAATAGCTGATAATTATTGAATAAACGACTAATGGGCCGAAAAACTAACTAAGCAAACACGGCCTGGTAAGTAAAATAGTCGATCGACCAAAATTCCAGTCGATCGATTAAATAGAACAAGTGTCAAGTCTCCAGTTAGCAGAAAGTAGATCGACTACAGAGACCAGTCGATCGACTAAAGATACCAGTCGATCGACTATAATAACCAATCGATCGACTTTTCTTCAGCGCGAATTTCCCGCCACGCGCACTGAATTTCAAACGGCCGCCATTTTTTCGTTACTTGGGCAAATAAAGCGTTTTTGGTGGCGTTGGAAATCTAAGAGGATAATATTTCACCTCCAATTAGAATCACTTGATTATATTTTGTGGAACTCGAGTTATGGCTCTTCAAAGTAGGCACTAATAATGTGAAGCCTTTCTTTTGCTCGCTAAGCTTCTTTACTTCACTAAGTACTCCAAAAGGATGGTTTACAAGCTCATTTCCATCAAGACCAAGATTTCAAGGTTTTGTGATGGGTTTTAGCTTATTTGCATATACTAGAGCCTATAACCTGCATAAAACACAACACGGCCCAAAGTAGCTAAAACAAGGGAGAATAGTAGCTTACGCTACTCAATAATGCATAGAAATGCGTGCAAAAGAATAGAATAATTGTATAAAATAGGCACGCATCACTCTACACTCAGGTAATTTAATACCCCCAAAGACATAGCATTCCCCTTAGCCTAATTCTCAAACTCATCCCCCAAACTGTGAAACTACTCTTCATTGTTATTTATGTTAATTATGTTCCCAGCACCCTCACCAAGCCAGCCACCTGCCTCAGGAGGTGCCCCTATATTATTGAGATTTATCCAGCTTCCATCACCACATCATTAGCCACCCCTCTCGTCCCATTACTCTGTACAGTCCCATTAACAAAATTACCAACTCCCTCTCCAGCATCATTTGGCCCCCCATTACCTATATTCATACCTCTATTATTGTCCTGCATCACAGCATCAGCATAATCCCTTATCCCACCAGCTTGCACTCCTCCTCCATTCAGACTAGCACCCACTTGAAACAAAACTGGACCAACAAAGGGCTGAGATGTTATAACAAAACGCATGCTAGGTAACACCCTCGCTCCTGGAGTGGTTCCCAAATCAAAATCAACTAACCTCTCATCTCCTTCTCTCAAACGGTTATTCCTGGTTCCCCTCCTATTATCCATGCAAACTCTTGAAGACACGTACCTGGTAGTAGATGGAGTAGCACGTAAATCAATATTAAACATTGTGTGATTACTCTCATATTGATATACCACAAAGTCCTTCTCCACAGTACGGTCCAACATACCGTTAATGCTGGAGACAATGGTCATAATAATTTGTTTACATTGAGACCCATTATGACCAATCTTACCACACTTGATGCAGTATTTAAAGATTTCTTCATACATGAACTGTACCCACAGCAGGTACCCACCATCCATAGCTAGAAAGAAACTCGGAACAAAAGGCTCATTCAGCTTAATACACACTTTCAGACGCAGAAAATCATTGTTTGGAACAAATTAAAAAGGTTCGACCTAATAATGATGACTCAACAACTTTCCCGCGACATGAGCTACATGCACGGTGAGATATTTAAACGATAAACCACACACCCGAACCCAGACTTCAGCATATGGGAATCTTACAGTTCTTGGAACCATATATGGGTACCACCCAGCAAACACCATCAGAGCCCCATAAAAAGTAGCAGTAGTTCTTGTTAGCTAGCCTTCAAAATCCTCCACTTCTCATAATGGAACACATAAATTTTCCCCATACGAAAGACTAATCCTTCCTCGGATATTCCACATCTCCCTTATGATATCATTCACCTTATCTGCTTCAAAAAGGTGATAATCCACTAGAAAACGCAGCACATAATTACCCCAAAACTCCCTTGACTGCCCCAACTGAGCCAAATCAATATTAACCACCCCCCCCCCCTCCTCCCACTTCTTGGATAACGGCAGATATTACATGCAAAGTGTTCATAGGGTTGAAATCAGCATTTGGGTGTGGTTGATGAAAAGGTTGATGATTGTAAAAGTTTTGGTTAACACCATTGTCCCCATTAGCAGTCCCAACCCCAAAATGACCAAACTGTGACACAAAATCCATTACAACAAATACTAGTAATGATTGGAAATGATAGAAAGACGAAGAAGCTTTGATAATTATAAATAAGGAAAAGGAAGATGGATGGTTTATTAGATGAGTAAACCTTACCATCAAAAGGGTTTAAATAGCCTTAACAAAACTCTAAACACACGCTAGGGACTCGAAGAGGTATCCTTTAATCCCCCAATCCTTGAACGAAAACTCAAGCCAGATTGGGTGAACAAACTCGATAAAACCAAAAGATGAAAATGCTAATAACACAACAAGAATAACAATGATTAATTGATACTCTCCAGATAATGCACTTGCTTTTCTTTGGATTAGTACGTTATAGGGATAGGTTGTCAGACTAAAAAGGGAATTAGGGTTTATATTGCCCAATTAATTGAAAGGAAAACCGAAAAGTTTTTGTTTTTTTTTTTTTTTTGGTTGATTGAAAAACGTGCTCTCAGAAAAGAGAGAAAAGCTCTCTCTAGAAACAAGAGAGAGAAGTTGGTGGATGTTGTAAGATGACCTCACTAAAATTGAATGTAGTACCATAAATTAGCCTTTTGTAAACAAAAAGTTTATTTGGCCAACGTAGCACAACAAAGAGGAGTTATGCGCTATTTGGTAAAACTAGCTAAAACCTGAAAAGGTAGTTGAAAACTGAAAAGGTAACTAATAAGGTAACTGAAAATTAGAAGCTGATAAGATAACTGATTATATAAAAAAAATGTTGGCAAATTAACTGAAAATGTAACTGATTTTGGTGAATTACCTAAAATTTAATAGTATAGGTTGAATAGGTAAAAAAGAAAGATAAAACAAAATCAAGTTTCTTATTTCTCAAATGTTACTTTAGGTATCATTTCATTTCGGGTAGCTTCTTTGGTTAAATAAGTTATTTGTCAAACGCTTGCAAAAAATTAAGATACCTGAAATTTTAGTCAAATAAGATACTTTGACCAAATAAGCTACCTGAAATGCATTGTCAAACAGAGCCTAAACTCTAGTTGATAAACAAACATATTGAGTGAAATTAGTAGATTCCGGCTAATTAGTAGGTTGACCAATAAATCTACTATTTTTATGCATGTATTTAGTAAACGACATATTTTGATAGCATATTGGTCGAAATCTACTGTTTTTGAATATGCTGCTAAAAAAAAGCATATTGTATTATCAATTCAATTATATATTAAACCATTTTAATTATCTTATATTCTTTTAACCGTATTCTGTTAAGGTTATCCGCTTTTATAAATTTTCTTTTGCCGTTTGCCAAATATAGCCTATATGAGTGGATAAATAAAAGAGGTAATACGGGAAAATGGGTATTATAATGAGTAAAATGTAAACCGCGAAAATCAACAAATTACCTAATTAAACTACATTTGAACTCGGAAAAAAAAAGTAAAAAAAAGAAAAATTACTTTTCAAACTTTTCCAGTTAACACACACTTCTAAGGGGGTGTTTGGCCAAGTTTAAAAAGTATTTTTGTAAATGTAAAAGGAGAAATTTGGCCAAACAGTATATTTTTGGAGATTGTAAAACTGCTTTTAAAAAGTCAAAACCTACAAAAAAGCCCCTAGAAACAGAAGCACTAAGGTGTTGTTTGGCCAAGTTTATGTGAAAGAGTTTTTACTTCTTAAAAGGAGTTTTTTCATAAACTACTTTTTGGAAAAGTTGTAATTGTTTGGCCTAACTTTTGTAAAAATAGTTTCTTAACAAATGAATGTGTTTGGCCTATTTCCTATTTTCCAGTTTTTTTTTCCTTTTTAAACTAACATTATTAATAACATCATCTTTTGAATAAGAAAACTTAGGTTAAGAAAATCAAAATTTTGGTTAAGTTGCATTATTAATCTCCATCTTAAGAAATTCAAGCAAATATACAATTATGACATATCAAAAATAAATTATTATGATTACACATCCTCATCAAATTAAAAGTGTGCCAACAAATAGATAGATAAAGTTAACATTTCTATTATAAATTTTAAGATCGTCTCATGTTCATAAGAAACGTAGCAATAGAATTACGAATAATAGACATGTTTTCATAATCTGCAGCATCGCCATGCTCATCTTAATCATCTTCATCGCCATGCTCATCTTAATCATCTTCATCTTCTACGT
Source organism: Silene latifolia (assembly GCF_048544455.1). Taxonomy (NCBI): domain Eukaryota; kingdom Viridiplantae; phylum Streptophyta; class Magnoliopsida; order Caryophyllales; family Caryophyllaceae; genus Silene; species Silene latifolia. The sequence goes on along the minus strand of NC_133538.1, from coordinate 11,526,225 downwards.
TGGGCATATAATTTGGATCTGCGTCACACTTATCAAACTCTTCATCTTTCAGCGCATTTTTTCGAATAAAATTATGTAATGCCATAGGTACAACCACTATTTTACATTGTGTAGAAAATTTATAACTGGGTATGTTAAATAATATTCTCCAGCTGTTTTTTCAAACGCCAAATGATCTCTCTATAACATTTCTAAAAGATGCATGTGCAAATTGAATATTTCAAAATACCTAGTTGGAGGTTGACTCGGTCGCTTATAATTAGCAAGATGGTAACGTGCATTTTTTGCCTTAAAAGGTGCCAAATATCCTTTTGCATTTGAGTAACCTGCATCGACTAGATAATACTTACCTTAAACGGGTACCCAAAAGAGAGAAAAATTAAACTCCACGACGCTAGATTCTACTTGTTATCTTATCATGTTTACCATTGTTTTCATTAATTCCAAGTTTTTGCTTTTGATTTCCTGATTTGTAGAAGTATGATAGTGGACATTTCTTTCCATTTCTTTGGAAGTAATAATAATCTTCTTGTTGTTCGACTTGGTGACAAATTTATGGTTTTGCTCTTAGTGTGTCAGCTTTTGGATTCTCCTATATCACTCTAACTTGTATTTAGTTTGTTCGTACTATAATTTCATTGTCAGGTAGCGTAGAAGTTCAAATTAAAGAGATCGGGTGTCTTTTTTTTCATTATCTTGCAGGTTGACAGAGTTGGTGCAACAATGTAATAACTTAGTTTGTTGAATTCTTGAGTGGAATATGAATTTAGTTCTTATTGTATAAAGTTATTATCATCCATTTACCTTTTAATCTTTATTTTTTTTTAGTTTGATGAAGGTGATACAGTTGGGGAAGTGAACAAAGATGTGGAAGAAAATGAAACGGGTAATAATGAGAATAATGAAGAAAAATCGGATATCGAGTCAATGAGTGAAGATGAGGCAGCTGATGAAGATAAAGACATGGATGGTGAAATATTGCTTCAGCAAACACATGAAAAATTAAAGATGTATGTGCTTGCTACCTTGGGATTGATTATGTGCATACAATACTACGTTAAATATATTTATAAGCAAAACATAAAGACTTCAATTTGCTCGGGATGGCAATTTGTGATGGAAGTGCTAAATACACCGGGTGAAAGCTACAAGACATTTAGAATGGAGTCGCAAGTCTTTATAAGATTAACTGAATTATTAGTGACTTGAGTATGGATTGCATCCCACTAGAGAGATGCGTGCAGAAGAGGCGCTCGCAATATTTATTTGGGTTTGTGCACATAATCAATCAAATCGTACTCTGCAAACTAGATTCAAACATTCGGGGGAAACAATTAGTAGAAAGTTTAATGAGGTCTTAACGTCTTTAGTGACGTTTTTTAGAGACATCATAAGACCGGCTGATTACAATTTTAAAGAAGTTCCTAGAAAGATTCGAGATGATTACAAGTTTTGGCCTCATTTCAGAGGGTGCATAGGTGCTATGGATGGTACTCATGTTCATGCAGTAGTTACACCAAAAGATGACGAGATCCCTTATATATGTAGAAGGGGTTATGCAACTCAAAATGTCATGGCAATTTGCGATTTTGACATGTTATTCACATTTGTCGAAGCTGGATGGGAAGGGTCTGCACACGATTCTCGAATTCTCACTGAAACTTTAGCAAAATTAAAAGGGAAAAATATATTTCCATATCCTCCAGAAGGTCAGTTACATCGTTTTTTCTCCCTTTTCATTTGAATTTACATTTTATTTTATCTTTTAGTACTAAATGTGTTTTTCTTTTCAGGTAAGTATTCTCTAGTCGATGCAGGTTACTCAAATTCGAAAGGATATTTGGTACCTTTTAAGGGAAAAGAATGCAAGTTACTGTTGGGGATAAAATATCACCTTTTATTACTGATGACATGGCATGCATTCATTGGAAGAAACAAAATGGATGGATTAAAGACATGGCATCATGAGAACCATGGGATTGTAGATAAGAACAAACATAAAGTTTTGTTTGTTTTCTTACGTCAAAAGCCTTTGACTAATTCAACAACTTCCTCCTATTTTTGGGGTAACAGAAGCAAGATCTCCGGAGAAGAATCAGAGGACGTTACAAAGTCCAAACCCTAGCAAGGCAAAGGCTATAAATAGTCAGACAAAGACAAATAAGAGGCATCTCATTCTCCTCTAGCACATCGACTACAAGACTCTTCCTCATCAACAAATAATATAATAGCTAAATCACCATTGTATTTCCCTACTTTCATATTTCCGTCTCGATTAAAGTGCCAAATTGGTGGGATTCCGATTCCCCCCACGGTTGTTCCTACATCCGGGCTTTTCGCGTCACCAAAACCTTACGTGTCAATATTTTTATTCGTCGTTCATTTGTTCATTATACTCATTGCATTAATTCCGTCTTAGTCTATAGATCGATCATTATCACCCACTAATCATATTAACAACTCGGTAAATTATTACCAAAACAATTTGGCGCCCACCGTGGGGCATAGTGATCATTTTCTATAGCCAAATCACGCAAGACAAAACCAAACCATCGACATGTCCGGAACCAGCCAGAATCCATCCAGCAGCTAGAGTATGTCAGCTTTGTCTTCTTGAGCAGGACCTTCCCATGCATCTGCAGGATCAGTGAGAGCGCCTCCAGCATCGAGTCAGATGGCCTCCGTCAGCATGTCACCCAGAACCATGCCTCTGCCTCTGCCTCTTAAACCGCCACAGATACCCAATACAGCAGGAATACCTAGTCAGCCCAGATCCAGCAAGGAGAGCAGTCCCAGCAGAAGTGAAACTTTGCCCGGAGTCCAGATCCAGGAGGGATCACTTGCAGGAGTTCCGAGAAGCAGAGGACGTCCATTGCTTGACTCAATGCAAGTGATGATTCAGGGGATGGATACTCTGCGCCAGGCCATTGAGGATCTGAGGAAGGACAACCAGAATCGCTCAGATTGTAAGAGCAGTCCAGCCTAAACCAGCATCAAATCCTGAGGCTCTGAATCTGGCCATCGGTGGAGGATCGGGTCGACCAATTCCATCATAATTGCTCACCAGGCTAGATCTTGCAGGAGTAGCACCCAGTGAACCCTTCGAGCCCAAAGGATTGGGATGCTTGTTATTTGACAATTCACCCAGCCTGTAGCAGACACCAGGTAATGCCTTGTTTAGCACTCCATCAGGGTCTGACTTTCCCTCTTTTGCAGGAATGGACATCGTGGGACCACTGCCCAAGGCACCAGGAAACAAGGTCTATATGCTCTCCATGACAGACTACTTCTCCAAATGGATAGAAGCAGAATCATCCTCCCAGGTTACAGAAACCCATGTTATATCTTTCATTAAACGCAATATCATATGCAGGTTTGGCATTCCATCTGAGATTATATGTGATAATGGATCTCAATTTATTAGAAATAAGACAGAAGCTTTTTGTGCTTGGTGGAATATCTCACTGCAGAAGTCTACTCCCAGAAACTCTCAGTCCAACGGACAAGCCGAATCCAGCAATAAGATTATTATGGAAAATCTAAAAAAGAAGTTGGAGGAGAAAGGGGGCATATGGGCAGAAGAGCTGCCTCTGGTCCTCTGGGCTGACAGAACCACACCCAAGGTCGCAACAGGACAAACACCTTTCAGCCTGGTGTTTGGAGCTGAAGCAGTCATTCCATCCGCGGTCAGGGTCCCAACCCACAGGTATGGATGCATAACAGAAAAGCGAAACCAGGTGGAAATGGCAAGCAGTCTAGACACAATAACCGAGCTCAGAACCAGCGCCCAGATTAGGATGGCTTCGTACCGACAAATGGTGGCTAGGAGCTATAACAAGAATTTAAAGGTAAGAACCCTGCAGGTAGGAGATCTGGTCCTGAGGAAGGTCTTCCAGAATACCAAGAACCGGCAAGCAGGAAAATTCGCCTACAACTGGAAGGGGTCGTACCAAGTAGAAAGCATAGTTGAAAATAGAGCATACCGACTCATGACTATGGAAGGAGAAATGGTTCCCAAATCCTGGAACATCATTCACTTGCAAAAGTATTTCACCTAAGCGACCAGCACAGTCAAACAACCGGGTACTCAGTCTATCAGTTGCAACTCCGTCAGGTTCTAGATCGTGCCTTAAATATTCTCTGGCTCTGAAAATTTAATTGATCTCTAAAAATTTTACCTACATATGTTTTCCTGCATATATTTTGCCTTCAACACTCTCTGGCTCTGAAAAATTTTCTTACGTATATTTTACCTTAAACATTCTCTGGCTCTGAAAAAATTTTCCTACATATATTATGGAATGCAAAGGTCCTTTCGTTTTAGATGCTCTTTTGTTTTAACTTTAGAAACTTTATTCTCAAGCATTCATCGATGATTAATGCTTTGAACATTTGGATTCTTTTTCACAAAGTTAGTATAAAAATTATTATTTAAAATATTCTTTCAAATAAATAGCTATTTGAATAAAAGCGCAAACTAATCTGGTGAAACTTACATTTACCACAGAAGGCGTGTGTCCATGGCTAAGCACGTACAACCGGGACAACCAGTCTCCCGCGGTGCCTTAGCACCCACGCAAGCCTGGCTCCTCCGACTAAGTGGGCGAACTAGACCCCATAGCCAGCAATCAAACAGCGATGGCCAAACATACGGCGTAAAAAGTGCATGCACAAATCAAAGTACACCAGAAACGGTACGACACAAGGTATTTCTAAAAAGCATAAGTACTGCATTTAGGCATAATGCCTAAAAAGTTCATCAAAAATAGCAAAATATGTCTGGTCCTCTTAACCAGACCAAAGTACACCAAACTGTTACCAAAAACTACATACTATGCCCCGCAGGGCCAATATTAGATAACAAGCAAAATAAGTTTCGGCTGCAGGAATCTACCACTACTCCAGATCAATATGCTCCACAATCTCAGAAGCAACAGTATGAGTATCAGGAGCAGCAGAAGTCACCTCTTCCTCAGCATCTGGGGTGTCAGCAGGCCCATCAACATCTTTCCCCTCCAGACCAGACAACACATCCAGGTTCAGACCCTTGGGAAAGTCTGCGGCAAGCTTCTTTTCCTCTACTTCCAGATCCCATGCCAGATGCTCCCCACTCTGAAACGCCTTTATGCAGTTGATTCTAGTCTCCAGAGAAGCATAGGCAGGGGCATTTATCAGGGTGCTCCCAAGGTCGGTATTCTTCTCTTTCAGCACTTGCACCTCGGAGGCTAGAGACGCTTTAGCGTCCAGAACTTGTGAGAGGCGGATCTCAGCATCAGAATTACGCCCCTCAGCATCAGAAAGGATAATTTGTAATTTCTGCTTCTGGGCAGCTTCTTCCAGCAGCAGATTCTGAGCCACATCTAACTCAGTCCGGATCTTGAGCTTGCCCTCCTTATCTACATTCGCCTGCTCCAGAAGCTCAGCCCTTTCGGTTTGCAATTTGCAGACGCTGCCTTCCAAGGAAGAAATCTTCTCCCGCAGGAACAAAGCCACTGCGAAGGTATGCTTGGCAGCACGGTCCACCAAGTCACTCAAAGGCCTTTTTTTCCAATACAGACATAAGAGCAGGAAACAGCATCCGACCAAGCAGACCCAGGTCTCGTGTAGATCTCGACCTGCCAAAATCTCATGGGAATATGAGTGCTACTGTAACACCCCAACTATCTGTGGACACGAGGGGCCCACGGGGGCGCTTGGGAAAAAAAGCATTTACATTTGTAGAGTCACCACCAATTTATTGTGGAAAATTGGAAACCGTTCGAATAGTTCGCCTCATGTAAAGACACAAAGTAATGACATAGACACCAAGAACTTGTTACCCTTAGCATTCTATGTCTAGAATGACTCTCGTGGATGCCAATGAACACGGATGTTCACAGAGATCTGGAGTAAGGGGTGAGGGTACGTATTAGGAAGCTCTTTTGATCGAACACCTAATCCCGCCCACCTCAATAGCAGCCTCTACTAATGATTAGGGAAATCATCTATACTTGATATGTTGTCGATTATATGCATTCAATGCAATATCCAATAAATTAATCCTAGCATGTGAGAATTAACTAAGTCGGTGAACATGTATTTAAACATACATTTGGGTCGAAATAAGGATTTAAGGTTGATTACATGTGAGAGCAAACAAACGATAATAAGGAGCACAATAAATAAAATAAACAATAATAAAAAATTACAATGGTTCAATGATTTACGTCGAAAATACGTTTAAAACGGATAATTTTAGAAAAGAAAAGGAAAATAATTAAGGTTAAAAAACGGACAGATTAGTAGTGATACTACGATTAATACATAAGCTAACAAAATAGGTCAAAGCAAGAACGGAAGTTCAGAGACAGAAATCAGCCCGGAACAGGCGCAGCAGTGGCGCAGTGGTCACTGTGTCTGTTCCTGAGGTGAGTTCTGGCTGTGAAGCCGGAACTGCATATTGTTAATGTTCGTTGGTGAATTTAATGATCGATTATTAATGTTCGACTCAAGTAGAAGTTATTTAACGGATTAGCTACATGTGAATTGGTCATAAAAGCGATAAAAAAAACAAGTTTAAACGGATGAGAATTAATTATAGCGAATTAAAGTGAATTATAGACTAATCACAAATTAGGTTTATTAATACAAATTAATTAGGTTTGTTATGTTAAACTATTGACGAGGATGGTGATAAACAGATGAAAGATATACAAATAGCGAATTCCAGAGACTTGATATGAACAAATCGAATCTCTAAAACCCGGGTTTGATTTTAATGACAAAAACCCGCAAATATTGATTACTTGGGATTTAAGTCGGATTTAAAGGTGATAAAATAATTATGAATTATGTATTATAATTATATGAGTATAAATATGAAGAAAATAAGACAAAACGAAATAAAAGAAACGAATCAACAAAGAACGAAGGAAGAAGAAGAAAGGCAGAAACTGCGGCAGCCTCAGGAAGAGGCGCAGCAGTTGCTAAGTTTCTTTTCGACGTCTGTCTTCTGTTAATCCGTGAAAACAGGTTTGATAAAAGGTTTTATAAATCGGGTTTAAACATGTTTTCGACGTAAATCTTACAATAATTTATACAATAAAAAGTACAGTAATAAAACATGGGATTTACACCCTCAGACTTACATGTTTGACGAAACGAGATTAACTAAGTTAACGATTAGTGATTGCTCGACTCGAATGTATGATGAAAGTGCCCTTTTAAGAGGAATTAATTTAAATTGATTTGATTAATTGAGTGGAGTTGGTCAAATTGGTCGGTCATGCAAACGAGACTTGTACTCAGAAGGATCTGAGCTTACGTGGTCGAAAGTTCAAGCACGTAGACGTAAATAAGCAAAGAGCGCGGTCTTAGAATGCAAAGGGAGAAGAGAAGGGCGGACACTCGCATGAGTAATATGAGGAACGAAGGCCCCTATTTATACTAATCACACGGAGGAATTAGGGTTACGGTAGAACTTTGGAAATAAATCTCGAAAAGATCTTAAAATACGCAGAAAAGAGCTGGAGAAGAGGCGCAGCAACTACTGCGACCCTTGGAAGAGGCGCAACAGGTGCTGCGTCCTTTCCCCAGAGGTTTCCTCCTGCAGAAGAAAGATTTTCCGCGTTTCTGTTATGGAATTGCGGCAGATCTCAACTTCCTTATTGTTTAAAATATGATTTCGGGATATATTTTGCCAAAAGACGAAAAGATTAAAATTATGGAATAGAAATATCCGGAATATTCTAGAACTTTCCGACTCGACATTTTAAACGGTTTATTAAAAAATGAAGACGGTTTTTTGACCCGGACTCCAAATGAACTCTAATTACTGTCAAAACGACCGTAATGGCACGTAGATGACGACCAAGGGGTAGACACAAGTATTTGAGCTATCACTTGACGATAAACTTATGAAGTGTCATAAATCGTTCCGTGTACCAAACATGCGGCCCAATCATCACCGGGTGGTTTGCGGGAGGTGCAGAAATGAGGTATCTATAGATCCCTCACTTTGACTGAGGCTTGGACAAGGCGAAAGCCAAAGTATAGCCATCAGGTCAATCGAAGATTACAACCTGACGACTATGGCGACACGAGGCGACTCAAGGGGTCTGAGCCAAGGACCTGTCGTCGGGAATATTTTAGAGTATGTCGACTATCGGGGAGGGTCGTCTAAATTCCATTAGAATACGTAAGGAAGCTCGCCAGTCATAAGAAGAAACCATACCTGAGACTTCTTTCTTTGCCGAACTCCGAGGGGAAATAAAACGTAATATTGAGGGTGTAACATTCCGTTTGATGTTTGTGAATGTCTTGATATTGGATTTTCTAATGGATAATATGTTACGGAGCTAGAAGCATTTGTGGATAATAGTTGATGGTGTTGGGAGTTGGTGTCGAGAGAGAATATGATGTAGTTGATACGATATCGTGAGCGATGTGTGGAGGTAGGAATAGTTGGGGGAGTTGGTGTTAAGAGTTCATGGTTTCATGTTTTGTAGGTTGGGGTTTTGTTTTGAGTTCTTAGCTATGTTGTTGTGTCTTGACCGAGTTAGTATGCTTGTTTTTGAGTATGAGTCGAACTTCGGGGACGAAGTTCTTTTTAAAGAGGGAAGACTGTAATACTACGGTTTTATGAGTCTCTGGGTACTCTATCGAGTGGGCCTTACTCTGTCGAGTAAGGGTGTTTTGCAATTTAAAATAGTTTCTGACCTGTAGGGTACTCGATCGAGTAGTTTTGGTACTCGATCGAGTAGGCGGCACTCGATCGAGTACGTCAGTTACTCGATCGAGTAGCTCGGTTAGCGGGTGATAATTCGACGGGTTTTGTTAATAACACGGATTAATATATAAATCTTTTCGTCACTTTCATAATACAATTTTACAAACCTAATAACATTAAAAGGGAGATTCAAGTTACGTTCTTCGCATTTATCCGTGTTATTGACAAATTCCGGAGCTTGAGAGGTCGGATTCCGTCGTTCTTTACATCTTTGTGATCCTTGCGTCGAGGGTAAGATCTACGTACCGAATTTGTGATATTTAATTAAGTCTTGTTAAACCCTAATTTTGGGAATTGGGAATTTGTGTTAGTTTTGTGATTGTTAGTAATTATGTGATTATATGTTAAGAGGAGGATTCGTAGAAGAGGAATTTTGATACAGCTGTTGAGACCGTCTGATTGTGTTGCTGTTCCAGGTAGGGTTTCCCTACTCAGTATTAGTCCCATAATGTGTTGTTGGTGTGTTGTGGTTGTTGAATATTATCGTATTCGTATTGTGACGGTTGTTGGTTTTGATTGTTGTCTAATGATTGTGATTGTTTGTCTCTGGTTCTCGAGATGCGTTCTCGGCTGAGTGGAGTCACTTGCGGGAGTGGCTTCACGCCCTAGTTTCGCCCTCCGTGGAACCCGCCACGGGAGGGGACGTGCACATTAATGGGACAGGGTTATCGCTCGGTATGATGAGCGGGGATTTGGTGGGTACGGCTGCGGTCTCCCACTGGCAGGGCTGGTCCAGTGGACGGTCGGTGACGGAGATTTATTGGAGTGGGTGTGATTGTGTGTGTGACCGTGTGAGCTGCTTGTTTACTGTGTTGTTGGATTATATAAATTGTGTGATTAGTACTGACCCCGTTTAATGTTTTAAAAACTGTGGTGATCCATTCGGGGGTGGTGAACAGTTATTGAGCAGGTATGATATGACGCGTATGGGATAGCTGGGATGAGTCATCACGTGGTAGTTAGAAGTCTTCCACTGTGTCAGACGATGTTTTATAGCTTTGTTAGTGTTAGCAGTAGACCGTCTGAGAACCTTGTATTTCAGTTTAACAGTTTTGGTTTTGGTTTTGATCATGTAATCTCTTTAAGCTATTTTATTATTTAAATTATGTTTCTTCATTGTCATTTGATTATCATTGCCTCAGGTAACCGAGATGGTAGCACTTCCATGCCTTAAGTGGTCCTGTTAAGGCACTTGGAGTATGGGGGTATTACAGAGGGGCAGCAGGACGTCGGTAGAAACTGCTTGGGGAATCTGCTTGCGTCGGTCTCAAACAAACTCCATATCTCGAGAAGTACAATTGGCTGTCATGAACTCTCGCTGGGAAAATAATTGAGGTGTGTCGAAACACTGTTAGAAAAAATTCGCTCGTTGTTGCAAGCGAAGTCTTGATAAAGTACTGCGACAATTCACAATCTACTCGAAGGTAAAGTACTGCGACAATTCACAGTCTGCTCGAAGATGCGGGTCCAGACAAAGAATAAATACCAAACGGACCAAATATACGATATATGGTGTTGGAGAAGAGGCGCACTAAAGATGGGCCCACGAATAACGAACTTGTAACGAATTTTTGAAAATTGAATTGAAGGGAAGTTGAGGAAGAGGCGCAGCAAGAGCTGCGACTCTTGGAAGAGGCGCAGCACCTGCTGCGTCCCTTCCTGGGTTCGTCCCTGTCTGAGTAAAAACTCGACAGAACCCGTGTTTATTCATTATAACAAAACACAAAAACTCTCTAAACTCCCTCAAATTCCAACCATTTTCCGTCAAAACTTGATCAAAATCTTGCATTAATCATGACTAATCAAGGTATGTGTCTTATTCTTGCTTAAACATCCGTATTTGGCTTAATTTGAATAGAAAAATTAGGGTTTTTAACCCTAATAACTCAAAAATTTGGGGCTTTTTCCCCAAATGGATTTGTCTTGTGAAATTGATATTAGAAATGGATAACTGGTAGTGTAAGGAACGTAACCATCTATTCTTTTTTAATTTTCATTGAGTATTGAGCATTTGAGTAGAATTGAGACGATTTCTCAGCTGTTTTGTAAATTGCTTCGAAAATAGCCTTAGGATTGCCCATTTGTGTTGAAATTTGGTGTTTGGGATCCTTGTGTGATGGGTAAAATTCCTACCATCTCGGATTTTTTATTTGTGACAGCTTTTTCAGGACACTTTTCTAGGGCATAATCACTGTTATAGCGAAATGCTGCAGAAATTTTGACTCAAACCCATTACTAGGCTCGAACTTAGACTTGCCTTAACCCATTTTACCACATGAGCGGCCGGGTTTCGAAAGAAATGGCCAAGGATGGCGGGAAAAGGCCATATTCGGAGGTTGAAAGGCATGGAATTCACTTTGACCGAGGCCCGCCGTCACTTGACGCGGCCTAATTTACTCTAATTTTGCAGGTGACATGGCTTCTACGTCGGGGAGGGCTCCCATGGACGTGGACACTGACTTTGACCCCTCTCTTACTTTGAGGAGGTGTTAGAGGAGGCGTTTGCTGAGGAGGCTGCTGAGGAGGAGGCCACGAGGCGGGCCAACGTCGGACGAGGCGGTCGCCAGCTAGCTAGGGCACCTGAGTGGGCTGAGAAATGGGATGGTCACCATCTCATTTGAGCAACGGAGAGCCACCTGTCTTACAGGACGGTGAAGAGTTTGGTAAGTCTCGAGCTTGTCATTCTCTCATCATCTTTCTTTATTTGTTTACCGTTTCATTTCTCCTTCAGTTTAAGCTAAAGATAGCTTTGCGTCAAATCAATACAGCAGGTTGGGAACATGAGGTCCTTTTCTGGCTACACGTGTAACACCCCCGTACACCAGAATGCCTTACCAAGGTCCATCCCAGTGTATGAAGGTATTACCATCTCGGTCACCCGAGGTAGTAGATCAAATAGACAATAAAAGAACATTTACAATAAGTTACTTTAATCTTTACAACCAAATATAAAACTGAGTAGAAGAGATAGCTATGACTACTATAGTACTCATACATCAAAACATCTATGCCGGTGGCGTGATGACTCGATTCCTTCCATGCCCAACAGCACAAACCAACGGTACCTGCTAAGCCAACTGCTCACCATCCCTGAATGGATAACCACAGTTTTGAAAACATAACACGGGGTCAGTTATTGAACAATTTAAATAAGACAAGTGATACGTGCATTTTATATAGTCCTTTTTGGCCTTTTTATGCACGTATTTCTATGCTATTATCATAGTTTTATGCTACGAAATGCCCCGAATATGCTACTTTGGTTTATTTTGTTCTATTTGCAGAAATGTGGACCATAAAATAGTGAAATCATGCCTTTTAGCTATTTTGAGGTGCGCAAAGAAGTAAGATAGCTAGGCGAACAAAGGAAGAACTTCAAATTGCTAGTGCCTACTTTAAAGAACCATATTTCGCGTTCTACAACTGATTTTGAGATGATTCTAATTGGATATGAAAGCTTGCCCTCTTAGCTTTCCAACTCCACTGGAATCGTCTTGTTTGCCCAAGTAACGAAGAAATGGCAGCCGTTTTAAGTTCAGTGCGCGAAGCAAGAATTGTGCGCTGGAAAGTACTCGATCGAGTACAATTGTGTTCGATCGACCCCTTTTTCTACTCGATCGAGTAGTGCCTATTAAATAAGTGCTCGATCGAGTACCTAAAGTACTCGATCGAGAGGTTTTAGCTTATATTTGTTCGATCGAGTGATATAAAGTTGCTCGATCTAGTATTTAGCTATTATACTCGGGATTTTTATCCCGTATTAGGTTTATTTTATGTTAATAATGACTTCCCTATATAAAGGAAGTCGGGATTAGGTTATAAACACACTTTTTTACTGACTCCACTCTTTACTCTTCTCTTTCCCTAAACTTTTCCACTGTAACTTTTGCTTTTCGGGTTTTATCGCTTGGATCTTGTCGCTCTTTACGCCGAAATTCTCGTGATTGTAATCTTCCTCTCTTTTAATCTTAATCTCATACTTTGTTTGCTTTAATTCCTTTGTTCTTCCTTAATTAATTTCTGCCTTAATTAGTTTATGCATTTTTATTACAATTTCATTATGTCATTTATTAGTTATTTCATTATTGTTATTAATGACAACATTAGCAATATGAGTAGCTAAATTCATTCATGTTGGGATTAGGGGATCTATGGTAGAATAAAGACGATGTAGCAAATAGACTAGATGGCTTAGTTGTGAGAATTTGTACCCATGGCAATTTAATTATAATACCGACTTAGTTGAGTGCACGCTTCTAAGTTACCCTTTAATTTGGTTAATTTTGTTCCTGGATCGGAAGATTAGAATGAACAGACCTGCTATGAACAGTAGACTACCCTAATGAGGACGGAAGTTAAGTTAGTGGAATTCTAGGATAAAAAGTGGACTGGAATGACTTTTCCGTTATCCTTCTCACAGTAGATTGTCTAGGCTATTTGCAACTGAATCGATTGACTACCATGGTGAACCGAAATCCTGACATATTCTCTCTTATCTATTATATTTATCACATTTTCTGCCTTTATTTCTCTTTCCCTTAATCTTCAGTAGTTAAGAAATCAATTAAAACCCCCATCCTGTGACCTTAGACAGACCGAATTAACAAGTAGATAGTGACCGCCTCCCTGTGGAGATCGACCCTACTTACCGCTGACTTCTGTTAGTGTATCTAGGTTTTATTTTTGGTACATGACGACGGTATCAAATTTTGGCGCCGTTGCCGGGGAGGCAACTATTTTATTTGCTTGTTTATTTTTATCTGTCTTTAGCCTCAAGGGATTAATTCCTTGAGGCAGTTCTCATCTTTTTCTTTAGTGTTGTTTTGATATGTCCTACAGGTCCTACCTAGACAATTCTACGTAAAAGATCGTCAAAGGGAAGGCTTGAGTACCTTTGATATTGGCCATGGAGAGCAATGCAACGTCACTTGGGTTCATTCTAGATGACGATTTTGCTGAAGATAATGGTTACGATGAATCTCCCTTTTTCAAGGCCGAGTTGGATGCGCTTGAGGCTGCGATTTACGGGACGGATTCCACTAAGGAGGGTGATGAGAAGACAGTTGAGTCGGTGATTGCTCATAGCACGGAAGAGGTAATATCTTCCTTTGTCAATGATTCCATCATTGAGAGCGACCACACCGAGGTAGTTGACGATAATTATATTATTGTTTGTTTAAATAGTACATTGCCTCATTTGACTCATGCTTCGTATTTTAATGCTATACCCCTTCCTAGCTGGACGATTAATTTAATAGTTTTCACCGTACTTGTCGTCAGAAATTTGTCAACCTGAATCAGCACCCTAGATTATTGATAATTGCTCCCGCGCTCCTTTATTTTGTTGACAAATTTAGGAGCTCTCATAGGAAATTCGATAGACTTAAACGTTCATGCATGTTATTTTCCTATGTTGCTATTATACTTTGGTGCTACTTATGCTCTTGTGTAGCACATGCGCAGTTATATGATCTACTGTTAAGAGCTTTGAGTTGCTTTGATTCTGACAGATTGAGCAAATTTGTTGAAGAAAAGAAGGTCGAATGGGACCGATCGAAACTAGCGCTACCCGGGAGGCAACCCGGAGATTTTATCTTTAGTTGTTTTTCAAACATTGCTTTCATTTCAGTTTTGCGTTGTAATAATTGGTTTTCATACCATAGACTATATCAGTTATGCTTGTTTTGTAGTTTTGCGGGCTGTTTTGATGCGTCTTTGTAGGAATCCACTGAGGATGACTCGATCGAGTACTTCTTGTACTTGATCGAGAACTTTTTCTGCTGAAATCACTCGATCGAGCATTTATTCTACTCGATTGAGTACCTGCCAAGGAGAAACCACTCGATCGACCATTATTCTTCCTCGATCGAGCTGTTTAAGATGCCCTTTGTTGGATTGGCTTCCTGTGACGATGTCCTGCAGCTTTTTGCGACCTCCCACGTTGTTGGCTGGTTTGGGGAGGTCCCTTATTCGCGCAATCTTGTGAGCTTTCCGTATTTACTCTTTTTCTCTTTTAGTTTGCATTTCCTTTCCATGATTTGGTACAATGGGGGCATTGTAAAGTTTGGTTTGGGGAGGTTATGCATCCATATCTGTGTCTGCAATGTTGTTTTTATTGCACTTCTGTTGTCACGTTTAATTTCCGTATGCATTGTTGTTTATTTTTAATAAAAATTCAAAAATCTCATAAAAATTGAAAAATTCAAAAAAAAAATTCACGTTTATTTTTGCATATAGGTTGAGTAAGAATGGTAGATTTCTATGATGATATTGCACTGAAATTGTCTTTTTGCTTAAGCCATGCATTTAAACTAATTATCTTTGTAGCTTTGTTTTTTTGCATACCTACGAGTTTATGTTAAAATTTAGCTGAACAAATAGACTTGATCTGAAAATTTTGGCAAACTACTTATGATTTCTAAGGAATTAGAGTCGTATAAACTGGTGTCATTTGTGACCAGTTTCATGTAGGATTGTGAGTAGTTACTCCTTGCATAGCATGTTCATCAATTTGCACGTATATGAAATTCAATTACTTTTTGCCTACATACATTCAGGTTAGTGGTTGGTGTCACATGCAGGGAGGTGCTTACATTTCCACTTTCTTTCATTTTTACCCATTTAACTCCATATTAGCCAAATTTGCATGTGACCCTTAGCTACATCCAAATTTAGCCTGCCTTGTCAAGCTAGTTTAGATTGTTTTGCGGTATACAATTTATTGTGCCAAGTTTGGCTTGTATACATTGACTTGGAGTTGGTATTTAATGAAGAAAAGGAGGATGAAAAAAAAAGAAAAAAAAAACGTGAAAAAGAAAAAGAAAAAAAAAAAAGAAAAATCGAAAAAAAAAAAAGAAACCGTGATGAAAGAAAGAAAGAAAAAGATGTCGTTTCATGAGACGGTTTCACTCCTATGCTTTATTTACATTTATTGAGGAGTATTTTCAGTTCGGTTTGGTGAGTTTTGTGCCAAATGAAGGGCATTGTGCTTAATTCTATAATTGAGTTGGAAATGGATGTTGTTATATGGTTTTGTTTAGGTACTAGCTTGGCTGCCTATACCTCCACATTCCCATAAATGTTTTGCCTTTTCTTACCCATTACCTCACTTTACCATATTTTTGTAAGCCCTCGGCTGTGACGGACCTTGTTTGGTTGGAATGTGTGTACGGTAGCTAGAAGTGTCTATCATATTAGTTGCATGCATGTTTATGTGGGTCGTAGTCTAGGTGAGCGGCTATTTTTCTTTCTCTCTTACATATATATGTTCACCCTTTGCTTCATGAGAGAAGAGTGACCCGTGAGAGTCCAGTATTAAAGGTCTTGTAAGGTCGACGGTTCAGCTATTTTATAAACATCTCACAACTCGTTTGCATTTGACTGTTTTGCTATAAGTGTTAGTTTGCTTGCATTATATTGGTTTGAGTGGGCATTTGTAGCTAGCTCTAAGTTATCTTTTCCGTTCCATTAGTTTGCATTTAGTTTACTCGAGGACGAGTAAAGGTTTGGTTTGGGGATATTTGATACGTGCATTTTATATAGTCCTTTTTGGCCTTTTTATGCACGTATTTCTATGCTATCATCGTAGTTTTATGCTACGAAATGCCCCGAATATGCTACTTTGGTTTGTTTTGTTCTATTTGCAGGAATGGACCAGAAAATAGTGAAATCGAGCCTTTTACCGTCCGTTAAGCATGCATTTGGAGGAAGAGTGAATTTTGAGCGGGAATGTAGCTATTTTGAGGTGCGCAAAGAAGTAAGATAGCTAGGCGAACAAAGGAAGAACTTCAAATTGCTAGTGCCTAATTTGAAGAACCATATCTCGACTTCTACAACAGATTTTCAGGTGATTCTAATTGGAGATGAAATCGTGTCCTCTTAGCTTTCCAACGCCACTGGAATTGTCCTGTTTGCCCAAGTAACGAAGATATGACAGCCGTTTGAAGTTAAGTGCGCTAAGCAGGATTGTGCGCTGGAAAGTACTCGATCGAGTACAATTGTGTTCGATCGACCCCTTTTTCTACTCGATCGAGTAGTGCCTATTTAATAAGTGCTCGATCGAGTACCTAAAGTACTCGATCGAGAGGTTTTAGCTTGTATTTGTTTGATCGAGTGATATAAAGTTGCTCGATCGAGTATTTAGCTATTATACTCGGGATTTTTATCCCGTGTTAGGTTTATTTTATGTTAATAATGACTTCCCTATATAAAAGAAGTCGGGATTAGGTTATACACACACTTTTTTACTGACGCCACTCTTTACTCTTCTCTTTCCCTAAACTTTTCCACTGTAACTTTTACTTTTCGGGTTTTATCGCTTGGATCTTGTCGCTCTTTACGCTAGAATTCTCGTGATTGTAATCTTTCTCTCTTTTAATCTTAATCTCATACTTTGTTTGCTTTAATTCCTTTGTTCTTCCTTAATTAATTTCTGCCCTAATTAGTTTATGCATTTTTATTACAATTTCATTATGTCATTTACTAGTTATTTCATTATTGTTATTATTGACAACGTTAGCAATATGAGTAGCTAAATTCATTCATGTTGGGATTAGGGGATCTATGGTAGAATAAATACAATGTAGAGAATAGACTAGATGGCTTAGTTGTGAGAATCTGTACCCATGGCAATTTAGTTATAATACCGACTTAGTTGAGTGCACGCTTCTAAGTTACCCTTTAATTTGGTTAATTTCGTTCCTGGATCGGAAGATTGGAATGAACAGACCTGCTATGAACAGTAGACTACCCTAATGAGGATGGAAGTTAAGTTAGTGGAATTCTAGGATAGAAAGTGGACCGGAAGGACCTTTCCGTTATCCTTCTCACAGTAGATTGTCTAGGCTATTTGCAACTTAATCGATTGACTACCATGGTGAACCGAAATTCTGACATATTCTCTCTTATCTGTTATATTTATCACATTTTCTGCCTTTATTTCTCTTTCCCTTAATCTTCAGTAGTTTAGAAATCAATTAAAACCCCCTTCCTGTGACCTTAGACAGAGCGAATTAACAAGTAGATAGTGACCGCGTCCGTGTGGAGATCGACCCTACTTACCGCTGACTTCTATTAGTGTATCTAGGTTTTATTTTTGGTACCTGATGACGGTATCAACAATTATGATAAGTAATCAGCTGATCATCCACCATCTCATGTCTCCCGATCTCATACAGTAACCGACTATACACCGAAGTGTGTAGCCCTGCCAGACTACCCATCGCAACAGGTAGCCCACGCCACCAGTGGGGGACCGCAGCCAATCCCTACCAAAATCCCGCTCATCAACGAGCGATAACCCTGTCCCTTAATGGGTTATGTCATCCTTAATCCCCAAGGTCTCCAAAATCTCGGGGTTCACACACCGGGTAGGTCGGAAAGGACGACTCATTAAGGCTATGAAGGCCTTAGGCTGCTTGAATCAGAAAAGATTACCGATGGATAGGCCTCCACCGGTGGAACAACATGTTCTTGGCTGGATTGACCCGTCTCAAATTGAACATTGGCACGGGTCCTCTTGTTTGTGTTAGCTCTAGTTTTCGGCATACTGCAAAAGATAGGTTTTAACAAAGACACTTTACACAAAAATTTTGCCATAAATGGACTGTTTTTCTTATTGTATACAATTTTGAGACGGACTTTTAAGGCGAAATTTTCTCACCAAAACACCAAGTATTTTACTCAAAGACATCATTCTCAACATCAAGAGCTTTGAAATAGCATGTTAAAACAAGCAGAAGACTGAAATTTTCGACTCGAGTCAAACCCTAGAAAATTCAAAAGGCGATTTAAGCCATGAAATTGCTCTAGTGACGGCATAGGCGATGTTTATAAGCAATTACATCCAAAGAATCAGAAGCAAAAGCTTGATTTCAGTTACACATGATAGGGATTCGAAGTTTGAACAAAAACATACCACAACACCAATAATAAAGGAAGAAATTGATTTAAACCTTACCTTGAAGGAAATTTTGGCAAGCAAAGAAAAAGTAACCACCAAGAGATCACCCAAGGGCTTGAGAGAGAAGTGATATGAAGTTTTAGAGGAAAGAAGAGGAAGGTGTTGGAGGCGGAATGAGAAAAGAAGAGGCGAAATAGGGTTTTAGAATAACCCGGCTGAGTCACGCTAAAACCGTACTCGGTCGAGTATTAGGCTTACTCGGCCGAGTATGGACTACTCGGTCGAGTATTCTGAATACTCGGTCGAGTACTCGAAAATAGTAGCGATTCTAATCTGACAAGAATGAGCACTCAGTCGAGTGCTATTATACTCGGCCGAGTGTGGTCTACTCGGTCGAGCATGCTACAATACTCGGTCGAGTGTCTTAGAATAGGAACGAAATTTTCGAAATTATCGAACCTGCAACACAAGTAACAATGTTCGGAGTTCCGTGCAACCGGGCTCGTCTGTAATACTCCGTATTTATGAGTCTTTGGGTACTCTATCGAGTAGGCCTTACTCTGTCGAGTAAGGGTAAGTTGCGTTTTATAAAATAGTTTCTGACCTGTTGGGTACTCAATCGAGTAGCTGGGGTACTCGATCGAGTAAGGGGGTACTCGATCGAGTACCTTGGGTACTCGATCGAGTGTCCGGTTTTACGGGGAGTTTTCTCGGGTTTTGTTAATTATGCGATTAAGGTATTTAAACATATTCGTCATTGTTTTAATTCACTTTTACAAAACCTAAAACCCCGTTTAAGAGAGAAAGCAACCAGTTCATCTTCCTAATCGCATTCTTAGCAATTCCGGAGTTCAAAGCGGTCGGTTCTTGTCGTTTTTCGTGTCGTTGGATTCCTTGCGTCGAGGGTAAGCTTTTAATATAGTTTTTATAATGTTTTGTTAAGATTGGTTAAACCCTAATTTAGGAATTGGGGGTTTTGGTGTGTAGTTTGTGATGTGTAGTCTTTATGTGCTGTATGATAGGAGGAGAATTCGTAGAGGAGCCGTTTTGATACAAATTGTAGATACCGTTTGCGTGTTGTGCTTTCGGGTAGGATTTCCTACTCGTATTAGTCCCATAATGGGATATTGGTGATGTCTTGTAGTTAGTTGTTTGATATGGTGATTGTGATTGTGATTGTGATTGTGGTTGTGTTTGTTGATGGTTCTCGAGATGCGTTTTTGGTGAGTGGGGTCACTTGCGGGGAGTGATCTCACGCCCTAGTTTCGCCCTTCGTGGAACCCGCCACGAAAGGGGATGTGCACATTAATGGGACAGGGTTATCGCTCGTACGATGAGCGGGGCTTAGGTGGGAACAGCTGCGGTCCCCCACTGGCGGTGGGTCCAAAGTGGACGGTCGAGTATTGAGACGATGGGAGTTGGTGGTGTGTGTGTGTGTGTGTGATTCAAATTGTCTGTTTATCTTATTGTTGATATATGTATTGAATTGTGTGATTAGTACTTCGACCCGTTTAAATGTTTTAAAATCGTGGTGATCCATTCGGGGGTGGTGAGCGGTTATTGAGCAGTGTGACATGACGCGTATGAGATAGCCGGGATGAGTCATCACGTGGCAGTTAGAAGTCTTCCATTTGTGTCGACGAAGTCTAGTAGCTTTGATAGTTTTAGTTGTAGACCGTATGAGAACCTTGTAATTCCTTTTATTAGTTTTGGTTTGAACATGTAATCACTTAATCTATAATTATTTTAAAAGTACGTTTCTTTATTGTCTTATGATATTCAGTACCTCGGGCAACCGAGATGGTAGTATCCTTATACCTGAGTGGTCCTGGTAAGGCACTTGGAGTATGGGGGTGTTACAAATGGTATCAGAGCGACGATTTTGGAACTCAGAACAAATGAGCATAATGAACATAGGGAGTCTAATAAAATGAACCTGGTGTATGTGTAATGGGAGCCCTACCGATGCTAGGTTTTGGGTGAGTAGGCGCCCTCACTTCAAAATCTTGGCCCCATGATACTTAAGCCAGTCACATGGTATGGGAACGTGGAGTCCGTGTGTATATGTGCGACGTGTATGTTAATTGTGCTGTATATGGTTTGTTGAAAGCATGTTGCATGATAGTTGGCTTACATGTTGGTTGGAATCGTTGGAAAAGTATATGAGAATGATGAATGATATGGTAGAAAAAGAAAGTAGTTCGTATATGATGATGTGTGATGAAGTGGATTTGTAATGTTGTTGTATTAGCAACATGGGAATAGGATTTGTAGTGTATGGGCGTGGTTTGTGTTATGAAAAGTTATGAAAATTTAAAACATGCGGGTAATACATGATTGAAAGTTGAATGTTATATGAGCATGATAGATGGTAATGTTTGGCTTTTGGTGAGTAGTAACATGAAGAATAGAGGTTCAATGATATGTGTTTTGTATAACGAATTGGATGAAAAGCATGATGGCTGTTTATAACGTGGCACTTAATAACACGAAGTGGATTATTTTGTTGATTGTATGAGGAGTCGCGCAGATTTGAATGCGTAGTTGTAATCATAATGTTGAAATAATAATGAATGCATAGTACGTTAGGGTATGTGAGATAACATTCGGGTAGTATTCACGAGTCTGCATGACTCGATCGAGTGGGTTTGATTCGATCGAGTGGGTACTTGTCGTTATTTTGACCAGAATCGTGTTTTTGGGCACTCGATCGAGTACCTCGGGCACTCGATCGAGTATGGGGTCACTCGATCGAGTAGCCGGGCTACTCGGTCGAGTAAGTCAGAGATCAGAAGGTCTGTTTGGGTTCTGGAGTCGGGGCACTCGATCGAGCATGTTGGGCACTCGATCGAGTAGCCTCAACTCGATCGAGTAAGTTCTGGTACTCGATCGAGTGGGGTCTGTGCAGGTCATATGCGTATTTCGGGTCATATGTTTGTCTTTTGACATTCGTTGCATATGATGTTTAATTCAAAGGTGTTGTATTACTTCTTTATGTATTGTTTTACGTATGTGTTGGTCCTGAAGCGTAAGTTACCCAATCTTATGATGTAAAGAGTGGCACTATGATGAGTATGAGTTCGGTGGGGAGGATATGAGTTATATGTGATTATGATAGATGGTGGAAAAAGAAAAGGAAGATTGGTATAGTTTATTGAGGCATGGCGCACGTTTTGCGAGACGGGATGAGTGATATGATGGTGTGTTGAGTAATGTAAAAATAAGTGAATATAGGCAAGGGATGATGTGAGTATAATGAACGTGAGAATGAAAAGATTGAAAGTAAGAATGTGGATAGTGGCAACTTGAGATGTGTAAAGAGTTATGGAGGGAAATGGTTAGGAGTCGTGTGGGTTATGGATTTATGTAGTGAAAGTTCGTTTAAAGGGGTTGAGAAGAGTAATACATAGTGAACTTTGTGGAGACATGTCGCGAGGTGTATTTGTGGACAGTGAGTGAGTTTGGGAGGTTTGGTTTATTAAAAGATGAAACTACTGTGTGATTTCCTTGGGTAATTAACGGTATTAAATGAATTCTGATTTCTAGAAATGTAAAAAGGGAGATGCAATTGTTTGAACATTAAACGTTGGTTCTATGGATAGATTAGTGGCAAGTATGAGTGATAGCATAATAAGAGAAGATCCATGGTAAGAAAGAGTGAGATGATGTCGGTAGCAAATAATGGAATTGAGTTTTGGAGCAATGAAGGGGTAACCAGATTTCTAAAGAGTTAGCTAGAAGGAATAAGGAGTTGAACTATTAATTGGTATTATTGAGTGTAAAGAGAAAAGAAGGATAAAAGTAAGCTGAGGAAAATGTTCACCGAAGCTATGTGATATAAAGATAAGGAATCATCGAAATGTGTGATGGTATCACGAGGATGTTAGCTAAAGGTTATATAGGAGTTTCAGGACAACATGATTGGTAATGAGTTTCGAGGAATTAAGGGAGTAAGAAGTTGGTGGAGCATTGGCACGATACGAGATATTTGGTGGAGAGTTGGATGACAACACAAATAAGATAGCATTGGGAATAATGTTGAGGTAATTTTGTGGATGGGTTTGATATTCGTTATTTGCAATGTTAATCAAACATAGGAGAAAAACCATGTTATTTTGGTATGGGTGTAAGAGATTTGATATACGGGCAGTGGTGGCATTGTGGTGTTATCACTAGTGGTTAAGAGTGATGGTATATTAGAAAGGTAGTAATTCTAAAGAGGTTGATTTGGTAGGGACCTGATTGTTGTGTATGATTGTGAGAGGGTATAAGATGTGGTTAGATGAGGCGGACGCTATTAGTTGAATAGTGAAGGTATGGTTATATTTGGCAGGAAGTGATGGTTGTGCGAATGGGGGAATATGTTATGAGGGGCATATGAGTTAAACTCGGGCGCGGGTAACCTTTTCGAGTGGTAACTTACGTGGTCAGGATTGACTAGTTGGTTGTGATTACGGGTCTATGATATGTGTAAATGTTTGTGTGAGGTTCTGACCTCACAAGAAGTGGTATGGTGTGATAATTATAAAGTTGTTTTATGAATGTTCTGTAATATATATGTTGGACACGGTAATTTAATTGAATGATATCCAAAAAGGTAATAACTTGATTGATTTGACATGGCTAGTTATAATTTTATGTGTATTTATAACACATGTGTATTCCGTGAAATGGTAGAGATGATGTTCATGAGATGCTTATCTGTTTATCCACATAATATGTTGCGTGGTGATTTAATAAAGTGGATTTGAGTAAGTTTTTCTTGTTCAAGAAGTTATGCTAAGTCAGTATTTATGGGAATTGTATGCAGTTGTGATGTCTATCGGTGTGGTTGTGGTGCCTCGGGTGGTGATCCGGGCACGGTACATAGTGCTGTGATGCGGGTATTTTCGCACTACGGTGTGGCTGTTGGTGGCGGTGTTGTGATGCCGTCACCGGTTGTGGTGGAGTAGGCGGGATGATTATGATTCGAATTTCGAAAGTACATACCAGTTATACATAGATTGTTGTTTTGTTTGATGTTGCTCTCTGCGAGTGTCGTTTTTGTCTTTGATAGACAGTTGTCTTGCTTATTCATGTTTTCTTTACCAGGTTAAGTTGGGAATGAGGTAGAGTATGATGTGAAATAGAGTTGTATATGTTTCGTTGTTGTCATGGGATAGTGATAATCTGTTGATGGGACACGGTTGTGAGAGGTTGTTACGGTAATTTTGATCTTGTTTTCAGATGAGACATCGGTAGACATGGTAATGGAAAATGATTCGTGGAACATGTGTTGTAATGATCTGAAAGCGGCAGGTAGTTCATAATCTTTTGTTGAGACAGTGAGTGTAGGGTGTTGGGGAAATTAGTGCCATGTTAAGTTGTGTATGAATTTTGCGGTAATGAAAGAAAGAACTTGAGGATCTAGTGTGCGTGTACGTAACGAGTGCGGACCGTGAGTTATGCTTCGGGGAGATAAGTGCCTTACGTAGAGAGGTATGTTGTTTGGCAGTAATAATGAAGAGTGGGTATGGTGATTTGCTACGAGTTTATGGTATAGGTTAGGTGCTTGTTTGCCGAATGAGTTGAGGAATGAGAAATGTTTATGTATGGGAGCCTTGGATATAAGAATGGTGAGTGTTTGGTTTATAGACGGTTATCTTTGACATGTGGTGGTACAAAGGGTAATGAGATATAGATATGGTTTGGTATTAGTGAGTTACGAGGACGTAACATTTGTCTTAAGAGGAGTAGGATGCGATAAAACAGATTTTGATGGTTGTACATATGGTAATATATTCGGAAGTTGAGTCTTGATGTAGAATAAAAGATCGATTCGTGTTGTGGGTGATTTTATTAAAGGTCATGACCGTGCTTGTAGTAGCGTGATGTTTAGGAGTGTGAGAATATTTCGCTAGTATTGACAGTTGGATGATGAGGTTACGAGTGTGAGTAAACTTCGAGGACGAAGTTCCTTTTAAGGGTGGTAGAATGTAACATTCCGTTTGATGTCTATGAGTGTCTTGGTATTGAATTTGATAGTTGATGATATTATGGAGCTAGCAGCATTAGAGGATGGTAGTTGGTTATGTTGTTGGGGTTGGTGTCCTTAACAGTTAGTGCAAGGACTTATAAACCTCTAAAAGGATCAAAGGGCATACTTTTGGTATTATTATCAGTTGATCCACGTTTATCAATAACGGTTGGCTTGCTAGATAAGTTTGACGTTATTGTCATACAGATGGCGATCAATCAATTTGGTCCCTAAAAGTCAAACCTATAGGATACGTTTGAGAGACGTGACAGTATGAAAATACAGTCATGTAGATGCCAATTTTGACTAACCAGTTAGTCTGAGTTATTTGACTAATATTTAGTCAAAATGTGATGTTGAGATATGTTATTTAATACGGATTAAATAATAATGGCTAAGGCGAGTTAAGCAGTTAATTCGTAAAATTAAATATAAACGATTTATATTTGATTAATGTATATTGAATATAATTATACAATATTGTCTTTGTCGGACACGTATTAATGATTCAACTGATCCGTGTTATAATTAGTTGATGCTTTAATATCCGATAACCGATGACAATTTATGATGAAACCGTGTCATATACATTTAGCGCATTTCAGATCGTACCATGAGTTAAAATTAAGAGGAAGTGGAAGCCCACTTCCCCATGCAAACCCACTACCGGCCGAACCAAACAAAAGGAGAGACTCCCTCTCCTTTTGACCTAGACAATTTCATTTACACAGAAATTAGGGTTTTGGAGATTAAGCTTTCTCTGAAACCGAGATCTCACATCTCGAGAAAAACTCACATCAAGTTCTCCCAATATTGCAAGACAATCGGAGAACACGTTCTAGCACAAGGGCATTTCTCGGACGGTCTTGGGTGCAACAATTAGGAGGAAATCTCTGTTGATTTCTATTCTTTACGCCGTGCATCAAAGGACCCGAGGTTGATTCTTTATCTTTATCGTTTCATTGTTGTATTTCGTTTATGACCATATTTCACATGTTAAATTTACGTTATAGTCCTAAATTTAAAGGGTCTTATACGGATATTACCCCACAAGTGGTATCAGAGCGAGGCCACGTAAATTTTCATTGTGATTTTTCATAAAACGATTTTGAAACGGTAGTTTTTGTCTCGAAATCCGTGCCTTGTATACACGGATGTTGCGTTTTTGTTGAAACCGTGACATGTTTTACACGGTTGATTCTCTTTTTCCGTTTTGTTCTTTTACATATTGTTATTTTATACGGAGATTATAATAATATGTCAAGTTTTGTCAAATTATAAAATTGATTTTATGCGTTTTTGATCAAAATTGAATTTGGTTTTGTGTTCACAAACTGTTTTCACGAGGGTTTTAAGTTTTCAGAACTTGTTTGGTCTCGATCGAATGGATTTCTACTCGATCGAGAGCTTTTTCTGTCTTGTATTTGTTCGATCGAGTCCTTGCAGTACTCGATCGACCCTCGTTTAAAACCCCACCGCTCGATCGAGAAGTCCTCGTACTCGATCGAGCGATTTCTTGATAAAAGCTCTCGATCGACCTCGATCGTCGATCGAGTACTTCCTGATTGGCAAACCCCTCGATCGAATGGCAACCTCATTCGATCGAGCCCTTTTGTTCCTCGATCGAGCACCTATGTCCCTGGATCGAGGGATTTTGTTTTGGCGACTTTGAAAATTTATTCTTTTTGCTTTAAATTTTCTTTTGGCCTTAATTTGTACTTTATACGGATATTGTACACTCGCTATGATTGTGAAACGGTTCACACACGTACCATTAAGTTATTTTAAAGCGTATTTAAAGTAACGGACTGTATTAGATTAAAATTAAATTGATAGAAGCGGTTTTATCACATGAATTTTAATCATTAAAAGGTGGTTTGGATAAATTTCACATAATTACTTTAATTATGTCACGAATGAGTTTGTTTTTAGTTGATGCATTTTATTTATCGTTAATTATGAATGTTTTTAAATGCTTTTTATTACGTATTTATTTATTTATTTTTGCAAACAGTTGTAACTTAGTGTGGCCTTAGTAGAACGTGTTACCGTAATGATGGAACACGGTCTTGGTTGTATTTTGAGATCTCGTATCTCCGTTTTGGATTTTTCACTTGTAATTACAGTTTTAATTAGAATGTAAATAGGTTTATATTTGTAATTTTAAATTGTAATTTTTGAGAAGACCAAAGATGAAGATCGGATGCTCACTCCCGCTACATGGATCAAGATGGAACATCAAGACAAGCTTGTCGGGTCCAACGGTGGATTCCAAAGTTGTTTTATGTTTTATTTTACTAGGATAGGCCACACTAGGAATTTTTATTTACGTATTGCATTCAATTTTTATTTTATCGTAACGATAGTATGCATCATTTTCCGCCTAAAAACCAAACCACCTAATTATTACATGAAAACTGACACATATAGAGGTCACGAGTTAGTTTTCTTTGACATTCTCATGTCACACGATCCATGCTAAGCCATCACCTAAATTAATTCATTCACGCAGACGCTAGTTATTCGTTCACTTAATATGAATTATAATTTAGTTGATGGGATCTTCCTCGTATAATCAAAAATTGAGAACGGTCTTTATAGGTCAAACTCCAATGAGTCCCTTCTTCGTCGGTAGGCATAATATGACCCCTTCTACGTCGGGTAAGTTGGAACCGATTGACCTATTTTATCTCAACACTATGGCCACTCGTACGATCCTGTGACTATGGTGGACTATAGATAGGATTTACGGAAATCTATCGACCAAGAGTTCTTCCGGAAGAATTAGCTAAACAGTTGGCTTATCAATTTACAGAAATTGAGTCTTGGGATCACTTGTATCATTCTTGAGGGAGATCAATTATGCAAGTGCATTGAGTCTACACGTTAAAATGAATTTTAAATAGACTTAAATCACCTCGATGAGTTGCTTATTTCGTTTCGTTTTTCTTTCTTTTTCAGTGTAGATCACGAACTTCTAAACTGCTAATAACAAATGGCTGGTTCTACTGATAACCCAATGCCAAGTGCCACATTGGACCGTGAGTCCTGGCTTCGGATCTTCATGAATCAGATGAATCGGTCTACTCGATCGAAGAATGATGGATCAAACTTCGGAGACGGGAGGCGGCATTACGGAATGTCGCCGCTGCGACGGAAGCTCAAATATCTATTAGAGCCCCTCCCGGCAAACCCAGGTCCCACGGTTAGAGTCGCGAAATCACCAAGTTTAATGATTTCTGTATGGAAGCGGGTGCGATTAAAAACGTGCTCATTTTTGCAATGGAATCCAATTTGCAGAAACGCTTCATAGCCCATGGTGCAAACAAGATTTTCACCACGCTCACCAAGGAATTCTCGAAAGCACCGAGAATCGTGACCTATGAGCATACCACTCGCTTCTTTGATGCGAGACTCCAGAAGGGCCAACCGGTTAGCCCACACATTCTCAGCATGATTGAGAATGTCGAGAAGCTGGAGACCTTTGATTGTAACATCAGCGAGAACATTGTTATCGACCGCATGCTTCATTCACTCCATGATGGTTTTTCGCAATTTAGAGCGAATTACTATATGAATGATTTGAAGAAAACCCACATGAACTGCACTCCCTTCTCGTATGCACCGAGAAGGACATGAAGTTCAGTGGGAGCTTGAAACAGGATGTTCTCGTTGTGTCAAACAAGGGGAAAGGTAAGGGCAAAGCTCGGCAAACCTAGCGATAGAGGTAAACCGAAGTTCAAGAAGTCGGGTTCGGGTAAGAGTGGGCCTGGTGAGTCGAGCACCTCATCAGGCGCGACAAAGAGCAAGAATGAAAACATGGAGTGCCATTATTGCCACAAGACAGGGCATTGGAGGCGTACATGTCCTGTTTATCATGAGGACTTAAAGGCAGGTCATGTTAAACCTGTTGGTATGTCTTCTCTCTCTTCTACTTTTATTCATATGATTGAGATTAACCACGCAAGTTACGGAACTTGGGTACTTGATACTGGTTGTGGTTCTCATCTGTGTAATCATGTGCAGGGGCTCCGAAACATCGAACCCCTCGTAAAGGGTGAGGTGGACCTGCGTGTTGGGAATGGAGCAAGAGTGGCTGCCATCTCAAAGGGGACATATGTGATCCACCTTCCTAGCGGATTTGAGTTGTCATTATATGACTGCTATTATGTACCTAGTCTTTCGAAAAACATTATTTCGGTTTTCGCACTTGACAAACTTGGTTTTTCATTTGTAATAGAGAATAACACTTGCATTTTCTCTTTACACGATATGATTTATGGCAAGGCAGTCTCCATGAACGGAATTTATGTTTTAGATCAGACCACCGAAATATTACACGTAATGAATAAAAAGTTAAAGGTTGGTGACAAAGATCAAACGTATCTATGGCACTGCCGTATGGGACACATTAATGAGAACGCGTAAACGGCTCATTAAAAATGAAGCTATCTCGGCCTTTGATTTTCAATCATTTGGCACGTGTGAATCATGTCTCATCGGTAAGATGACTCGTATTTCCTTCAAAGGTGTTGGAATGCGCGCTGCTGACCTATTAGGACTCATACACACGGATGTATGTGGACCTATGTCAATCACCGCACGAGAAGGCTATAGGTATTTCATCACTTTCACAGACGATTTAAGTAGATATGGATATGTCTACTTAATGAAGCACAAAAGTGAATCCTTTGAGAAATTCAAGGAATACCGAATAGGGTGCGTAGAACCTATTAGGTAGGAAGATTAAAAACTGCGTTCGGATCGTGGTGGCGAGTATCTTTCTCACGAGTTTGATCAACACCTTAAAGACTGTGGGATTGCCCTACGAGTTAACTCCACTGGAACACCTCAATTGAATGGTGTGTCCGAACGGAGAAATCGAACACTACTTGATATGGTTCGATCCATGATGAGTCACACCGTGTTGCCTCATTGTGGGGTTATGCTCTTTTGTCACCGCTCTAATACTTAACCGAAGTCCGTCTAAAGTCTGTTGACAAGACTCCATATGAACTATGGAATGGAACGGTCCCTAACTTGTCCTTTATACGGGTTTGGGGCTGCGAGGCTTATGTCAAGTGGAGACCTGAAGATAAGCTCGGCCCGCGATCGGTCAAGACATACTTTATAGGTTATCCTAAAGGAACACTTGGTCATTACTTCTATTCGCCAATCGAACAACGTGTTTTTGTTGCGGCTAGTGCGACATTCTTAGAGAAGGAATTTCTCGAGAATGCAAAGAGTGATAGAACCTTCGACCTGTCGGAGATTCCAGAACCAAATACCGAGCAACCATTGGAGGAACCTATTCCTTCAATCCCGGCTGCGGTGAATATTCCTGAGGAACCTAGGAGGTCGGGAAGAGTCTCTATTCCTCCGGACAGATACATTGGTATGGTCGAGGAACATGACATAGATGACGTTCTACTCTTAACGAGTAGTGAACCCGCAACCTATAAAGGTGCCATGACTAGTTCCGACTCAAAGCTATGGCTTGAGGCCATGCAATCCGAGATGGACTCTATGTATGAGAACAACGTATGGGATCTTGTTGACTTACCTGCTAAGGTTCGTCCCCTTCAATGCAAATGGCTTTACAAGATAAAGCATTCTGTGGAAGGTCAACAAGATATCTATAAAGCACGACTAGTTGCTAAAGGTTTCACCCAAGTGCCAGGTTTGCACTACGATGAAATTTTTGCACCCGTAGTCATGCTGCGTTCCATTCAGATCATCTTAGCGATCGCCGCTTTTCATGACTATGAAATTTGGCAAATGGATGTGAAAACCGCCTTCTTAAACGGCTTTTTGGAGGAAGAATTGTACATGGTACAACCCGAAGGTTTCATCGATCCACAACATCCTAAGAAAGTATGCAAACTTAAGCGTTCCATTTATGGACTTAAGCAAGCATCTCGGAGTTGGAATCATCGCTTCGACCAAGTGATTAAAGAAAATGGATTTACTCGATCGGTCGAGGAACCATGTTTATATATCAAGTCGAGTGGGAGCAAGATTGTTTTCCTAATATTGTATGTTGACGACATACTCCCGATTGGGAATGACATACCTCTCTTAACTTCGGTGAAAGTATGGTTGAAAAACCATTTCCGGATGAAAGATCTGGGAGAGGCACAAAGAATTCTAGGCATCCGTATCTATCGAGATAGATCACGACGGATGTTATCTCTCGATCAGAGTCTTACATAGACAAAGTCCTAGAGAGATTCAAAGCATGACTAACTCCAAGAAGGGGTTTCTTCCTATGGCTCCAGGGGTGCATTTGAGCAAATCTCAGGCACCAGAGACACCGGAAGAGAAAGAGCGCATGACACGGATTCCTTATGCTTCGGCTATAGGATCAATCATGTATGCCATGATATGCACACGTCCGCACGTGGCATATGCATTGAGTATGACAAGTCGATTCCAACAAAGATCCGGTGAATCACATTGGTTAGTCGTCAAGAACATTCTTAAGTACTCCGGAGGACTAAAGATTGGGCATTGACTTATGGAGGTGAACAAAAGCTATGCGCAACCGGATTCTACGAGATGCTAGCTTCCAAACGGATCGTGATGACTCGAAATCTCGGACTGGATTCGTTTTTACTCTTAATGGCGCTCGATCAGTGGAAGAGTTCGAAACAAACTCATAAGAGATTCTACCACCGAGTCCGAGTACTATGCCGCGTACGAAGCTACAAAGGAAGCGATATAGATGCGTCAATTCTTACATGGACTATCCGTAGTGCCTAGTTCGAATGACCCGATCACCATCTATTGCGACAATAGTGGTGCCATCTTCCAAGCTAAGGAGCCAAAGTCTAGCAACAAGTCTAGACATGTACAACGGAAAGCTCATCTAATCCGAGATTACGTGGAGCAAAAGGAAGTAGTGATAGAAAAGATTGCTACGAGATGATAACATAGAGATCCTCTCACTAAAGCATTACGACAAGATAAGCATGAAGGGCATGTTAATTCCATGGGAATTAAACGTGTTCCTAAGTTGTAGTACTCTTTTATGGATTAGATTCATTCCCTTTTGTACTCTATACGACATCATCGTTTTGATATTTTATACATATTTTGTTTTTTCATGTGGAATTGTACGACAATTTTTGAACACCACAAAGTGAATTGAACGAACATTATATTTTTTAGTCCTTAATTGCCCACATGAGCCTGATAACTCGCAATTATTTTGTGACGTTGGTTGATGGTGGGTTCAACGAGCCATAAGTCAACCGTTGACCGACCAATCACAGAGGCGATTTATACGGATATCTCGTAGGACACAATTGTGACATCGACGTGGAGTCCTAAATGTTTTATAACATTCGGTGCCTGGTCGTGGATAGGACTTCCATGGTGATCCTAAGAGTCGATTCTTTTGACTATCGACTGTCTCTTGAGACTAAGGCGGATTTTGGGTGACTTTGGTTTCTTTCTCACGGTCATCCGTAACAGGGGGCCAAGTAGATTTTTTCGGGTCATTTCATGCTTTGTGCTTAGATCGGAAGGAGTCGAGTTGAAGGAAATATTCAGCCTTTATCGGGTACTCGATATTTCTCAGGGCCACTCGAGGAGTCAGAATCGAAATGCATGGCCATGCTCGGATCTGATTCGTTTTATCGTTAAGTTACTCTCTAGTCGGGGAAACCACTCTAGATACAGATCGATTGTAAAATACGACCTTTGCGGATCCGGATCTGCAAATTGTTTTACATTGAGTGGGAGAAATTTTAAATGAATATGAGAATCGGTTATCGCACATACACTTGTACGGACAAGTGGGAGTTTGTTGGAGCTTGTGTCCTCCAGTTAGTGCGGATAACGTCATTGCACATACACTTGTACGGACAAGTGGGAGCTTGTTGGGGTTGGTGTCCTTAACAGTTAGTGCAAGGACTTATAAACCTCTAAAAGGATCAAAGGGCATACTTTTGGTATTATTATCAGTTGATCCACGTTTATCAATAACGGTTGGCTTGCTAGATAAGTTTGACGTTATTGTCATACAGATGGCGGTGATCAACTGGTCCCTAAAAGTCACACCTATAGGATACGTTTGAGAGACGTGAAGTATGAAAATACAATCGTCATGTAGATGCAATTTTGACTAACCAGTTAGTCTGAGTTATTTGACTAATATTTAGTCAAAATGTGATGTTGAGATATGTTATTTAATACGGATTAAATAATAATGGCTAAGGCGAATTAAGCAGTTAATTCGTAAAATTAAATATAAACGATTTATATTTGATTAATGTATATTGAATATAATTATACAATATTGTCTTTGTCGGACACGTATTAATGATTCAACTGATCCGTGTTATAATTAGTTGATGCTTTAATATCCGATAACCGATGACAATTTATGATGAAACCGTGTCATATACATTTAGCGCATTTCAGGTCGTACCATGAGTTAAAATTAAGAGGAAGTGGAAGCCCACTTCCCCATGCAAACCCACTTTGCCGAACCAAACAAAAGGAGAGACTCCCTCTCCTTTTGACCTAGACAATTTTATTTACACAGAAATTAGGGTTTTGGAGATTAAGCTTTCTCTGAAACCGAGATCTCACATCTCGAGAAAAACTCACATCAAGTTCTCCCAATATTGCAAGACAATCGGAGAACACGTTCTAGCACAAGGGCATTTCTCGGACGGTCTTGGGTGCAACAATTAGGAGGGAATCTCTGTTGATTTCTGTTCTTTACGCCGTGCATCAAAGGACCCGAGGTTGATTCTTTATCTTTATCGTTTCATTGTTGTATTTCGTTTATGACCATATTTCACATGTTAAATTTACGTTATAGTCCTAAATTTAAAGGGTCTTATACGGATATTACCCCACATATGTATGGAGTTGGTGTCGTGAGAGATATATATGTGGTAGATACGATATAGTGAGTCATGTTGTGGAAGTAAACATAGTTGGTGGAGTGGGTGTTAAGAGTTTTTTTTTTTATGTATGGGTTGAACTTCGGGGACGAAGTTCTTTTTAAGGAGGGAAGACTGTAATACTCCGTATTTATGAGTCTTTGGGTACTCTATCGAGTAGGCCTTACTCTGTCGAGTAAGGGTAAGTTGCGTTTTATAAAATAGTTTCTGACCTGGTGGGTACTCGATCGAGTAGCTGGGGTACTCGATCGAGTAAGGGGGTACTCGATCGAGTACCTTGGGTACTCGATCGAGTGTCCGGTTTTACGGGGAGTTTTCTCGGGTTTTGTTAATTATGCGATTAAGGTATTTAAACATATTCGTCATTGTTTTAATTCACTTTTACAAAACCTAAAACCCCGTTTAAGAGAGAAAGCAACCAGTTCATCTTCCTAATCGCATTCTTAGCAATTCCGGAGTTCAAAGCGGTCGGTTCTTGTCGTTTTCGTGTCGTTGGATTCCTTGCGTCGAGGGTAAGCTTTTAATATAGTTTTTATAATGTTTTGTTAAGATTGGTTAAACCCTAATTTAGGAATTGGGGGTTTTGGTGTGTAGTTTGTGATGTGTAGTCTTTATGTGCTGTATGATAGGAGGAGAATTCGTAGAGGAGCCGTTTTGATACAGCTGTAGATACCGTCTGCGTGTTGTGCTTTCCAGGTAGGATTTCCTACTCAGTATTAGTCCCATAATGGGATATTGGTGATGTCTTTGTAGTTAGTTGTTTGATATGATGATTGTGATTGTGATTGTGATTGTGGTTGTGTTTGTTGATGGTTCTCGAGATGCGTTCTCGGCTGAGTGGGGTCACTTGCGGGAGTGATCTCACGCCCTAGTTTCGCCCTTCGTGGAACCCGCCACGAATAGGGATGTGCACATTAATGGGACAGGGTTATCGCTCGTACGATGAGCGGGGCTTAGGTGGGAACGGCTGCGGTCCCCCATCGCGTGGTGGTCCGGTGGACGGTCGTATTGAGACGATGGGAGTTGGTGGTGTGTGTGTGTGTGTGTGATAGTTCAGCTGTCTGTTTATCTTATTGTTGATATATGTATTGAATTGTGTGATTAGTACTAACCCCGTTTAAATGTTTTAAAAACTGTGGTGATCCATTCGGGGGTGGTGAGCAGTTATTGAGCAGGTGTGACATGACGCGTATGAGATAGCTGGGATGAGTCATCACGTGGCAGTTAGAAGTCTTCCGCTGTGTCAGACGAAGTCTAGTAGCTTTGATAGTTTTAGCTGTAGACCGTATGAGAACCTTGTAATTCCTTTTATTAGTTTTGGTTTGAACATGTAATCACTTAATCTATAATTATTTTAAAAGTACGTTTCTTTATTGTCTTATGATATTCAGTACCTCGGGCAACCGAGATGGTAGTATCCTTATACCTGAGTGGTCCTGGTAAGGCACTTGGAGTATGGGGGTGTTACATCGTCACCCTTAGAACTTACTTCTACCACATAAGCACGTATCATACACGGATTACAAATAACCACTACCCAATTAACGAACGTCTCACCTACGTTCCTTACCTCAACCGCTGGAAAAATTACGTCACAATAAAACCATGAATAATATAAAGGTTACAAGTCTACACTAGCTACATACCTGCAAGGGTTAGTCTGTAACGCTACAACATCACAATTTTTACAATTCTTATACTCCCTCTAATCAAGACATTCATGAAAAATTAACCATATTATGATGCCACAATTATCCAACAAGCCATTCAACTCAACCTTACCCTACAAGAAAAGTCACTCACTTCATCAACCACAATTTCTAATCGCAACTCAGCAATCATTCCAAGCAATTGAAGGCTTCATCACTACCATCGTTACTACATAAGAGACTCACATTGGTACATGCGATACGACTAACAAACATACTTAGCAACCACTCTTCAAGCAACTACTCCTATCGACTACCCTTTCCCAGTGACTGGCTTAAGCATGATGGGACCGGGATTTTGAAATGAGGGTGCCTACTCACCTAAAATCTAGCATCGGCTGGGGCTCCCAACGCACATACACCAAGTTCATTTTAATTTAACACCCTATATTCATTGGATTCATTTGTTCAGGGTCCAAAATCGGCGACTCTGATACCACTTTGTAACACCCCCGTACACCAGAATGCCTTACCAAGGTCCATCTCAGTGTATGAAGGTATTACCATCTCGGTCACCCAAGGTAGTAGATCAAATAGATAATAAAAGAACATTTACAATAAGTTACTTTAATCTTTACAACCAAATATAAAACTGAGTAGAAGAGATAGCTATGACTACTATAGTACTCATACATCAGAACATCTATGCCGGTGGCGTGATGACTCGATTCCCTCCATGCCCAACCGCACAAACCAACAGTACCTGCTAAGCCAACTGCTCACCATCCCCGAATGGATCACCATAGTTTTGAAAACATAACACGGAGTCAGTTACTAAACAATTAAAATAAGACAAGTATGATAAGTAATCAGCTCATCATCCACCATCTCCTGTCTCCCGATCTCACACAGTAACCGACTACACACCAAAGTTTGTAACCCTGCCAGACTACCCATCGCAACAGGTAGCCCACGCCGCCAGTGGGGGACCGCAGCTAGTCCCCACCAAAATCCCGCTCATCAACGAGTGATAACCCTGTACCTTAATGTGCACATCCCCTCCCGTGACGGGTTCCACGGAGGGCGAACTAGGCTGTGAAGCCACTCCCGAAAGTGACTCCACCATAACCAACACAACAACATCACAACCACCACCATAACACCAACACTCCGATGATCAGCAGATAACGGTAAACACAATACAATCACATCTTAATTCAATTAACAGAAACTGAGTAGGGAAACCCTACCTTAACGCCAACCATGAAAATGCATCCACACACATCCAAGCAAGACTCCGAGACGAATCCTACAACGATAACCACATCCTATTATACAACTACTTCCAACAATTTACGAAAGGAAACCACAAAACAGCAACTTACCTAATAACACGGACCGACGGTGATACGGACGACGACCACGCACACATCCTTCCTATGCAAACCCCGTCTTTCCCATGGTTGAGATGTAGGCTACATATATGAGGGTGTATGGAGGTAGAGGTGATTGGTGAGAGCGATAGGCTAGGGTTAGAGAAAGAGGAACTATCGAAGAAATGAGAAATGAAATGAAACTTGCAAACTTGTGTTTTTATATCGACGTGTCAACAGCAGCCATACTCGGTCGAGTACTCTAATACTCAGCCGAGTATGAACAACACTCGGCCGAGTAATTCCTGCTAGGTTGAGTAACACTCTCATGAGGTACTTATCCTATCCTAGTCTCTCACCCATCCCTTCCTAAGGTCTTTCCTGGTTAGAGGGTCGGTAAAAAAAGTCCTTAAACATCGTGGGTATTACAGTCTTCCCCCCTTAAAAGGAACTTCGTCCCCGAAGTTCAGCCCACACAACACCAACAACAAGGTTAATCATCTCGAAGACGATCAACATACATAAAGACGTACCAACTTCGACTATCACTTCCACTACCACATCATATTATTCAAACATTCACCAACACAACCACGAGACTATACTTTCATTCATCACCGGCCAACGATTGCCACTTACAAAACATACAACACAACGGTTTTATCACAGATTCACAGTAAAACATATTCCTCACCCACACCAAACCACATATGTTTCATTATACTTGATTATGTTAACCGTACAACACAATTTTTCTAGAAGCAACACCACTATTGCTAAGAACGTTAGGTCCTCAGGCCATCACAACAACTAACTTCTGAAAATAAATTACACCATATGCCATCTTACTCAATTGCACTATAACCGCTATGAAGCTTTCCAAAACAATCACATAAAGCTATTTAAACAATCGTTCACATATTTTAAAATGCCACCAAAAATACCTTAAATACTATAACATTTATATAATTGCATCATTTTGCTTTCGCGACATTACTCTTCCCCTCTTAAAGGAACTTCGTCCCCGAAGTTCACCACTAAACAACTTCCCTGTCCCGCAAGCCGATACACATTACATCATATTGACGTTACTCATAGACCACAACCAACGTTGATTCATACTGACATAACCTAATCTTTGACATTACACAACTACAACTCGTAGAAACGGAATATCACCGAAATTATTTGGCATCCTTCGAGATATATTATTATTTACTAGCAGCAATTTCGCCAATTATTTGTTAATTGGTCACATAAATCATGTTACAACATTATAGCCGTTGTATTCCACCTATCCAATTGGACTTGCTGTAAACTACAAGTAACGCAAATACCACCGAAGGCTGTGTGAATTGACCCAAAATGCATATTCGACTCATGACAACAACGATACCTTATGGTCGTTACATAAATATGACCCACACGATATACACACACGCAATTTATCACCTTTAACAGCGTACTAGCACTTTATGTTACCCATGGCAAATTGGTTTAACGTTCATAGCCTGACAATATATATATATATATATATATATATAACATGACCGCATCTCATTATATAACCCTTGTTTAAGCTAAGCAACATTACTGCACACCCACAAAAAGGATTAACATAAAAGTATCCAAAGATCTAATGACTCAAATAATGTTAAACTCGAAAAGTTCTTGTAACAGTGATACTCGGCCGAGTAAGCTCTACTCGGTCGAGTATAATATTCTACTCGGCCGAGTAAGCTCTACTCGGTCGAGTATTCCTTATACTCGGTCGAGTTGCCACGGGCAGAGAGCTTTTCCCAGTGATGGAACACGATTCACCCGTAAACTATCCTGCACATATCAGATTACCATACCGAAATAAATGTCCAAGTCTAACAAGTCACCCCATAGTATACTAAAACAAGTAACGGCCTTAAGGCCAAGTACAGTCATCCACATGAAAAGAGTTACGACAAACGAAATATCCATCGATAAACAAAAAAAACAAGTCTAGAAAATACAAGGAAAAGATCAAAAGCCAGGACCCTTCTCCATCACATCATCACCGCCTGCACCTGATGCTCCCGCTCCCGAGGTACTAGCTCCCTGATAACCCGCTGCTGAGTAGTCTTCACCTCCTAGCTGGCTGCCGTAGTTTGCTCCCCACGGTCCCGCGAGGCAGCCAAACTCAGTCTCCTCCGGTGGCCTCCAAAAGCTGGGGTCAACTTCATAGCTGTGGAAGACTCCCGTGTCTACTCCAGGTCCTCTCCACCAGACGGGCTGTGCTAGCTCAGTCCTTATGCCCTGATTATGGGCCATCTCATGCATGTTGCGGAGCACCAAGGTGGTGGAGATCCGCTCAATCAAGTCGCTCACCTGCAACCTAGGGTCGTGAACTGTGGGGTAGGGCGAGTACTGCTGTGGGTAGTACCTCGGCATGGAGTAAGAGGGCTCAGCCTTAACTAGGTCCGCCCTAGGCTGTCTGGCCCTACGACGCTCTCGAGGTGGGGGAGGAGCCTGCTGTCCCTCAGGTACTAAGGTAGGCTCAGGTAGGTCCAAAAGGATGGTGGGGTCAATCAAGTAGTAATGGGGTCAAGGTCTAGGCACACCACCTACAGGCTCCCACTCAGCTAAGTGGTCAACAACGGGAAGACGGGCAGGGTCGGGAAGTACCATCCACATAGATCCTCTCACTTTCCAGGCATAAGACCCATCAGCCATCTTCCTCAACCATCTGTTCTGACACCAATACTTGGCGTTCATGGTAGGCACAGTCTCAACATACTCATCCCCCGAGGGAGGTGGGGCCTCAAAATCGGTCAGACGCTGGGCTAAGTGGGTCACTATGGCCCCTCAAGCAATGTGGCGGTTTGGGGACTCTGCCATGTGCTCAAGACTGGAGAACACTATCCCCGAAGCACTATAGTAAAAGGGCTTCCTACGGTGAAGGTTCAGGTAGGACATCAATAACATAACCTCATGATAATTATGCTTGCTCACATCGTCTCTCGAGTACAAAAGACAGGTCATCATCCTAAGGAACATACGGAGGGACACGTGCTGAATATCATTAATCAGCATAGCACTAACACTAGGAGCAGGTCGGCCAGTCAAGTAAGGAAGATAAAGAGGTACACCACTATTCTTAGCTACATCACTAAGATATCTCATCCCCTCAGACTCTAGGCCCAGGTGGCCAGCAAACTCATCCAAATTCAACTCATGGTCCTAGTTCATGAGGCAGAAGGAGACAGTCTTCTCCTTTGCATCATAAACAAACGAGCTCAAAAACTCCAAGGTCAAGTGAGGGTAGGATTTCTTTCTCAGGTGATATAACCCCTCCATTCCCAAGGTCTCAAAGATATGGGTTATGTCTTCCTTAATCCCCAAGGTCTCCAAAATCTCGGGGTTCACACACCGGGTAGGTCATAAAGGACTACTCATTAAGGCTATGAAGGCCTTACACTGCTTGAAATCAGGAAAGATTACCGATGGATAAGCCTCTACCGGTGTAACAACAGGTTCTTGGCTAGATTGACCCGTCTCAAATTGAACATTGGCACAGGTCCTCTTGATTGTGTTAGCTCTAGTTTTGGGCATACTGCAAAAGATAGGTTTTAACAAAGACACTTTACACAAAAAATTTGCCATAAATGGACTGTTTTTCTTATTGTATACAATTTTGAGACGGACTTTTAAGACGAAATTTTCTCACCAAAACACCAAGTATTTTACTCAAAGACATCATTTCAACATCAACGGCTTTGAAATAGCATGTTAAAACAAGCAGAAGACTGAAATTTTCGACTCGAGTCAAACCCTAGAAAATTCAAAAAGCGATTTAAGCCATGAAATTGCTCTAGTGACGGTATAGACGATGTTTATAAGCAATTAAATCCAAAGAATCAGAAGAAAAAGCTTGATTTCAGTTACACATGATAGGGATTCGAAGTTTGAACGAAAACATACTACAACTCCAATAATAAAGGAAGAAATTGATTTAAAACCTTACCTTGAAGGAAATTTTGGCAACCAAAGAGAAATTAACCACCAAGAGATCACCCAAGGACTTGAGAGAGAAGTGATATGGAGTTTTAGAGGAAAGAAGAGGAAGTTGTTGGAGGCGGAAATGAGAAAAGAAGAGGCGAAATAGGGTTTTTGAATAACCCGGCTGAGTCACGCTAAAACCGTACTCGGTCGAGTATTAGGCTTACTCGGCCGAGTATGGACTACTCGGTCGAGTATTCTGAATACTCGGTCGAGTACTTGAAAACAGTAGCGATTCTAATCTGACAAGAATGGGCACTCGGTCGAGTGCTATTATACTTGGCCGAGTGTGGTCTACTCGGTCGAGCATGCTACAATACTCGGTCGAGTGTCTTAGAATAGGAATGAAATTTCTGAAATTATCGAACCTGCAACACAAGTAACAATGTTCGGAGTTCCGTGCAATCGGGCTCATCACTGTTAGAGCTTAGTTCTATTACATAAGCATGTATCGTACACAGATTACACATAACCACTACCCAATTAACGAACGTCTCACCTACGTTCCTTACCTCAACCGCTGGAACAATTACGTCATAATCTAACCATGAATAATATAAAGGTTACAAGTCTACACTAGCTACATACCTGCAAGGGTTAGTCTGTAACGCTACAACATCACAGTTTTCACAATTCCTATACTCCCTCTAATCAAGACATTCATATAAACTTAACCATCATATGATGCCACAATTATCCAACAAGCCATTCAACTCAACCGTACCCTATAAGAAAAGTCACTCACTTCATCAACCACAATTTCTAATCACAACTCAGCATTTATTCCAACCAATTAAAGGCTTCATCACTGCCATCGTTACTGCACAAGAGACTCACATTGGTACATGCGATACGACTAACAAACATACTTAGCAACCACGGATACGGTCGTTATGTACCAAAAATAAATACCTAAATATAACTATCAGAAGCTAGCGATAAGTAGGGTCGATCTCCACAGGGAGGCGGTTTACTATCTACTTGTCTACTCGGTCTGTCTAATGTCACAAGTTGGGGGTTTGAAATGTTTTGACTAGACTAAAGACATTAAAGCAAGAGGGAAATGAATAAGAGGAAATAATGGGGTAAATCAGATAAAAGAGAGAGGTATGCTAGGAATCGGTCTACCATGGCAGCTACATTATCGGGTCAACTGAGTCGATTAAATTATTGATAAGAAGAGCGAGGTCGTCACCTTTCGGTCCTTAAACCTACGATTATACCCTTTTGGTCTCTAATCGCCCTAGGGTCTCCCTAACTTAGCTTTCGACCTAATTAGGTATCACCTATTGTAATTAAGCAAGTCTTCCCTTCTAATCTTTCGATCCAGGTCGGGGGTAACTAAATAAATCGGTCTCCTGCATGCATTCATTCAACCTAATCACAATTATATTGCTTAATACAATTCATATCGTAAACTAATCTAATCATGTCAATCCTAACATATTGCTACCACGGCTTCCCTAGTCCTAACATACTAGGGGAATTAGCTAAACATAATTAAATAAAGAACATAAATAATAAAGAGAGAAGAAGTAAGCATTAAATAAGAGTAAAGGGAAAGATTAAATTACTGAATTAATGATCCGGAAATAAGGAAGAACAAAAGTAACAGTGTATTCGAAATAATCAGAGAGGAGAAGCCCCCTTAAAATGACGTCCTAACTCTCTTATTTATAAGAAAATAGGATTTATTTAACCTAATCGACGGAAATAAACTAAAAAGCCCAGCCCGTAAGAGAATCCACTCGATCGAGTGGTTTTAAACCACTCGATCGAGCAAACTAAGGCTCAGACCACTCGATCGACTAAAAGAAGTGCTCGATCGACTAAACACAAATAAGCAACTGGTCGATCGACCATACAAAGTGCTCGATCGACTAAACACTAATATGGAACTGGTCGATCGACCATAAAATCTACTCGATCGACCAGTTAAGTACTCGATCGTGTGAATCTTGACTTCAGCAGCTACAAACTCTCGTTAGTTTGACTTTGACTTGTCCTTTTAGCTCTCGAAATAGCTTCACGCATCCCAAAACAACAATAATTCCGCTCCAAATTCACTCTTCCTCCAAATGCATGTAAAACGGACGATAAATAGGCTCGATTTCATTACTGTTGGGTTCATTCCTGCAAATAAGACAAAATAACCCAAAGTAGCATATTCGGGGCATTTCGTAGCATAAACTACGATAAAAGCGTAGAAATACGTGCATGAAATAGGCTAAAAAGACTATATAAAATGCACGTATCAAATCTCCCCAAACCAAACCTTTACTCGTCCTCGAGTAAACTAAATGCAAACTAATGGAACGGGAAAAAATAACTCAGAGCTAGCTACAAATGCCCACTTAAACCAATTTAATGCAAGCAAACTAACACTTATAGCAAAACAGTCAAATGCAAACGAGTTATAGGATGTTTATAATAAAGCTGAACCGTCGACCTTGCAAGACCTCTAATAAAGGACTCTCACGGGTCACTCTTCTCTCATGAAGCAAAGGGTGAACATATATATGTAAGAGAGGAAGAAAAATAGTCGCTCACCTAAACTACGACCCGCATGAACATGCATGCAACTAATATGATAGACAATTCTAACTACCGTACACACATTCCAACCAAACAAGGTCCTGTCACAGCCGAGGGCCTACAAAAATATGGTAAAGTGAGGCAATGGGTAAGAAAAGGCAAAACATTTATGGGAATGTGGAGGTATAGGTGATCAAGCTAGTACCTAAACAGAACCATATGACAACATCCATTTCCAACTCAATTATGAAATAAGCACAATGCCCTTCATTTGGCACAAAACTCACCAAACCGAACTGAAAACACTCCTCAAATGATATAAATAAAGCATAGGAGCGAAACCGACTCATCAAGCAACATCTTCTTTTTTCGAAATCTTTTCTTTTTTTTTTCGGTTTCTTCTTTTCTCTTTTCTTTTCGAATTCTTTTTTCA
This sequence comes from Silene latifolia, assembly GCF_048544455.1. Taxonomy (NCBI): domain Eukaryota; kingdom Viridiplantae; phylum Streptophyta; class Magnoliopsida; order Caryophyllales; family Caryophyllaceae; genus Silene; species Silene latifolia. Next base: position 11,482,604 of record NC_133538.1, on the reverse strand, counting down.
AATTCTTTTTTTTTTCGTTCTTTGTTTTTCTTTTTCACGTCTTTTTCATCATCCTCCCTTTTCTTCTTAGATTACCAACTCCGAATCAACAGAATACGAACCAAACTTGGCACAATGAAATATATACCGCAAAACATACACTAAACTAGCTTGACAAGGCAGGCTGAATTTGGGATGTAGTTAAGGGTCAACAGGCAAATTTGGCTAATGTGGAGTTAAATGGGTAAAAATGAAAGAAAGGAAATTGTTAGCACCTCCCTGCATGTGACACCAACCACTAACCCGAATGTCTGAAGGCAAAAAGCAATTGAATTTCATATACGTGCAAATTAATGAACATGCTATGCAAGGAGTAACTACTCACAATCCTGCGTGAAACCGGTCACAAATGACACCAGTTTATAAGGCTCTAATCCTTAGAAATTATAAGTAGGTTGCCAAAATTTCAGGTCAAGTCTATATGTTCAGCTAAATTTAAACATTAATTCGTAGACATGCAAAAGACAAAGCTAAAAGATAAAAGTTTATTGCAAGGCTTAAGCAAAAAGAAAATTGCAGTGCAATATCATCATTGAAATCTACCGTTCCGACTCAACCTATATGCAAAAATAAACGTGAAATTTTTGAATTTTTTTAATTTTTCAATTTTTATGAGATTTTTGATTTTATAAAAATAACAGACAATGCATACATAAATTAAACGTGACAACAGAAGTGCAAGAAAAACAACATGCAATAAAAACAGCATGCAGGCACAGATATGGATGCATAACCTCCCCAAACCAAACCGTACAATGCCCCCATTGTACCAAAACATGGAAAGGAAATGCAAACTGAAAGAGAAGAGAGTAAATGCGGAAAACTTACAAGATTGCGCGAATAAGGGACCTCCCCAAACCAGCCAGCAACGTGGGAGGTCGCTAAATAGCCCAAATATCATCACGGGAAGCGAATCCAAGTCAAAAACACTCGATAGCGTCGAACAAAGTGGTCGATCGAGTGAATCGGGCGTTTAAAAGCGCTTTCGATCGAGAAGAATAGCAGTCGATCGAGTAGTTCACTCTTTGCAGGTGCTCGATCGAGTAAAATAATCACTCGATCGAGTGGATTTAGCAACAAAAGTGCTCGATCGAGTACAAAAAGTGCTCGATCGAGTGATCCTTAGTGTGTTCCTGCAAAACGCAATTAAAAACAGCCCGCAAACTAACTAAACAAGCATACTGAGATAGTCTATGGTATGAAAACCATTTATTACAACTGAAATGAAATAAAAATGCAAAATAAAAACTCGGGTTGCCTCCGGGTAGCGCTAGCTTGATCAGTCCCAGCTCGACCTTCTTTTCTTCGAGGCTCTCTAATTGGTCATAATCAAAACAGCTCAAAGCGCGCAAAGCATGAGATCGTACATCGCACATGTGCTACGAAATGTAAGTAGCACCACAGTGGAATAAAGAAATAGGAAATAAAAATATGTAAACATTTAAGTCTAACAAATTTCCTATGAGAGCTCCTAAATTTGTCCACAAAATATAGGAGCTCGGGAGAAATTGACAATAAATTAAGGTCCCGATTCAGATTAGCAATTTTGAAATGATAAGGATGGTGAAAAATCGTTAAATTAAACGTCCACATGGGAGGGGGTATAGCATTAAAAGCACGAGTCAAACGAGGTAGCGTACTTTGAATATTAACAATAATAAAATTATCGCTAATTACCTCAGGTAGGTTGCTCTCAACGATGGAATCATAGATAAAGGAATTTATTACCTCTTCCATGCTAGGAGCAATTACCGACTCAGCTGTCCGTTCGTCGCCCTCAGTGGAATTCGTCTCGTAAATCGCGGCCTCAAGTGCATCTAACTCGGCTTTGAATAGGGGGGACTCACCGTATCCATTATCATCGTCAAAATCGTCATCAAAAACAAATCCACATGACGAATCAATGCTCTCGCTGACCAATTCAGTCGATCGAGTAGAATTGTCACTCGATCGACCACTTCCTTCCTGATTTTCACTCGATCGAGCAGAATTATCACTCGATCGAGAGCTTTCTTCTGGAAATTCACTCGATCGACTAATATAAGTCACTCGATCGAGTGATTCTTCCTGTATAGAGCTGAAATCTTCGCGAAAGCTATTGAAATATGATAGAAATTCGTCGTCCGAGTCATAAAAATCATCCTCAGCATTGGGCAACACGGTTTCTTCATGGGAAAAACCGCTCTCGGTACAGTATACCTCTTCTGGTTGCCAACTATCTGACTCATCTACTAACTGAGCAATTTCAGACTCGAGCTTATCAAATCGCGCACAAGTGCGTCTATCATCATCTTACATTTGGAATGCAAGTGTCTCCAACAAGGATTTCAGCTCCGCAATCTCTTCTTTCGGTATATCAGAAGGATCTTGTTGTGGTGGCCATTGCTAGGGTGGATGTTGCGGCACAACTACAGAGGAATGGCTAACACGTCCCCAACGCTTGAACTCGTAAACCGCATCATTTTCTGCCATACAAAGAACTGCATTGTGCTCAGCAGAACCACATCTCCCGCAGTAAATCACCTGCTGGGCCATATAATGGGACATAGGTGATGGGTCAAAGGTTACTCAAGCCTTCCCTTTGACGATCTTTCACCTAGAACTGTCTAGGTAGTACCTGTAAGGCCTATCAAAACAGCACTAAAGAAAAAGATTAGAACTGCCTCAAGGGAAAAATCCCCGAGGCTAAAAACAGATAGAATTAAACAAATAAATAAATAGTTGCCTCCCCGGCAACGGCGCCAAAATTTGATACGGTCGTTATGTACCAAAAATAAATACCTAAATATAACTAACAGAAGCTAGCGATAAGTAGGGTCGATCTCCACAGGGAGGCTGTTTACTATCTACTTGTCTACTCGGTCTGTCTAATGTCACAAGTTGGGGGTTTGAAATGTTTTGACTAGACTAAAGAGATTAAAGCAAGAGGGAAATGAATAAGAGGAAATAATGGGGTAAATCAGATAAAAGAGAGAGGTATGCTAGGAATCGATCTACCGTGGCAGCTACACTATCGGGTCAACTGAGTCGATTAAATTATTGATAAGAAGAGCGAGGTCGTCACCTTTCGGTCCTTAAACCTACGATTATACCCTTTCGGTCTCTAATCGCCCTAGGGTCTCCCTAACTTAGCTTTCGCCCTAATTATGTATCACCTATTGTAATTAAGCAAGTCTTCCCTTCCAATCTTTCGATCCAGGTCGGGGTTAACTAAATAAATCGGTCTCCTGCATGCATTCATTCAACCTAATCACAATTATATTGCTTAATACAATTCTTATCGCAAACTAATCTAATCATGTCAATCCTAACATATTGCTACCACGGCTTCCCTAGTCCTAACATACTAGGGGAATTAGCTAAACATAATTAAATAAAGAACATAAATAATAAAGAGAGAAGAAGTAAGCATTAAATAAGAGTAAAGGGAAAGATTAAATTACTGAATTAATGATCCGGAAATAAGGAAGAACAAAAGTAACAGTGTATTCGAAATAATCAGAGAGGAGAAGCCCCCTTAAACTGACGTCCTAACTATCCTATTTATAAGAAAATAGGATTTATTTAACCTAATCGACGGAAATAAACTAAAAAGCCCAGCCCATAAGAGAATCCACTTGATCGAGTGGTTTTAAACCACTCGATCAGCAAACTAAGGCTCAGCCCACTCGATCGACTAAAAGAAGTGCTCAATCGACTAAACACAAGTAAGCAACTGGTCGATCGACCATACAAAGTGCTCGATCGACTAAACACTAATATGGAACTGGTCGATCGACCATAAAATCTACTCGATCGACCAGTTAAGTACTCGATCGTGTTAATCTTGACTTCAGCAGCTACAAAATCTCGTTAGTTTGACTTTGACTTGTCCTTTTAGCTCCTGAAATAGCTTCACGCATCCCAAAACAGCAATAATTCCGCTCCAAATTCACTCTTCCTCCAAATGCATGCAAAACGGATAATAAATGGCTCGATTTCATTACTTTTGGGTTCATTCCTGCAAATAAGACAAAATAACCCAAAGTAGCATATTCGGGGCATTTCGTAGCATAAACTACGATAAAAGCATAGAAATACGTGCAAGAAATAGGCTAAAAAGACTATATAAAATGCACGTATCAACCACTCTTCAAGCAACTACTCCTATCGACTACCCTTTCCCAGTGACTGGCTTAAGCACGATGGGGCCAGGATTTTGAAATGAGGGCGCCTACTCACCCAAAGTCTAGCATCGGCTGTGGCTTCCAATGCACATACACTAGGTTCATTTTAATTGGACACCCTATATTCATTGGATTCATTGGTTCAGGTTCCAAAATCGTCGGCTCTGATTCCACTTTGTAACACCCCCGTACACCAGAATGTCTTACCAAGGTCCATCCCAGTGTATGAAGGTATTACCATCTCGGTCACCCGAGGTAATAGATCAAATAGACAATAAAAGAACATTTACAATAAGTTACTTCAATCTTTACAACCAAATATAAAACTGAGTAGAAGAGATAGCTATGACTACTATAGTACTCATACATCAGAACATCTATGCCGATGGCGTGATGACTCGATTCCCTCCATGCCCAACCGCACAAACCAAAGGTACCTGCTAAGCCAACTGCTCACCATCCCCGAATGGATCACCACAGTTTTGAAAACTTAACACGGAGTCAGTTACTGAACAATTAAAATAAGACAAGTATGATAAGTAATCAGCTCATCATCCACCATCTCCTGTCTCCCGATCTCACACAGTAACCGACTACACACCAAAGTGTGTAGCCCTGTCAGACAACCCATCGCAACAGGTAGCCCACGCCGCCAGTGGGGGACCGCAGCTAGTCCCCACCAAAATCCCGCTCATCAACGAGTGATAACCCTGTCCCTTAATGTGCACATCCCCTCCCGTGACGGGTTCCACGGAGGGTGAACTAGGGCGTGAAGCCCACTCCCGCAAGTGACTCTACTACAACCAACACAACAACATCACAACCACCACCACAACACCAACACTCCGTTGATCAGCAGATAACGGTAAACACAATACAATCACATCTTAATTCAATTAACAGAAACTGAGTAGGGAAACCCTACCTTAACGTCAACCATGAAAATGCATCCACACACAGCCAAGCAAGACTCTGAGACGAATCCTACAACGATGACCACATCCTATTATACAACTACTTCCAACAATTTACTGAAGGAAACCACAAAACAGCGACTTACCTAATAACGCGGACCGATGGTGATACGGACGACGACCACGCACACATCCTTCCTATGCAAACCCCGTCTTTCCCATGGTTGAGATGTAGGCTACATATATGAGGGTGTATAGAGGTAGAGGTGATTGGTGAGAGAGATAGGCTAGGGTTAGAGAAAGAGGAACTATCGAAGAAATGAGAAATGAAATGAATCTTGCAAACTTGTGTTTTTATATCGACGCGTCAACAGCAGCCATACTCGGTCGAGTACTCTAATACTCAGCCAAGTAGGCTCTACTCGGTCGAGTATAAACAATAATTGGTCGAGTAGTCCCTACTAGGTCGAGTAACCACTCTCATGAGGTACTTATCCTATCCTATACTCTCACCCATCCCTTCCTAAGGTCTTTCCTGGTCAAAGGGTCGGTCAAAAGAGTCCTTAAACATCGTGGGTATTACAACACGACAATTATGGAGGCCTACGGGAGACTGTCGGAGGAGGAGCAGGCCATCATCAAGCTAGGAGCTTTCGGAGCCTTGGTGGGAGCGTGGAGGGAGATCACGGGAAGGAAGCTTCGGGCTAACCTTTGCCTAATTAGAGCCTTCCTTGATCGGTATTGGGACACAACCTCGACCTTTCACATGCCTTTTGGTGAGGTCGGGGTCACGTTGGAGGACTACGGCATGATTTATGGTCTGTCGTGTGGAGAGGAGGCTGTGGTGTGGCCGTCGAAGGCCATGAGGGTGGACTCGGCCGAGGGCAGGAGGCTGATCGGCTGGAACTTGGCAGCGAGTGCTACTACGGTTCCCGGGTTAGTGTCGAGCACTTACGTCAGGGATTACTTTGCGGGTAAGACCCCGGCGTTGGTGATGATGGATGGGAGAGAGGTGGCTCCTCCTCCTTGTACTGCATAGCAGAGGGATCGGCTGTGGCTCTGGTGGTTCTTTGTAGGGAAATATCCGTAAAATTCCCTTATAATTAAGGATTATAACGCAAATTTAACATGTGAATATGGTCATAAACGAAATTATAATAGAAACGATTAAGGTATAAGAATCAACCTCGGGTCCTTGTGAATGCGGCCTAAGAACAGAAATCAAAGTAGATTTCCTCCTAATCGTTGCACCCAAGACCGTCTGAGACTATGCCCCTTGTGCTAGAAAGTATTCTCTAATTGCCTTGCAATATTGAGAGAATTGTTGTGAGTTTTGCTAGATGTGAGATCTAGGTTTCAGAGGAAATTTTTCCAAAACCCTAGTTTTGTTTCAAATGAATCAGTTAGGGCAAAAGGAGAGAGGCTCTCTCCTTTTGTCTTGTTCGGCCAAACCGAGAGCCCAGGGGAGGGAGTAGGCTTTCACTTCCTCCTTATTTTAACTCGTAGTCCAGCTCGAAATTACTAAAATGTATATGACGGGTTTTCAATTATAAATCGTCATTGGTTATCGGTTATTAACGTATCAACTGGTAACATGACTCAGTTAATATATTAATATACACGTCCGACAAAGACAATATTGTATAATTAAAAAAATTCAATATACATTAATTAAATATAAATCGTTTATATTCAATTTACGAATTAATTGCTTAATTCATATTAGCCATTATTATTTAATCCGTATTAAATAATTATCTCAACATCGCGTTTGACTAATTACTAGTCAATAACTCCGACTAACCGTTTAGTCAACTTAGGCATCAACATGACTGTATTTTCATACCGTCACATCTCTCAAACGTATCCTATAGGTGTGACTTTTAGGGACGATTGATCACGCCATCATCGTATGACAATAACGTCAAACTTATCTAGCAAGCCAACCGTTATTGATAAACGTGGACCAACTGATTATAATACAAAAGTATACCCTTTGATCCTTTTAGAGATTTATAAGTCCTTGCACTAACTGTAGAGGACACCAGCCCCAACAAGCTCCCACTTGTCCGTACAAGTGTACGTGCAATGACGTTATCCGCACTCACTGGAGGACACAAGCTCCAACAAACTCCCACTTGTCCGTACAAGTGTATGTGCGATAACCGATTCTCATATTCATTTAAAATTTCTCCCACTCAATGTAAAACAATTTGCAGATCCGGATCCGCAAAGGTCGTATTTTACAATCGATCTGTATCTAGAGTGGTTTCCCCGACTAGAGAGTAACTTAACTGATAAAACGAATCCGTTGTTGGGGTTGGTGTCCTTAACAGTTAGTGCAAGGACTTATAAACCTCTAAAAGGATCAAAGGGCATACTTTGGTATTATTATCAGTTGATCCACGTTTATCAATAACGGTTGGCTTGCTAGATAAGTTTGACGTTATTGTCATACAGATGGCGGTGATCAACTGGTCCCTAAAAGTCACACCTATAGGATACGTTCGAGAGATGTGACGGTATGAAAATACAGTCATGTAGATGCCAAAATTGACTAACCAGTTAGTCCGAGTTATTTGACTAGTAATTAGTCAAAATGTGATGTTGAGATATTATATTTAATACGGATTAAATATCATGGGCTAAGGCGAATTAACCAGTTAATTCGTAAAATTAAATATAAGCGTTTTATATTTAATTAATGTATATTGAATTAATTATACAATATTGTCTTTGTCGGACATGTATTAATACTTCAACTAACCCGTGTTATTAGTTGATGTTTTAATAGCCGATAACCGATGACGATTTATAATAAACCGCGTCATATACATTTAGCAATTTATGAGCCGGACCACGAGGTAAAATTAAGAGGAAGTGGAAGCCCACTTCCCCATGCAAACCCACGGCTGGCCGAGGTTAACAAAAGGAGAGACTCCCTCTCCTTTTTGACCTAGATATTTCATTTTACAGAAAACTAGGGTTTTGGAGACACTTTCTCTCTAAAACTCAGATCTCACATCTCGAAAACCTCACAACAAGTTCTCCCAATATTGCAAGGCAATCGGAGAACACGTTCTAGCACAAGGGCATATCTCGGACAAGTCTTGGGTGCAACAATTAGGAGGGAATATCGTTTGATTTCTGTTCTTTACGCCGTGCATCAAAGGACCCGAGGTTATTTCTTGTTCCTTATCGTTTCTATTGTATTTATGTTTTATGACAATAATCACATGTTTAAATTTACGTTATAGTCCTAAATTTAAAGGGTATTATACGGATGTATACCTTCAAGTGGTATCAGAGCGAGGCCACGTAAATTTTCATTGTGTTTTTCATAAAACGATTATTGAAACGGTTGTGTTTGTCTCGAAATCCGTGCCTTGTATACACGGATGTTGCGTTTCTGCTTTAAAACCGTGAGGCAGCAGGTTTTTAATCACGAAAATTTTTTTTTGTGTTGCTGCGTTTTTCTTTGTCTCGAAAACCGTGTCCAGTTTACACGGCTAAATTTTTTTTTGAAACCGTGACATGTCTTACACGGTTCATTCATCTTGTTTATCAATTTGTTTTATGCATATTGTTGTTTTATACGGAGATTATAACAATATGTCAAGTTTTGTCAAATTGTTAAATTGTTTTGATGCGATTTTGATCTAAATTGCGTTTGTTTTGTTTCACCAAAACTGTTTCTCGAGGGTTTTAAGTTTCCAGAGACTTTTGCACTCGATCGACCAAGGTTTTAATCGATCGAGTGGTTTTTCTGTTTAGATTTTACTCGATCGAGTCCTTGTTGTACTCGATCGACCTTTAAAAACCCTTTGCTCGATCGAGGAGTCCTCGTACTCAATCGAGCAAGATTACCGATATAAGTCCTCGATCGACCACCGATTCGTCGATCGAGTACCTCTGATTAGCATACCTCTCGATCGACTTGCAGATTCGTCGATCGAGTTTTTCCGTCCTCGATCGAGCACTTATGTCCCTGGATCGAGGGATTTCGTCTTTGATGACTTTGAAAATTTGTTTCTTTTGATTTCAATTTTTTGGCTTCATAATGTACATTATACGGATATTGTACACTCGCTATGATTGTGAAACGGTTCACACACGTACCATTAAGTTATTTTAAAGCGTATTTAAAGTAACGGACTGTATTAGATTAAAATTAAATTGATAGAAGCAGTTTTATCACATGAATTTTAATCATTAAAAGGTGGTTTGGATAAATTTAACATAATTACGGAATTATGTCACGAATGAATTTGTTTTTAGTTGATGCATTTTTATTTATCGTTTTTTTGAATGCTTGTGAATGCCTTTTATTACGTATTTAATTTTTACAATCAGTTGTAACTTAGTGTGGCCTTAGTAGAACGTGTTACCGTAATGATGGAACACGGTCTTGGTTGTATTTTGAGATTTCGTATCTCCGTTTTGGATTTTTCACTTGTAATTACAGTTTTTAATTAGAATGTAAATAGGTTTATATTTTGTAATTTTAATTGTAATTTTTGAGAAGACCAAAGATGGAGACCGGATGCTCACTCCCGCTACATGGATCAAGATGGAACATCAAGACAAGCTTTTCGGGTCCAACGGTGGATTCCAAAGTTGTATTATGTTCTTATACTAGGATAGGCCACACTAGGAAATTTTTTATTTACGTATTGCATTTTTCCATTTATTTTTATGCAACGATAATATGCATCATTTTCCGCCTAAAAACCAAACCACCTAATTTATTGCATGAAAACTGACACATATAGAGGTCACGAGTTAGTTTTCATTGACATTCTCTTGTCACACGTTTTAAAGCCATCATCCAAATAAATTCATTCACGACAGACGCTAGTTATTCGTTCACTTAAAATGAATTATAATTTTGTTGATGGGATCTTCCTCGTATAAACTAAAATTGAGAACGGTCTTTATAGGTCAAACTCCAATGAGTCCCTTCTTCGTCGGTAGGCATAATATGACCCCTTCTACGTCGGGTAAGTTGGAACCGATTGACCTATTTTATCTCAACACTATGGTCACTCGTACGATCCTGTGACTATGGTGGACTATAGATAGGATTTACGGAAATCTATCGACCAAGAGTTCTTCCGGAAGAATTAGCTAAACAGTTGGCTTATCAATTTACAGAAATTGAGTCTTGGGATCACTTGTATCCTTCTTGAGGGAGATCAATTATGCAAGTGCGAGAGTCTACATGTTTAAAATGAATTTTAAAATAGACTTAAATCACCTCGATGAGTTGCTTATTTCGTTTTTCTTTTTCTTTCTTTTTCAGTGTAGATCACGTATTTTAAACTGCTAAACAACAAATGGCTGGTTCTACTGAAAACCCAATGCCAAGTGCCACATTGGACCGTGAGTCCTGGCTTCGGATCTTCATGAATCAGATGAATCAGTCTACTCGATCAAGAATGATGGATCCAACTTCGCGGATCGGGAGGCGGCATTACGGAATCTGCCGCCGCCGACGGGAAGCTCAAATATCTCTTGGAGCCTATCCCGCAAACCCAGGTCCCACGGCCAGAGCTTTGAAGTCACCAAGTTTAATGATTTCGTATGGAAGCGGGTGCGATTAAAAACGTACTCATTTTTGCAATGGAACCCAATTTGCGGAAACGCTTCATAGCCCATGGTGCAAACAAGATTTTCACCACGCTCACTAAGGAATTCTCGAAAGCACCGAGAATCGTGACCTATGAGCATACCACTCGCTTCTTTGATGCGAGACTCGTAAGGGCCAACCGGTTAGCCCACACATTCTCGCATGATTGAGAATGTCGAGAAACCGGAGACCTTTAACCGTAACATCAGCGAGAATATTGTTATCGACCGTATTCTTCACTCACTCCACGATGGTTATTCGCAATTTAGAGCGAATTACTATATGAATGATTTGAAGAAAACTCCACATGAACTGCACTCCCTCCTCGTATGCACCGAGAAGGACATGAAGTTCAGTGGGAGCATGAAACGGGATGTTCTCGTTGTGTCAAATAAAGGAAAGGGTAAGGGCAAAGCTCGTGCAAACCTAGCAAAGAGGTAAGGCGAAGTTCAAGAAGTCGGGTTCGAGGTAAGAGTGGGCCTGGTGAGTCGAGCACCTCATCAGGCGTGACAAAGAGCAAGAATGAAAACATGGAATGCCATCATTGCCACAAGATCGGGCATTGAGACGCACATGTCCTGTTTATCATGAGGACTTAAAGGCAGGTCGTGTTAAACCTGTTGGTATGTCTTCCTCTTCTTCTACTTTTATTCATATGATTGAGATTAACCACGCAAGTTACGGAACTTGGGTACTTGATACTGGTTGTGGTTCTCATCTGTGTAATCATGTGCAGGGGCTCCGAAACATCGAACCCCTCGTAAAGGGTGAGGTGGACCTGCGTGTTGGGAATGGAGCAAGAGTGGCTGCCATCTCAAAGGGGACATATGTGATCCAGCTTCCTAGCGGATTTGAGTTGTCTTTATATGATTGCTATTATGTACCTAGTCTTTCGAAAAACATTATTTCGGTTTCGCACTTGATAAACTTGGTTTTTCATTTGTAATAGAAAATAATACTTGCATTTTCTCATTACACGATATGATTTCTACAAGGCAGTCTCCATGAACGGAATTTATGTTTTAGATCAGACCACGGAAATATTACACGTAATGAATAAAAGGTTAAAGGTTGGTGACAAAGATCAAACGTATCTATGGCACTGCCGTATGGGACACATCAATGAGAAACGCGTAAAACAGCTCATCAAACATGGAGCTATCTCGGCCTTTGATTTTCAATCATTTGGCACGTGTGAATCATGTCTCATCGGTAAGATGACTCGTATTTCCTTCAAAGGTGTTGGAATGCGCGCTGCTGACCTATTAGGACTCGTACACACGGATGTATGTGGCCCTATGTCAATCACCGCACGAGAAGGCTATAGATATTTCATCACTTTCACGGACGATTTAAGTAGATATGGCTATGTCTACTTAATGAAGCACAAAAGTGAATCCTTTGAGAAATTCAAGGAATACCAAAATAGGGGCAGTAACCTATTAGGTAGAAAGATTAAAACACTACGTTCGGATCGTGGTGGCGAGTATCTTTCTCACGAGTTTGATCAACACCTCAAAGATTGTGGGATTGCCTTACGCTTAACTCCACCTGGAACACCTCAATTTGAATGGTGTGTCCGAACGGAGAAATCGAACACTACTTGATATGGTTCGATCCATGATGAGTCACACGATATTACCTGATTCATTGTGGGGTTATGCTCTTATGTCAGCCGCTCTAATACGTGAATCAAGTCCGTCTAAAGTCTGTTGACAAGACTCCATATGAATTATGGAAGGAACGGTCCCTAACTTGTCCTTTATACGGGTTTGGGGCTGCGAGGCTTATGTCAAGTGGAGACACGAGGATAAGCTCGGCCCGCGATCGTTCAAGACATACTTTATAGGTTATCCTAAAGGAACACTTGGTCATTACTTCTATTCGCCAACCGAACAACGCGTTTTTGTTGCGGCTAGTGCGACATTCTTAGAGAAGGAATTTCTCGAGAATGCAAAGAGTGATAGAACCTTCGACCTGTCGGAGATTCCAGAACCAAACACCGAGCAACCATTGGAGGAACCTATTCCTTCAATCCCGGCTGCGGTGAATATTCCTGAGGAACCTAGGAGGACGGGAAGAGTCTCTATTCCTCCAGACAGATACATTGGTATGGTCGAGGAACATGACATAGATGACGTTCTACTCTTAACGAGTAGTGAACCCGCAACCTATAAAGGTGCCATGACTAGTTCTAACTCAAAGCTATGGCTTGAGGCCATGCAATCCGAGATGGACTCTATGTATGAGAACAACGTGTGGGATCTTGTTGACTTACCTGCTAAGGTTCGTCCCCTTCAATGCAAATGGCTTTACAAGATAAAGCATTCTGTGGAAGGTCAACAAGATATCTACAAAGCACGACTAGTTGCTAAAGGTTTCACCCAAGTGCCAGGTTTGCACTACGATGAGATTTTTGCACCCGTAGTCATGCTGCGTTCCATTCGGATTATCTTAGCGATTGCCGCTTTTCATGACTATGAAATTTGGCAAATGGACGTGAAAACCGCCTTCTTAAACGGCTTTTTGGAGGAAGAGTTGTACATGGTACAACTCGAAGGTTTCATCGATCCAGCACATCCTAAGAAAGTGTGCAAGCTTAAGCGTTCCATTTATGGACTTAAGCAAGCATCAAGGAGTTGGAATCATCGCTTCGACCAAGTGATAAAAGACAATGGATTCACTCGATCGGTCGAGGAACCATGTCTATATATCAAGTCGAGTGGGAGCAAGATTGTCTTCCTAATATTGTATGTTGACGACATACTCCTGATTGGGAATGACATACCTCTCTTAACTTCGGTGAAAGTATGGTTGAAAAACCATTTCCAGATGAAAGATCTGGGAGAGGCACAAAGAATTCTAGGCATCCGTATCTATCGAGATAGATCACGACGGATGTTATCTCTCGATCAGAGTCTTACATAGACAAAGTCCTAGAGAGATTCAAGATGACTAACTCCAAGAAGGGGTTCCTTCCTATGGCTCCAGTGGTGCATTTGAGCCAGTCTCGAGGCACCGAGAGACACCGGAAGAGAAAGAGCGCATGACACGGATTCCTTATGCTTCGGCTATAGGATCAATCATGTATGCCATGATATGCACACGTCCGGACGTGGCATATGCATTGAGTATGACAAGTCGATTCCAACAAAGATCCGGTGAACCACATTGGTTGGTGTCAAGAACATTCTTAAGTACCTACGGAGGACTAAAGATTGGGCATTGACTTATGGAGGCTCTCAAACGCTATGCGAACGGATTCTGTGAGATGCTAGCTTCCAAACGGATCGAGATGACTCGAAATCTCGGTCTGGATTCGTTTTTACTCTTAATGGCGCTGCAGATCACTGGAAGAGTTCGAAACAAACTGTTTAGCAGATTCTACGACCGAGTCCGAGTACTATGCCGCGTCCGAAGCTACAAAGGAAGCGATATGGATGCGTCAATTCTTACATGGGCTCTCCGTAGTGCCTAGTTCGAATGACCCGATCACCATCTATTGCGACAATAGTGGTGCCATCTTCCAAGCTAAGGAGCCAAAGTCTAGCAACAAGTCTAGACATGTACAACGGAAAGCTCATCTAATCCGGGATTACGTGGAGCAAAAGGAAGTAGTGATAGAAAAGATTGCTACAGATGATAACATAGCAGATCCTCTCACTAAAGCATTACGACAAGATAAGCATGAAGGGCATGTTAATTCCATGGGAATTAAACGTGTTCCTAAGTTGTAGTACTCTTTTATGGATCAGATTCATTCTCTCTTGTACTCTATACGACATCATCGTTTTGATATTTTATATATATTTTGTTTGTCATGTGGATTTGTACGACAAATTTTGAACACCACAAAGTGAACTGAACGAACATTATATCTTTTCAGTCCTTAATTGCCCACATGAGCTGATAACTCTGGCAATTATTTTGTGACGTTGGTTGATGGTGGGTTCAACGAGCCATAAGTCAACCGGTTGACTGACCAATCACAGAGGCGATTTATACGGATATTTCGTAGGACACTATTGTGACATCGACGTGGAGTCCTAAATGTTTTACAACATTCGATGCCCGGTCGTGGATAGGACCTCCATGGTGATCCTAAGAGTCGATTCTTTTGACTATCGACTGTCTCTTGAGACTACGGCAGATTTTGGGTGACTTTGGTTTCTTTCTCACGGTCATCCGTAACAGGGGGCCAAGTAGATTTTTTCTGGGTCATTTCATGCTGTGCTTAGATCGGAAGGAGTCGAGTTGAAGGAAATATTCAGCCTTTATCAGGTACTAGATATTTCTCAGGGCCACTCGAGGAGTCAGAATCGAAATGCATGGCCATGCTCGGATACGGATTCGTTTTATCAGTTAAGTTACTCTCTAGTCGGGGAAACCACTCTAGATACAGATCGATTGTAAAATACGACCTTTGTGGATCCGGATCTGCAAATTGTTTTACATTGAGTGGGAGAAATTTTAAATGAATATGAGAATCGGTTATCGCACATACACTTGTACGGACAAGTGGGAGTTTGTTGGAGCTTGTGTCCTCCAGTTAGTGCGGATAACGTCATTGCACATGCACTTGTACGGACAAGTGGGAGCTTGTTGGGGTTGGTGTCCTTAACAGTTAGTGCAAGGACTTATAAACCTCTAAAAGGATCAAAGGGCATACTTTGGTATTATTATCAGTTGATCCACGTTTATCAATAACGGTTGGCTTGCTAGATAAGTTTGACGTTATTGTCATACAGATGGCGGTGATCAACTGGTCCCTAAAAGTCACACCTATAGGATACGTTCGAGAGATGTGACGGTATGAAAATACAGTCATGTAGATGCCAAAATTGACTAACCAGTTAGTCCGAGTTATTTGACTAGTAATTAGTCAAAATGTGATGTTGAGATATTATATTTAATACGGATTAAATATCATGGGCTAAGGCGAATTAACCAGTTAATTCGTAAAATTAAATATAAGCGTTTTATATTTAATTAATGTATATTGAATTAATTATACAATATTGTCTTTGTCGGACATGTATTAATACTTCAACTAACCCGTGTTATTAGTTGATGTTTTAATAGCCGATAACCGATGACGATTTATAATAAACCGCGTCATATACATTTAGCAATTTATGAGCCGGACCACGAGGTAAAATTAAGAGGAAGTGGAAGCCCACTTCCCCATGCAAACCCACGGCTGGCCGAGGTTAACAAAAGGAGAGACTCCCTCTCCTTTTTGACCTAGATATTTCATTTTACAGAAAACTAGGGTTTTGGAGACACTTTCTCTCTAAAACTCAGATCTCACATCTCGAAAACCTCACAACAAGTTCTCCCAATATTGCAAGGCAATCGGAGAACACGTTCTAGCACAAGGGCATATCTCGGACAAGTCTTGGGTGCAACAATTAGGAGGGAATATCGTTTGATTTCTGTTCTTTACGCCGTGCATCAAAGGACCCGAGGTTATTTCTTGTTCCTTATCGTTTCTATTGTATTTATGTTTTATGACAATAATCACATGTTTAAATTTACGTTATAGTCCTAAATTTAAAGGGTATTATACGGATGTATACCTTCATCCGTATCCGAGCATGGCCATGCATTTCAGTTACAGCTCCTCGAGTGGCCCTGAGAAATATCGAGTACCTGATAAAGGCTGAATATTTCCTTCAACTCGACTTATTCCGAACTAAGCACAGCATGAAATGACCCAGAAAAAATCTACTTGGCCCCCTGTTACGGATGACCGTGAGAAAGAAACCAAAGTCACCCAAAATCTGCCTTAATCTCAAGAGACAGTCGATAGTCAAAAGAATCGACTCTTAGGATCACCATGGAGGTCCTATCCACGACCTGGCACCGAATGTTATAAAACATTTAGGACTCCACGTCGATGTCACAATCGTGTCCTACGAGATATCCGTATAAATCGCCTCTGTGATTGGCCAGTCAACCTTTTGACTTATGGCTCGTTGAACCCACCATCAACCAACGTCACAAAATAATTACCTTGAGTTATCAGCTCACGTGGGCAATTAAGGACCAAAAATATAATGTTTGTTCCGTTCACTTTGTGGTGTTCAAAATTATCGTACAAATCCACATGAAAAACAAAATATATAAATATCAAAACGATGATGTCGTATGGAGTACAAACGAGAATGAATCTAATCCATAAAAGAGTACTACAACTCAGGAACACGTTTAATTCCCATGGAATTAACATGCCCTTCATGCTTATCTTGTCGTAATGGTTTAGTGAGAGGATCTGCTATATTATCATCTGTAGCAATCTTTTCTATCACTACCTCCTTTTGCTCCACGTAATCTCGGATTAGATGAGCTTTCCGTTGTACATGCCAAGACTTGTTGCTAGACTTGGGCTCCTTAGCCTGGAAGATGGCACCTCTATTGTCACAATAGATAGTGATCGGGTCATTCGAACTAGGCACTACAGATAGTCCTTGTAAGAATTGACGCATCCATATCGCTTCCTTTGCGGCTTCTTCGACGCGGCATAGTACTCGGACTCGGTCGTAGAATCTCTTGTAACACTTTGTTTGGAACTCTTCCGGTGATCTGCAGCGCCATTAAGAGTAAAAACGAATCCAGACCGAGATTTCGAGTCATCTTGATCCGTTTGAAGCTAGCATCTGCAGAATCTTAGGTTGTGCATAGCTTTTGATCGCCTCCATAAGTCAATGCCCAATCTTTAGTCCTCCGTAGGTACTTAAGAATGTTCTTGTGACCATCCAATGTGATTCACCTGGATGTTGTTGGAATCGACTTGTCATACTCAATGCATATGCCACGTCTGGACGTGTGCATATCATGGCATACATGATTGATCCTATAACCGAGGCATAAGGAATCCGTGTCATGCGCTCTTTCTCTTCCTGTGACTCTGGTGCCTGAGACTTGCTCAAATGCACCCCTGGAGCCATAGGAAGGAACCCCTTTTTGGAGTTAGTCATGCTGAATCTCTCTAGGATCTTGTCTATGTAAGACTCCTGACTGAGAGATAACATCCGACGTGATCTATCTCGATAGATACGGATGCCCAAAATTCTTTGTGCCTCACCCAGATCTTTCATCTGGAAATGGTTCTTCAACCATACTTTTACCGAAGTTAAGAGAGGTATGTCATTCCCAATCAGGAGTATGTCGTCAACATACAATATTAGGAAGACAATCTTGCTCCCACTCGACTTGATATATAGACATGGTTCCTCGACCGATCGAGTAAATCCATTTTCTTTTATCACTTGGTCGAAACGATGATTCCAACTCCTAGAAGCTTGCTTAAGTCCATAAATGGAACGCTTAAGCTTGCACACTTTCTTAGGATGTTTTGGATCGATGAAACCTTCGGGTTGTACCATGTACAACTCTTCCTCCAAATAACCGTTTAAGAAGGCGGTTTTCACATCCATCTGCCAAATTTCATAGTCATGAAAAGCGGCAATCGCTAAGATAATCCGAATGGAACGCAGCATGACTACGGGTGCAAAAATTTCATCGTAGTGCAAACCTGGCACTTGGGTGAAACCTTTAGCAACTAGTCGTGCTTTATAGATATCTTGTTGACCTTCCACTGAATGCTTTATCTTGTAAAGTCATTTGCATTGAAGGGGACGAACCTTAGCGGGTAACTCAACAAGATCCCATACGTTGTTCTCATACATGGAGTCCATCTCGGATTGCATGGCCTCAAGCCATAGCTTTGAGTCGGAACTAGTCATGGCACCTTTATAGGTTGTAGGTTCACTACTCGTTAGGAGTAGAATGTCATCTATATCATGTTCCTCGACCATACCAATGTATCTGTCCGGAGGAATAGAGACTCTTCCCGACCTCCTAGGTTCCTCAGGAACATTAACCGTAGCCGGGATTGAAGGAATTGGTTCCTCCAATGGTTGCTCGGTATTTGGTTCTGGAATCTCCGACAGGTCGAAGGTTCTATCACTCTTTACATTCTCGAGAAATTCCTTCTCTAATAATGTCGCACTAGCCGCAACAAAAACACGTTGTTCGGTTGGCGAATAAAAGTAATGACCAAGTGTTCCTTTATGATAACCTATAAAGTATGTCTTGACCGATCGCGGGCCGAGCTTATCCTCGTGTCTCCACTGGACATAAGCCTCGCAGCCCCAAACCCGTATAAAGGACAAGTTAGGGACCGTTCCCTTCCATAGTTCATATGGAGTCTTGTCAATCGTGACTTTAGACGGACTTCGGTTAAGTATTAGAGCGGTGACAGAAGAGCATAACCCCACAATGAGTCGGGCAACACGGTGTGACTCATCATGGATCGAACCATATCAAGTAGTGTTCGATTTCTCCGTTCGGACACACCATTCAACCGAGGTGTTCGGTGGAGTTAAGCGTAAGGCAATCCCACGAGTCTTTGAGGTGTTGATCAAACTCGTGAGAAAGATACTCGCCACCACGGCCCGAGTGCGGTGTTTTAATCTTTCTACCCGTGAGGTTCTGTACCCGATTCTGGCATTCCTTGAATTTCTCAAAGGATTCACTTTTTTGCTTCATTAAGTAGACATAGCCATATCTACTTAAATCATCCGTGAAAGTGATGAAATACCTATAGCCTTCTCGTGCGGTGATTGACATAGGTCAACACACATCCGTATGTATGAGTCCTAATAGGCCAGCAGCGCGCATTCCAACACCTTTGAAGGAAATTCAAGTCATCTTACCGATGAGACATGATTCACACGTGCCAAATGATTGAAAATCAAAGGCCGAGATAGCTCCATTCTTTATGAGCTGTTTTACGCGTTTCTCATTAATGTGTCCCATACGGCAGTGCCATAGATACGTTTGATCTTTGTCACCGACCTTTAACTTCTTATTCATTACATGTAATATTTCGGTGGTCTGATCTAAAACATAAATTCCGTTCATGGAGACTGCCTTGCCATAAATCATATCGTGTAATGAGAAAATGCAATTATTATTCTCTATTACAAATGAAAAACCAAGTTTGTCAAGTGCGTAAACCGAAATAATGTTTTTAGAAAGACGGGTACATAATAGCAGTTATATAAAAATAACTCAAATCCGCTAGGAAGCTGGATCACGTATGTTCCCCTCGAGACGGCAGCCACTCGTGCTCCATTCCCGACACGCAGGTCCACCTCACCCTTTACGAGGGGTTCGATGTTTCGGAGCCCCTGCACATGATTACACAGATGAGAACCACAACCAGTATCTAGTACCCAAGTTCCGTAACTTACGTGGTTAATCTCAATCATATGAATAAAAGTAGAAGAGGAAGAAGACATACCAACAGGTTTAACGCGACCTGCTTTTATGTCCTCATGGTAAACAGGACATGTACGCCTCCAATGCCCGATCTTGTGGCGGTGATGGCATTCCATGTTTTCGGTCTTGCTCTTTCGCGCGCCCTGATGAGTTGCTCGACTCACCAGGCCCACTCTTACCCGATCCCGACTTCTTAAACTTCGGTTTGCCTACCGCTAGGTCCGCCTGAGCTTTGCCCTTACCCTTGCCCTTGTTTGACACAACGAGAACATCCTGTTTCAAGCTCCTCCCGAACTTCATGTCCTTCTCGGCCATGTACGAGAAGGGAGTGTAGTTCATGAGGACTTTTCTTCAAATCATTCATATAGTAATTCGCTCTAAAGAGCGCAAAACCATCGTGGAGTGAATGAAGCATGCGGTCAATCACGATGTTCTCGCTGATTTTACAATCAAGCGCCTCCAGTCTCTCGACATTCTCAATCATGCCGAGAATGTGTGGGCTAACCAGGTTGGCCCTTCGGAGTCTCGCATCAAAGAAGCGAGTGGTATGCTCATAGGTCACGATTCTCGGTGCTTTCGAGAATTCCTTATTGAGCGTGGTGAAAATCTTGTTTGCACCTTGGGCTATGAAGCGTTTCTGCAAATTGGATTCCATTGCAAAAATGAGTACGTTTTTAATCGCACCCGCTTCCATGACGAAGTCGCTATACTTGGAGACTTCGTTAACTCGAGCCGTGGGGCCGGGGGTGGCGGGAGGGGCTCATCGGATACTTGAGCTTCGTCGGCGGTGGCGGCATTTCCTAATGCCGCCTCCCATTCCGTGAAGTTTGATCCATCATTCTTGATCTAGTAGACCGATTCATCGATTCATAAAGATCCGGCCAGGACTCACGGTCCAATGTGGCACTTGGCATTGGGTCATCGAGGATGCCAGCCATTATGTTATTAGCAGTTTAAAAAAACGTGATCTACGCTGAAAAAGAAAGAAAAACAAAAACGAAATAAGCAACTCATCGAGGTGATTTAAGTCTATTTAAAATTCATTTTAATCGTGTAGACTCATTGCACTTGCATAATTGATCTCCCTCAAGAATAATACAAGTGATCCCAAGACTCAATTTCCGTAAATTGATAAGCCAACTGTTTAGCTAGTTCTTCCGTAAAAACTCTTGGTCGATAGATTTCCGTAAATCCTATCTATAGTCCACCATAATCACAGGATCGTACGAGTGACCATAGTGTTGAGATAAAATAAGTCAATCAGTTCCAACTTACCCGACGTAGAAGGGGTCATATTATGCCTACCGACGAAGAAGGGATTCATTGGAGTTTGACCTATAAAGACTATTCTCAATTTTTGGTTATACGAGGAAGATCCCATCAACTTAGTTTTAATTCATTTTAAGTGAACAAATAACTAGCATTACGTGAATGAATTAACTTAGGTGATGGCTTAAAAGATCGTGTGACATAAGAATGTCATAGAAAACTAACGCGTGACCTCTATATGAGTCAGTTTTCATGCAATTATTAGTTGGTTTGGTGTTTAAGCGGAAAATGATGCAATCTATCGTTACGATAAAATAAATAAAAGAATGCAAAAACGTAAATAAAAATTCCTAGTGTGGCCTATCCTAGTAAAAAGAACATAATACAACTTTGGAATCCACCGTTGGACCCGAGAAGCTTGTCTTGATGTTCCATCTTTGTCCATGCAGCGGGAGTGAGCATCCGATCTCCATCTTTGGTCTTCTCAAAATTACAATTAAAATTTACAAAATATAAACCTATTTACATTCTAAATAAAATTTGTAATTACAAGTGAAAAATCCAAAATGGAGATGCGAGATCTCAAAATACAACCAAGACCGTGTTCCATCATTACGGTAACACGTTCTACTAAGGCCACACTAAGTTACAACTGTTTGTAAATAAAATAAATACGTAATTAAAAGCATTCAAGGCATTCAACAATAACGATAAATAAAATGCATCAACTAAAACAAATTTATTCGTGACATAATTCCGTAATTATGTTAAATTTATCCAAACCACCTTTTAACGATTAAAATTATGTGACAAAACTGCTTCTATCAACTTAATTTTAATCCATTACAATCCGTTACTTTAAATTCGCTTTAAAATAACTATATGGTACGTGAGTGAACCGTTTCACTATCAAGCGAGTGTACAACATCCGTATGATGTACATATTATGGCCAAAAGAAAATTTAAAACAAAAGAAATAAATTTTACACGCTGCCAGAACTAAAATTCCACGATCGAGACACTAGAGTCCTCGATCGAAGAACAAAAGGACTCGATCGACTGAACTGCTAGTCGATCGAGAGGTGTGCTAAACAGGAAGTGCTCGATCGACAGAACTGGTGGTCGATCGAGGACTTGTATCAGCAACAACTGTTCGATCGAGTACGAGGGCTTCTCGATCGAGCAGTCAGGGTTTAAAAAGTGGTCGATCGAGTAAAGCAAGAACTCGATCGAGCAAAAACAAGACAGAAAATCTCTGAAAACTTAAAACCCTCGTGAAACATTTGTCAAAACAAAACCAATGGTGATTTTGATCTAAAACGTATAAAATCAAAATAACAAATTTGACAAAGCCTTAACATATTGCTATAATTTCCGTATAAAATAACAATATGCAAAACCGAATTGAAAACAAAAACAACCGTGTAAAAAGCCGCACGGTTTTCAATGCACAAAATCATCATTTCAAGATCGTTTTATGAAAAACAACATGAAAAATTTACGTGGCCTCGCTCTGATACCACTTATAGGGAAATATCCGTAAAATTCCCTTATAATTAAGGATTATAACGCAAATTTAACATGTGAATATGGTCATAAACGAAATTATAATAGAAACGATTAAGGTATAAGAATCAACCTCGGGTCCTTGTGAATGCGGCCTAAGAACAGAAATCAAAGTAGATTTCCTCCTAATCGTTGCACCCAAGACCGTCTGAGACTATGCCCCTTGTGCTAGAAAGTATTCTCTAATTGCCTTGCAATATTGAGAGAATTGTTGTGAGTTTTGCTAGATGTGAGATCTAGGTTTCATAGGAAATTTTTCCAAAACCCTAGTTTTGTTTCAAATGAATCAGTTAGGGCAAAAGGAGAGAGGCTCTCTCCTTTTGTCTTGTTCGGCCAAACCGAGAGCCCAGGGGAGGGAGTAGGCTTTCACTTCCTCCTTATTTTAACTCGTAGTCCAGCTCGAAATTACTAAAATGTATATGACGGGTTTTCAATTATAAATCGTCATTGGTTATCGGTTATTAACGTATCAATTGGTAACATGACTCAGTTAATATATTATACACGTCCGACAAAGACAATATTGTATAATTAAATAAAGTCAATATACATTAATTAAATATAAATCGTTTATATTCAATTTACGAATTAATTGCTTAATTCATATTAGCCATTATTATTTAATCCGTATTAAATAATTATCTCAACATCGCGTTTGACTAATTACTAGTCAATAACTCCGACTAACTGTTTAGTCAACTTAGGCATCAACATGACTGTATTTTCATACCGTCACATCTCTCAAACGTATCCTATAGGTGTGACTTTTAGGGACCAGTTGATCACCGCCATCTGTATGACAATAACGTCAAACTTATCTAGCAAGCCAACCGTTATTGATAAACGTGGACCAACTGATTATAATACAAAAGTATAACCTTTGATCCTTTTAGAGATTTATAAGTCCTTGCACTAACTGTAGAGGACACCAGCCCCAACAAGCTCCCACTTGTCCGTACAAGTGTACGTGCAATGACGTTATCCGCACTCACTGGAGGACACAAGCTCCAACATTCTTGTCTTCACTCTACCTTGGAGACAAGGGGGAGAGGCTGTCGACGAAGCTTCTTCCCTTCCTTTCTGACCTGAGTGACCTAGGTCATTGGGGTTGGGTCTCTCCTGGCTTTGTGGTCCTCACGCGCTACATGAGGGCTATGGTTTGTCCTGAGCTGCTGGAGAAGGGGACTTCTCCTGCTACTGTCGGCCCTGGACTGTTGTTGGAGGTATGAACCTTCATTTTATATCATGAAAATCATTTCTTCTTTTTATCGAATCGTGAAAGATCGTCATCAATTGTCTTGCTTTGCAGGCATGGGTGTACTCCTACTTCCCGGGCTTCGCGCCCAAGAGGACAGAGCCTGGACCAAGAGCTTACCCAGTTGTGTGGGACTGGGTGATGTGTCGCAGGAAGAGTCAGCATTCTTCTTACGATGTCTGTCGACGGGGCGTGAATGCCCTGAAGCTGAGTGACATAAGTATTTTTGATTATTTTTCCTTCATTTGTTTATTCATTGTCCCTTAGAAGCGATCATAAGAATGACCCCTTGTTCGCTTGTCTTAGTGGGTGCCCAGGCCTTGGGTGGACTACCCCGATGCCCCTCCTTTCGTGGCTGGGGTCCTTCGACCTAGGAGTTCAAGTCGGTTACTGTCGAGGACGTCTATGGGTCTAGTGTGGTATCTGGGCGAGCGCTTGACTTGTTAGTGCTCTCTTGATGCCTTCACGGTTCCCATCGATCCTCCTCGGACGATGTTTAGGGAGCCTTCTCACGCTGAGAGGGAGGCTGACCTGGCAGACGTTGGTGGCGACGCTCTTCTCCTCCCTGGTGAGGAGTACTCTCTGTTTTTTCGCCAGAGGCTGGCGTACTGGCCGGTCATGGTAAGTGCTTCATTTTCCCTTTTCAAGTTGACTTGACAAAATGATGAATGATCATCGAATAAAGACTTCCTTTGAATTTTGCAGGAGGTTGAGGAGACGGGCGTCGATCCCCCAGCGTACCCCGACACCCTTGAGTACATTGACGCGGCGGGGATGACTTTCTTTGTTTGTTCCTGCAGGTTAGCTTAGAACAGGTTTGGTAGATGACGGTTTATGTCGTCATGCTGCCGAAATTTGCATAAAATTACACGTAAACACATACTTTACATATGGCTTAAACTAGCGCAAATCGAGGAAAAGACCTAAAAATTGCAAAAAATTGCCCAGAAATGAGCGGAAAAAATTGCCGAAAAAAATGACCGGACGGTGAAATGAGCGGAAAAAATTGCCAAAAAATGACCGGACGGTAGGGAGGGCTACCCCCTAAAAAAACAAAAAAAGAATGTATAAGTTTGAAATGAAATGTTAAACGGGGAGTGAAATGATTCCCAAAAAAAAGAAAATAAAATGAAATGGGTAAGTGTGCCTATTTGGCGAAAATGTTGATTTCGTCTCGAGAAGCATGCCGGAAAATTAGGAAACATAAAATATGGTAATTTGACGGAATTACCAAAATAATAACCTATAAGAATAGGAAATTATAATCAAAAAGGAATTAGGAAAGATCCAACGCGGAAAAATCACAGAAATCCTCTGAGGAAGAGGCGCAGCACGAACTGCGATCCTTCAAAGAGGCGCAGCAGGTGCTGCGCCATTTCCTCAGTTGGTAAGTTCTGACGGAATTTAGGAAACAGCTTTTAGTATAAATATAGACGTCGAGGGAGCTTTTATTCACATAATTCCTCCATCCTTCTTCCGTCTATTACATAAAACTCTCTTATTACATAGAAAAATTTACAAATCATGGATGCCTTAGAAAACCGTCTCAAGGAGTGGACAAATGAATTTACAAACATTGAAAAGCATGATATGGGTGCTTTCAATTTGAAGTCAATTTTGAGTCTCAAATTGGTGAAGGTTGTGAAACCATTCTTGGATGCTTGTCTCGAATATTGGGACCCTAACTTCCATGTATTTGCCTTCCCTGGAGGTGACTTCTGCCCTTTTTCCGAGGAAATTGCTGCAATTGGAGGATGGGACCCAAAAAATATGTCTGCCATACCCTCTAGCTCTCAAGGGCATAAAAGCAAATTTAGAGATTTGCTTGGACTGACTAAAGCTGAGGTTGACCATATTGTAACCTCAAAAGGAGTCAGTATGCTTGACTTTATTGATCGATTTATAAACAGGGAAGACCCTTCTATCTCTTATGTAGCAAGGCGTAGGGCATTCGGGTTTTGCCTACTGCATGGTTATGTCCTCCAAGGGCATGTTGATAAGGAAATGAGAGGAGATCCTCGTTATTTGAGATTGATTGAGTAGATGGAGCTGCGCAGGAGCCCAGCTTGTCTATGTCTAGGAGAAATCATCTTGGGGCTGGATAATAGGAAAGCCAACCGCGAGCTTCCTTACTTGGAAAGTCCTATCATTTTGAAGGTAAGAACCTTCACGTACAATACCAACCGTTTTTTTTTTCGATCGTTTTTTCCTCTTTTTTTTTTCTTTTTTTTCCGGTTGGATACTAATTCCCATCTTTGGTAGGTTTGGCTCATGGAGCGTCTGCGGTTGATCGAGCCTCCAGCTAATGTTCTAGGATATCATGCTCGATCGATTACAATGAGGACCAGGCTCTATATGGTGGACTTTACTCGGGTTTGCAACTATTGGGAGAACAAATTGAAAAATGAAGGTGGTCCTTTGATCAGATGGGTTAATGCCATGGTGGCATCTTAAGTCAGTCACTGGAGTGTCATCCTTAGATCCTACTCGGTCAGTACGCATTCCTGGCTTTGAATTCATGGTATGCATCTTCCCGGAGAGATTGATGAGGCAGGTGGGCCTTAAACAGAAGATTCCCAAGCTTGATACCGTTCCTCAGACTACAGTGGCACATACTACCGAGAGTCGTAGTGAGTGGGCCCTCAAGTGGGCTCAGAGAAACATGTGGTTCCTACATTCTTCTGTTAGTTCATTGTGGGTACCGGATTCCTATTTGCAATGGAGGAAGACAACTACTCCCGAGGAGCGCGAGAAATTGAGGAAGCGTGAGCCCATTGACTACAAGATTCGTGAGGTAGCAAAGGAGAACCAGAAGTATTTGACTGAGGGGAAGGAAGAAGCCGGATTCCGAGTTGTTCATTCGTCGAAGAAACCAAAGACTTCTTCTGCCGCAGAGATGGTGGTTGATCGAAATGGTAAGGCTAGACCGCGAGAGAGACCTTTGGTGATCAGGTCCGAGATAGCACAGGAGCACCCGGCTCGTGGTCGAGATAAGAAGTATGATAAAAATGACAAAGGCAAAGGAAAGATGAAAGAGTAGCCTAAGTCGTAATATTATTTATTATTATTATTTGTAATAGATGGTGGAGCTTTTAGAATCCTAGCCTTTTTTTTTCAGCATTTATATATTGTGTGGCGTATTATTATTATTTTTGGAAGAAATGAATAAAAGATTAAGTAGTTATGAAACTATTGTGATTTCTTTTCTTTTATTATTCTTGTCGAATTTTAAATGCAAATGCAAATGTCCTTCTATTTACATTTAGAATAATGGGTTGTATCCTGCGAAGGATTGCCTACGTATTCATTTAAAAAAATGAAATCAAACCCTTGCGCGTAGTTCGAGTAAATGTAAAAAGAATAATTGTTCTAAGCAAGAGCTTGTAGCGAACTAGAAATTGAGAATGAGCTTTACTTACTCGTAGAATACAATTCAATTTATTTGATGATACGAGGATGACGAATTGTCAAAATGCAAGAGCAAGGTGACATAAGCTTTATTTCATCGGGACAGGGGCCGTTTTTATTTCGTGTCGCATGAGTGGCACGTGGGTGTTACGCGAGGCGCGTTTCTGTCCTATTTTAGGCATAATATGGTTTTAGTTGGTCGAGGTTAGTTGGGTTGGCAAATTCGTTCTCATCTAGGTCTGTGATTCAAACCGCACCCCCCGGGAGTATGGACTTTACCAAGAATGGTCCGGCCCAGTTGGGTTTGAACTTTCCTCGTGGATCGACAGGGAGAAGTGCTCTAACTGATTTAAGGACTAAGTCTCCTTCTTTGATGTTTCTAGGCTTAACCCTTTTGTTGAAAGCTCGTTTGATACGTGCCTGATATGTTTGCACATTATGTAATGCGCGCAATCTTCGTTCATCCAAGAGGGTGAGTTCTTCATACCTATCTCTTTTCCAATCGGCTTCTAGAATTTGGCTTTCGAGTAGGATGCGTAAGGATGGGATCTCTAGTTCAACTGGTTGTACAGCTTCCATGCCGTAAGTCAAATAAAAAGTAGTAGCACCAGTGGGCGTCCTAACGGATGTGCGATATCCCCATAAGGCGAACGGTATCTTATTGGACCAATCTCGATAATTATCGATCATTTTCTTGAGGATTGTGACAACATTCTTATTGGCTGCCTAGAGAGCGCTATTAGTTTGTGGTCTGTATGGCGAAGAATGGTGGTGCTTGATTTTGTACTTGGCTAGAAATTATTCAGTCTCAGCCTGGAAATGTGATCCATTGTCACTGATGATCTCATGTAGACAACCATATCGACAGATGATATTGGTTTGTATGAACGTTGCCCTGTTCTTGGCTGTGAGACTAGTGTAAGATGTTGCTTCTACCCATTTGGTGAAATAGTCGATCGCCACCAAAATGAAACAGTGACCTCCTGTTCCGGCTGGGGTGATCTTCCCGATGATGTCGATTCCCCAAGCATAAAATGGCCAAGGAGATGTCATGGTGTAGAGTAGTGAAGGAGGGACATGTTTCACATTCCCGAAGATTTGGCAGTTATGACAATGTCTGACATATTTGACGCAATCGAATTCCATTGTGGTCCAGTAATATCTCAGACGCGTGATTTTCTTTGCCATCATTGGTCCACTCATGTGAGGGCCACATTCTCCATCATGGACTTCTTCCATCACTTTCTGTGCCTGTAAATGATCAAGGCAACGTAGAATTACACCAAGAGGTGTTCTTTTGTACAACTCTCCTTGCATGAGAATATATTGAGAGGCGAGTAGGCGTATAGCACATTGTCCTCTCTTATCCATATCTGGCGAATATGTACCATTGAGCTTGAAGTTTAGAATGGCCTGAAACCAAGGCTCCCCTGGGTTTTCTTCTTCATCTGTAATTTGGTGCACATAGGCTGGTTCTGACCGTCGTTCGATGCATAAAGGCATTTCTACCATGTCGTCTGGCATGTTAATCAAATATGCATATTTTGCAAGAGCATCTGCAAACTGATTTTCTTCTCGAGGTAGATGTAGATAAGTCACTTGATCGAAGAATTGGGCAACTTGGTCTATCCTCGCTTGATAGGGTGCTAGACTTTCACTTCGAATTTTCCAAGATCCCGTAATTTGGTTGATGATCAAGGATGAATCTCCGTGAACTCGGAGATTTTTTATGCCTAAACCTACTGCTACTTGTAGTCCAATAAGGCAAGCTTCATATTCTGCTGCGTTATTTGTCACCTCGAAGTCGAGTTTGACAGATAGTGGCGTATGCTCACCTTCAGGAGAAATGAGCAGTACTCATATTCCAAACCCTCTTAGATTCGATGCTCCATCGAAATAAAGGTCCCAAGAGTCTACGTTGGTGTGTATTATATCCTCGTCTGGGAATGACCATATGTCTACTGTTTGGGCATCGTTGATGGGATTATCTGCGAAGAACTCAGCGACGGCACGCTCTTTTATAACCTTCAGAGGTACGTATTTGAGATCGAACTCTGAGAGCATTAATGTTCACCTTTCCAAGTGTCCATTGAGGACGGGTTTTTCGAAGAGGTATTTGACAGGATCCATTTTGGAGTACACCTTGACGGAGTAGCTAAGCATGTAATGGCGTAGCTTCTTTGTTGCCCACACAAGAGTGAGGCATGTCTTTTCGAGTGGTGTATACTTACATTCATACTCCAAGAACTTCTTACTAAGGTAGTAGATAGCTCTTTCTTCCTTTCCAACGGTTTATGCTAGCATAGCCCCCATGGCTGTTTCGGTCACTGTGAGATATAAACCAAGAGGTTGATCTCGTTGAGGAGGCATGAGCACTGGTGGTTTGGCTAGTATCTCCTTGATTTTGTCAAACGCTTTTTGACAGTCGTCATCCCATATGGTATGATCTGTTTTCTTTAGCTTTTTGAAAATGGGTTCACAGATCATGGTAAGTTTCGATATGAATCGACTTATATATTGCATCTTGCCTAAAAATCCCCTAACCTCCTTCTCTGTCTGAGGTTGTGGCATTTCGACTAGAGCTTTGATTTTGGAAGGGTCGATTTCTATTTCTCGTTGACTTACGACATATCCCAGAAGCTTGCCTGACGTTACTCCGAATGCGCATTTCTGAGGATTGAGCCTCATGTTGTACTTTCGTAGTCTTAGGGAGAATTTGCGAAGGTTATCAATGTGCCCCTTTCTATCTTTGGACTTGACAATCATATCATCCACGTACACCTATACTTCTTTATGCATCATGTCATGTAGAAGTGTGGTTGCAGTGCGTTGATACATAGCTCCAGCATTGATTAACCCGAATGGCATAACAGTATAGCAATAGGTGCCCCATTGAGTAACAAAGGCGGTCTTATGCATATCTTCTATGACCATCTTGATCTGATTATATCCTGTGTATCCGTCCATGAAGAACAACTACGCGTGATCTGCTGTATTGTCCACCAATATGTCGATATGTGGTAGAGGAAAGTCGTCCTTGGGACTCGCTTTATTTAAGTCTCTGAAATCAACAAAAACACGGATTCGCCCATCCTTTTTGGGTACGGGTAATATGTTGGCCACCCAGTCTGAATACTCGGAAACTTTGATGAACCCGGCTTTAAATTTTTATCAACTTCTTCTTTGATCTTAAGAGCCCATTCTGTCCTCATTCGACGAAGCTTCTACTTTACAGGATTGAAACCTGGCTTGATTGAAATTCTGTGTTCTGCAATATCCCTGTCGATCCCCGGCATATCTTTGTAGGACCAAGCAAAAACGTCTTTGAACTCGTGTAGGAGGTCTATGAAACTAGCCCTTTCGGTTGGGCTTAGGGTTGTCCCTATCCTAAGTTCTTGGAGTTCTAGTTCGGTTCCTACGTTGATGGGTTCAGTGTTCTCTATAACTGGTGCCCCTTCCCCTTCTTGTAATATTTCTTTAGCTATGTAGGGAGGTAGTTCGATTGAGTCTGGGTCTGAATCATCCTCATTATCATCATAAATAGAATTGCATTCAGAATAACACAAAGATAAGCAGAATCTGATTTATTCATATTAAATTTTGAAAATAGTTGAAACAAATAAGCCATTTGTTCAGTAGTCAGTGGCGGTAAATGGACAGTTGTTGGGACATTTCCCAAGCTACTATTACTACTTGATACTATGCTAGGAGAAACAAGGGGATTGGGAGTGACGACGGGAGGAGACTCTCTAGGGACTTCTCTAGACTCCGACTCTGATTCCGACTCCGACTCCGACCCTGACTCGAATTCGTTGTCTTCTGGTTCTCCTTTGAACATCTCTCTTTCTCCAGTGGTGAGTTTGAAGAGTCTTCCTTGGTTGTTTATCCATTTGATCGACTTTCTCCATCCTTTTTGCTGATTTGAATTGGTTTCGGTGATTAATGCGGCGGGGTTGAAATGGTCATCTTGAAGTATCATGGTAATGATCTCGTCCTGCGCAGCTCTAACAAATTGATCTTCTCCAAACAGAAGGCTAACGTCTTGTTCGTCTAAGCAAGGTGCTTGACGAGTCTTGACTGTAGGAACCGTTTTTGAAGGAATGAAATAGCAATCATGAAAGATCTCGATTCCAGCTAGTTGCCTTCCTTTGTAGTGCCAAGGTTCGGGGAACCCATGAAAGTATTCGTGATTCCCCTCTCTAACATAGTATCCATTTAGGGTATGGAGGTAGGGTCGCATTTGGATTCCCACGTTCTTGCGGTTTTGAAACTGTGAGAGCATCTCTAGAGCTTCCTCTTTCGTGGGTTTGTATCCCAATCCTAATGGTATCCTTTGATAGTTTCCTTCTTTATAAGGTGCAAAGGTATTTCTTCGGACAGGATTCAGTGGCATTTCCGGGAAGTATCCCTGAGACTTGAGTATGTGGTTGACCACTAAATTGGAATATGGATTGAAGTATAAGGGTGCCAGTTTGCTTTCTACGAGGTTTATGCTATGGAAGCCACAAAGCTCGTATACTGGATCTGTAACCACTTGGTTGTTTGACATCCTTTCAATCACTGCCTTGATAGGTGACGAAGTGATCGTCACTACTTTGCCATCTAGTGGAATCTTGATTTTCTGATGGAGGATGGATGTTACCGCTTTGGAAGCGTGAATCCAAGGCCTTCCCAGAAGTATGTTGAATGATGCTTCGATATCCACTATTTGAAAGTTAACCTTTTGCTCAATCGGCCCTGTGGCTATGGTGAGGTTGACTAGTCCTACTACCTTACGTCGTGTACCGTCGTATGCGCGAACACCTTGGTTGGTAGGGGTCCAATCCGACTCTTTCATGCCCAACTTATATGCCATTTTTAATGGTATGACGTTGACTGCGGAGCCATCATCTACCAAAGTTGTGGACAAGGCCCTCGGGAACTGCGTCCGCGGGATCCACACCCGGCATAATCGACTCGAGGTTCTTTCGAATCGAATTAAGACATATTAGAGTCGCCACCAAGTTTTTTGGGAACTTGGAACCGTTCAAGTCAACTTTACACCTTTCATCGAAAAGCATAAAGCCCATCGACTACGAGTGATTAAAGATAAAGACTTGTACCCTATATCACTCGATTTGAATGACTCTCGTAATCCAATGGTATTTAGACGGATCCGCAAACCATAGATCTTGAGTAAGGGGTGAGGGTACGTGTTGGGAAGCCCATAAGGACACCCAACCCCGCCCGTCAATAGGCCTCTACTAAGTCAAGTATGGATTTCAAACAAGGTCATAGCTACTACGATATATGATATGCAAACGTTGTTTTAACCCTATCATGTGACAACAATTTCTATGTCGTTTTAGATGCAACTAAACTAACTTTGTCAAAGTTGTAATTTAGCATGTGGGTTGATTGATCTAACAACATACAAAACAAAGCAAACAAGGCTTAAGGGGGGAATGGGGGAGCCGTTGGGATCTACCTATTACAAACCAGGCATTTCATGCCGACACAACGATAAATAAATTACAACTCGATCTAATTACAATTGCTACATACAACTCAAAACACGACACAAAACACACGGCCATTGGGCCTTGAAAACCGTGCACATGAGGGTGGCCCACGGCTCACATGACCCACGGTCCTTGGGTCACTCCTCGTAATGCGTGCTCGCGCTTAATCTCATCGAATTAGACATAAGGCTACGCACCAAAGCATGCATTAGCATAAACCGGGCCATGTTGCTTTAAACAACATGCGGTTTACTACGCTCCTACAAGCATTGGGGAACAACCGTCTAACCAAACAAGACCAAGGTTTTTGAAGAGGTTTTGACTCAAAAGAAGTAAAACAAACTCGAAAATTACAACTCAATAAACAACGATAAATTACAAGCTACAAAATAAACAAAGAACGAATGACAAACAAGGAAAGAGAAACGAAATAGGAAAGACAAAACCCACGGCCAACTCACGGCAACCTCACGGCCAAGACAAGGCCAACCTAGTTCCTAAGTTAGATTCATTGGTTAGATCGAATGATTGCGAAAAGGGATAGGAAACAAGTTAGAAAACGAGTTAAAAACGATGTTGATTGATTGTCGCATGAGGGTGCATTCTACACGGCCTAAAGGGTCTAATTAGGTCAAATTCGCTAATTAATTTAACTCATCAAGTGTCAATAAGAAGGTGCTAATCACGCACTCTTATACTAGCGAGAAATTAGGTGAAAGAGAGAGATGCATTCAATTATTTCTGAGAATCGTCGATTGATTTTATAACTTACGTCGAAGCCACCTATCGTGTCTAATTAGATTATTAAATTAAATTAATGTCATCTAAATACGTCATAGGTTAACAATCAGAGGTTAAACTAACATACAACGGGTCCTAGGGTATGTCGATTTGGCGAAACTTAAAAAGGGTCGAAAGCGATGAAAGTTAGACAACTCGTTTTATTTATGCCCTACCTTGAACACGAGGATATGTAAATGAGACGGGGTGTACGACCGAATGATGTAGCGGTTTCTTTTCCCATCTCAAGTCAACGCGGTGTTCATGGTGGTACTTTAACTCATACTCGGACTAACTAGTTTCATAGTTAATTTAAAACAAACGATAAACAAAACGAAAACAAACAAAAAACAAACTATAAAAAAGGCATAAAAAAAACGAAATAAAAAAAGGAGAGAGAAGGGGATTTGATGCACCCTCAACCTACATGTATCGTTGACACCGTCTTGGGTCGTAATCGATGGTAGATTTTATCTCGAGAGGCCGTCGTCGACGAAGAATAAAGCAAACACGCGTTTTGGAAAGTTTCTGGACAGCGATTTTAAAACAGTGATATCTCCCTCGTTTCACACGGCGAAAATTCGATCCGAAAGATGTTTTGGAAACTAGAAAGAGAGGAGAACAAGGATCTTAAAGCAACCCCTGCTCGTTTTGGGTTAATGGGCACGAAAAACGAGCACAAACAGAACTGGACAGACAAGAAGAAACCGCGAAAACAGAGTGTTATTTCACTCTGTTTTTCGAGGAATTTCGTGTACTCTCAAGGGCAATTTGGCTCGTAATTCTTTGTCTAATATGTAGATGGATGTTATGTGGTTAATTAGGAACAAGAAACTCGAGTTTTTATGGAGGTTTGATGGAGGAACGAATGGGTTTTCGAAGAGGACACACAAACAGTTTCAGTTTGTGTGTCGGTTTTGTTTAGGGTTTTTGAAGGATGTTTAGGGTTTGTTTCTGAGGTTTAAAGCTTGTATGTGATACTTGGATGTATGGAGAACTTAGAGGAATGAATGTATGGTAAAGGGGTGGTATTTATAAGGAGTTAAAATAGGTTAAAAGAGAGGAGGAGGCAGTCGGGCTCAATCCCGTATGGCTGCTGTCCATCGGTTTTTGTGAGGGTTTGAGGGGGGTTTTCTTGGTGATTAAGCTAGGATAATATGGGTAGGATACTAGGGTATGGGTTAGGGTTAATGGGTACGGGTCTTGGTAGTGTTTGGAGCGGGTTTGGGCTCGAGAATTGGCTCGCAAAAACAGGGGGCTCGGTTTATGCGTGGGCTGCTTGTGAGGGGTTTGGGACGAGGATTTGGGCCATGTTATGGGGGTTCGAACATGGGTGGATGGGTATTGGTCTAGGTGGGTTAATGTACTCGAGATTCGTGCCAATTCGCAAAGGAAACGGGCTCAAAAACCGAGCTAAAAACGAGCTCAAAAACAAGTGTTCAAAACGAGTTTTCTTCGCTTTTCAAATCGATTTTTCAAATCAATTAATAAATTGAAATAAATGACTTTTCAAATCAAACATTCTCATAAAATGATTTTTCAAATCAAATATTTATTTTATTTTCAATAAAATAAACTTAAGAAAATAAATTCAAAATAAAACTTTAATTTAAATATCATTTAAATTAAATGAATAATGAATTCACTTAAAAAACACATTAATTTTAAATATCATTTAAAATAACAAAATGAACTTACTAAAAACATTAATTTAAATATCATTTAAATTAACAGAATGAATTCACTAAAAACATTAATTTAAATATCATTTAAATTAATAAAATACTTCATCGACGACGCCCATTCTACCTCGTAAAACGAGCTCCAAATAATGACAATGACAACTAAAGAATACATGTGTCCTATCATCATCGGGTGTTTGTCGGGTTCTCTATAAATTCCAATATCGACGGATACGGGTATCTCTGAGCCCCCACTTTGACCGAGGCTTGGACAAGGCGAAAGTCAAAGTATACCCCAGTCCCTCTCGACACGAGGATTCTTTGGTCGTTTATAGTCCATTAGACTTGCGTATATAAGCTCGCCAACCATAAGAAGAGATCATACCTGAAACTTCGTAGGGGATTGACTCTTGCTTCTGTTGCGTCAAATTGTCATCATTGGTCGTCGACCCATAAATTGCATATATGGTGGATTGAGCCTTATCCTTAGGCGCCTACGTATCCGTTTCTGACGGAATCAAACCCGCGTCGTAGTTCTAAGAATCACGACACATGCCCAAAGTTTATCATCTGTGGCATTTGTCCAAAATTCATCATCTCCGACATTTGCCCAAAATTTATCATCTCTAGCACTTGTCCAGAATGGGACGGGACTTTCAAGGAGGTTCGCCGCTTTCATCATTTGCTTTCAGCTACGGAATTCTTCCATTTCTTACTCTTATAATTGAATTGAATTCTTGGTGGATGTCATCCTTTACATCTTGATAATGGTCTACGAAGCCAACGGCCAGAGCCCCTGATTCTAATGGCTCTAAAGTCGAAGACTTTAGAGCCCCGATTGAAGCATATCCTGCTACATTTGAAACACAAAACGTACTAGCAATAATCATCACATAAGCACATTTGGATCATCGATCTTGAAATTGGATTATTTGAAATACTGGGTCATCGACCCGAAAATTGAATTTGAAAATTTTGAATAATTGGGCCATCGACCCGACGTTTGAATTTGACATCACTTGGAATGTCGGGCCATCGACCCTTCGAAATTGAATTTGAAAATTTTGAATGATTGGGTCATCGACCCGAAAATTGAATTTGAAAATTTTGAATGATTGGGCCATCGACCCGAAAATTGAATTTTGAATTTTTGAATTTCGAAGGATTGGATCATCGACCCACAAGGATTCCACTACTTGGATCATCTATCCATAATTCGCAAAAAGTTTTTTTTGAAATTTTGAAATTTTGAAATTTTTGAAATCGAACCTTGACGGGTGAGCATGAAATACGACTCAGACACTCTGTTTTGAAATCGAACCTTGACGGGTGAGCATGAAATACGACTCACACACTCTGTATGACTCGTAAACCACGTGGGCGTAGCCCGCTACCGTAAAACAAAAAAGGAAAATAAAACCGTAAGTGTGCATGGGTTTTAGTTCAAGTATTGACTCGTTGAGGGTAGAAATGTAAATTGGCCGTTCTGGCGCCAAAAGATGGCAAATGGGAATCACAAGGTCGTCGGACTTGGGACGAAGATTTCGTATGGCATGGGCGTGCTCCCAAGGGCACATGGGAATCAAGATCACTTGGCATTGACAGGGTGGATTAAACTCACGGAGCAACAACGTTGGCTTCGCCCGGACACTAAACACAGGTTGATTTTATGAGAACACTTAGACATCACACATCATTTTTGTTGGGAACATTCTGTCACTCTTCTCCTCGCCTCCTTTCTTTTCAAATGAGTTTTCATCATTTCTTGCCACCGCCTTCTTTCTTTTCAGCGGGCTTTTACTATTTTTCTTCCACGCCTTCTTTCTTTTCAGCGGGTTTTTCATATTTTTGGTTCCCAACACAAACCCACGTCTATATGACTCAAGCATCTTTGCCTAAACCGTTAGATAAAGCTCATTCCGAGACTTGACACTACTTATCTGAACCTATATCCTCATCCTAGCCTACATCGAGTGCTAAGACCGACTCAAACAAAGGTGGCTTCATTTGGACTTGGTTAAGACCCGTAAGAAACCGAAAAGATAACAACTTGGTTGATGAGTGGATTGAATCCCTTATTCTGAAGGACTGCCTACGTATTCGCGTGGAGCGAAATCAAATCCGACGTAGTTCGATCCAGGTGCATTAAAGTGGCATTTTAATTGTGTGTATACACTCAAAGGTTTCACCTAAGGTATCATGTCATATCCCATTCTAGCCTGTAAATGCGGTTAAATCCGTGTTTGGGGTTAGGTGTAAAAGGCTTGGATCTTTTGGGATGTGGAGCTTGGTAATAACAAGTTGGAATGGTTAACCATCATTCGAAGGTTTGTTTTGTGGTGCTAAGGCCAAGGGCTATGGTTGCTGATGTGGTTGGAATGGGTGTCTCGGGTTTGATTAACCACGAGTGCAAATGGGTTGAAAAATGATGTGGGTTCAAATTTCCATGTCTGGACCCTAAAGGCTGGGTGTAACAGCACAAGCGGAATGATTCTCAAAATTCCGACTATCCCCTCAGAATCGTCTCGGGAAGGACTTAGAGGGTAAAGAGGTTACTACTTAAGCTTTTGGGCTTCGCCCATTGAACTTCAACTATGGGTACTTGACTCGACTTAAAGCCGTAACTTCGACATTCAACCAAAAACCTTTTGCAATAACTTCAACATCTTTTTTCTTTTTTTCTTTTTCTTTCATCTTTTTTTCATTTTTCTTTTTTTTTTTTTCATTTTTCCAATTTTTCTCTTTTTCTCATTTTTTCATTCTTTTTCACCTTTTTTTCCTCTCTTTGAAAATGATCTTCTATTCATTCTCTGAGTCATAAATGGATACACCTTGAAAACCGGGCTTCGCCAACTAATTTGGGTAAGAACTAACAATTCCTTGTTAGAACGGGTTGGTTTCTTCTCTCTTCGAGATGGGATGATTTTGTTGGGGAAAAGGCTTGCCTTCCATCATCGATAGGGGAAACAAGGAGCTAGTCCGGGTTTGTCATAGAATCATCTAAAAGCTTGTCACAAACATTGGTTCGGATGGAGGTTTTCTACCACGGACATGGAATAGGTAAAAGAATCAAACACGGGATCCTAATGTACCTTAAATTTTGAAACAGGACATATTTCTACCCCAGGGATTCCTTTGAGTGTGTTGTGCATTTTATCATGTTTCGGAATGATTGAGGATTGGAAACAAGACATATTGGGAAACGAAAGCGCAACCTTTTATTGGAATGGCAAAAAGCTTAACGGACTCGAAAGAACGATTCCTAGGACACACCCTAGGTCATCGCGGGACAAACGACTCAACTTCAAGAAAGGAAAGTCCTAGACTCGACTCGACTAAGAAAAGAAAACAGATCCCGACTCATAATTTTTCAAATCTGGTCTTGAGCTTTCCCTTGTTCAATTTGTCGGCTTAGATGCTCGACTCTTGTCCTTGATCTCTTTGATGGTCGGCCTCCATCCCGAGGTAGTCCTCTGAGGATCTACGCCGGTGATGAAGGTTGGTGAATCGAATTGTCTTTTATTAACTTCGTTAATAAGAGGAGTACATTCTAGAGCAAGACTCCCAACTTGAATTTCATTCTTCGGGTTTGGCAAGAATTCAGAGCAATCCAAAAATATTTTCCCGATAAACACCCCTTTCAAGTGACATGGGCGGATAAGATGGGAATAATCGACATTGTCTTCGACAGAAACAAAGTTGGCGTGATCGCCAAATGGATTGGTGATGTTATTGGGTTTTATGGCTGGGATTGGGAGCGTTCCGTTCTCAATCATGTCTTGAATTTCGTGTTTGATCGATAACACCTTTCAAGTATCATGGCCTTTCCTTGATGAAAGGCACGATGAGGCATTCGGTTTATACCATTTACCTTGTTGATCGGCGGGAGGGTCCGGAGTTGGACCAATAGGCTTCAGCTTTCCTTGGGCTATGAGCCTTTGGAGAGCGTATGTATAAGTGCATCCGATATCGGTGAATGCCCTAGGTGTTTGGCGTTGCGACTTCTTCGATTGCCCTTCTAAGAGATTGATGGCTTCATCAATATGGGTCATTGCTGGGGCCTTGGCCTTAGACGATGAGGCCCCTTGGTACCCTTTCGGCACCGGCCTCTTGCCCTTATGACATCATCTTCTACCTTTATCCCGATTCTTATCAATTCTTTGAAAGAGCCAAAATTCTGGTATTTCAGAGCATTACGGTAAACAGGTCGTAGATTCTTTACGAACTTATCTACCATTTCAACTTCGTCGGGCTTCTTAGCTAGTTTTACGCTTTCAGCGCGCCATCTTGCGAGGAATTCAGTAAAGCCCTCTTTCTCCTTTTGTGTCATAACCTCCAAGGTTCTTATGTTGGTTTGAATCTCAACATTGTCCGCATAGTGCTTACAGAACTCCACCGTAATATCTTCGAAAGTGGGGAAGTTCTTAAGGTCAAGATTGTAGAACCAAGCCTTTGGGTGTTCTCCCAGAGATTGGGCGAAAATTTCAGAGAGCATATCAGCAGGTACTCCCTTCAGTGCCAAGTACCCTTTATAGGCCTTAACATGGTGGACTGGATCTTCGGTGCCCTTGAACTTTGGGATGTCGGTGAGTACCATGTTCGTGGGCAACTTGTCTGAATCGGGGCATAGGCCCTAGCATTCTCATAGTGAATGTTCTTCCCCTGGGAGAGCTTCAAACGGTCCTCGATGAACTTGAACCGTTTCTCTAAATCAGTCAGAGGTGGAGTAGATGAAGAGGAATCTTCAACCAACTTAGACTCGATCACATCCATTCGGGTCATCATGAGGTTCACGGCCTCCGTGAGCTTGTTGATAGCATCTTCCATTGCTTGACGTCGGGTTTTTGGCGGCCTTTCTACAAGAAAACCCCGTACTGAGTCAATATTTAAAGTAAAAGTCCCTGCACACTTAAGGACACGACCCTAACTTGACTTGAACAAAGACTCGACTTGAGATTGACTAACCAAAGGTTCAACTCACGGTTTGACTTAGACATCGGTTCATTTTAGACTCGACAAAACGACATGACTCAAACTGTCATAACTCGATTCTAAACTGGACTCGGTGTGACTAAACCCGTGATTGGGCTAACATAGCCCAGGGTTCGAGTGAAACGTCCATAAGGCCTAGCTTGGACGTTTTTTTTTTATGGACTATTCTAGACCAAAAGGTCGACCAACATGACTCAAAGCCCAAGAGGTGAGTTTGGGTGACCCAACAAGGTCGTGTTCTAGACTCTTGAAACAAACCCGGCCTAACACGGCCATGACCCGGACACTACTCGACGCATTTTATGCTTGGTTGAGGTTCGAGAAACATTTTGGATTGATTTTGAAAAACGAATGATCGATTTGAAAAAATGAGATTTGAAATGGGCAAAGATCTTGGACTATAAAAGCTTGTTTTGGGCCGAAAATCCTAGTCCTATTTGGGCAGCATTCCGCGTTTTTAAAACCATGTTATTTTGAAAGTAAGTTGTTCAAAAGTTCGGTTTTGAAAGGGACATGGGAATTTTCGAAAAACAAGACTCGGGAAAACACATTGCACATTGTCATTCTCATGTTATAAGGATGTATGCTCCTAGACATCTCTAGGTCTCGGCAAGTCTTCTATAAGAAGGTCTATGCCCTCCATCCTTTTGCGGTCTAATAGAGCGAGGTGTCTTAAGGTAAAGTACCTAGAAGATCGTCCCCACCCTCAAGAACCACGCGAGGCGAAGTGGAAGCGAGCAATGTGCAGCTTCCTGGCATAGTGGGACGTCGCCCCCCACGCATCACGAAGAAACGCTGGGACGGCCCGGGCAAGTCCTTAAGGGTTTATGCATGAATCGTAGCACTATGAGTAATGTTTTACTTTCCAACACTTTCTTTTCAAGTTTCACCTCGGAGGAAAAGACCCTAGAAACACAATGTAACTAGTCCTCTTTTCCCCAGGAGTCGCCAAAGCGTGGACAAAGCCCTCCGGAAGGCTGCGTCCGCGGGATCACAGGCATAATCGACTCGAGGTTCTTTCGAATCGAATTAAGACATATTAGAGTCGCCACCAAGTTTTTGGGAACTTGGAACCGTTCAAGTCAACTTTACACCTTTCATCGAAAAGCATAAAGCCCATCGACTACGAGTGATTAAAGATAAAGACTTGTACCCTATATCACTCGATTTGAATGACTCTCGTAATCCAATGGTATTTAGACGGATCCGCAAACCATAGATCTTGAGTAAGGGGTGAGGGTACGTGTTGGGAAGCCCATAAGGACACCCAACCCCGCCCGTCAATAACGGCCTCTACTAAGTCAAGTATGGATTTCAAACAAGGTCATAGCTACTACGATATATGATATGCAAACGTTGTTTTAACCCTATCATGTGACAACAATTTCTATGTCGTTTTAGATGCAACTAAACTAACTTTGTCAAAGTTGTAATTTAGCATGTGGGTTGATTGATCTAACAACATACAAAACAAAGCAAACAAGGCTTAAGGGGGAATGGGGGAGCCGTTGGGATCTACCTATTACAAACCAGGCATTTCATGCCGACACAACGATAAATAAATTACAACTCGATCTAATTACAATTGCTACATACAACTCAAA
Organism: Silene latifolia; assembly: GCF_048544455.1. Taxonomy (NCBI): domain Eukaryota; kingdom Viridiplantae; phylum Streptophyta; class Magnoliopsida; order Caryophyllales; family Caryophyllaceae; genus Silene; species Silene latifolia. The sequence goes on along the minus strand of NC_133538.1, from coordinate 11,440,511 downwards.
ACACGACACAAAACACACGGCCATTGGGCCTTGAAAACCGTGCACATGAGGGTGGCCCACGGCTCACATGACCCACGGTCCTTGGGTCACTCCTCGTAATGCGTGCTCGCGCTTAATCTCATCGAATTAGACATAAGGCTACGCACCAAAGCATGCATTAGCATAAGCAAGGGCCATGTTGCTTTAAACAACATGCGGTTTACTACGCTCCTACAAGCATTGGGGAACAACCGTCTAACCAAACAAGACCAAGGTTTTTGAAGAGGTTTTGACTCAAAAGAAGTAAAACAAACTCGAAAATTATAACTCAATAAACAACGATAAATTACAAGCTACAAAATAAACAAAGAACGAATGACAAACAAGGAAAGAGAAACGAAATAGGAAAGACAAAACCCACGGCCAACTCACGGCAACCTCACGGCCAAGACAAGGCCAACCTAGTTCCTAAGTTAGATTCATTGGTTAGATCGAATGATTGCGAAAAGGGATAGGAAACAAGTTAGAAAACGAGTTAAAAACGATGTTGATTGATTGTCGCATGAGGGTGCATTCTACACGGCCTAAAGGGTCTAATTAGGTCAAATTCGCTAATTAATTTAACTCATCGAGTGTCAATAAGAAGGTGCTAATCACGCACTCTTATACTAGCGAGAAATTAGGTGAAAGAGAGAGATGCATTCAATTATTTACAGAATCGTCGATTGATTTTATAACTTACGTCGAAGCCACCTATCGTGTCTAATTAGATTATTAAATTAAATTAATGTCATCTAAATACGTCATAGGTTAACAATCAGAGGTTAAACTAACATACAACGGGTCCTAGGGTATGTCGATTTGGCCGAAACTTGATAAAGGGGTCGAAAGCGATGAAAGTTAGACAACTCGTTTTATTTATGCCCTACCTTGAACACGAGGATATGTAAATGAGACGGGGGTGTACGACCGACAGAAGTAGCGGTTTCTTTTCCCATCTCAAGTCAACGCGGGTGTTCATGGTGGTACTTTAACTCATACTCGGAATAACTAGTTTCATAGTTAATTTAAAACAAACGATAAACAAAACGAAAACAAACAAAAAACAAACTATAAAAAGGCATAAAAAAAACGAAATAAAAAAAGGAGAGAGAAGGGGATTTGATGCACCCTCAACCTACATGTATCGTTGACACCGTCTTGGGTCGTAATCGATGGTAGATTTTATCTCGAGAGGCCGTCGTCGACGAAGAATAAAGCAAACACGCGTTTTGGAAAGTTTCTGGACAGCGATTTTAAAACAGTGATATCTCCCTCGTTTCACGACGAAAATTCGATCCGAAAGATGTTTTGGAAACTAGAAAGAGAGGAGAACAAGGATCTTAAAGCAACCCCTGCTCGTTTTGGGTTAATGGGCACGAAAAACGAGCACAAACAGAACTGGACAGACAAGAAGAAACCGCGAAAACAGAGTGTTATTTCACTCTGTTTTTCGAGGAATTTCGTGTACTCTCAAGGGCAATTTGGCTCGTAATTCTTTGTCTAATATGTAGATGGATGTTATGTGGTTAATTAGGAACAAGAAACTCGAGTTTTTATGGAGGTTTGATGGAGGAACGAATGGGTTTTCGAAGAGGACACACAAACAGTTTCAGTTTGTGTGTCGATTTTGTTTAGGGTTTTTGAAGGATGTTTAGGGTTTGTTTCTGAGGTTTAAAGCTTGTATGTGATACTTGGATGTATGGAGAACTTAGAGGAATGAATGTATGGTAAAGGGGTGGTATTTATAAGGAGTTAAAATAGGTTAAAAGAGAGGAGGAGCGGTCGGGCTCAATCCCGTATGGCTGCTGTCCATCGGTTTTTGTGAGGGTTTGAGGGGGGTTTTCTTGGTGATTAAGCTAGGATAATATGGGTAGGATACTAGGGTATGGGTTAGGGTTAATGGTTACGGGTCTTGGTAGTGTTTGGAGCGGGTTTGGGCTCGAGAATTGGCTCGCAAAAACAGGGGGCTCGGTTTATGCGTGGGCTGCTTGTGAGGGGTTTGGGACGAGGATTTGGGCCATGGTATGGGGGTTCGAACATGGGTGGATGGGTATTGGTCTAGGTGGGTTAATGTACTCGAGATTCGTGCCAATTTGCAAAGGAAACGGGCTCAAAAACCGAGCTAAAAACGAGCAAAAAAACAGTGTTCAAAACGAGTTTTCTTCGCTTTTCAAATCGATTTTTCAAATCAATTAATAAATTGAAATAAATGACTTTTCAAATCAAACATTCTCATAAAATGATTTTTCAAATCAAATATTTATTTTATTTTCAATAAAATAAACTTAAGAAAATAAATTCAAAATAAAACTTTAATTTAAATATCATTTAAATTAAATGAATAATGAATTCACTTAAAAAACACATTAATTTTAAATATCATTTAAAATAACAAAATGAACTTACTAAAAACATTAATTTAAATATCATTTAAATTAACAGAATGAATTCACTAAAAACATTAATTTAAATATCATTTAAATTAATAAAATACTTCATCGACGACGCCCATTCTACCTCGTAAAACGAGCTCCAAATAATGACAATGACAACTAAAGAATACATGTGTCCTATCATCATCGGGTGTTTGTCGGGTTCTCTATAAATTCCAATATCGACGGATACGGGTATCTACAAAAGTCATTGACACATTCTTCTTTAAACAAATGACAGTAATGTATAGAGCCAAGTTGTGACTAGCGCCGAAAGGTGGTAAATCCTCATCTGAGAAAGTAACCGGGTTACTTAGCTTAGTTGAATCTTGGAAGACCAAGTTGACTACGTCATCGGGTGTAGTGTTGTGTGCCACGTTTAACTTAGTCAAGGCTTGTAGTAGAGCTTGACGATAAGGGAATGAGCTTTCCACTAGTTGCCAGACTGAAAGATCAGCCTTTGTCTTCTGTAATTGTTTTAGCAAGTGATCAGTAGATGTATCTTCACCATCATTTGGTGTGAGGATGTTGGTGTTAGTAACTCCTAGCTATGGGACCATTTTGAGAAACATTTTGATATGGACGCCCTGAACGAGTAAGGTGGTCTATATCTTGGTCTTCACTATTTTTGACTATGTCCTCACTAATCTTAACTAGGTAGTGTTCGGTGAGGTATTCGTCTTCATCATAATCGGCCCATATGCCGTTGACTGTAGCAAGTTCTCTCAACCTGATGATTTCAGCTTCTAAGTGGATTATTTGATCGATTAGGCTATCAACCACGTTTACCACTTCTTGTATTGTAGAATTTTGAGAGAGATTTAGTGGCATGCTCTCCTTAGGTATGGTGTTTGGATTGTGGAGGGATGCTACTACATCTTCCAGTTCTGAGACTTGTCTATTCACACTCCTTGCCCATGCAACAAAGTCATCTATGGTAGGAGAAATGGTGGAGTAATTCCCCTCATCTTCCAATACATGAATCTCATCTTCGATTGGAGAAATGAGGTGCGAACAATCTAAGGTATATTCTTCATTTGTAATCATCAGAACTCCAAGAGGATTCTGAGTATTATTATGCTTACCTCCAGGAGGTATGGGTAGGCGACCGTCTTCGATCATATCTTGAAGGACATGTATTAGTTTGTAACATTTCTCTGTATCGTGTCCCTTACCTCTATGATATTCGCAGTATGAATTTTCGTCCCAGAACTAGGACTTCTTTTCTGGATCAGGTGTAGGCCCTATGGGTTGGAGCTTACCCTGTTTCATCAATCTCTTCAAAGCATTAGAATATGTGTCACCAATGTTTGTGAACTTCCTTTGGGGGTTATTCTCTTTGATGATTCGAGAAGATTAACCTCATCAGTCTTGCTAGTAGAGCCATAAGAACGACTTGTTGAGCCTTGATATCCACGACCTACCGTTTTGGACAAGAGTCCTTTACGGATGTCATCTTCAATTCTTGTCCCTAGCACAGTTAAATCCTTGAAGGTCTTAATATTTTGGTACCTCAAGTGGTTTGCATAGATGGGTCTTAAGTTATCGACAAATTTCTCCACGAGGGTAGCTTCATCCGGACGTTCGATAAGTTATGCGCTAGTCTTCCTCCACCTACTTAGGAAGTCGGTGAAACCTTATTTCTCATTTTGGGTAAGAACCTCTAGAATGCGCATATTGACTTGGATTTCAGCATTATCCGCGTATTGTTTAGCGAACTCGATTGCGGCGTCATCCCAGGTGGCAATCTTCTTGGGCTCTAGAGAATAGAACCATTGCTTAGGAATGGTGTCAAGAGATGAAGGAAAGATCCTTAAGAACATCTCAGGTTTGATGCCTTTGATAGACATGTAGTCTTTGAAAGCACGAATGTGGTTCAAAAGGTTTTCATGTCCCTTGAACTTTGGGATATCAGTCATGCTGAAGTTGGTTGGTAATTTGGCGCTCACGGCCTCATACTTGCGATTATTTTCTCTATAAATATCATCTCCTCTGAGGTACATTAGTTGTTCCTCCAAGTATTGGAGTCGCTTTTCAACTTCAGTAAGACCTACTGGAGGGTTGATTTCTGCTTGTCCAACATAGGGTGGTAGGTTATCATTCACACATTCACTAGGAACTTCATCTTCTGCAGGAGGTAGTCTAGTTTCTACCGCAACAATCCGACTTTCAATAGCATTAAGGCGTTCATAAGCTTGTTCCTGACTCGTTTGGAGACGAGCGAGCGCGGCTAGGATTAGATCATTACCATTTTGGGGTTGTCCATTGACACTTGTGCGACTAGTTCCAGACATCTTGGAAACTGGATAAAAGATCGAGGATGAATCAAAACACAATTGACCACTCTAGCACACTTACTCAAAGAGAATACTCGAATTGTGAAGTGGGAGTGTACCACTTGTGTCAAGTGAGGTTTGAAAATGGCAAATTTTGGAAATGTTTCTCCTAATCAACTGTAGTGTAGTTGTAGGAGTGTTGACTCGAAGTGAGATTTTGAAATGGGTTTTGAGGCCCGAATTTTGACTCGATATTTGGACAGGGTTTCGACTCATTTTGCGCTAATTTGGGCCATTCCTCGAAAATATTTACATTTTGAAAGAGGTTTTTTTTTTTTTGATTTTACAAAATTCGTCATGGTTTTGTTTAGAAAATGGTGATCACGTATGATACAAGCATTAAAACAGGCATTATAACGGTATGCTGAGTGCATTTAAAAGGTTTTGGCTTAAAAGGGTGCATTGTCATACCGAGCAATCAAATCCGGGTCTATAGAGAGGTCCGTGCCAAACAAGAGTAAGGGCGGTTCCTAGTCCATTCCCTCGAGTAGTGAAAGCCCTTAATACAAACATGAGTAAGCATCATGGTATGGTTGACGTCAATCGCTATCCATCCTTAGGCCCAGATAAGAATTTGGACCATCCAGACGGGACGATGGTCGAATGGGTTGGGTTGGGCCTAGGAAGGCCGAATAAAACGATCTAAGAAAATCGAGTAATGAAAACCGACAACTATCTCATATAAACTATTCCCTAACCTTGTTCAAATTTTACCCTTGGCAACACGTAAGTGTATTACTCCCCAGCGGAGTCGCCAAATTGTGGACACGGGGGGCGCTTGGGAAAACAAGCGTTTGCATTTGTGGAGTCGCCACCAATTTATTGTGGAAAATTGGAAACCGTTCGAATACTTCGCGTCATGTAAAGACACAAAGTAATGACATAGACACCAAGAACTCGTTACCCTTAGCATTCTATGTCTAGAATGCATCTCGTGGATGCCAATGAACACGGATGTTCACAGAGATCTGGAGTAAGGGGTGAGGGTACGTATTAGGAAGCTCTTTTGATCGAACACTTAATCCCGCCTACCTCGATAGCGGCCTCTACTAATGATTAGGGAAATCAGTTATACTTGATATGTTGTCGATTATATGCATGCAATGCAACATCCAATAAATTAATCCTAGCGTGTGAGAATTAACTAAGTCGGTGAACATGTATTTAAGCATACATTTGGGTAGAAGTAAGGATTTAAGGTTGATTACATGTGAGACCAAACAAACGATAATAAAGAGCACAATAAATAAAATAAACAATAATAAAAAATTACAATAATTACAATGGTTCAATGATTTACGTCGAAAATACGTTTAAAACGGATAATTTTAGAAAAGAAAAGGAAAATAATTAAGGTTAGAAAACGGACAGATTAATAGTGATACTACGATTAATACATAAGCTAACAAACTAGGTCAAAGCAGGAACGAAAGTTCGGAGACAGAAATTACCCCGGAACAGGCCAGTAGTACTGCGTCCCTTGGAAGAGGCGCAGTGGTCATTGCGTCTGTTCCTGGGGTGAGTTCTGGCTGTGAAATCGGAACTGCATATTGTTAATGTTCGTTGGTGAATTTAATGATCGATTATTAATGTTCGACTCAAGTAGAAGTGATTTAACGGATTAGCTACATGTGGATTGGTCATAAAAGCGATAAAAAACTAGTTTAAACGGATGAGAATTAATTAATTAAAGTGAATTATAGACTAATCACAAATTAGGTTTATTAATACAAATTAATTAGGTTTGCTATGTTAAACTATTGATGAGGATGGTGATAAACAGATGAAAGATATACAAAAGGCGAATTCCAGAGACCTGATATGAACAAATCGAATCTCTAAAACCCGGGTTTGATTTTAATGACAAAAACCCGCAAATATTGATTACTTGGGATTTAAGTCGGATTTAAAGGTGATAAAATAATTATGAATTATAAATTATAATTATATGAGTGGAAATATGAAGAAAATAAGACAAAACGAAATAAACGAGACGAATCAACAAAGAACAAAGGAAGAAGAAGAAAGGTAGAAACTGCGGCAGCCTCAGGAAGAGGCGCAGCAGATGCTGCGACTCTTCGAAGAGGCGCAGCAGTTGCTGCGTTTCTTCTCGATGTCTGTCTTCTGTTAATCCGTGAAAACAGGTTTGATAAAATGTTTTATAAATCGGTTTTAAACATGTTTTCGACGTAAATCTTACAATAATTTATACAATAAAAAGTACAATAATAAAACATGGGATTTACACCCTCAGACTTACATGTTAGACGAAACGAGATTAACTAAGTTAACGATTAGTGATTGCTCGACTCGAATGTATGATGAAAGTGCCCTTTTAAGAGAAATTAAATTAAATTGATTTGATTAATTGAATGGAGTTGGTCAAATTGGTGGGTCATGCAAACGAGACTGGTACTCGGAAGGATCCGAGCTTACGTGCTCAAAAGTTCAAGCACGTAGACGTCAATAAGCAAAGAGCGCGGTCTTAGAATGCAAAGGGAGAAGAGAAGGGCGGACACTCGCGTGAGAAATATGAGGAACGAAGATCCCTATTTATACTAATCACACGGAGGAATTAGGGTTACGGTAGAACTTTGGAAACAAATTTCGAAAAGATCTTAAAATACGCAAAAAAGAGCTGGGGAAGAGGCGCAGCAACCACTGCGACCCTTGGAAGAGGCGCAGCAGGTGCTGCGTCCTTTTCCCAGAGGTTTCCTCATGTGGAAGAAAGATTTTCCACGTTTCTGTTATGGAATTGCGGCAGATCTCACCTTCCTTATTGTTTAAAATATGATTTCGGGATATATTTTGCCAAAAGATGAAAAGATTAAAATTATGGAATAGAAATATCCGGAATATTCCAGAACGTTCCGACTCGACATTTTAAACGGTTTATTAAAAAATGAAGACGGTTTTTTACCCGGACTCCAAATGAACTCTAATTATTGTTAAAACGACCGTAATGGCACGTAGATGACGACCAAGGGATAGACACAAGTATTTGAGCTATCACTTGATGATAAACTTACGAACTGCCATAAATTGTTCCGTGTACCAAACATGCGGCCCAATCATCACCGGGTGGTTTGCGGGAGGTGCATAAATGAGGTATCTACACTATCCGGCCAAGATAATTGGAGCATTACTATCTCGGTTTCCCGAGGTAGGCTTTCAAAATTTCAATCAAAGAACATTTTATTAATGTAAGGTTTAGTGAATTACATAAACGTAAACAAAAGAATAAATAAAATACAACTCGTGACATCTATACTCTTCTAGCCAACTAGATTCGTCTCGTGATATCATCAAGCTCGTCCCGTCTCCCGCGTACTATCCAAACAACCTGAACATAACATGCTCCCCATATGACCAAAGCACATCATATGGATCGACACAGGCCACCCCAAACGAGATAGGTGACAAATACACATACACAACAAACGTCAGTTTCAATAAATAATTAAAGTGTGACACGACTCGAGTGTGTGAACATACAACATGATTATGATATGAATGACATGATATCAAACAACCACCACCACGGTACCGGGACACGCCCAGACATACCGACAACCACACTGGTACCGGACACGCCCAGACATACCGTCAACCACACTGGTATCGGGACACGCCCAGACATACCGATAACCACAAACAGGTACCGGGACACGCCCAAATGTATCGGGTTCGGAAGCCAACCGGTTCCCCTGCCAGACGTCGTGTCTCAACCACACGAGTCCCTCCAAACTCGAGTCATTAATGTGCACATCCCTCTGGGAGCGGGAAAGCTCCAAGAGGTGACCCAAGTGGAAGACGCTCTCCCAACCGCCTTCCGTCTCCTCAACAACAACCAACAGTCACAACCATCACATTATCCAATATACATGACAAATACGATGATGCAAGATACCACACAATATGTCAATTACCGACTCATCCAATCCTCTTAAACAATATCATGTTATAATGCAAATGACTAATCAATGCCGATTCACTTAACCATATAAACATATTGAAACTGAGTAGGATTAACCTACCTTTTAGCAAATCCGCATAAGCAATCCGTCACACAAGCTAGGCCCGTCTAGTGAAATCGTCTCACAAAACCCATTTCCTAAAATACGATAATAATACAAATACGTATAAATATACTTATCTAATCATACAAATACGTATACAATATGTATAAATATACTAATCCAATATGTATACCAATACGTATAATATACTAATACATTATACAAATACGTATACGACTAACTAAATACGACTTTATTAACTAAATAAACCCGTCTCAATTATTTACTCAAAAACCCGACTCAACCCAAAAACCACCACCACTGTTGCCACCGTGGACCACCACCACCAACCGTGGTGGCCACGGCCAGCAGCAGCCACCCACGGACCCTCCACAACCGACACCAACATCATCACCCACAACAACCGCACACACCATACACCCGCACAAACCATCCCCACCTTGGCCGCCACCACCACGAAAGTGCCGCCCTGACCACGGTGGACCCAACCTCCCGTGGCCCCCACCACGGCAGCCCCCATGGCAACCCTCAACACAACAACAACAATGGCGACATAACACCACAAACACATACAACCCGACACCCCCTTTTTCCCTCGGTTTTCCGACCACCACAGCCACCCTCACGGCCACCCATGACCACCCCTCAACTCACCCCTCAACCCTCAACCCAGATCCGCCCAGAACCAGTCCCAAACCGGTCCACAACCCATCCAAAAATGAAGCCCTAACCCGCTACATACAAACCCCCCAAAACCCCTTTAAAACCCACGGTCAAAGCCCTATTTGGGCGGTCAACGACGGTCAAATGGGTGGTCAAAGATGGGTCAGAGGTGGGTCAAGGTCGGGATGAGTCAATGGTATAAAAATAATAATATAAAGGCTAGTATAAGACGGTTTACCTTACGATCTCAAGGCGAAGGGACAAAAAGACCGATCTCCTTTCTCCTCTTTTTCTCTCTTCTTTCTCTCTAAGATTCTGTCTAAATTGTGTGGTGGAAAATGAAATGAAATGGGATAGGATAGGGTAGATGAGGATAAGGGAGTATATGTATATGGTGGGAGTATATAATACATGTGTAATGTATAATTATTATATTATTCTGTCTCAACATGACTCGCTAAATATAATGAAATATTATTATTATATAGTTATTAAATACGGAGTATTACAGCTACTTCAGAGGGACCCCAGGAGCAGGGGACCCAGAGACATAAGACTCAGAAGCAGGGTTGGGCTCAAAGGCAGGATCCTCAGAAGCAGAGGTAAAGACACGAGGAGGAACATATCCAGGAATAAGAGGCTTCGTAGCAAGAGAAGTGACCTCAATGGGAACTTGCTCCTTGGCTGAACCAGATGCAGATCTTCTTTTTGCACGGGTACCGGAAGCAGAGGCAGGGACAACTTTTCTCTACCCGGCTTACATGGAGGCATCTTCAGCACGTTTCTTCTCCCTCACAACCGGAACCGCAACAAGTGTAGCCTTGGGTTTGCTAGAACCTGAGGGCAAAAGCTTGGTCAGAGGCAGAAAGTCTCAGCATCAATTATGGGGAGTTAGGAACATAAAGTGACGGTAGGAGAAGATTAATTGAGAGGAAGTTCAAAGTCTGCAGTACTGTCAAATCCCGTTAGTTTGAAGCATCCCGGAGCAGAAATTCCCGCCTAAAATATTTTGAGACGGAAATTTGAGGGCAATTGTTGGGGATAAAATATCACCTTTTATTACCGATGACGTGGCATGCATTCATTGGAAGAAACAAAGTGGATGGATTAATGACATGGCATCATGAGAACCATGGGATTGGAGATAAGAACAAACATAAAGTGTATTTGTTTTCTTACGTCAAAAGCCTTTGACTAATTCAACAACTTCCTCCTATTTTTGGGGTAACAGAAGCAAGATCCCAGGAGCAGAAGCAGGGGACGTTACAAAGTCCAAACCCTAGCAAGGCAAAGGCTATAAATAGTCAGACAAAGACAAATATGAGGCATCTCATTCTCCTCTAGCACATCGATTACAAGACTCTTCTCCATCAACAAATAATATACTAGCTAAATCACCATTGTATTTCCCTACTTTCGTATTTCCGTCTCGATTATAGTGCCAAATTGGCGGGATTTCGACTTCCCCCGCGGTTGTTCCCCATCGGATTTTCCGCGTCACCAAAACCTTGCGTGTCAATCTTTTTATTCGTCGTTCATTCGTTCGTTATACTTGGTGCATTAATTCCATCTTAGGCTATAGATCGATCATTATCACCCACTAATCATATTAACAACTCGGTAAATTATTACCAAAACAGTTACCATCTTGCTGATTATAAGCGATCGAGTCAACCTCCAACTGGGTATTTTGAAATATTCAATTTTGCACATACATCTTTTAGAAATGTTATAGAGAGATCATTTGGCGTTTGGAAAAACAGATGGAGAATATTATTTAACATACCCAGTTATAAATTTTCTACAAATGTAAAATAGTGGTTGTAAGGACTTGTAACTATGGCGCTACATAATTTTATTCGAAAAAATGCGTTGAAAGATGAAGAGTTTGATAAGTGTGACGCAGATCCAAATTATATGCCCAACGTAGAAGATGAAGATGATTCAGATGAGCATGGCGATGAAGATGATTCAGATGAGCATGGCGATGCTGCAGATGATGAAAACATGTCTATTATTCGTAATTATATTGCTACATCTCTTATGAACATGAGACGATAATAGAAACGTTAACTTTATCTATCTATTTGTTGGCACACTTTTGATTTGATGAGGATGTGTAATCATAATAATTTATTTTTGATACGTCATAATTCTATATTTGCTTGAATTTCTTAAGTTGGAGATTAATAATGCAATTTTACCAAAATTTTGATTTTCTTAACCCAAGTTTTCTTAATCAAAAGATGATGTTATTAAGGGGGTGTTTGGTTCACGCGTGGTTATGAGTTTGGAATCGGGAATCATACCTGGGTGGTATGGGGTTGGAACTTGATACTCATACCTTGTGTTTGGTTCAGTTTTGTGGGATATGGGGTTAGAATCAATCAAAGCTAAAAAAATCTTCAAAATACAATATTTTTAATAATTTTTATACTATTAAATCATGTAGATAAAATTTAATCAAATAAATATATAAAAAGATTTTTTTACAATTGTTTTTATCACTTCTTAAAATTTCTAATTTGATACCATGGGTATCAATCTCATACCCACCCCCTCCCTGGGTATGAGATTCATTCCAAAACACACCTTAATAATGTTGGTTTAAAAAGGAAAAAAAATTGGAAAATAGGAAGTAGGCCAAACAGATTCATTAAGAAACTATTTTTACAAAAATTAGGGCAAACAACTACAACTTTTCCAAAAAGTAGTTTATGAAAAAACACTTTTTATAGATAAACTTGGCCAAACAGATGTAACAAGAAGTGATCTCCAATATTTATGGAAATCAGATGGAAATTCCTTCCATAGCTCTATCCTTATTTGAAAACTACTCTTTTATTTCTTCACTTTCCATTCACTGCAGACTTGATCCTACAATCTCTCGCTTTTAATACTGATTAAATTAACAATTTCCCAAATTATTATCAATTATCGTGATCTAACCAGAAATTTCCCAGGTTTAAATATGTGTATCTATGCTTTATTCATACATTTCCTTACAATTCGAATGATTTTGTGCAAGTGCATGATTTCCCCTTCATTCTGATCAGATTATTTTATTGGTGTTTATCAGGTGTCCACAGTCGACAATAAGTTTGCTCAAACCCCATTGCCAGGGATCAAATTATTAATGTTTCTGGATTTACAATTTCTAGGTTATCTCTTTCAAATTTCCCTAAATTAATCAAGAATTTCACACCCAACATATGCTATACATTTGGTTTGTGGCTTACATGAGATTGTTCCTTATGATATGATGAGTGGCTGCTCATTTGGGCCAACTACTCCAAAGTCTTTCAATGCATACCCAAGAGTCGAGATCGATATCGAATCTCTAGGTTTTCGAAACCCAAGGAGAGTTAAGACTTCTGAATTGAAATCCCCTAGAATGCTTAAGTCAATTGCTAATGCTCTCAAATGCTATTACAAGTTACACCCTCTCTTGTTTTTTATCTTATGTCTCTCATTTGGGATCACCATTTTTATACTTCTTTCCATTTATCATACTCCTGTTTGGCGAACAAGTAGTTACAGGGAATTCAATTTGCGCCCCGATTCTTATCCATTTCCTAACCTTAAAAACCTTGTAATGGTGGCTGGCCATTCGGTTTATACTAGTTGTAATTGTGGCAAAGTTGATAGTGAGAATTCCTGGTTTTTGGAATCCTATCAAAAGCATCCTGGTCAAGCTGCTACATTTTTGGATCATATAAAGGAGGGTGTTGAAGTTGCGGCTAAGGATGATCAAGCTTTGTTGTTGTTTAGTGGGGGAGAGACCCGAAAGGATGCTGGTCCTCGCAGTGAAGCTCAAAGTTATTGGCTTGTTGCTGAATCAAAAGGCTGGTTTGGTCAGTAATTGTCTTTTCCCTTTCGTTTTGAGTTATTACTAATATTTGTGTTCATGTACTTTGGACATTGCTAATGATTTTGTTAATGCTTATGGTAAAATCGCGTGGTATTGTTGAATTTCATTTGGTAAAATGTAGTAGTATGTTACAAGGATAGTGTAGAGTAACAGATATAAAATAAAAAGTGAAGGAGGTGATAAAAGATGGGAGCAGACTTATGATGAGAAATAGAAGGGAAGTGACAGTCATTTAGGTTGTGCTTGGATGGAGGGATTTGGAGGGAAAGGAAAGGGAGGGAGAGTAGGGGATTTAAAACCCCTTATTTGGATAGCACATAAGGGTGGAGGGAAATGGAGAGGGAGGGATTTGGAGGGATCCATTTTCCCTCCTTTGAGGCAAACCAAAATCCTTCCATCATAGGAAAGATTTGGAGGGAAATTGTATCCAAACATCCACTCTACATTCCACCTCCCCTTCCCTTCCCTTCCCTCCTTCCCCTTCTCCTCCCTTTCCCTCCTATTTTGGTATCCAAACAAGGCCTTAGTGAAGGGGAACCCGTTAAGAAGGGATGAAGAAGAGAACCAACTAATGGATTTGGATTTATAGTGGTAATCCTATTCGTCGGTTTCAATCACGAAAAGAAATTTAAGGGTCATATGATTGCCATCTTTCATGTCACTCTTGCAGTTGAAACTTCCAGCAAGTTTTTGTTTGATCTTTGTATAATATATTTAGTGCTAGCTACCTGCATATGTTGCTGATCATTTCAGAACTCTCAAGTTTTTGTTTGACACACGTAAGTTTAATTTCTCCATCGAAAGCTTGAGTACACAGACAATAATGTGACGTATGAAGTTAAATTACTTCAGGAGATAAGTTGTCATCTTGTCCATCACTCACGTTCTCAAATTTCATTTGTAATGGCTGAACTTTTGCATGAAGTCGTATCTACTTCATTCAACTTTATCATGTAAGGGTGGACTATTCAAATGTTTGTCCATGTAAGTCAATTTTTTGAAATTTTATTTCCTATTCTTGCATGCATCTCCGAAATAATTGTACTACTGCTATAACTAGGACTGACATTCACATATGTTTTCCACACATCAGTGCACTTGAAATGAACAATCTGGGTCCATGATGTTGTTCATGTGGCTTAATGAAACCTTAGATCACTTGTTCCTCTGTTCAAGTTTGATAGCACTGCTAAGTACACGTTACAGAATATGTTGGTCTACTTATAGTTACTCTTTTTGGTTGCTTAGATACATTCTTAAACACGGAAAGAACAAGCTGCATGAGTTTGGAAAATAGGTAGATCGACTAATGGTGCTACCTGGCTGATCTCAATGCTCTCTTTTGTTCTTTGTCCTTACACCTTTCTCTCTTTCCAATCTCATGTGTTTTGATGCCTATGGGGAGGCTGGGCTCAGCCAACCTGAGTTTCCAAGACATCAGGTATTAGATTGGTTTGTTGCAGGGGAGAAACCTTTAACTAATCGCTGTTTTATGCCCCCCGTGAAAGGCAGAGGCATTTTTGTATGATTTTGGTTTGTTAAAGTTTAGCCAAAATAAGCAAGAATGAGGAATGTATGTTTCTTTGAGGTGAAATATGGCCATGGTCTTTATTGCAACCACATAGGAAGAAAGGTGGCTGACTGTAATTTGATGATGATGATGGCGGCAGTAAGTGGGGGACTGGATATCATGATTAGTTGACGAAGACGACTTCTATGGATATTGATATATCAGCATAGTGGAGCAGGGCTTGTTTTTGCTGTTGTTATTGTCTTCAATTGCAGTTTTATCTATGTTCAGAACATAACGTGGGATTATGGTGGTGATAGTCGTCGTTCTTGTTATGACTGAAGTCCTTTATTAGCTGATTGTTGTGTCTCATCTAACATGGGCTAAATAAATTGTTAAAACTACCATATTGTACGGGACTGGACAATCATTTTTGCATGAGAAGGCTAAAGTGAATGCCATTAGCTTCGGGAATACTGGTGTTGATGATACTGCACGGCAACTAATGTGTCATACTTCATTTTCACATGGTACCATTGGGTAATTGCAAGCAATGTAAAATTGGCAATCTCACTCTCTTAAACATGTGCACAAATTTAAAACTTGATGCTTGTTAGGCCTGGAAATCCGCAGATGTCCTTGAACGATATTCTACCTCGACCTAACCATCAGGGTGTCAGGACGTCAAGCTACCAGGACACAAGAAGGCAGGCGCCCGGCCATGCAGAGGACAACGGTCAAAATATCAGGACGATATTCGAACAAGAGATCATATTATCGACGAATATACGCGCAATAATTGGGGCATTAATTAGAAAGATTTAGCAATTAAAGACGGCAATTAAAGGAGCAATAATGAGCATTATTCCGGCTAATTAAGGGATATTCAAAGATTGATGGAGAAAGATCTAGCAGTAGTTGCTCAAAGATCGACTATATAAAGAGCACTTAGATCATTTGCACGACATAAGATAAGATCCTAGCAACATACTAGCAATCTTTGAAATACTGGTGAATTACGAGATATTTGTGCGATTTATTCAATATTATAGTGAAATCCTCTCCTGGCTTGGTGCCCGTGGTTTTTTCCCATTTAAGGGTTTTCCACGTACAAAATTCTTTGTCTTACTGTTATTCATTTACCGTACTTTATTCTTCAAATTTTATACCCTGTCATACTTATTCGCAGATTAATTCGAGCTAGTTAACCCCGCTAGACCTACTCCCGACCGATTTCGCCTTGCGCAAAATCCATACAAAACAATTGGCGCCACCGTGGGGCATCTAGCTCTTTAAAATCTTTTTTTCCTTATTTCTCAAAAATCCAAATAACCTACAAAAATGGCCCTGACCTACCATCAAAGAACAATTGAATGCGGACCCTCCAACAAATATAGTGAGTTGGAAAGCTTGAAAGAAAAAGTAGACAAACCGAGGTGAAATCCTTGATTAGAGTTAAAGTCGACTACGAAATAAAAATTGGAAAAAACCCAGGGAGCAGGTTAACCTAGCCAGGAACGCCATTTGCATCAATTATCAAAAATATTGATTTCTCCAGCTTTGGGAGCCCGAGTGGCTCTAAATTCATCAATGTAGATGGCGATGGTGAGCCAAACGATAACAATGAAAAACCTGATAAATCTGCAGCAGCCATCATGATGGCAGTGGTCTAGGAAATCAAGAAGTTAAATGAAAAATTCGAGAAGATATCCGGAGTTCCGCCGAGTTTAGAAGAAGTCGACGATAGCTATCTTTGATTCGCCTTTTATAGACGAAATAGCAAAAGTGGACTTCTAAAAAGTTCGTGATCCCGTCTCCATGAAGATCTATGATGGTACTACGGATCCACATAATGACTCTCTATAAACGAGAAAATGTTAGTGTATCCATTCCCACGAGTTGAGCAAGTTTGCATGTGTAAAGGATTTGGAACGACCCCGATGGACTCGCTTTACGGTGGTACATCAACCTTCGAATCGGGAGCATCCACTCATTTGCCAACCCGATCAACAACTTCAACAACAACGGTTTGTAAAGCGCGGGTAGTTGGAGAAGCGGTCTAGTGATCTTTACAAGATTACACGAAGCGGAGGAGACTCTCAAGGTGTTCCTCGCCAGGTTCAACAAAGAGAAAGTGTCCATTCCCAGTGTGAGCGTTGGAACAAGGTGGAGGCATTCAGGCAGGGGTTATTACCTCATAGTGACCTGTATAATGAACTCACTAAGTATCCCTGCCATACCTTCGAAGATGTCCAGGCCAAGACTCTTGCAAGAGCTATAAAGTCGGATCATCCAACGGGCCAAAGGATTATGAAAAGAGCAATAGGAAAAGCAACAAAGGAAACAATTACAGACCTACTCCATATTCCAGGCCAGACCATTCAGAAGTCAACCTGGCACATGAGTATCAAGGTAAGGCTAAAGTTTTCCCACCTATTTCTAGACATAACTTCAGTGTTGATATTACAGGATTGATCCAGAGACTTTAATATGGGATTAGTAGTCAGATGGCCCAGGAAGGTGGAAAATCCCAACCCTAGGAGGGAGAACTCCAAATGGTGCGAATTCCACATGGACATTGGACATACGACGGATGATTGCTTCACCCTGAGGAAAGAAGTGGCCTACCTGTTGAAATCCGGATATCTAAAGGATCTGATCAGGGCGAAAGGCAGAAATGCACACCAGGGCAAGGAGAACCAAGAACAAAAGCAGGACCGCAACCTTCCTCCACCACCACCAATCTATGAAGTGAAATTCATATCTTGTGGATCAGAAATTTGTGGCCTGACCAGTTCAGCAGCAAAGAAGATAGCTAGGACGCCAAGGACCACATCACCTTGCAAACCGGATCATGTCCCGACAATCAGTTTCAGCGATTGCGACCTGGTAGGGATTCCTGATGTTCATCATGATGGCCTGGTAATTTCTATGCAGATTGGAACCGCTACAGTAAGGAGGATCCTAGTAGATGGAGGCAGCTCGGTGAACCTAATCATGCTTGATGTATTGAAAGCCATGAATATTGGTGAAGATCAAATCACCAAGAAATCCAGCGTTTTGGTAGGGTTCAGTGGAGAAACTAGAAGCACATTAGGAGAAATCCATCTACCAACCTACGTTGAAGGAGTCTCGTCCTATGAGAAATTTGGAGTCCTGGATTGCTTGTCATCCTACAACGCAATTCTGGGCAGACCATGGATTCATAATGTCAAGGCTGTGCCATCAACCTATCACCAGTGTATCAAGGTACCAGTAAATTGGGGCATAGCTATAATCAAAGGAGATCACAAGACAGCCCAAGTCTGTCAAGGATATTCAGAAATTGACAAGTCGGGTAGCTGCCCCGAACCGATTCATATCAAGATCCTCTGAAAGACGTAAAATATTTTACAACCTACTCAGAAAAAATAAGCAGTTCCATTGGACAGATGAGCATGAAGCAGCCTTTCACGACTTAAAATTATATCTATCATTTCCACCCTTACTGGCTAGACCAGAGAAGGGGGAACCTCTGTCAGTATACTTATCCGTCACTTATCCGTCACTGACACAGCAGTCAGCGCAGTCCTGGTAAAAGAACAGGAAGGCCAACAATATCCTGTCTATTATGTAAGTAAAAGCCTGCTGGATGCTGAAATGAGGTATGGATTACTTGAAAAATATGTTTAAGCTCTAATTATGCCATGTGCCAAGTTACGTCCTTACTTTGAATGTCACCCCATCATAGTTAGGACTAACTTACCCATAAAATCTGTCCTACGCAGGTAGGATGGCCAAGTGGTCGGTTCAGCTTAGTACATACCATATTTCCTTTGAACCCATGACAGCGATTAAATCGCAGGCCTTAGCAGACTTTGTGGCTGATTTCAGCCCTAACCTGGAACCTCACCTGAAAAATGAGGTTAATCAATTAGAAAATATGACCCTAGACCAAGAATGGACTTTATTCATAGATGGGGCATCTAATGTCAGGGGGACAGGGTTAGGATTAGTGCTTAAATCGCCACAGGGGACATGATAGCTCAGGCTATAAGCTGAGTTCAAAGCTACCAACAATGAAGCAGAATATGAAGCTCTGATAGCAGGCTTAAAGGTATGTCTAGACCTCGGTGTTCAAAACCTAAAGATCAAATATCAAGAGACCTGAACACGCAGGTTGATGCTTTGGCCAAATTTTACCCCTGCAGTCTTCGACAAAATACCAATTGTTCATTTATTAGAACCAGCTATTAGTAAAACCGAACAGGTCAACCCTGTTAATCGAGATAATAATTCTTGGACCAAACCTTATTATGATTGGTTCCTCCAAGGAATATTACCTCGGGGAAGGCATGAAGCGAGGGCTTTTAAAATCAGAGCTTCAACCTATGCTATTATCAATAACACTTTATTCAAGAGATCGCAGTGGGACCATACTTGAGATGCTTAGAGCACGATGAAGCTAAACAAGTGCTTCAGAAATACACGATGGACACCGTGGCAACCATAAAGGAGGAAAGAGCCTGGCAAGTAAAGTACTTAGACAGGCTCCTATCGCCAACACCGAGGGCCGATTGCCTGGAATTTGTTCAAAATGTGAAGCTGTCAAATTACGCACCAATAATACATCGACCATCCGAACTTCTTCACTCAATTTCTCGCACACTGGCCATTCATGAATGGGGCATGGATATTGTAGGAAAGTGTCTGTAGCTCCGTGACGTAAAGTATTCATGTTGGCTATGACTTATTACTTCTCTAAATGGATCGAGGCTGACTCTTTCACGCAGGTAACCGAAAAAGAAGTAATATCCTTCATCAGGACGAATATTATTTGCGAGATATGAGTCCCATCGAGATAGTATGTGACAACGGAACCCGATTTGTGGGGAAAAAGACTAAAGCATTCGCGCAAGAGTGGAATGGAATATTAACTGGTAACATCAACCCCTGGATATCCAAAAGCTAATGGCCGGGCCGAATCTAGTAACAAGGTAGTCATAAGTCGCTAAAAAAGAAATCGAAGCGAAGACGAGGCGGATGGGTCAAGAACTTCCATTAGTGCTATGGGCGGACAGACAACTCAAAGATATCGCGGGCCAAACACCCTATTCTTTGGTGTATGATCGTGAAGTCGTCATCCCGCAGTAAATTCGGTGCCAACATCAAGATATAACCGAACAACGTTAAGCAAAAAGAGACGATGCGAAGACAACCTGGTCCCGACGGAAAAGAAGCGAGAGACGCCATTTGCCAAAATCGGGATGGCATCATACCAACAAGCAAAGAGCTTAACTTACAATAAAAATGTCGAATTAGAGTCTTGAGGAAGGAGACCTTGTCCTACGAAAAGTTTTTCCAAACAAAAAAGAAAAATCAGCAGGCAAGCTTGCCCCTACATGGAAAGGCCCTTACTTAATTGACTTAATCGTCGGACAAGGAACATACAGGTTCCAAACATTAGAAGGAGAAATGATCTCAAGATCTCGGAATATAACACATTTGAAATTATTCCATGTATTAAATCTATGTCAGGCCCAAATCAGGTAAAAAACTATACCTTTAAATCAGTGATTCAACCTGACGTGCTATCTGAAAAATTACGTGTTTCATATGCTCTATGTGCAATCCATATCTATATATGTAACTAACCCAATTTCTCTTATTTTTGAATCCTGAACAATTATACATGATAAATGTCTATATGCATACATATTCAGGATTGAGGGCTACTCTACTATACATCAGTTTTTAAAACAAATTTTTGCACGTAACTGTGCCTAACGAGTTGGTAACCATCACCGGATACAGTAAATGTCAGGACCAATCAGGCATGAAATAATTGCCTTTCCGACTAAATTTATCGCACACATCTACAAACTGGACGCAGCAAGACGGTGCAAGGGTGTTTTATCCCGACCATCGCCTAAATGCCCTCCGACGGCCGAATACAAGCCCTCCGGCCAGCAGGGACATAAGCCCTCCCGACAGACAGGCGGTTTTCCCACCCCTTCAACCATTATGGCAAAAACCATACATGGTTGAATTACTTACGTTAAGCTTCAATCACAAGATAGGTTAACAAAGTCATAATTTTATCAGGTCGAAAGGATTGGAAGGACAAGGCTCACAGGTTCAAAGAAAATAAAAAAACAACAAAGCATCAGGAAATAAGCAAAATAAGCCAGTAAAGGCCATTACCATAATAAATCCCTTACCCCTGGGGCAAAGGCACCAAAATATTCGTCAAGGCTAGGGATAACCTCCCTGATCCACCCAAGAAACAAGAAAATAAGATTGTTTGTCCAGGGACATCCCCCTGGATGGGCCAATACCATCAAAGATTTAAAATTACTGCTCCCCTTTTGGAGACAGCGTCAGCACTTTCACTTTTGGCCTGATCAGCCTCAACATCAACATCCTGCTCCCCTGGAGAATCGACTTCCTGTTCATTGCCCATGTTATGCAGGTCAGGATACTTAGAAGCAGCGAAGGCCATCTCACCTCTCAGCCTGCACCTTCGCCAAATCAGCAGCCCTATCAGATCTCATAAGATCAATCCTGGCCACCAAAGAAGTAGCCTGATAAGCGTTATGGAGACAGACTGCAACACCGAGAAACAAGAATAGTATAAGTATTATGTCATAATAATAAACACCTCTAAGTAAAAAATATATACACATTACAAAATACATATAATAATAACAAAAACTACATACGTCTCTCACAGCAGCCAAAGCACTTGCCAAAAGGCTGACAGAATGATCTACTGAAGCAACTGCCTAGGTAGCAGTCTTAATAGGATCAAGGGCGAGCAGCATCATCCCTGATCTTCACCTTAGCAACCTGGGCATCTTTCAGAGCTTTTGTGGGTTTGAATTCAAATTCACCATGGAAATTTGAAATCATCTCGACAGGAGAATCAATCGGTTTTTCAGCCACGGGAGGTTAGCAGCAGAAGATCAAGGGAGATTTTCAGAGGTGGTCTCTTCAGGGTTCTGAACGAATGGAGTTCCAGGAGACATCGCTCCCCTAGAAGATTTCTTTTTCGCGGCCATTATTGAAAAGTTGTTGAAAATTTATCAAGGAATTAAGAAAGCTTGAAGAAGAAGATTAAATTAGAAGGGAATAGATTTTGGTGAAGATTAATTCAATGAAGTAAAAGGATATTTATACTCGGTGAAATTAGGGTTTCAACCGCAACTTGCAAAGATAATTGTCGAGGAAGTTGCAGTAATTGCAACACGCGTCATCAAACCGCCAACTAGCCGTTACTGAAGCCAATAAGCCATAATCCAACCGTTGATCAGTTTCTTAAAAATTAGAGGTTATCTCCTTATTTCTGGCCTGACCTAGCGAAGATAAGGAGATAAGGGGCAATTGTTAGGCCTGGAAATCCGCAGATGTCCCTAAACGATATTCTACCTCGACCTAACCATGAGGGTGTCAGGACGTCAAGCTACCAGGACACAAGAAGGCACACAAGAAGGCAGGCGCCGGGCCATGGAGAGGACAACGGTCAAAATATCAGGACGATATTCGACCAAGAGATTATATTATAGACGAATATACGCGCAATAATTGGGGCATTAATTAGAAAGATTTAGCAATTAAAGACGGCAATTAAAGGAGCAATAATGAGCATTATTCCGGCTAATTAAGGCAGGATATTCAGCATTGATGGAGAAAGATCTAGCAGTCGTTCAGCATCTGACTATATAAAGAGCACTTAGATCATTTGCACGACATAAGACAAGATCCTAGCAACATACTAGCAATACTGAAATACAAGCTGAATTACAGATATTAGTGCGATTTATTCAATATTATAGTGAAATCCTCTCCTGTCTTGGTGCCCGTGGTTTTTCCCATTTAAGGGTTCTCCACGTACAAAATTCTGTCTTACTGCTATTCATTTACTGTACTTTATTCTTCAAATTTTATACCCTGTCATACTTATTCGCAGATTAATTCGAGCTAGTTAACCCTGCCTAGACCTACCCTGACCTGATTTCGCCTTGCGCAAAATCCATACAAAACAATGCTACCTTGTGCACAACCTTAAATATGGATACCATGTGAAAAATAGCAAACTGCAGAGTAATGAAAATGTTTTCTTAATAGAAAAGAAAATTGTACTATGGGAAAGATTGTTAAATGATGTAAAAGCCTAATAAACGGAAAATAAATTACATTTGTTTCTTTAGGAGCTTTAGTTTTAATGTGATACGCTCTCATTGTTTTTTCTGAAACATCTGACTGAAACAGTGCAAAATACATTAATGGGCAATTATATTTGCATTTACTAGAAGGCTCCCCCACCTAGGCTTTGTTAGGTATTTAAATGCAAGCATTCTGCCCTTGATATCATAGACTTGCTAACTCCAACCCTAGTTATGATGGACATGTTATTTCTAGTAAAAGCTAACAAGAAAAAAATATGGTCATATGCTACTTAACAATATTGGGAGTGCAGATACTCAAATGACTTTTTTCCGTCTATTTCATCCAATGCAAAAGTCCAGAAACAGGTAATAAATTTTGGGGCATAGTAATGTTCCACATTGGATGCCAAATTTCTTTGCTGGGGGTGGCTTTTGCTGGTTCAGAAATCTGCTAGGCTTTGCTGTACTTATTTAATACTATGACAGATCCTGTTGCTATTACCGGCATAGGCCACTTCGTGTTTTGACATTGCACAACTGCAACATAGGCAAATTGCTAGTCAATCTGTGAGTAAAAATAGCTCTTGAAAGGAGTGCCTTTTTGGCCCAATTTTAGCCAACTGTGCTCGACCCAAGCAAAGGCTGTTTGTGGCTGGCTATTAAAGTTCAGTGTGCTGTGCACCTCAAGATGATCAAAATCTCAGATTACTTACAGTTAAAGCATGTCTTTCTACACTCATCGGAACGTGAAAATGTATCAGATGGATATTGGTTTCACATAACAGTGCAACTGTAGCAGGAAATAGTGACTATCTCGTGTTTAGGATCTGTGTAGTTACCATTACTGACGTCATTATTATTGTATCATCATCTGTAGGAGAAAGCAGTGTCAGAGGGAGAGCACTTACTGAAGAGCATGCAAGGGATAGTTTTGAAAACCTTCTCTTTAGTGTCTGTCGATTCCGGGAGCTTACTGGCACATACCCTCAAAATATAACTGTAAGTCCTACTGTATTCTTATATCAAATATCTTATATACTGTTAGTAACTCTCTCAGTGATATCGTGTCTGACCAAACTACTGGCTATTTATATAAATCCTGATTCTTTTGCGTCGATAACTTCGTAGTTATTTGGAAATTTGAACCTGTATCTTTAGTGACAAGTGAATACCTACATTTTCATTGGTTCTCTTAGAAGCTCCCTGTACATGAATATTTTGGCACTAAAAAAGCATTTCTAATAGTGGGAGGGTGTCAAATCTGATTTAATGTGTTAAACTTTCATACTCCGTATAGCCTATGAGATGAGAAATGTCATACGGGCACCAGAAACGAGAGTTGTCTATGTACTTTAATCAAATGCTTGGACGTGCACTTTTAACATGCACAGCTGCACATGGAATAGCAAAGAATGCCCTGTAGTTAAAGCTTGTCCTTGCTCTGTGAATAAAATGTTACTTCGTACAAGGGTAAACTCATATATAGCCCATTAGAAGGACAAAGTAGGGTCAGAAATGAAAGCATGGACTGTTGCACCAAAAGCTAATCATGGTTCTGGACTTCCAGTTCATCATCTATAAAGAAAACCAACCATCATCATTTTCTTACCATTTGGCAGCATACCTATATTTGTATTTTCACCTTCCCCAGTTGCCAGTGGTTAGTTCTATTTTGCTCAGTGACTCTGATTCTGCCCGATCCTTTTTTGTCTAGTTGTTTGCACCTAAACTCTATACTAGTCCATTATTTGCTAACCTCTTTAGTCTACAGTCATAAGATCTCGTCCCTGACCAATCTACAGTACAGTCCTACATATACGTGAGCTAAGTTATAATTTTTTGGGGAAAGATATGTATATATAACAACATTGCTCGAGTGCATCAAAAGATACCGTCTATGGTGACGTGTGCAGGGTGTGGGGGTGGCTAGTGCATGTTACGTTACCTCTTGTGTTTTCAAAAGAGAGGAGGTTGGGAAAATTGTGTCTTAATGCTTTATGTATTCAAATGCTACCAAAATTATGTTTCTTGAAGTAGTAGATAATCAGTGGAAGCAACTCTGTACTCTATATTATAATAAAAACTAAGAAATTGAAGGAAGAATTCTAAGTTACAGCAATAGCTACTATTCATGGGCTTTAAGCCATAGGGTGGATGATCTACATAGTCGAGATTTGAGCGCAAGATTTGGGCTCATATTATTGCATAATGTAATATTTTTCTCGTTAAATCATATAAAGACGCAGATGGTAGAACACCATCTCTGAAAGGGTTCAGCCTTTGGCAGTGAAAGGAAAATGGACACTTATTTATGACTTTGGACATGACACATTACTGATCCCTCAACTTTATTCTGCGTATATATCTGTTTAGATAATTGTTCGACATTTATGATAAGTATTAAACGAGGCTATACCTAACCATTACATGCTTGCATCTAGGGCCTGTAAATTACTCTTTGTTTTTGCGTACATTGGTGCCTTATGTTCTGACTTTGTCTACATATATTCGTACACTATTCACCACCTAATGGAAAAACTGCTCAATATAGGTTAAGACTTTCTTTAATCAAGGGAAAAGCAACTTTCAGACATTTTAGTGTTTTTATCTTCTTCAACATGTCCATCTTTAGAATGTCAATGTTTTGAATTTTTTAGGAGCAAGTGTTTATCAATAGATTTAGGAGTAGAGGACTAGTGAGGCTCCAAATGTCTTCTCACTTCACAGTTTATTATGAGGCGGTATATTAACTTCTGGGTTCTAAAACTTCGATATTTTGAAGACTTCCATTAAAACAGCGCAAGCGGGGACCAAGATTATACTGCTGCAGAAGCAGAATCTAAGGGACTGGTTGAAACTTGAAAGGTAGTAATTTAAGGAATGCGAGCAAACTGATTTAATGGATTGAAAGTTTAAATTGTTATTTAAAGCAGCCTTACAGTTGGATTGTTCTAGATTGTTGAATATGTATGTGGTACACTCACAGAAAAAGAAGAATTTGATATAGAAGTATACCACAAATACCATGGATAAAAGGCTGTCTTATATGTTTTCTACGGTTTTTGGGTTGTTGGTTAATTTGGCTTTTAAGGAGAGCTGCTTAAAATGTTTGGGGCACTACACTTAAAGCCTTACAACATAAACATAATCCTATAGACCCTAGAGACACAATGGGTCCCACAAATTGTAGGGTAAAGGGGTAATGGGGCGAAAGAAGTGCATATAAAAGAACTGGAGAAAATGATATGGAAATTCCTTAATATTGAGTTTCACTATACGCACATTGTCAATAAGACGCACCTAAGGCACTTTCAGGGCGTTTTAATAGTGACTCGCAGAGTCTCGAGCCTAGGCGCTCCCGAGGCAGCTTTTTTAAGCTAACAAGCGTTTTTAAACTATTGGATAGGAAGCTGTGCGGCCTGTGCCTGAGTTTGATAAAGCGGTATAATTGTCGGAGGTTTTTAGTAGAGTTTTTGAGTGCTTTTGAGACTATGACATACTAACTACGCCTTCTATCTCAGAGTTAGTCTACGTAGTCTATTTTACGATTTCTTTTTATGCATGTTTGTATGGTTGAGAATGAAGCTGATACCTTTTAACATACATGTGCATACAGAAAAGACTGATTCAAATGTAAATCAAACTTTCTGGCCTCTATAGGGAGTATAGTAGTTTGAGGCTCTAATATGTAGCGGACTAGCAGCACATCCACTCTAAAATATCAGTCTTTTTTTTTACCAAGAAGAAAATTGTGGTAGCTTGTTTTATATCATAATTAATTAAATTTCCTTCCTATATATAGAAATATAGTATAATAAAATTGGTCGCTCGCCCCCCTCCGAATTGCGAATTACGAATTAATTCGCAATTCGTTTTCATATTAATTCGCCCCAATTCGCTTTTAGCTTTTAATTCGCTGAGATGAGCGAATTATATGATTATGCTAAAAACCAAAAAAAATCGGGAAAAATTGAAGTATAGACAAGATACCTGATTATTTTAAAGTTTGAACTTTGAAGGCAAGCACAATGATTTGATTCACTATTGTAGATTTAGCTTTAGTTTGATTTTGATTTCTTACAGGAAGAAGATTTTTTTTAGCTTTGTTGATATAAAAGGATAATCCTTTTGCGAATTGAATTCGACGAATTACCGAATTTTAAAATAATGTAATTCACCAGCGAATTGAATTCGCTAAATTGAGCGAATCGCGAATTAGAATTAAGAAAGCGAATTGAACGAATTGCGAATCCGGTAACCCTGATTACACTTATATCTTCATGAGTTCATCTCTAACTCTACACTGTCTCCACCTTTTTTTGGTTGAAAAGTAAGATCTTGGGACAGTTTTTCATCTTCTGATAAATGTAAATATTTTAGTTTCATATTATACCCTCCTAATACTCTCTAGGATTGCCCCATTTTGTTTGTGTTCTATTCACTGGTATTGCCTCATTTCTAAACTCGGGAAATGTTTGGATCTAAATTTTCTCTTCTGCCCTTAAATTTGAGTAAAAGTAACACATTTATCTTCTGGCTCACCTAATGAAGCTGTATCATTTACTCTTAGGACTCGCTTGGAATGGGAGTAATTATTAAGGGAGTAATAGAGGTTAAATGAACTAGAAAATGGAGGAAAGTGACGGAGGTTGGAGATAGAAATGGAGGAAGATAGTGTAATAGTCTATCCATTAAGGGGGTAATAATTACCCACCTCCCCCCTCAAGTAATGCATTACCTCCATATGGAGGTAATAATTCCTCCCTCACCACCTCTTTTCACCCTCCACAACCACCATAAACCACCAATCTCCTTCCATTTCTTCTTATTTTAGCCTCTATTACTCCATTAATAATTACTCCCATTCCAAGCAAGCCCTTACCTTTATCACTTGTCTCGCTTGCTCTTCTAAGTCTTTGTGCCAAATAGAAATGTAGCAATTTCAAAGAATAGGAGAGACTAGTGTTATTTTTTTAAACATATTTATGGCCAACTTTTGAAACTTTTGACTCCAAACAGTCTAAATGGAAGATACGTGGGTGACAGGAGGAGTTATATTTTCATACTACCGTAAATCAGAGAAGCAAATTTGGAAGCACGTGTATGTCGTCAAAGTTCACAACTAAGCCTCCTAGTTTTAAACTCATTAGCCTCTTGAAAACAGTATGGTAGGGCAATTCATTCACTTTATGTAGCTTAACAATACAAGTTTAAGCATCTAAAGTCTTGGTGTTAAATAATTTCTCGATGCTTATTAAGTTATTAACCTCAGTTGCATCCTAGGCAAGCTTTGATAATTGGAAGTTAGGCTTAACATGAGTTTGTCTAAGACATCTTATCCTACTTGTCTAAGTATGTCATATGTTGATAGTGTACCCAAGGCTTATCGAGTGCTTCATAGTAAGGCTACTTTACCTTTGGGAGAATTTTCTCCCCACCCACCCACCCAAGGCTATGTGGAACCTTCTTTCTGTTGCTTAGGCTGTTTACATGCGACCCCCTCTTACCTTCCACTTTATGGGAGATCTCAAGGCATTGGGGTAATGTTCTTGTTGCGAAGCAATGAATTGAGAATTAATTGATGCATGTTTTGCACGCGTACAACAAACTCTAGAATTTTTCGAAAATCTACAGTTCTTTGCGGTCACTCTTACTAGGAAGAGCACAAACTAATCTTAGAACTACTAGATGAGATCTTCGAAGCCACTTTTCCTGCTTTCTCTCGTAGTAGCTCATTAAACTCGGAAACTTCTGTGCTGAAGCTATCTAATTAATCTTTCTTTCTTCTTTCCCTTCATCCCTTTTGTATTTGGTGATTCGCGTGGGCCCGTTCAGGTGACAAAGGATATATTTTTATAGTTACTGTAGTACCCAATCACCTATGCCATAGTTAAAAAGTTGATCCAAAAGCACATGTACCACAAGCACATTGCATGTTTTTGATGCAATTTTCGACAACTTCCGTAGAGTCATCATAAATATTCGTCTCGTATTAGCTCATTGCAAGTTTTTGATGCCATTTTCGACACAACTTTCGTAGGGTCATCCCTAAATATTCTTCCTGTGTTGCTAACACGGGACAAGGCTGCTTACATCCCACTTCCCCTACCCATTACATTCGCCAGCCCTTTTTACACTAGGGTAGTTTCGTTATATAACATTGTAACTTTTTGTTTTTGTCAATATTGTTGCAGGTGGTAAGTTATGATTTTAAAGAAGACAGGTTTGCGAAACACCACCGGTTAGCCATTGGGTTTCCTAAAACCCAGTTTTTCTATGTGGGAACTCCGACATCAGCAATTTCACAAAGTGGAGCTAAGAAAGGTGAAGCATTGGTGAGATCTCAATTTGAAAATGACCCTTATGGATGTTTCAGCTCTCTCCACCACAAGAAATTGCGGCGCGATCCTTTTCACAGGTCCATCCCTTATCCTAATGGATGTCCTGAAATTGAAGATCTCTTTAAATATTGTGGTACATCTCTTTATGGAGGTCATCTTCCATGGGCGTAAATTGTAATGCCTATTGCTTAGGGTATACTTCCAGCAATTCCAGATTTTACTTCAGCCATACTATGAACTTGATAACATTTCATAGCAGGATAGATATCAAGTTCATTTTGTCTAAATGTAGAGATGCATATGGTATACAAAGTAATGTTCAGGAGAGTCGTGGTAGAGAAAGATATTTTGCAACGGTGTAGATAGCTGTGTATGATTTTAGAGCTTCACTTATTAACTTGTATTTTAGTTTCTCTTAGGATTTTGGCCTGGAAGATTTTCTGAAGTTCTTAATTGCCGGGGGGAACTGCAAGAGATGTTTTCCGAACAATGATACACTGAACACCAATTGATTATATTATTGTGAATGTTTATGGACTTTGGTTTCTTTTGTTAGTGTGAAGTACACAAGTAGTTATGATACCAGGCAACGCATATGGCCGAAAAGCCTAAAATAGAGGAGGCAAAGTTAAAAATGCAAAATTACTTCAATTGCTGGTATTTTATCACGGCTAATGTTCTTGCTGGTTGCAGCCCTCAAACTTGGGCAATATTTTACGAGAGATTGATTAATCAGACTTTTATTACCGTATAAATAAATCAGGACCATCTGTGTAAGTGTAACGGTGTTGACGGCTGCCCTTATCGCCCTGTTGTGCTTTGCTACGCCTTTTAGCAAAATCGGCCGTGAATCTGTGATGCCTACTCTGCTGCTTGGTATTCCTCAAATCCTCATAGGATTCCCCCTTCCTGTGTTCATATGTCAACTTTAAGATATACCGATATTTGACAAGTGACAAGTGACAAATGGACAATTGGGAAGGGCAAAAGAAAAAAAAAACAGTTATATACTCCCTCCTGGTCATTTATTTACCTATTTCAATTTTGGACATCACATTCAAGGTGAAGACGGAGCGGATACATACCGTATTGTGGTAATATGGTAAGCAGTGGGCCATTTGTGTGAATATATTACAATGTCTGATTTGACCAAAAAAAAAAAAAAATGGGGAACTCCCAATACATGCTGAAGACGTAAAGTTCACCTCCATCTCAATAGTGTCACTTCTCACATTTCTCAAATTCAAATCATCTCTCTACGTCGGCATCTCTCTAAAAATCCCAAAAAAACAAGATCTTCAACTCGCTCAAGTTCTTCATCTCCTACCTTATCTTCATCTCTCTTAACTGACGATTTTCATTCTTCAAATCCCCAAAATTAAGGTTGTGACATCTGACCATCATAATCTTTCTGAGCTTCCTGAAGACGATGGTTAAGAAAACCATCGAAGGTAAAAGGTTGATTATTGTGTTGATTTTTTTAATTTATGTAGAAAGTTTAAATCTGTATGTCATTTTTTACTCAAAATTGATAACTTTATTGGGTTTTTGATTGATTTATGTTAAAAAAGTTTGAATCTTTTGTATTTTAATGTATAGATCTAGGGTTGTTATGTCAAAAAATGAGGATTTTATCCAAATCAGAGAGTTTTGGAATTCTAATCTTAGTTTCATTTGTAAAAAATGGTCACATTGGTTTAATTAATAATTTTTATGGTGTACTAATTTTTGTTTCATTTGAAAAAAAAAAATCTTAGTTTCATTTGTAAGAAAATTAGCAATTTTTGTTGGTTAATACTCCCTCCTATTCACTCTTCTATTTTGCACAAGAATTAAGAAAATAATTTTGGACCACACAAAACACTCTACTCCACTCTACCCCAAATGTAATTAAAATTGGACTACACAAAAGTTACCAAAAAAGGAAAGAGAGAAGAAATAAAACCCGACTTACCCAAAAAGGAATGAGGGAGGAAATGAGTGAATAGGAGGGAGTAATAGATTTGTTTGTGGTGTATTGCTAATGCATTTTGCTTGTCATGTAGAGGCGCTTAACGTCAATTGATGTTGCTGTTAATTAAGTGAGTGTCACTGAAGTATTTGTGGCATATGCATTATTGTTGATTATGTGACCATTTTAGCTGTGTAAAGAGCCTATGTACCAATAAGAGTTAACATGTTAACATAATAGACAAGACATGGTGACATATTTGTGATTATTGACAATTTGACCTGTGTATCAAGGATATGTACCTATGTTTTTGTGTTTTAACCTTACTTTAACGTTATAACATCTGATTGAACACATGGTGACATATGTTATGATGTTTAGAATGTGACCACTTAAGCTGGTAAATGAACCTCAACTCTGCGATGAATGTACCATATGCCTAGACATGATGACATTTGTTTGTGTTAAGAAGTGACCATCATAGTTTAGAAAAGTGCCTATGTTTGAGTTTGTTGAACAAATTAAAAAATGATGTCTTTAGCTTAACCTGATGGCATATATACATAACACATGGGTACATCTGTTAGTGTATGAATTGTGACCTACTTAACTGAGAAATGTACCTGTGTAAGAGTGTAATGCCATGTAGGCTGAAATCTTAACATGTTAACATATTTGACTAAACATGGGGACATGTGTTAGTTATTCAATTGTGACCTGAGTAATGAGGTTAGCTTAAGGTGGTCACTTGTTTTGTAAAACATGGTGGCATATTTAATTGTAGTGAAATCTGACCATCTTAGGTGTAAATGTGACCATCTTATGAGTTAATGTACCACAGTTGAAAGTTGAAATAAATCTTAACATGTGATCATATTAGACAAGACATGGTGTCATATATATGATTATTGTCAATGTGACCACTTTTTCGATATATGTAGCTATGTTTGAGTGCTTTGACCTTACCTTAACCTGATAACATCTGATTAAAAGATGGGGACAGTTTAGCTTAATGTGATCACTTCTATTGTAAAACATGGTGGCCTATTTTATTGTAGTTAAATGTGACCATGTTATGTAGTTAATGTGACCATCTTATGTATTTAATTTACCATAATTAAAAGTTGAAATAATTCTTAACATGTTATCATATTAGACAAGACTCGTGGTGACATTTATATGGTTATTGTCAATGGACCACTTTTTCGGAGATATGTAACTATGTTTTAATGCTTTGACCTTACTTTAACCTAATAACATCTGATTCAAAGATGGGGACATGTGTTAGTTTTTCATTTGTGACCTCTTAAATCCAGAAATGTGACCATCATAGTGGGGAAATGTGACCATCTTATGTAGCTAATGTACCTATTCTATGATGTGGTTGATTAAATGAGAAAGCATCTATAAATAGTGCAATGAGTGTTATCTTAGCAATATCATAATCTTATTCTGAAATGTGACCATATGTCTAACATTTTCATATTGATCCCGTAGAGATTAATATGCAACCCAAGCCGCTAAAAGTGGAAAAGACAAAGTCAACTGTTAACCCATCGGGTCACAAGGTTAATATACCATTGGCCACCCTCCAAAGTCTAGCAAGAAGAAATGAAACAGGGGCACAGTCGTTTATTTAAGCGTCGGTCTATAATAATTAAGATTGTTGGTTTGATCAAGGATGTGTTATTTTGGGTTACACTTTTTAGTCCCTCTTGATGTTAGGGAAACACTCCTTGTTTTGTAAGTATGAACAAATATGGTCCTTTTTCTACTGAACAATTAAGGTCACATTCTGAACAATGTTGTGACATATGCAAACCAATATGGTCACATTGTTAGCAGTAAAGTAGTTACATTTTGAAGATGTTAAAAAATGTGACCATGTTATCAAGCACAGTTGTTATCGTGTTAAGTTCAAGTGAAAGCCCTCAAACATAAGTACATATCATTCATAAGGTGGTCACACTTTCAACAAATACGAATATGTCACCATATTTAGTCAATTATGTTAACATGATAATATTGGTATATTTCTTAAACATAGGTACATGTCTTTAACAAGGTGGTCACATTGTCCTCAATGATATATATGTCAACATGTTTAGTCAATAATGTTTACATGCATGTTAATAATATTGCTACATTGCTCAAACAATAGAACATATCTTTGATAAAGTGGTCAAATTTCAACAGTCAAATATAACTGACCATGTTTAGTATCTTCTGTTTACATGTTAAGAATGTGCCACTGTAATAGACGATGTCTCGTTGCTGGATAAACCTGTGAACAAATGTTACCACCCATAGGAGTCAATGTAACCATAATAACAATGCTTTATTGGTCTTAGCACCAATATGACACAATGCTACACACTAATGTAACCATAACATTAGTACATTCCTCGTTAAGGTGGTCACATTTGAACAATTACTTATATGTTTAACCTAAGATGATATGGTGACAATTGTAAAGTCAGGTGGTCACAACTGAAAAAGGGGGTTTTGTTAAGAAATGATATCATCTTAGTCTGAAGTGTAACAATTTATTGGGTTTATAAGAAGTTATTGTGATAACATATATGAACAAACATGGTGACATGATAGTTTTTGCATAATGTTGTCATATTAGTCAGACAATGTCAAACCTTTTCAATGGCATTTGCAATTGCTTGGTCTTGGTCAGTGAAAATTGAGACAGGGCGGACATCGTCACCCATGGATTCATTGAAGTATCTCTCAATGAGCGGCCTATCTTCCACGCCGGCCCTACGAGATGTAGATTTCTTGATACTGAATCTCATGAGTTGCGAATGTTTTTTCTACAAGCTGAAGATATGTTCCCATTTTGTAGCTTTTATTCCAAGTAATGAGCCTGAAACATTAGTACCTATGACAAGAACAATGAAATTTTAAGCTTTGGTTAAAATGGTTACACTGAAGTCTAAAATGGTCACACTGTACGCTAAAATGATGACATATATGACTGATTGTAAAAACTTTTCAAAACGCATTTTTTTTACATATGCAAGTAAATGAGGTGATTGTTAAACATTAATACCTATGTCAGTTTATGTTAAACCTTCATCTAAAATCTCATCAACAACAACACAACACAAAGGATATCAATCTGTGCAACAACAAAACCAACACAATTTCCCATCCAAATTGCAATCTAAATTTGCCCTAAAATCTCATCATCAAAATCATCATAAAATATCATCAAGAAAGATTATGAACTAAAATTTTGAACTTAAAGATTATGAACAACACAAAGATTATGAACTTAAACATTATGAACAACACAGAATACTTGGTAATTTCATATGAACTAAAGATGATCAACAAATATTATGAACTTAAAGACACACAATTTAAAGATACTAGGTAATCAACCTTTACTCATCAAAAAAGACACATTTGTTGCCCTAAAATCTCATCAACAAAGACACGCAATTTAAAAATAAATAATACAAACTTTTACTCATCAACATCGTCACGAATTCTTCGTCATTACCATCAAACAATACACCTTCTTCGTCATTACTGTGTCGGGTTCGAAACATCAACGTTAACCATATTATCAACGTCAACCATAATTCTATTTATTGTGAAAGCAAAATATAAAATTTTTATGAAGATGAATATGAAGATTTGAATGAAAAATATGAAGATTTGAATGAATATTGTTGTTTGATGTTTGACATAGGGTTTGAGGGGGTATTTTTGGTGAAGATTTATATGAATTTTACATGATGAATTATGGATGGAAGATTGAAGATGAAGATACTCTAGGATTTTTTTTTTAAAGAAAGTTAGTGTGTGATATGAGAGTGACTAACGTCACAAAAAAGGGTGATGGGTTGGGGTTAGTGTGGGTTAGGGTTGATAATAGAATAATGTGGTTAGCAAAAAAAACGAGATCTGCTAATAATATAATAATGAACCCAGTAGCAACCCACCAACCCATTTCATTATAATATGCAAATATTTGACCCGTCTCTCCATTGTGACGGATATAGGCTGTCTTCAATGAGAATTTGTGCTATATTAGAAGTTTTTTTATGTGTAGTTTGATCATAGACATCCATTGTAGTCAACTTGTCATCCACTAACAACCACCGCAAATGGCCCCCTCTCCTTTCCTTGGTCTTTGTGTCAAAACCAAAGGTAAACAAATGACTGGAATGGTGGGAGTAGAGCTAGCCATCAGTACGGGCTGACCCGGACCTGGCCCGCCTTGACCCGTTATTTTGTGCAACTTGGCCCGGCCCGCCGTTGGCCCGGGTCCTAAAATTCCAGTCCAGCCGACCCTTAGCCTGACATTTTGCAAAAATAAAAAAATAATTAAATAAATTGGTAAGGCCCGCCAGCCCGACATGCCCTAGGCCCGCCTCGGGTCCTGGCCCGGGTCAAGCATATCCTAGCCTGGCCCAGCCAAGCCCGCCCCTCCCCCTGGCCTGGCCCGGGTCTAACCAGGAGAGCCCGACCCTAGCCCAGCCCGAGTACATGTCTAGGTGGGAGTATATGTTCTAACATTGGAAAAATGCAAAAGAGTAAAAAAGAAAAAAGTATGTAACATCCCAAGTTCTTAGAAAAAATGAGAGTGAAGGAATTAGAAATATAGAAAACACAAGAGTAAAGGTCAATAAACTAGCCTAGTGTTACAAGCATCCCATCGCTACTCCCTGAATAGCGTTTAAACGCCTACTTCGATACCTCAAAGGGACTGTTTCATCAAGGTATTCATCTCCTTAATCGTCACCATGAATCTTCATGCCTATTGTGATGTGATGTTGATTGGGTTGACAGCAAATATGATTAAGTCTATACTACCGTCTACCGGGTATATTATATTTCTTGGCACGAATTCCATCTCATGGTCCCCCAAAAAGAAACTTGTTCTCTCCCGATCATTCACAGAGACACCACCACTAAAGTTCTTTGCTCTCCGATTGCGAATCACCACTCCATCCGTCCAGCTATGTACTCTGATAATCCAAAAGCATCGCATCTCTCCGAAAACCCCATTTTTTACTCGTGCGTGAAGCATCTGGCTTTCGCTTTCCACTTCGTTAGAGAACAAGTTCACCTCGACCACACCGGCGTCCAACATATCAACGACACTGGACACACTTACCAAAGCTAGCTCATCCTAAAGCCCGCTTCCTGACTATAGCTGTTGGAAGTAATGCAAAGGCTAGAAATATTGTCTAAATTTCATTACATTATAGAGAAACCTTTCATTGTTTCGTAAGAGAATCTCTCCACTGATTGAATGTTTATGGTGTGTTTATGGCCTATATTAATGGTGCTGGTTATGCCGTTAACTTTGTGATTGTGGTACTATTTCTCTATGATAATTCTCAGCATACCATCAACTCCTAATGTGGTTGAGCACACAACTTTTAGGAGTGTTGTGTGACCTTAGGGGACGACGTTCATATCGATTTTTACAGTAGTCGGGGCGATTACATTTCACATTCAGTGGCCTTCACAGTTCATACCACGACACAACATCTATTCTCTAAATATATCTTCACCCCTATAGTGACCCTATATTTCAAACAATCGAGAAACGAAAATTTGTCACTATTATTGTTGTTGTGTTCATCATTCTTGTCATTGAAATTATTTCTACTCGTAAATATATGTGTTTTCGTGTATAAGATTCAACCTGTGGAGGGTGAGACAACGCTTCAGTATTTTGACCATATCTCAGTCTGTAGACCTTTGCTTGATGCATATAATATGGCATTGGAAAGCTAAAAATAAGGGCTACAACTTTGTAGTTGAAGCCGTGCGTTCGATCATCTATCATTCTTAAAATGGGCAACAATGACATGGTAGACTGGTAGTGTGTTGAAAAATTTATAAATTTATAAAAGTTTGGTATTATCAATAATTTTATTGCTTAATTTCATTTTCGTGATTAAGGTATGATCTCGTGAAAGTTTGTTTTTTCTTACCAACATGTTGCTTTTTCAGTTTTATTTTTTACAAGCGTTGATCTCTCAACTCCCCGGTTGTTGAATTACAATTAAAGTAAAGTAGAAAATTGACCGAAATGAAGGGAATATATGATAAATCTTGCAGTGAATACGTTGTAAGATAACCTCTTCATTCATGTTTTCCAAAGAATGAGCACGACTTTATAACATCACTAACAAACTTCTTTTGCGTCGAGTTATTCAGCAATGAAATTACATGCCCCATTAATTGTCTTCTGCACAAAAGGTCTTTTTTTTTTTTTTTCCAGCCGTAAATAAAGGGTTCTTATACATCTAACTCATTTGGTCAAATGCACTTATTTTACTTATACAATAAACTAAAACAACAAAGTAATAAAAGTAACTACATCGGGTATCATAAGTGTGTTGATGGCGTACGGACGACTGAATACGGGAGTCAACTTCAACATCCACAACATTCTTGAAGTGACGATCACATGTGGCCAAATCGAATAACTCTTTACTCATCCTAATGAACTGAGCTTCGGAGAAACACCTGCAACAAGACACCAAAATGTGTCTTAGAGATTCATCTCCTTGGCTGTGATACAGATTATCTGGAAACCAACGAGACCCTTAACCCATCAAGAATGAGCAAAGTGCACTTATGCCACAAGGACGTAGAAAGGAAATGCTGATATATGAAGGCTAAATTCGACAACAGAAAAAGGATGAAGTGTTTTATGTTGGTGATTTTAGTGAATCACCGATATCATTTAAGTGTAGTCGGGATTTGGTCAAAGTCAAGTAGACTTTTGGATAAGCATGATAATGCCAAAAGGTACCTATTGGACAAATAACTAATTATGTATATATATATACATGGTTATGCAATGAAGAAAGAAATGAGGAAAATCATAAAATTTTCGACTTTGAAAGAACAAACTAATTACAAAACTTCATTTGTATTTTCTCGATTTTATTTGCCTAGAACGAGAGGGAATCGATAGTCTTATCCTACAAGAGATTTCGTGCAACCCAAGGCAAATGTAAGGGTCGAAATACTCTTTAAGGAAAACGATTCGTGATTCTATCGTTATCCAAGTTTATCATTTGCCATTGGCGGTCGACGGAGTGTCAACTACCCTTAATATCTCTAACATTCTTAAAGAGTATTTCCGCTTGGATGATGACCGAATCGGTATACGAGATGACATCAGAAAATGGAATTTCAATACGGACTGAAGATGCAATGTTCATTGACGTACGCATGGCGGGATGGGTCTGTGACTCGGTGATGCAGAACTTCAACCAATTTTACGAGATATCAATATTGGAACAAAATCAGAGAAGTTGATATATGGTTCCAGAATTTTGTTGGGATAATTTTACGTTAATCACGGAAGTCAACATGGTAGTATATCTGTCTGAGAGTGGGCGTCACTGGGCAGATTGACATTGCAAATACAGTTAACAGATAAGTAATCAATGCCTATGATCTTTAATGCCTTTATATGATGGATGATATGATAAATAACCATGGTTACATATTGTGCTTGCATCGTTGATTGACAATATGTGGAATTTATCAATTAATGCATTGTTTATGTATCAAAAGGATAAATGTTGATAAAGAATTATCATGTGGTTTGGTTGTCTACCATCCTTATGTGATTATTACATGTTTTCTTTTATGTTATTCTAAAATTAATGTTGTAATAATTGACTCATGTTTGTAAAGATTTCTTTGGTGGGTCAATTGCTATGTGAAACAACAATTGGTCTCCCTTGTGACGGGTTACCATTTGTGGCGGATATTTTGTGAGATAAAATGGTAACAAAATGGGTTAGTGGAGAAAGGGGACCACATGAATAGTGTTGCAGAGAGAAGAAAAGTGGGTACTTTGTGAGGTAAAATGGTATCCGTCACTCAAGAGTGACAGATATGTGCCGTCACAAACAAGAATTTGTGGTGAAACATATATTATGTCTGACCACTTTCACATTCTTACCGTCTTTGTTGATATTGTTGGTGATTATGTTAATGGCAAGAAATGACATTAAAATTGTTACAATATTAATACCGGTTATTTGAAACATGTTTAATTTTGAGTCATACTTCATTTCACGGTGAGTCATGTTTCGTTATCAGATTAAATTCTTAATATGATACAATATTAAGTGGTTTTAAACTTTGATGGGTTGTTTGTAATGATTAAGAGAGTATCTCTTTGTTTATATTGCACTCTGATGTTGTGTGACAAGATTAAGTATTACCTTGAACATGTATAGTAATATCTTGAGTAAAGTATTAAAGGTTTGCTAACGTAATTGATTTTACCATATAATCTTGGGAATGATGGTTTGTGATAACCATAATGAGATTATGGAGTTATGGTGGTTTAACCATGTAAGAGGTACATCAATAATATTGAATGTACAGTTATTTGACGAGTCCGGTAATGGAGTAGTCACTTGTTGTAGGATTATTGACAAGTTGATCTTAGCATAGACCAAAGACGATTTACCTTGTGAAAGGTGGTTCTCTCATCGTTTTCTTCTATGAAGGACATAGGGGAGATAATATGATGCTTGGTATTAGGATCAAGGGTGAGAGTATGATTATTATATACCGGTTAATACTCTCAAAGGTCGAGTATGACATTTTTATTCAATAATAAAAGTGGAGTTATTACTCAGGTTTTCACAAGGGTTTAATTATTGCGGTTTGACAAGTTGAGTAAATATACTAGTTTAGCTAGTACTCATATTTGACAAGCGATTAGGCAAGTGTGAAAATGTATAAAGTAAACCATGAATTATGGTTTGTCCTATATCGTTTTTTCTTTGGTTATATAGGGAAAATGTTATGAAAATTGATTAACCAATGTAGATGGTTCTTTCTACAAATGGTAGAGTATTCTTGCTTAAGAGAGGCGCCATTAGCTTATGGGTTTCCAAGAAGTGAATTTGCATAATGAGTTTGACATTGGAGTTTGTATGCGTAGTACTAGCATAGTCGGTTAAGGCTAAATAGCTAAGAAAATTAATCTATGGTATTACTTAAAAGTATTAGACCAATTTTATCCATGATTTTTGATAGTGAATAACGGTGCACCGGAGTGTTTGTTATAACACGGTATATGGACTATCATAAAAGGGGATTGATCTTGGTTGTCTTTTGTGAGATCTCAGTTCTAGTTGATAATTTTGCATAAAGAATCAATTAGGGACTTCGTTCATAGTCGGTATTGGGATGTTTAAAGCCTATATAAATATTTGGTGGTAGGACACCCAATTCCCCTCTAATATGACATTAGAGGTAGAATTTAATGTGGAAAGCCTATTATCAAAGATTGGAGCACATTGTTTATATTGTCCCGAAAGTGTGTGCTCGGACCTGCATGATAAGTTAGGGTGAAGTTTATCTTCTTAATGGATCTTTTGAAAAAGTGTTTTGTAGGGCACGATAAAAAGAGTCCACCTATATGAGTGTGAAGTGTGGCCGCTTCTTAAAGCTTGGGCTTGGCTTTTTAAGCACTCATGAATGGATAGGGACACTAGGCCATGTAAAATAGTGTCGGTAATAAACTTTTGGAGTTATCTTGAACTTTTATGTGTTCTATCTTCATGTATTCAAATGACTTGACGGGTTCAATCCTTAGAGACACCCCGATACTCGAATGCAGAATGTGTAGTTCACTAAGGTGGAAATTCAATCTGCGTGACATTTTCATTTTATGTATGAGTTTGGTTTGGTTTGTTGTAAATGAATCAAGGATTACACTTAAATGGGGGAGGAATGTTGGTGATTTTAGTGAATCACCGATATCATTTAAGTGTAGTCGGAATTTGGTCAAAGTCAAGTAGACTTTTGGATAAGCATGATAATGCCAAAAGGTACCTATTGGACAAATAACTAATTATGTATATATATATACATGGTTATGCAATGAAGAAAGGAATGAGGAAAATCATAAACTTTTCGACTTTGAAAGAACAAACTAATTACAAAACTTTATTTGTATTTTCTCGATTCTATTTGCCTAGAACGAGAGGAATCGATAGTCTTATCCTACAAGAGATTTCGTGCACCCCAAGGCAAATGTAAGGGTCGAAATACTCTTTAAGGAAAACGATTCTTGATTCTATCGTTATCCAAGTTTATCATTTGCCATTGGCAGTCGACGGAGTGTCAACTACCCTCAATATCTCTAACATTTTACAGCACCTCAACTATACTTTACCTCAAACATTTTGTTCCCGATATTTTTTACAAATTCAAATTCTTGTTTAAGACGGATATATTCGTTAAACAGGATATATGAGACAAAAATATAATAACTAATGATTACCAAAAAGTTTGTCTCATTTATTTAAGTAGAGTGTTATTTGACCCATTTTATCTTGAGACAAATATGTCTATCTTAAGAGATACGGACTGTACGTTTTACAAATAAGACGATCATTGTTTCCAATGACATTATAATTAGGGGTGAGCAAAAATATACGAAACGGATTTAATATACGGATACGATACGGTATACGGTTTCAATTAAACGAATTTTCGTATATACGATACGGATTTCCGTATATACGATACGGTTTTCAAAAAACCGTACCGTATCCGGGTCGGGCAAAAACAAAACCGGGTATACGGTTTCTGATACGGTTTTTGAAAAGAAATAAAAAAAACCAAAAATATCTTACAAAAACTAAATAATTTAACCAAAATCACTTTAACTTGTCCACTTTCTTTTTCCCTAATGCATTTGTATAATGAATATTGAAATTTAGATTATTTTAATATATAACATATTAAAAAATTTAAGTTAGGGTGTATCGGTTTTATCGTGTATGCAATAAATTGAACAACAAACAACTGAAAACCGTATCGGGGTATACGAAAACCGGATATACGGAAAAACCGGGTATACGAAAACCGGGTATACGGTTAAACCGGGCCGAATCCGTATCGACAAAATTGTGAATTTAAAAACCGTATACTCGATACGGTTTTCAAAACCGTATCGGGTATACGGTTTTGCTCAGCCCTAATTATAATAACTTTTAATGTAAGGTAATCTAGAGCAGAGGATAAAAATTACGAGTACTTTGATGATGTATAGAAGTTAAATGTGGCAATAAACAGAAAGGTGTATGTATATCAGGATGGGGCAATATGTTGATGATGTACAAAGTGAATGCGGCAGTGAAACAAATTTATATCACAGATAAGGATAGGAATTGTTAGCTTACGTTTGTAACAACAGAAACTGTTAATGATAATTCGGCTAATGCCTCTATTGTCTGCAAATATCATGCCTATAAATTTGATGAATTTCATATCAACAAACCACACACTTCTACATATCTATCTAATATACTTCAACCTACTAAAATACTTGTCTACAACAACAACAACAACAACAACAACAACAACACATCCTTCAGTAACATTAAGGTTCTTACCAGGTTTCCTTGAGTTTTTCTAACGTGCAATCGTGCATGCTACTACTGCACATTAACATCCGCTACTTTTATCATTTTACTATGAGATGATTATTTTCTATCTCAAAGTAGTGAATGTTAATGTGTGCGTGCTTTTCCTTATGTAGATGTTTAGCAACATGTTGTTTATGAATACACTTTTTGTTTTGTCATCAGAGTTTCCTGATATCATCAGCAACATGTTGTTCTTCAGGTTAAAACAATGGATTCACTGCTCTCCAACTATGTGCCGGTTTTCGTGATGCTACCAGTAAGCCGTTACTACCATACCATTGCCAATATTTTCTTCTACTTTATAAGTATCTTCAATTATCTTGTTGTCGCGTGACACGCCTAAAACGTCGCTATTTAAGATGGCCAAATTAACAATTTATATACCACAATACGTTCTAATTAATACTAATAATAAACTAGTAAAGTAGCAAGCAAAGGAATCGAACCCAAGAGAAGGGGGGTTTTGCAATGGTGAATTTAAAAGAGCAACTAGAACAATTGTGACAATTAACAAGAAGTATGTAAAAAGAGGGGGGTTTTTGGTTTGGTTTTCAAGGACAACAAAAGGAAATTCAAACAAGAGTAAGCAACAAGTAATCAAACAAGCAAGTTTTGAGATGGAAATTTATCAAATTTAAGAGAGACTTAATCCGACTCAATAAAGTGAGGCACTTTAGTTAGTAAAACCACAAAATCAATCCTTTAATTATATATTATCACCCTATTGTGAAGATAAATCTTCTAAATCTCCTTAATAATGGCCAAATGACAAAGAAATCACACTTAATCAAATAAGCCAACTTATCAATTCTACCAAGTAGAAATCACATACATTGGTCAAATTAATAAGAAGATATGAGCACTAGAGATTCAATAGGGGTAATTAGACACAATGAAATCACGATTAATGCCTAATTACAAGTTAATCCTTTACTTGCTAATTAAGCCAAGAAGAAATCACATTCATTAGCATAATAACAAGGTGTTGCAAAGATGAGATTACAAGGAAATCACACTTAATAATCCCAACAACAATAAATTAAGGAACTTGATTAATTAAGCAACAAGGAAATCACACTTAATTACTCAATGTAAACAAGGTTTCCAAAATTCAAACAATAAACACAAAGGATTAACAATGATAATGAAAATTAAGGAAAGATTAAGTAGTCTTACAACCAAAGATTACACCTTTGAGCCGGATTAAGAATAGGAGATTAGTTATC
This sequence comes from Silene latifolia, assembly GCF_048544455.1. Taxonomy (NCBI): domain Eukaryota; kingdom Viridiplantae; phylum Streptophyta; class Magnoliopsida; order Caryophyllales; family Caryophyllaceae; genus Silene; species Silene latifolia. The sequence continues at coordinate 11,396,517 of NC_133538.1, read as the reverse complement.
CATAGTAGATCTAACCCAATCAAAAAGATGAATAATTCCCAAAATTGCAACTTGATTAATTAAAATGAGCATAAGATGTCTTAACCTAGAGGAAAACATCTTATATATAGCCTAACATAACCTAATAATCATGGGCTTAACATAGGCAAAGCCCGTAACACAAAACGGAACCAACCCAGAAAACTCGCACCGTGCGAGTTCTGGGATCTGGAAACTCGCACGGTGCGAGAAAGGCCCTGGAACGCGTTTTTCAGTCCTTGCTTGCTTGATCCTTGGAAGGCTTTCTCATGGTATTTCTTCAATGCTTGTTCTTCACCCTTCCTTGGACGATTCTCTTGGTCTCTTGGCTCTTCATTCTTCACTAGAAATCGTGCTAAATGATAAGGCATTCGGAATTGGTTAAATAACGTGAAAATCGTCAAAAACCGTCACCAAACGTTACCAAATGAGCTCCAAATGATACCAAACAATGTAGAAATAGGAGCTCATCAAACACCCCACACTTAGCCCTTTGCTCATCCCGAGCAAACTAAAGTAAATCTAATCACCACTTAGGCTAAGAAAACCGTATGGGCATGCTCCTAATTCCCCTCTCTTCATCTCACACTTCCTTCTTATATCATCCCTCTTCTAAGACACATGGTCACTTTTCTTCAAAGCTCCAACAAGTGAGTAAGTGACCCAAAATCCTCCAATACTGACCTCTCTTCCCTCACTCGCCCTCCTTATGCCATCCCTCTTCTAAGATGATCCTAAATCCACTAATTCAACCTTCACTTTTGTAATACTACGGTTTTGTGAGTCTCTGGGTACTCTATCGAGTGGGCCTTATGAAGTAAAACGAGAGTGTGGTCCTTAATCAGCCCAAAATAGGCAAAAAAATGCAGCAAAGACGACAACAATTGCAAGGAAATTTAAGACCTTTGAAAATGATGCCAAAATTAACATAAAAATAGACCTAAAACCTGGCTAGGGATAAGACGGTCCCGGAAACCGTTTGGGTTATCATCACCCTTACATTAGCATGAGCAAATGAGAAAGGTATGAAGAGCCACGACCTAAAAACAACAAACCCAACATACGACACAAAACAGGAACAAAATGTCAAATCGAATCGAAATCGACGGATTGTTTAAACTTATTTGAGACAGTTGTTTTTGTGTATTTGTATTGTTTTCGGTTTGGATTGTTTTGTGAGGTTTTATTTGAAACATAAAATGAAAGATATGACTTAAACAAGATCACAAAGTATGTTTAAGCCTAGGATAATACTCTTCCAAAGCACTAAGCAAATGGAAAGAGTCATCTCCAAGCACTAAGCAAAGGAGGTTGTTCTAGCACTAAGCAAAGAACTAAACAAGGGTTTTTCAAAAACCTCTTAAATTCATTTTCATAATCTTCAAATCTGAAATTATTACAAGAGATAGGTGCTCTTTAAATAGAGGCTCAAATTACATCTAAACCATCCATCTAAAAGCAAATCTAAAGGCTACAAATTAAAGAGCAAATGGACAAAAGTACAAGTTGAATTTTTACACCTAAAACTAATCTTGTGAGCCAAAAAGGACGCTGATGGCAGCAGCTATTGATGACAAAAATCAGCAGCTTTGGATGTGCTTGGCAGCTTGTAATGTTTCCCATTGGTCTTCAATTGTTTTGGCACCTTTTGTAGACAAAAAGGGGGACCTTTTGTTGTCATTTTCTCTTGGAATCTTTGCAATTGCTCTTCATTTTACCTTGTAAAAACCAGCTGTTTTAGCACAAAATATCGTCCTACTACATTTGTTTCAAACTCCCTTTGTTGAGAAAAGTTTGTCCTCAAACTTTCGCGGTTAAAAACATGGTATAACAAAAGACGATTTCAAAAACAAATACAATTTTGAGGAAAAATGTAGTGTAGATGTTAAAGAGGGTAAACAACAAGAACCATCCCAACCCGAGAACACACAAAGACGTACTTGGGACCTAATTCTAAACCGAGAACACACAAAGACGGACTTAGAATCGCCTTGTTAGCCAACACCCTAGAACACCAAGGACCACCATTTCCCAAGATCGTCTTGGTTTAAGAAAACGCAAGAGCCAAGCTCGATACCATTTTGAAGTAAAACGAGAGTGTGGTCCTTAATCAGCCCAAAATAGGCAAAAAACGCAAAGAAAGACGACAACAATTGCAAGGAAATTTAAGACCTTTGAAAATGATGCCAAAATTAACATAAAAATAGACCTAAAACCGGGCTAGGGATAGGACGGTCCTTAAACGTTTGGGTTATCATCACCCTCACATTAGCATGAGCAAATGATAAAGGTATGAAGAGCCACGACCTAAAAACAACAAACCCAACATACGACACAAAACAGGAACAAAATGTCAAATCGAACGATCGACGGATTTGTTTAAACTTATTTGAGACAATTTTGTTTTTGTGTATTTGTATTGTTTTTCGGTTTGGATTGTTTTGTGAGGTTTTATTTGAAACATAAAATGAAAGATATGACTTAAACAAGATTACAAAGCATGTTTAAGCCTAGGATAATACTCTTCCAAAGCACTAAGCAAATGGAAAGAGTCATCTCCAAGCACTAAGCAAAGGAGGTTGTTCTAGCACTAAGCAAAGAACTAAACAAGGGTTTTTCAAAAACCTCTTAAATTCATTTTCATAATCTTCAAATCTGAAATTATTACAAGTGATAGGTGCTCTTTAAATAGAGGCTCAAATTACATCCAAACCATCCATCTAAAAGCAAATCTAAAGGCTACAAATTAAAGAGCAAATGGACAAAAGTACAAGTTGAATTTTTACACCTAAAACTAATCTTGTGAGCCAAAAAGGACGCTGATGGCAGCAGCTATTGATGACAAAAATCAGCAGCTTTGGATGTGCTTGGCAGCTTGTAATGTTTCTCATTGGTCTTCAATTGTTTTGGCACCTTTAGGAGACAAAAAGGGGGACCTTTTGTTGTCATTTTCTCTTGGAATCTTTGCAATTGCTCTTCATTTTACCTTGTAAAAACCAGCTGTTTTAGCACAAAATATCGTCCTACTACATTTGTTCCACCTTACTCTGTCGAGTAAGGGTGTGTTGCGTTTTAAAATAGTTTCTGACCTGTTGGGTACTCGATCGAGTAACTTTGATACTCGATCGAGTAGGGGGCACTCGATCGAGTACCTCAGCTACTCGATCGAGTAGCCGGTTTACGGGGTGATGATTTGTCGGGTTTTTTTAATAATGCGATTAAGTATATAATTACTTCCGTCACTTTTCGTTAAACACTTTTATAAACCTAATCACTTTCAAAGAGAAAACAAACTACGTTCTTCGCATCAATCGCATTGTTGGCAAATCCCGGAGCTTGGAAGGTCGGATTTCACCTTTCTTTATACCTTTGTGATCCTTGCGTCGAGGGTAAGATCTACGTACCGTTTTTATAGTATTTCGTTAAAGTTGGTTAAACCCTAATATTGGAATTTGGGGGTTTTATTGTGTTTCGTGATTGGTAGTGATTATATGTTTGTATGTTAGGAGGAGGATTCGTAGAAGAAGCCTTTTGATATCAGCTATGAGATCGTCTGACTGTGTTGCTTTCCAGGTAGGGTTTCCCTACTCAGTATTAGTCCCATAATGTGTTATTGGTGTTTTGTGGTTGTTGAATATTTTCATACTCGTATTGTGACGATTGCTGGATTTGGTTGCTGATAGTAGTTGTGATTGTTTGTATCTATCTGTGTTCTTCGGGGCGCGTCCCTGGCTGAGTGGAGTCACTTGCGAGAGTGGCTTCACGCCCATTATTCGCCTTCTGTGGAACCCGCCACAGAAGGGATGTGCACATTAAGGAATTTGGGTTTATCGCTCGATGGAGATGAGCGGGGATTTGGTGGGTACGGCTGCGGTCCCCCACTGGCGGCGTGGAGTGACCTGTTGCGATGGGCACTCTGGCAGGGCTACACACTTTAGTGTGTAGTCAGGATCGTGGAGTTGGGTTTGGAGTTCGGAGAATATATGTGATGTTTGAGCTGATTGTTTACTGTGTTGTTGGTTTATATAAATTATGTGATTAGTACTGACCCCGTTTATTGTTTTAAAAACTGTGGTGATCCATTCGGGGATGGTGAGAAGTTGTTGAGCAGGTATGAGTCGAGTTACTTGGGATAGCTGGGATGTGCCACCGTCAGACGATAGATTCTTCCGCTGTAGCATGATTAGTTTGATAAACATTTCATTTAGCTGAGTAGACAATTGGTTTTGAGAACTTGTATTCGTATTTTGGTATTTGGTTTTGAATTGTAACCTTTCACTAAAGTTATACTATTTAATTGTGTTTCGTTATTGTCTTATGATTATCATTGCCTCGGGTAACCGAGATGGTAGCATCCTTATACCTGAGTGGTCCTGGTAAAGCACTTGGAGTATGGGGGTGTTACAAAATGGTATCAGAGCGACGATCCTGAAACCTGTAACCAATGAACCTAATGAACATAGGGAGTCAATTAAAATTAACCCGGGGTAAAGGTTGTAGGAGCTAATGCAAAGACTTGGGAGACGTCCTAAAGTCGCGAACTCGCCCTACAATTTTGAACCGGTCACATGGGGGGTATATGTCAAGGTCGTATGTGATGTTTGCTAGTTTGTATACAATGTAACGATATATGTTGTGAATTGTTGGATGTTGGGAGTAGAAGATTGAAGTTGTGAATGAAAGGTTGGTGAAGTATATGAACATGTTGTTTGAATAAGAAGCATGTTGGATGTTTATTATATGGCATTTGATAACATGAAAAAGTTATTTTGTTGATCATATGAAGAGTTGTGTAGAATTGTATGCCTAACTATATTATAATGCTGAATTTAAAAAGTTGTATAGTATGTTGGGATATGTGAGGTAACATGCAGGTAGTATAAACGAGTCAGCATCACTCGATCGAGTAGGGGGCACTCGATCGAGTAGGTGAGGTACTCGGTCGAGTGGGCCTGACTCGATCGAGTGGGTATTTGATGTTTTTATAACCAGAATCGTGTTTTTGGGCACTCGATCGAGTACATAGGGCACTCGATCGAGTTTGATACTCGATCGAGTATGTTAGAGATCAGAAGGTCTGTATGGGGTCTGATGTCGGGGCACTCGATCGAGTATAGCGGGCACTCGATCGAGTAGCCTCTACTCGATTGAGTAGGTTTAGGCACTCGATCGAGTGTGTTCTGGGCAGTCTGTTTTCGTGTTTTGGGGTTATAGTGCGTATGTTTATATCTACCCTTTCTTATATAGTTTGAAGATGCCGCCTAAGAGAAACGCCTTGCATGCGAGAGCTGAGAACATGAACATAGATGATATCGTCAAGATGTTGGAGCATCAGGATGCTCTTACGGAGGCCCTAAAGAAAGTGGGAAAGGATAAGGAGGTTGATCACTCCAAGATCAGCCTTTATATAGCGAGGTTTAACCCAAAAGAGTACAAGGGGGCTGGGGAACCAAACCTTCTTGACAACTGGCATCGTGAGATGGAGAACATCTTTGGACTGGTACACACCGTTGTCCGATGAGATGAGAGTGGAACAAGCTGCGTTCTACCTGAGGGAGGCAGCTGGTGAGTGGTGGGATAAGGTAAAGGTGAGTGTTAGAGAGATGTATACGAACCAGGGCTTACCTGCTATACCTTGGGAAGAGTTTCGGAGAGCTATGAGGAAAGAGTTTGTACCTGAGCATGTGAGAAGTAAGCTGAGGGAGGAGTTTGATGGGTTTAGGATGACATCTGATATGTCAGTGGCTGAGTACTACAAGCAGTTTAATGAGAAGTCTAGGTATGCTGAGGACATGGGTTTGAGTGAGGAGAACCTAACGCTGAGATTCGAGAGGGGGTTGACCCCTAATATCATGGATAAGTTACCCGTGGGAGTCCTTACCGATGTTAAGGAAGTTTATGAGAGGGCTGGGAGAGCTAAGAGGTTGGTGGAGATGGCTCAGGAGAGAGTAGTTGAGAAAAGAAAGGCTGAGAGTGAAGGTGGTGGCCAATCTAGTCACAAGAAAGGCAACCACAATCAGGCTAGAGGGTTTTCTTCTGGGTCAGGGTTCAGTGTTGGGGCTTCCTTTGGGCGTGGCCGTGTGAGTGGTAGTGGTAGTTGGGGGATGACCTATTATGGCTGTGGCGGTATAGGCCACAAGAGACATGAGTGTACGAGTTTACCTGGAGCTTTTCAGAGATCGGCTCAGGGGAGCTATTCTCAGGGGCCGGCACAGAGTTATGCGAGCAACAGACCATCTGGGTCATGGTCTAACCGGGGAAGTCAGAGCTATCAGGGTGGAGGTAACTGCAATGGCGGTAATTCTTATCAGAAACCTGCTACGAACAACAACAACAATCGAGTCAGACCCACTCGACGAGTACCTCACCTACTCGACCACATCAGCCAGTACTGTCCAGGGAGGTAGACAGAAGACCAGTGGAAAGTTGTTCATGATGGACAAGAAAGCAACTGAGGATGATGCACATGTTATCACTCGTACTTTTCTTGTTAATGGTGTTCATACCTTTGTTTTATTTGATTCGGGGGCGTCTCAGTCGTTTGTATCTTCGAGTCATGTTAAACGGTTGGGTTTGAGGGTATATGAGTCTGTAAGTGAGAAAGTTTTTATACCTTCGGGTGAGTCTGTATCATGTGGGAGGTTGTATAGGGATGTACCTATGATAGTTGGGCAAGTTGATCTACCTGTAGACCTGCTAGAGTTTCCTTTTGACGGTTTTGAGATGATAGTCGGGATGGATTGGTTGGGAAAGTATAAAGCTAAGATAAACTGTCATCAAAATAAAGTGTCTTTGAGAGGTCCTAAGGGAGTTAGTGTGTCTTATCGTGGGTTTATGGTCAAACCCAAAGTCAAGTTGATTGCAGCTGTTACCTTGAAGTCCTATCTGAGGAAGGGATGCCCTTTGATCTTGTGCCATGTGAGAGATGACCGGATAGAGAGTCCGACAGTTGATCAGATACCAGTGGTGGGAGAGTTTGCAGATGTTTTTCCAGAGGAGATTCCGGGGTTGCCACCGAAGAGGGAGATAGATTTCACGGTTGAGTTGAAACCAGGGATGGGGTCAATCTCTAAGGCACCATACCATATGGGTCCTAAGGAGATGGAGGAGCTTAGGAAACAGTTGGATGATCTGATAGAGAAATGATACATTAGACCTAGTGTATCGCCGTGGGGAGCACCAGTTCTTTTTGTGAAGAAGAAAGATGGGAGTTTGAGGTTGTGCATAGACTACAGGGAGATGAATCGAGTGACAGTGAAGAACAAGTACCCTTTGCCAAGGATAGATAACCTGTTTGATCAGTTGAGTGGTGCAAAGTATTTTCCAAGATTGATTTGAGGTCGGGGTACCATCAGGTGAAAATTAGAGAGGTGGACATACCAAAGACAGCTTTCACGTCGAGGTATGGCCATTATGAGTATGTGGTGATGCCGTTTGGGTTATCTAATGCACCAGCTGTGTTTATGGATTTGATGAACAGAATCTTCAGACAGTTTTTGGACAAGTTTGTGGTGGTGTTTATCGATGACATCTTAGTCTACTCCAAGACTAAGGAGGAGCATGAGGAGCATCTGAGGATTGTGTTGCAGACTTTGAGGGAGCATGAGTTATATGCTAAGCTATCCAAGTGTGATTTCTGGTTAGAGAAAGTTGCTTTTCTGGGGCATGTGATCTCTAAGGATGGGGTAGCTGTGGATCCGGCAAAGATTGAGGCAGTGACAAAGTGGGAAGCACCAAAGAACGTTGCTGAGATCAGGATTTTCTTGGGTTTAGCTGGATACTACAGACGATTCGTGAAAGATTTCTCCAATATTGTTAGACCTATGACAGCGTTGATGAGGAAAGAGAACAGGTTTCGTTGGGATGAGAGTTGTGAGACGGCGTTCCAAACACTAAAAGAGCGTTTGACCACAGCTCCTATCTTAGCATTGCCTGAAGGGATCGAGAACTTTGAGGTGTATATAGATGCCTCAAAGAACGGGTTGGGATGTGTGTTGATGCAGAACGGTAAGGTGATTACCTATGCTTCTAGGCAATTGAAGCCGTATGAGGAGAACTACCCTACACATGATCTGGAGTTGGGTGCAGTGGTGTTTGCTCTCAAGATATGGAGACATTACCTTTATGGGGCGACCTTTAAGGTATTTTTGGATCAAAAGAGTCTCAAGTACATCTTCACTCAAAAGGAGTTGAACATGAGACAGAGGAGGTGGATGGAGCTGATTGGCGATTATGACATGGATATTATCTACCATGAAGGGAAAGCCAATGTTGTTGCAGATGCTTTGAGTAGGAAGAGTGTACATTCTTTGTGTACAGCTCTATCTTTGATGAGGTTGAGAGATCAGGTGGGGAGGTTTGCTATACATATGATGCAGAGAGGGGATGCCATGAGAGATTTGGCAGTTCAGCCTGATCTTTATGGTGATATTCGAGGTAAACATGCGTTGATCTTAAGATGATAAAGTGGACAGCTGGAGTTGAGAAAGGGACAGTGTCTCGATTCTCTATTCATACAGATGGTAGTTTGAGGTTTGATGGTAGGTGGTGTGTCCCTAATGATGAGGAGCTGAAAAGGACAATCATGACAGAGGCACATTGTTCACCGTATTCAGTACATCCAGGTGGTGACAAGCTGTACAAGGATTTAAAGAACACGTTTTGGTGGCCTGGGATGAAGAAAGAAACAGCTGAGTTTGTGGCCCGTTGTTTGACATGCCAGAGAGTTAAAGGGGAACAACGACGACCACAAGGTAAGATTAAGTCTTTAGAGGTACCTGAGTGGTAGTGGGAATCCATTTCTATGGATTTTATCGTGGGTTTGCCAAAGAGTCAACAGGGTAACAACATGATATGGGTGATAGTGGATCGACTGACCAAGTCAACCCACTTTGTGCCAATGAAAGATACATGGACTAAAGCACAATTAGCTATGGCTTATCGGAAGAATGTGCTTAAGTTACATGGAGTTCCTAAGGACATAGTATCTGACAGAGATGCGAGATTTATCTCAAGGTTTTGGAAAAAGTTGCAGGAATCTTTGGGAACAACTTTGAAGATGAGTACAGCATTTCATCCTGCGACAGACGGTCAGACTGAGAGAACGATCAAGACTCTTGAGGATATGCTACAAGCTTGTGTGATGGACTTTGGTGATAGCTGGGAACAGAGGTTGGATTTGATAGAGTTTTCTTACAACAACAGCTATCACACTAGTATTGGTATGGCACCGTTTGAGGCTTTATATGGGAGGAGATGTAGGAGTCCGATTTGTTGGGACGACAGTGATGAGGCAGTGGTTCTAGGACCAGAGATGGTGCATGAGATGGTTGAACAGATTAAGATGATCATGGAATGGATGAGAGCAGCTCAGGATAGGCAAAAGAGTTATGCAGATCTACATCACCGGGATATAGAGTTTCAGGTTGGGGACAAGGTTCTTCTGAAAGTGTCTCCTATGTGTGGGGTTATGAGATTTGGGAAGAAAGGCAAGCTGAGTCAGAAGTTCATCGGGCCTTATGAGATCTTAGAGCGGGTTGGAGAGGTTGCATATCATCTGGCTTTACTAGCTGCGTTAGAGAGAGTGCATAATGTGTTCCATGTATCTCAGCTGCGGAAGTATGTGAGTGACCCGTCACATGTGTTAGAGGCAGAGAGCTTAGAGCTAGATGAGTCATTGTCATATCTTGAGGTACCTAAGCAGATTCTTTACCGGAAGGTTAGGAAGACTAGGAGTGGTGAGACAGTTTTGCTTAAGATCCTTTGGTCTAACCACGAGACTGAGGAAGCTACATGGGAGGCAGAGGAGGCCATAAGAGAGCGTTACCCTTTCCTTTTTGACCAGGTATGTATGGTTACGGGGACGTAACCTTGTTTCTTTTAGGGGGATAGGAGATGATCGCGAAGAGTTTTTAGGAATTTTTATACCTTTTTATGTTGTGTCGGTATGTTTGTTGTGGTTGAGTCAGGTTGAGTTTGGGTTAGTAACATGTTGTATGTTGAGTTTTGTTTTGGTTGTTGAGTCGGGAGTGTGGTAGTGTGTGTCTTTGTTTTGTTGTGGCTTGAACTTCAGGGACGAAGTTCTTTTTAAGGAGGAAAGACTGTAATACTACGGTTTTATGAGTCTCTGGGTACTCTATCGAGTGGGCCTTACTCTGTCGAGTAAGGGTGTGTTGCATTTTAAAATAGTTTTCGACACATTGGGTACTCGATCGAGTAACCTTGATACTCGATCGAGTAGGGGCACTCGATCGAGTACCTCACCTACTCGATCGAGTAGCGGTTTCTGGGTGATGATTTGTCGGGTTTTGTTAATAATGCGATTAAGTATATAATTACTTCCGTCACTTTTCGTTACACACTTTTATAAACCTAATCACTTTCAAAGAGAAAACAAACTACATTCTTCGCATCAATCGCATTGTTGGCAAATCCCGGAGCTTGGAAGGTCGGATTTCACCTTTCTTTATACCTTTGTGATCCTTGCGTCGAGGGTAAGATCTACGTACCGTTTTTATAGTATTTCGTTAAAGTTAGTTAAACCCTAATATTGGGATTTGGGGGTTTTGTTGTGTTTCGTGATTGGTAGTGATTATATGTTTGTATGTTAGGAGGAGGATTCGTAGAAGAAGCCTTTTGATATCATTGTGAGATCGTCTGACTGTGTTGCTTTCCAGGTAGGGTTTCCCTACTCAGTATTAGTCCCATAATGTGTTGTTGGTGTTTTGTGGTTGTTGAATATTTTCATACTCGTATTGTGACGATTGCTGGATTTGGTTGCTGATAGTAGTTGTGATTGTTTGTATCTGTCTGTGTTCTTCGGGGCGTGTCCTTGGCTGAATGGAGTCACTTGCGGGAGTGGCTTCACGCCCATTATTCGCCTTCTGTGGAACCCGCCACAGAAGGGATGTGCACATTAAGGAATTTGGGTTTATCGCTCGATGGAGATGAGCGGGGATTTGGTGGGTACGGCCGTTCCCCCAGCTGGCGCGTGGAGTAACTTGTTGCGATGGGCACTCAGCGGGGCTACACACTTTAGTGTGTAGTCGGGATTGTGGAGTTGGGTTTGGAGTTCGGAGAATATCCGTGATGTTTGAGTGATTGTTTCATTGTGTTGTTGGTTTATATAAATTGTGTGATTAGTATCGACCCGTTTATTGTTTTAAAATCGTGGTGATCCATTCGGGATGGTGAGCAGTTGTTGAGCAGGTATGAGTCGAGTTACATGGGATAGCTGGGATGTGCCACCGTCGACGATAGAGCCTTTTTGTTGTAGCATGATTAGTTTGATAAACATTTCATTTAGCTGAGTAGACAATTGGTTTTGAGAACTTGTATTCGTATTTTGGTATTTGGTTTTGAATTGTAACCTTTCACTAAAGTTATACTATTTAATTGTGTTTCATTATTGTCTTATGATTATCATTACCTCGGGTAACCGAGATGGTAGCATCCTTATACCTGAGTGGTCCTGGTAAGGCACTTGGAGTATGGGGGTGTTACAACTTTTCACTCACAACTCATCCACATTCTCTTTATTACTCCCCCTTATCACTCCACTTGGTTCAACACAAGGTCACCATAGCCATCAAAGCATCTCCTAACCTATCAATTAGGCAACCTCAAATTCCTCCAAGATCACATTACCACTATTCTCAATTGACAACATATCAACAACAACACTTCCTCAACAAAAACAACCAACCATCAATTCACAAGACAAGTCAAAACAATCCAACTCCCAACAACAAGTATGCCAAGCACTAGTATCAAAGTAGGCTTCCAAATCTCCCTCCTAGTCTTGGCACACTACTAGCCTACCCTTCCAGCCTTCTAGAGCTCCACCACTTATGTCACCAACACTAAATTGAAGTAGTCATGTATGTGACATGATTTCAAGGCTTCAAAGAGTCAAAAAGGTTTTTCAATTTTTTTTCCCTAATTCTCTCATTTTGCCTAAACCGCCCTCTCGGGTTTTCGGTTTAGCTCTTTTCCTCACCTCTACTCTCGTGGCTCGCACTCTTTTTTTTATTTTGCCCGGAGTGCCCTTTCGGGTTTTCACTCGGCCTCAGCCACTTTCCCACTTTTGCCTAGATTGTCCTTTCGGGTTTTCATCCTAGCCTGGTTTTTCTTTTTTTTTTCTTTCGTTTCCTTTTTTTTGAATTGAAATACGATGCATGAAATGAATATATTATAATATATACATGATGTTACCAACTCATGCCCACCCCACACTTAAATCTTCACTTTGTCCCCAAAGTGTGAGGTGAATACCCTAAACCCGTTCAAGAGTGTGAGCTTGAGGCACCTCCACTTCCCGGAGGTCCTCCCCTTCTTCTTGATTCTCTTCTTCTTCGAAATCTTGCCATTTCGGCTCTCGTTTCATCCATTTGAGTCTCACCATAGCCTTGGTATTGGGTGGGAAATTGTTGCATGTGTTGAGCATTCATGGCCGCCACCATATCAAAAGTTGCGTTTTGGACATAACGCACTTCTTCCATATCCTCTTGGTAGTGGTGGTAGCGGTTCTTGGTGATTCCCCACCGGGCATTCTCCGTGAGTTGAATTTGAGAGAGAGTGGACTCAAGGTTTGTTACACGGTTTGAGATATCCGATTGCCATGTTTGGAAAGCCGGGTAGTTGAATTGTGGTGCCATGAAGGGATATTGTTGTGGTGGTTCTTGTGGCATGTGAGGTGGAGTGAAGTGGGGTTCTTCAAAAGGATCATTTGGCATTGGTTCATCAAATGGTGCATCAACATGTGGCATGTCACCATAAGTTAGAGCTCCCCCCCCCCCCCCCATTGTGGTTGCTTTCCACCTCCCTCATTATCGGGTTCAACTACATGGGATCTATCAACCCAAAGGTCCACAAACTCGTCATCGAGGGGCAAGTAAAAGTCTTGTACACTCCCCCAACCCATGGGTGAGTTGGGGGGACGGGGTAAGTACATGTAATACTTGTAGTTTTTCCCACCCATACACCAAATCACCAAGGGGGCGATTTGGTCCATGACCTCAAGCATGTTTGCTTTTGTCAAGAATTTGTAGTCCATGAGGCAACTACCTTCAAGTTCATAAGCATTAGGTGGAAATGGTACACCCGTTTTTGCCACAATCATCTCAATAATACCCCCGATAAAAATGGTTCCCTTTGGTTCTTTTTGTAACTGAAGGCAACCTCTCACAAACAAATCAACCCAATCCAGTATCCCCCTCCCCTCCGGGGTCATGGACCAAAGGCATTGTAGTTGGAGGTAGTTCATCTTGGTGGGTTTGGTCATGACCAAAAAGTTTGTGTTAATGTGACGGCTCAAGATGCGCAAAATGGGGGTGGGGAAGGGTGGTGTTCTTGGAATTTCCGTGCCTCACATCCCCCGTTATATTGTTCCAAAATTCACTCAATTTCTTTTTGTCGGTGGGTTCATTTATGGGGACTTTAGTGATATGGAGGGCCTCCCTCACTTGGTCATAGGTAATTGTGTGGACAAGTCGACATGCCCGGAACTTGATTCCCGGGGTTTTATCCCTCCCCAACTTCACTTTCTCCAAGGAGGAGAGAAATTCAAGGGTAACACCTCTTCGGGTGTGGGCGGCTTGTCCAATAAGAGATTCTAGCCCGACCTTTTCTAGGAGCATTCGGGTCATGGGAAGCATTCCCAACCCGGTAAGAACATTTTGATCAAGAAATTTGGTTTATGATACGGTTGACACCGATGCAAACTTTTTCCAATTTTGGAGGGCTTTGTCTCGGAGGCCCTCCTTTCCCGAGTACTCATTGTCATAAAAAGCCGAGGCTCCCTTGGGTCCTTGTGAGGAGGAAGCCTCAGAAGCTTTACCTTTTCCCATGGTATAACAATTTTTCAGAAAAACACAAGTTTGGAAAGGATTTTTGGGTGAGGCAAAAGAACAAACACCTAATATGCACTAAAAGGATGATGTGCTAATTAGTTGTTTGTTGAATGTAAAACACCTCACAAGTTAGAAAATTGTTTATGGACGAAGAACAACACAGTTAAACAACCAAATTTCGACTTGAACTAAGCAAATTTTGAAATTAAGTTAACTTTGAATGATAAGAATAAGAATAAGGTTTATACCTCCATTTTGATTCTTCTTTGTGTTGTTGGATGATGAAGGTTACCCAAGAATGCTCAAATTTGTCCCTATAATCCAATTACAAACCCAAAATATTCAAATCTTGAATCAACTAAACCCTAGGACGATTTCTTGAGCTGAAACTGTGCGATTTTTCTGCAATTTCTCGCCCAAAATTGATGTTGGGTGATGAAAGTTGATGATTCCTTGTAAAAGAATGCTTGAATTTGATGTTTTATGAAGGATTTGATGATTGATTTTGAGTGGGTTAGGTTTAGGATGAAGAGAGAGGTTGAATGTTAAAAGAATTGGGGAAGAATAATGAAGAGTGTCGAAGGAATCTCGCTGAAATTGGACATTCTCAGATTTCTCGCACGGTGCGAGATTTAGACTTGGAAAACTCGCACGGTGCGAGTTCGCTGCTGGATTCGCACTCTTTGTCGCTTAATTCTTCAATCTAGCCAATTCTTTTATACACATTTCTTCCTTCCTTTCTTCACATATGCCCTTGAGTTGGTATCCTATACACTAACATACACATTAAAACATTCTAACATGCTAAAAACATTAATAAAAATGCAAGTGAATTAATTTATAATGCAATAATTAAAGGATGCAATTAATTAAAACATGCAAAATGCAATTAAAACGATGAAATGCGGAATTAAATATGCAAGGGAAGAAATATTTACAAATTTTTGCCGTTTATTTAACGTCAATGGCTCGACAAAGTTGCATCTTCATTAATTTGCATAAATTGGGTCAACAAGGTGGAGTGTTCCCACTTCACCCATTTCAATTCCTTCATGATATTGCTTAAGTCTTTGACCGTTCACTTTCAAAACTTTCACGGACTTTAAGCATTTGATCTCGATTGCTCCATATGGAAAAACACAAACAACTTCATATGGTCCCATCCATCTAGACCTCAATTTCCCAGAGAAAAGTCTAAGCCTATTTTGAAAAAGTAAGACTTTCTCTCCCACTTGAAACACTCTTCTAGAAATCATGTTGTCATGCCATGCTCTTGTTCTTGCCGTGCGATATGCCCACAAAGCATCATCCAACCCCAAACTCCAATCCTTGCGGTCGGGATTCACCGTCTTTTCAAGGATAGCCTTTATCTCCTTATTAGAAACCTCGGCTTGACCGTTGGTTTGAGGGTGATAGGCGGTGGATACCATGTGAATTACCCCATACTTTTTTAGTAGAGCTCCAATGGCTTTGTTGCAAAAGTGAGTTCCACGGTCATTTATCAAGGCCTTTGGGAAACCAAATCGAGAAAAGATGTTGGTTTTGATGAATTCTCTAACTACCTTTGCATCATCGGTCTTGGTGACTTTAGCCTCCACCCACTTGGAGACGTAGTTCACCGCCAAAAGTATATAAATGTTACCACAAGATGCGGGAAATGGTCCCATGAAATCAATACCCCACACATCAAATATTTCACAATAGATCATGGGTGTTTGTGGCATTTCTCCTCTTCTTGAAATGTTGCCAACTCTTTGGCATCTATCACATGTCTTCACCATAGCGTGAGCATTCCGGAATAGTGTGGGCCAAAATAAACCGCTTTCCAAAACTTTCCTAGTCGTTTTCTTGGCTCCAAAATGCCCACCACAAGCATATTCGTGACAAAATTTAAGAATTGGAATGATTTAGGTATCCGGGACACATCTCCTAATGACTTGGTCAGCACAAAACTTCCAAAGGTATGGGTCATCCCACACATAATATTTAGCATCACTCTTGATCTTATCCCGTTGGGAGCGAGAAAGACCCTTTGGAAACTCTTGTAAGACCAAGAAGTTGACTATATGGGCATACCATGGCTCAATGGAAGACAATGCTAGAAGTGTGTCATCCGGAAAGGAGGCTTGTATTGGGGATTCCAAGACATCTTGAGGCTTCTCTTGCACAATTCTACTTAGGTGATCCGCCACCGTGTTAGTTGTGCCCTTCTTGTCTTTGAGCTCAACGTCAAACTCACTCAAGAGTAATACCCATCGCATCAAACGGGGCTTGGATTCCTTCTTTTTCACTAAATGCCTTAAGGCGGCATGATCCGTGAAGATGATGACCTTGGCTCCAAGAATATAAGGTCGAAATTTCTCCAAAGCAAACACTACCGCAAGGAATTCTTTATCGGTAGTGGTATAGTTTCTTTGAGCCTCATTCATCATTGTCGACGCATATTGAATAACATGAGGTGCTCTTCCTACCCTTTGGCCAAGTACCGCGCCAAGGGCATAATTACTTGCGTCCGACATTATCTCAAATGGTTCATTCCAATTGGGAGGTTGAATTATAGGTGCCGTAATAAGCTTCTCCTTGATCATATCAAAAGCTTCCTTGCATTCTTCACTCATGATAAATTCACAATCCTTTTGAAGTAGCTTGCATAAAGGAGCGGCAATCTTGGAGAAATCCTTGATAAAACGCCGGTAGAACCCGGCGTGACCTAAGAAAGATCTCACTTCACGCACATAAGTAGGATAAGGCAAGGTGCGAATGGTATCGACCTCGGCCTTATCAACCTCAATCCCCCTAGAGTAGACCACATGTCCCAATACTATTCCTTCATCAACTATGAAATGACATTTCTCATGGTTGAGAACGAGGTTGGTATCAATACATCTTTGCAAGACCCAAGTGAGATGACTCAAACAATCCTCAAAAGATTGGCCATGGACGGTAAAATCGTCCATAAATATTTCAATAAAGTCCTCCACATGATCCGAAAAGATGCTCATCATGCACCTTTGGAACGTTCCCGGTGCGTTACAAATACCGAAAGGCATCTTTCTATAGGCAAACGTTCCAAAGGGACATGTGAAAGTTGTTTTTGTTTGGTCCTCGGGTGCAATTGGAATTTGAAAGTAACCCGAGTAGCCATCCAAAAAACAATAAAAAGCTTTTCCCGCTAATCTCTACAACATTTGATCCATGAAGGGAAGCAGGAAGTGATCTTTTCGGGTCACGGCATTGAGCCTACGGTAGTCGATACATACTCGCACCCATTTTGAACTCGAGTGGGAATCAAAACACCTTCATGATTCTCGACTACCGTTAGCCCGGATTTCTTTGGGACAACTTGGGTTAGACTAACCCATTGACTATCGGAGATAGGATAGATAATACCTACATGAAGGAGTTTGAGTACCTCCTTCTTCACAACATCCATCATTGGTGGGTTCAAATGCCTTTGTGGTTGGCGAACGGGCTTTGCTTCATCTTCAAGAAGGATCCGGTGCATGCATAAAGTGGGACTAATGCCTTTGATGTCGGCCATTGTCCACCCAATTGCTTCCTTGTGTTGCTTAAGAACTCGGATGAGAGCCTCTTCTTGCTCCCTAGAAAGCTTGCTTGAAATAATTACCGGTAAAGTTTCTTCATCTCCTAGAAAAGCATACTTCAAGTGGCTTGCTAGGGGCTTCATTTCAACAATAGGAGCCTTGACAATAGAAGGAACGGGTTTCTCCTTCCGTAGCTCTTCTAACAATTTGGAAGAAAGGAAGCAAAATTCCTGGACAGGGGCAAACTCGCACGGTGCGAGTTCTGGGCTCTGAAAACTCGCACGGTGCGAGTTCTCTGCTGCCTTCCGGATTTCTTCCTTTTCTTCCCACTCTTCTATTGGCGGATTTTCCTCTAATTCTTTGATTGTTTCCTGCAAATTACAAGACAAAGCATACCCCATATCTTCTCCAACCAATCCATTAGTCAAAACAACATCTAATGTGTCAATCTTACGTACACAATTCATACACGGTTTGCACAATTGGTTCAAAAATTTCAAGAAAACACAAAGAGGAAGTCTCGGTTGGGTATTTCATTGCCTCATGTGTGCTATACTCAATATTTTTCCCTTCAAATTCCATTGTAAGGCGTCCACTAGACACATCAATCTTGGTGTTGGAAGTTCTCATGAAAGGCCTTCCCAACAAAATGGGAGTGGAGCCTTTCTCGGGTTCCATTTCAATTACATAGAAGTCGGCGGGGAAAAGCATATCCCCCACCTTCACCAAGACATCTTCAACAATTCCCTTAGGGTAGATATTGGACCTATCGGCCAAAGAAATGATTGTACGAGTCGGTTTCAAAGGTCCTAACTTGAGAGACTCATAAAGGTAAGTGGGCAAGACATTAATAAATGCACCTAAATCAAGCATAGCATGTTGACAATCCAAGTCACCAATTTTACAAGGGATGGTGAACATGCCCGGATCACTACATTTTTGTGGCAAACGTTTTTGAAACATTGCCGACACATGTTCACTAGCCCTTACGTTTTTCATGCTTTTTGCCTTCTTGGTCCTCTTAGTAATGCACAACTCTTTCAAAAACTTTGCATGCTTGGGCACACTACTAAGAAGATCAAGAAATGGAATATTTACCTCCACTTTACGAATGATATCGTAAAGGTTTGAAGTCTTCTTGTCAATTATCCTTGTGTCATTCAAAGCACTTGGAAATGGAGCTTGTGGCTCGTATTCCGGAAGCGGTTCATTGATCCTTACTTGTTGAGGTGTAGATGCTTCCCCATGTTCCACTACCACTTCAATTTCATCTTCAACTACATCCTCCACTTCATGAACAATAGGAAGTGGTCTTGATTTCTTAGGAGCCTTGGGTGCCTCTACCAACTCTCTACCATTCCTCAAGGAGACCGTTTTTGCTTGTTCTTTGGTGGGTGGAGGAATGGTGTGAGAAGGGAGGCTCCCTCCTTGAGTGGGTTGTGAAGTGAGTGTGTTTAGAATTTGACCAACATGGGTCTCAAGGTTACCAATCCTAGAATCGGTGAGCCGATTTTGTTGAAGCACGGTGGTTTGGAATTCCTTGGTATTTTGTAGCAAGGCTTGGATTTCTTTTTGCAAGATTTGGCTTTCTTTTTGCATTGCCACTTGATTCATAGCAAGTGTCTTCATCATCTCTTCCAAAGAGTTTTGTGATAATTTGCAAGTGATTGGTTTTGATTTTGATTTGGCTTTTGAAATGAGGAATTTGAGGATCCCTTTTGGTTTTGATTTTGATTTCCACCCCAACCCATATTTGGATGAGATTTCCACCCTTCATTGTAAGTTTGGAATATGGGTCAAACTTCCTAAACCCAATAGCCTTCACCGCTTCAATTGCCTCCTCCGTTTGCAAATATGGACACCCATCGGTGGGATGAGTGGGATCATTACAAATACCACAAAATTTTACATGAGATGCACTCCCATTCCCTTTTTCAAGTTCCTTAACCAAATTGGTAAGAAAATCCACTTTTTCCTCCATATGGTTGGAGCTTTGCCTTGAAGAATATACCCTACTTGCCTTCCTAATTCTCCTCCCGAAATTCCTAGAGCTTCCTACCAATCTTTCAATCAACTCATTTGCTTCTTGGACCTACATGTATTCAATCCCTCTTTGCGTAGCGGCTTTAATCATCCTAGCATCATCCTCAAGGAGACCACCACAAAATTTCAAGAGTAGGTCGTGGTCGGTATACCCATGGTATGGGCAACTAGCAAGAAGTTTTTTGAACCTCTTCCAATACTCATACAAGTTCTCCCCATCCATTTGTTCAACATTACTTATTTCTTTCTTCAATTGAGAGGAGAGACTAGCGGAAAAATACTTCTTTAAGAAAGCCCTCTTCATTTGATTCCAAGTATTGATGCTTCCGGTGGGGAAATAGTAAAGCCAATCGTTTGCCGCGTCCTTGAGTGAAAAAGGGAAGGCTCTTAGTTGAAGTTGCTCATCGGTAACCCCATTAGGCTTCATGCTTGAGCAAACCACATGAAATTTGTTTAGATGCTTATTGGGATCTTCCGTGCTAAGTCCATGGAATTGGGGCAATTGGTGGATGAGCCCGGACTTGAGTTCAAAGGTGGCATTTTCCGACAAGGCCGGAAAGGAGATACACAAGGGCACTTGTGTAAGGTCTGGGGCGGTAAGTTCTTTGATGGTTCTAGGCCTTGGTGGATTCTCCTCATCACGATCACCCATGATGATTCTTATGGGTTGTGGCTCGGTTTTAAAAGAAATGATGTTATCTTCCTCTTGGTTTTGTTGAGTCACGGGATTAATTTCTTCAATAACCGGGGTGTCTCTTCTAATACCTCCTCCTATCCAAGCAAGTGATCTTTTAATCTCCGGGTTGAATGGAAAAAGTGGTTCACTTGAATTCCTAGTATTGACCATAAACAGTTCTACACAAGAGCACACAATCAAAAAGGTTCACACAAGTAATGAACAAGACACTAACAACAATGAACAAAGATTAACTAACACAACTATTCTAAAAACACCAACAAAAACACTAGCAAAACCGTTACCTTCCTCGGCAACGGCGCCAAAATTTGACACGCCTAAAACGTCGCTATTTAAGACAGCCAAATTAACAATTTATAAACCACAATACGTACTAATTAATACTAATTATAAACTAGAAAAATAGCAAGCAAAGGGATCGAACCCAAGAGAATGGGGGTTTTGCAATGGTGAATTTAAAAGAGCAACTAGAACAATTGTGACAATTAACAACAAGTATGTAAAAAGGGGGGGTTTTTGGTTTGGTTTTCAAGGACAACAAAACAAAATTCAAACAAGAGTAAGCAACAAGTAATCAAACAAGCAAGTTTTGAGATGGAAATTTATCAAATTTAAGAGAAACTTAATCCGACTCAATAAAGTGAGGCGCTTTAGTTAATAAAACCACAAAATCAATCCTTTAATTATATATTATCACCCTATTGTGAAGATAAATCTTCTAAATCTCCTTAATAATGGCCAAATGACAAGGAAATCACACTTAATCAAATAACCCAACTTATCAATTCTACCAAGTAGAAATCATATACATCGGTCAAATTAACAAGAAGATATGAGCACTAGAGATTCAATAGGGGTTATTAGACATAATGAAATCACGATTAATGCCTAATTACAAGTTAATCATTTACTTGCTAATTAAGCCAAGAAGAAATCACATTCATTAGCATAATAACAAGGTGTTACAAAGATGAGATTACAAGGAAATCACACTTAATAATCCCAACAACAATAAATTAAGGAACTTGATTAATTAAGCAACAAGGAAATCACACTTAATTACTCAATGTAAACAAGGTTTCCAAAATTCAAACAATAAACACAAAGGATTAACAATGATAATGAAAATTAAGGAAAGATTAAGTAGTCTTACAACCAAATATTACACCTTTGAGCCGGATTAAGAATAGGAGATTAGTTCTCCATAGTAGATCTAACCCAATCAAAAAGATGAATAGTTCCAAAAATTACAACTTGATTAATTAAAATGAGCAAAAGATGTCTTAACCTAGAGGAAAACATCTTATATATAGCCTAACATAACCTAATAATCATGGGCTTAACATAGGCAAAGCACGTAACACAAAACGGAACCAACCCAGAAAACTCGCACTGTGCGAGTTCTGGGGTCTGGAAACTCGCACGGTGCGAAAAAGGCCCTGGAACGCATTTTTCAATCGTTGCTTGCTTGATCCTTGGAAGGCTTTCTCATGGTATTTCTTCAATGCTTGTTCTTCACCCTTCCTTGGACGCTTCTCTTGGTCTCTTGGCTCTTCATTCTTCACTAGAAATCGTGCTAAATGATAAGGCATTCGGAATTGGTTAAATAACGTGAAAATCGTCAAAAACCGTCACCAAACATTACCAAATGAGCTCCAAATGATGCCAAAACATTTTAGAAATAAGAGCTCATCATCGCGTCACAGCTATGAGTTGTTTCAGAGAACAATGTGCTTGAGAATTACGACGACATCAAGTACCAGCCCAACAAATTGAAAGAAGCAGAGGTTGATGGAGTCATGGTGGATGTTTGGTGGGCATCATCGAATCCAAAGGACCTAAGCAGTATGACTGGAATGCATATCGAACTTTGTTTAAGCTCGTACAAGAATGTGGACTGAAAATACAAGCTATAATGTCATTCCACCAATGTGGTGGAAATGTAGGAGATGCCGTGAGCATCCCACTTCCTCAGTGGTTACTCAGGGTTGGTGACTCGAATCTTGATATCTTTTATACTAATAAAAGCGGGACCAGGAACAAAGAGTATGATACCCTCGGGGTGGATAATGAACCACTGTTCGGAGGACGGACTACTATCCAGGTTAGCTGTTCACTTATTTGTATTCACTTTAGAAAAATCATAACAGTGTTCTATATTGTGAAAGAATATTGGGCAAGATGATTCACTTTTGAATCTGTTTTGGATAATTATTGTGTCGAGATCAGATGTACAGCGATGACATGATGAGCTTCAGAAAAAAATATGAAAGATTTCCTAGATACGGGAATCATTACTGACATTGAGGTTGGCCTTGGTCCTGCTGGGGAGCTGAGATATTTTTCCTATCCCCAAAATCAAGGCTGATCTTACCCCGGCATAGGAGAATTTCAGGTATATTCTTTTACGGTTTTCGTTATTGGAGCATCTCAGTCATTTTTCAACGTTTCGCTCTAATATATGTGCAACTTGATAATCAGTCACATGTTCGAGTTCCTTTTTAGAAATGACCTGAATGGAGGGAATACAAATATACAATGCATAATATAAGTTTGTCAATAATGATTTGCAGTGCTATGACAAATATCTGAGAGAAGATTTCAAAAAAGCTGCATCCGATGCTGGACATAGCGACTGGGAGATGCCAGGGAATTCAGGACAATATAATGACAGGCCAGATGGAACTGTTGAATAATGCTTCAAATAAGTTATTACAATAATAATGTGTTAATATAAAGGTGAGTTATTGATAAGGCTATATAAAGGCCTCTAATTTACTTGTAATATGCATCAAATAATAAACAATTATCTCTTTATATTATTTACTCTCTCCTTTGCCAACAAGTTTGGTATCAAGAGCACTATAGGCAAGAAAGAAATTTTAAGAGTCACGCAGCTCCTCTCTGTCTAACTCAGGTAAGATCAAATAAAAAATTAGTGAGTGAAATATACGGAGTTTTCCCATAAAATAATTTTTAGAGTGTCATGGCTACTAATGGAGTCTCCACCAATTCTCAACCATTCATTCCCAGTTTTGATGGGGATAAATATGAGTTTTGGTCGATTAAAATGAGAACTTTGTTTAAATCTCAAGAGCTATGGGATTTAGTTGAAAATGGTTTTGACGACTCGGATGTTGAACAACAAAGATTGAAAGAAAATAGGAAAAAAAGATGCAAAAGCGCTTTTATTTCTTCAATCATCTGTTCATGAAAATATTTTCTCCAGAATTGCATCAGCAGCAACTTCGAAGGAGGCATGGCAAATTTTAAAAACTGAATTCAAAGGCTCGAATAAGGTAATCGTTGTTAAGCTTCAAACGCTACGCCGCGATTTTGAAACTTTAAATATGCAAAATAATGAGTCCGTGTAGGATTACCTATCTAGAGCTAGTACAATTGTGAATAAAATGAAGTCTTATGGGGAAGATATTTCAAATAAAACAGTGGTTCCAAAATTTTTGAGAAGTCTTACTTCTTCTAAATTTGATTCTATTGTCGCTGCAATTGAAGAAGCTCATGATATGTCAACTTATTCTTTTGATGAATTAATGAGTTCTTTGCAAGCTCATGAAGAACGATTAAATTGTTCAAAAGAAAAGAATGAAGAAAAGGCATTTCAGGTGAAGGGAGAGTCTTCAAAAGAAAATGACAATAATAATTTTGGTGGACGTGGAAACGGTAGAGGTGGTTTCCGCGGTCGAGGTCGTGGCGGTGGCAGAGGCCGTGGCCAACATTTTGGGCAGCGACAACATGGAAAAAAGTCTTCCATTCAATGTCATCATTGTAATAAATTCGGTCACAAAGAAGTGAATTGTTGGATAAAGGCGCAAAATCAAAAACAAAATCAAGCAAATTTTGCGAAAAAGAAGAGGCAGAAACTCTTTTTATGGCACACTTTCATGACAATGCAGTCTCGGGTGATGTCTGGTTTGTTGATAATGGTTGCTCAAACCATATGTCTGGTTCACAGTCTTTGTTCATGGATTTAGACACCTCACAAAAAATCAGAAGTACGGCTTTGTGATGATAAGGTAGTACAAGTCGAAAGTAAAGGTACAATTACTCTTTCCACTAGCTATGGCAAGAAGAAATTAATTCATAATGTGTTGTTTGTGCCTAGTTTAGCTCATAATTTATAGAGTGTGGGGCAGTTGATGTCTAGTGGGTATAAGGTCTTATTTGATTATGATAGCTGCACAATCTTGGATAAGAAATCCAGGCAAACTGTAGTTACTATTAGTATGACCCAAAACAAGATGTTTCCGTTAGACATAAATTGTTTTGAAAAGAAGGTTTTTATGGCTAAGAAGTTATATGAGTCTGATTTATGGTACTTACAATATGGTCACTTGCATGAAAATGGATTAAAACTCCTAAAAAAGATGACATGGTCTTACGGTTGCCAGAGGTTGCTGACCTAGAATTTTGTGAAGAATGTGTCCTTGGGAAGCATAGCAGAAGTTCATTTCCTATTGGGCAATCGTGGAGAGCGTCTAAATGTCTTGAACTAGTGCACGCAAATTTGTGTGGACCAAAGAAAACTCCGTCTATGAATGGAAGCTATTATTTCTTGTTTTTTACTGATGACTATAGCCGAATGAGTTGGGTATATTTCTTAACTTTAAAATCTGATTCTTTTGAAATATTCAAAAAGTTCGAAGTGCTTGTAGAAAAATAGTCAGGAAAGGTCATAAAGATACTTCGTACAGACAGGGGAGGTGCGTTTTGCTCGCAAGAGTTTGATAACTTTTGTGAAGAGCATGGTATTCGTAGGGAGCTTACTGCACCACGCACTCCGCAAAAAAATGGCATTGCTTAATGGAAAAATTGTACTGTTGTTGAAATGGCCAGAAGTATGTTAAAGGCAAAACAACTTCCAAATAAGTTCTA
Source organism: Silene latifolia (assembly GCF_048544455.1). Lineage (NCBI taxonomy): Eukaryota > Viridiplantae > Streptophyta > Magnoliopsida > Caryophyllales > Caryophyllaceae > Silene > Silene latifolia. The sequence continues at coordinate 11,371,471 of NC_133538.1, read as the reverse complement.
GGCAAAAGAAGTTGCTACAGCAGTTTATCTTCTAAATTTATCACCCATAAAAGCAGTTCTTAACAAAACACCTTATGAAGCATGGCGAGGTTCTAAGCCTCGGGTAAGTCATTTAAGGGTTTTTGGCTGTGTAGCCTATGCTTTAATAAAATCCTATCGCCACAAGCTCGATGAAAAATCCGAGAAATGTGTGTTTATTGGTTATAGTATGAAATATAAAGCATATAGGTTATATGATCTGTTAGTGGCAAGATTATTATAAGTAGAGATGTAGTGTTTAATGAAGATGCTAGCTGGCCATAGAACAATACTGATGATAGATCGGTTCTATTTCCCGAAGATGATGAAATTGTAACACCCGCGAATTTTTCATTTTGACATTTATAATTTAACTAACCATTCTATTACTTTATTTTATATTTTTAAATTTCTTAATTTAATTAATTATATTTTAAGCCTAATATTTATAAAATTATAATTTTAAAGCTTAAATTATATAAAAATATATACATTTAGTCGGATAGTAATAATAGTAATATTAATAATTTCCGTCTTAAATTATAGTAGATTTAGGACGTATTTCCGTCTAGCAAAAGACACTCACATTTCTCTTATGAGACTAGATTAATCCGAACCAATCACAAGTCGACATCACATACCTACCTTTTTGCACCTCATTTATATAATTCCTTTTTTTTTTTCACTCTATCTCTCACACTCTCTCATACCCGGTCAACCCCCCTCCCTACTTCCTTTCCTTTTTCGAGTAGCAGCAACAACACACAGTAGCAAACAACAACAATAAAACTCCATTAATCATCCACCTTCAAACCCAGAATTCTCCCTCATTTCTCAACCATTTTAGCTCATTTTTGCGCCATCAGCTTCCCCTTTCCGTCCTTCAACTTTTTAGGTCCTAAGTGGAAGCTGGAGAGAAAATATTGAAGTTGCTGGTGAAAATGCGCTACCAAGATACGATCCTAATGCATATGATCAGATGTTGCTTAATGCTAGGCCAAATGGAGTGAACACAGGGGAGTCTTAAAACAAATAGAGGCCCAGTGCGACACGGAAAAATGAGGCCCCAAAATGAATGCACAAGTATATTATACTTCGAGATTTGTATTGAATTTCATTAATAAAAGCTTATAATACGGTGACCAAAAGCGGAGGCCCGGTTCCCACGCCCGTGGTTTCCCGTGGCCTTAGACACCCCTGAGTGAACAGAGATGGTTTTCCAAAACTTAGGATGTATGGTTTTACATATCTTCATTTGTGCAATCAACTTCTCTATGATGGGAATTTTCAAACATTTAAGACATTTGTGAAGAGGATGCACGCGAATGAGGTAAGAAAATAACTTCCTTGTGAACATTTGCGCAACAAGGTACGACAGGAAAACAACTAAAAAGACAGGTTCTAACATTTTCGCCTTCAATTATGTTCAGGAATACTGCCCAAACTCTGATGAATACGACAGTCGCATCGTCCCACGCGATCTGTCAAAACCGAAGATTCCAATTGAGGTTCTTTTGGAAGCAACTCAGCCTATGGCACCATTCCCCTTTAACAATGAAACAGATATGAAAGTCTAAGACCATCCCCAAGCAAGGTCGTGAAGGAGGTCGTGACCTTGCTTGGGTCACCTTAATCATGATTAAGGGAAAAATTAGCGTGACCCAGGTCGTGGCCAAGGCAAGTAAAGGTCAGTTTGTGACCTTCTCTGGTGACCTCGACCTCTTCCATGACCTGCTAGGTGTCATGTTCTGTTTGGTTACAAGGACACAATTTAGTCTTGTCTGCAAAAGTAGTTGTTACTTTCTCTCAAATGCCTGCAATTTTCCCAAATAAAAGAAATATATGAAGAACTAATTAATAAGAAACTAAATGGAAATTATACAGTAAATCAAAACAATAAAAAATATGAGCATATAAAAAAGAACTATATTTTTAAATTGTCTACTAAATGAGCTTAATTTTGATATATTTTGACTCACTCGTTTTTTTCTATTTCTCAAATACACCATTATATTTTTAATATTTTTATAAATAAGAAAATCAAAACAACCTCAAAACAGAAAAATAAATAAAGATAAATACATGGCTACCTGACGGTGTTGTGAAGGTGATGGTGAAGACGGTGTTGATCGACGACGGTGATGGTAATCGTTCAAGATGACGGTCGTGAGACGTGACGATCTGAATAGGAGATGTTAACAGTGTTTGATTGATTAAGAAATAGAAGATCGATGATGATGAAGTTGAACATCGAGTATGGTGATGCACTGAAGATGGTGATGATGAAGATCGGCTAGGATTTTTTTTTAACTGGGATTCTTTGTATATCTGGGTTGGGGGTAATGATTTGGGAAAAGGGGGATTAATTTTAGAGTTTGGTTTGTTGTGTCTATGTGGTCTGACCACGTCAAATTTAGGTTTTTTTGTTTTTTTTGTTTTTTGTTTTTTGTTTTTGAGTTTGTTTAATACTCCGTATTAAAGCTATCATATTGACTCGATTATTATACGGTTCAAAATAGTAATACGATTATTACATTGAATAGATTTTCGTTAAAATACAACTATAAAATTAAATTAATATTTTTACTAATATCCGAATTAAAGATAAAATATTTATCATCGACTCGTAATTACTATTTTAAAATTAAATTATTTATAAAATTATAAAAATAAAATTAAGTTATATAAATTAAATGATAATTGGGAAAAAAATGAGAAAATCTTTAGTGGGGTGATTATGTGAGAAATGATTGAAATTGTTGGAAAGTGGAAAATGATTGAGTTGATGACCTAGGTCGTGACCTTCTGCTTGGGAGGGTAAAAGTGGGTCAAGGTTAATAAGGTGAGATTAAGAGTAAAACCGGGTCGCGACCTAATTAGCGCGACCTTTGCTTGGGCTTTGCTTAAGAATAAAGTGATGCTTAAGAATAAAAGTGATGCTTAAGAATAAAAGTCGCGCGGACTTTGCTTAAGAATAAAAGTGATGCTTAAGAAAATTAGCGCGACCTAATTAGCGCGACCTTTGCTTAAGAATAAAAGTGATGTAGTACCTATATGCCAATAAATCAACCTTCGAACCCACATCCTGAGACTTCACGAGGTTTCAAATCGTTGTTTTCTATGTAACTGTCGTCGTTTCCAACTGTTGCTTATGATGTTGCTGCTGCGGTTGCTGTTGCTCAAGCTCCTCCAGGCGGCCCCGAGAATTTGGAGGCCCTGTTCCAAATATTAGGTGGAGGCCCTTACGATAAGTGCATCATCGCTAATAACATGTTTGTAATAGTTGTTTTTTTAGGAGATGACCCATTTTTTTTAACACTATTCGTATTTAAGACCGTCTTAACTTAAGACGGTTTTCACCCTGATTAAAATAGAGCTAAAAGTAAAAGAAGGGTGTTCGACGGCAGGAACGAAGCTATGACGAAAAAGTAAGGGGGGCCGGTTTATAAACCTTTCGTATATTTTGCTCTATCATCAGCACTTTGACATAATTATTACTTTGTAGAAACATAACAAATATAAATTATTTTGTTCATTTAGTCATAAAATTTGCACAAATTTTTTTATTTTTATTATAAAAGGGAAGACATGTACGCTAAATAGAAGAAATGCAAAAGGAAAAATGAGGAAAAGTGTTACTAAAAACTTATCATACAAAAAGTATTTTATTTGATTCAATTACTATGTTTGATACAAGCATTTGTTTATGACTATAAAATTAGTTTTTTTTTAAGACACGTTTATCAAAGTTTATTTTAGTAAAATTAAGTCAAATATAGAAAAGATTTTGATAATGGAGATAATTAAGACTATTTAAAAAAAATTGTGAAAAACAAAAGAAAAATAAAATCAGCAAAATGCAGTGGCAAGATTCGAACCGCAGATCTCCAACATCAGTGAAAACCCAACAATAGATTTACCATCTCTGCTAACCTCCATTATGGGTCATGAGTATTGCTGCTAATGTATATTTATCATAAAGGCCACCAGGGCCACGGCCCATTCGGCCAGAACCACACTTCATCTCTGTTCGATGGTCTTATGCAACACGAACAATTTTTTTAAAGTGACAAAGTTTTCAAGTAACTTACACTAAAATGGTGAAAAATGATTAATTAGTTGACTGGGTGTCATCATTCATCAAGTTTCCGAGCCTATAGATATGTACGAGAATGAGGTGGAAAATGGAAATGGAAGGCAAAAAAAATTAATGTAAAAATTACAATACGAAGAATCAAGCCCAAGACCTCCTCCGTAGGACTTCAAAGTTGTTTACTCCTAGGCCCACTACCATTATGTCAAAGGAAAGATATGCTTACATTATAGAATGTTTATACATTAAGTAGAATTGTTTCCAGATAAGGCCCCCAACCCTTTTGGGCCCCCGTTCGATGAACCGAATTGAACAATGTAAGGGCCGCCCTTGTTCCTGCACAATAAAAGAAGAAAAATAAATAAGTTTTCACTCGACTGTGAGCGAGTCAGATAGATCTTTCATGTGTACTACTTGAAGAAAGTAATTTTTCCTAATACTCCCTCCTATTCATTTTAACCTTCCCCTTTCAAAAGGGCACGCAAATTAAGGGTAGGATTATTTTATTGTAAAGTATTGTGGTGGTGTAAGGTAATTGGAGAGAGGGAAGGTATTATTGTGGGGTAAGATGATTAAAATAAGTATTGTTGTTGGGTAAAGTGATTAAAATAAGATAAAGTATGAGTATTGTGGGGTATTGTTGTGGGGTTAGGTGATTAAAATAAGTATAAAAATTTAATAAATAAGGAAAGGGGGAGAGTTATATGAATAGATGAAAAAGGAAAGGGGGAAGGTTAAAATGAATAGGAGGGAGTAACAATTATTGAGTACTATGCTTTTTCATTCTTGATCCTTACTTTTTCAGCAACTTTCAATGTTTTGCATTCTGTTGGGCAACTTAAAATGTCAATCGAGCCATTAAAAAATAACGATGCAGCTATACATATAGAGGTGGCAATCGGGTTAGTCGGGTCGGGTTTGGGTCGGGTCACGTCGGGTCGGGTCATATCGGGTTCGGGTCATATCGGGTCAGCATACCCTTTTGGGTCGAGTCGAGTCGGGTTTGGGTCGTTATCGGGTCGGGTCATTTCGGGTCGAATGGTGTATCGGGTCGGGTTTGGGTCGGGTCATTATCGGGTCCGGTAACTTAATCGCATTACTATAATTTTTTACCATTAAATTTATTTTTTAACCTATTATTTGGTTTAATTAATTCATTACTAAGTCAAACATATCAATCTAAACACAAAATCACTTACATTTTGATCAAAATTAAGCTTATTAATTATCGGGTCATCAATTTAATCGGGTCAATATCGGGTCGGGTCTGGGTCGAGTTCGGGTCAATGATAATCGGGTCGTGTCGGGTTACGGGTCGTCATCGGATCGGGTCGGGTCGGTTTCGGGTCACAATATTTTCGGGTTCGGGTCGGGTCGGGTTTGCTCGGGTTCGGGTCGGGTCACTCGGGTCGGGTCAGACTTGTCAGCTCTATATACATATGACGAACAACCTCAAAAGCTGGGGGTGCACTTTTCAACAAAGATGATCTACCTGTATAGAATAATAGTGAGTCTCTCTTAAGGCGGGTCAAATACATGTCACTTGTGTATATACGAATGCATAGAGAAAAATAATATATTTGTCTTATATACATAAGTGGTATGATACTTGACCTATCTTAAGTTTAAGAGTTTGAAAATCACATGATTTTCCAACTCCCCAATAATGGAGGAATTGAATTACCTAGCCCCTCCTAGGTAGTTCTAAACTCCTGTGTTAATTAAATTCCTATGTAGGTAACCAAACGGATTTGATAAATTCACGTGAATTTCATGCTGGAATTTAATTCCCATGAATTCGATATTCCTATGGAGTTGTATTCCTGCGGGCAACCAAATGAGGCCTAAGACTGATAGTGCCGTCCTAAATGAGAATTTGTTTAAAGAATATACGCAATGAAAATTTGATTTGAACAATCAATCAATGTATATATATAAAAGAAGCTTTTTTCAGGCATCTTGAGAAGCTCCAACTTTTCTAAAACACTTATATAAATAAAATATTTTCAATAGTTATTAATTAAAAATTATTTATTAAAATAAACACAGTATTGTGAAAAGATATAAATTCAGCCCAACAGAAAATGCAAAAAATAACTTATATATAAAAAATTGTTGTCCTGCGTGGTTGTACTTCTTTACAAGAATTCCTCTTACATTACAAGTCTACATCCTCTTCAATATGAAGGAAACAAGCATATTTGACTATTTAAACCACTCTGATTACAATTACATACCATTGTTTTGTTTTCACCCATTATTTGCTTAACTTGATTGACAATTGATTATCGTAAATGTTAATTGGTTGTTTCTCTTTCATTATTTTGATAGAATATTTTGGTTATTTCAGGGACTATGACAAAGAAATTGGATTCCTTTATGGTGGATTAAAGGTAAGCTAAAATTTTAATAATCAAGCACTCTAACTATTAACGTAATAATGTCTAATGTCGATCTACTTTTTTTTTCCATTACACATTTACAGTACTCCCACCATTCTTATATTATTCTCAACTTTGTTTTTGTTTTGTTAATGATCCTATAGAGTATGTATTAAATTTCATATTTATACTTTTAAGGCTTTATTTTTCTTATGAATTAACGTCGTCGTATTAATTGTAAAATCTTAATATTACTTTCTCTTTCTTATATTTGGAGGAAGCATCGCAGATAAATAGTGTTTTGTTTAAACACAAATTCTTGTTTACGTCCATTGTAAACAGGAATAATACTACGGAGGTATAAATCCATCCAAACCAACGTTTTTTTTGGGAGTGATATGTTTTCCACCCCTTCGTTACAACTTACAACGGTTATAAACAAGACTTACTGTTGTTTAAACAACGTAACAAAAATAGTGTTTTACTTTTGGTGTTTTTAAAAAGAAAATTGGATTCTTGAAAAATACCTCTTTTAAAAATCAGTAGGTCTCATGACACCTCACCCCATCATGTGAGACTGTGAGAGATCTCTTAATAACGCTATTAAGAGACCGTCTTTCTGAAATTTTTATGTATAAAATTATATATAGAATTAATTAATACACAAATTAAAGGTGGAAAGAAGAAGAATATGAATATAATTTTATGGGTAATGCTAAATACAAACCACTGGGTTGTATTTAAGCAATAAATACCTTCTAATTTGGGTATTCATTTAGGAATTAAGAACTAAATTACACATTAACCAATACATTTAATGCATATATTAAGAATTTATTTCCTCTTTTGGTTTCTTAAATACAACCCAATGGGTTGTATTTATCATTACCCTAATTTTATAAGAAAGCGAAAACAATGTTGCTGGCTTGTTGCTAATATGGTGTTACCGTCTTGGATTATTCACGACTAAGTTAAGTAGCGTCTTTAAGATGATTCTATAATTGAACCTGTCAACATGATAATAAAAAAATTAGGTAGAAATATTATAATCAATCAATTGAATATTTTGTCGTTAAAACGTTTATTGAATTGTTGTTCACGTTTCTGGTCCTCGAGAACTTTTACACAAAATACAATTACCAACCTACTCTTATTCTACTATTACAATTATTATAAAATCAACTATTACCTATTGTACAAAAAAACCTTTCATTCATAAACAAAGGTAATTATTATTAAGATAATCTTAAGTTTACGAATGTTGAGTTAAGATCGCTTATCATTTGTGTTTGATATGGATCCTATCCAAAAATTATTATTAATCACTTAAGGAGAGTTACGAAGTAGCGACATTACCAATTTGGATATGAGCATAAGATCCATCCATTAGTCTTACTTTAGAAGGGTATATCCGTCTAAAGTATAGACTGGTCAAATATGTCACGCTTACGTAATAAGACAAAGTGGTGACATCCCACTTGTTGTTTGTTTTATACGGAGTGGTGTGATATTTAACCCGTCTACAATTTTAGACGAATAGTGTCCGTCTAAAATGAGAATTTGTGAAGATCCATGTAATTCTTAACATCAGTATATTAATATACTATTAATATTGAAAGTAATTTGCTAATATGGTGTTACCCGTCTTGGATTCCTTAATCTAACTTACTTTTTCATATTCCATAATCTAACTTAAAACTTATGAATAGTAAAATGTGAATATAATCTAACTTAAAACTTATGAATAGTAAAATGTGAATGGGTAAGTGAGTTTCATATTTTGTTATAAATATTTTTTATAAGTCTAAGTATCGACGGAGAGAAAGTGGAAAAATATAAGTATAAGATTTTAAGACCCACTTTAAGTTTTGGATATATTTATACCAGAAAAAATGCCGAAAGATAAAGATAGATAATTAGATATATTAAGTGCTAATACTTCAGCCTATTTCGCTATATTGATTAAACCCCACGTATTCAGATAAATATAATGCGATAATATATCTGCCGATCCAATGAATTGAATCGTTTCGTCCAACATTGAAAAACATTGTGTAGCTTTTAGTGCTTGTAATCCTAGTAATTGATCAAATTTTGAATATAGTGTAGCTTATATCAATGGAGTCAATGAGACCACGACTACGATTTTTGGCGAAGAAGAATTTGTTTATGCATCGTATAACAAAAATCAAAATCAGATGCTTAGTCATATACAGTTGAAAAATAGTACTCCTATTAGTCCTATACTTGCATGGTGTTTGACAGTATTTTGTTTTGCATGATACTATGATGTCAAATTGTATACAGATTAATCTTCTCCAAGTCTATAAGACTATAGACTATTCTATTGTATAAAAAAGACAATCCTTTATTAATTAGAAATAAATGAATGAGTAGTCTTAAGAGGTCTTACTCTATCTATACACACTGGGTAGCCAACGATTCAAACAAAGTAGATGAAAAAAACTCAATAATATGTCATTATTTAGAAAGGCAATGTGTAACAGAACGTGAGAACGATCATCCAAATTATTTCCCAGGGAGTATTAAACATAGATAATCATGTACCGTTAAATATTAGTTTCACGGAGTCCGATATCATGCACCTGAAAATATGAAATAAAACAATTAGCGCAATTATGTGCAAGAAATTATAAAAAAAACATTCATTAACATGAGAACAAAACTAAAAATAAAATAAAAATACATAATAGACACACAAAATATTATTAAGCACAAAATTAAGGGGAGAAAAGTGATAGTTATGTGCCTATGTTACAGCCTTTTATATGCATGCTCAATGCCAAAATTTTATCATCAATCAATTTCTAACTTCTCATCTTTAATCAAATAGATCTCAACAACTTAATAAATTTGTAACCATATGTAACTTTATCACATTAATTAGATAGAATTTGCTTCTTATTTCATAAAGGGTGCTGATTTTCGCAGTACACATCTTACTCATAGTAGTACATTGTTGACAATTATACCCCTCTCATTTCCACTCCTATTTTCTCTCTCTAACTTCTCTAATTTCACATACCTATTCTCCTTTAATTTCACATTGCCCTATTTCAAGCTAATGTTATCGACTTGTCAGTCGTCGTTGGGGGAGGAGGTTTACCGGTGGAGTAGGTTGCCGTCGCCGGCGGTGTGTTGTGAACGTAATTAATTTACGGAATAGTACATTTCACCCACTGTGTACTACATTGAATAAAAAGCATTGGGTTAAAAAATTTGATTAATCAATACTTGTAGACTTGTATTCAACTATTCCTAACCTTGTACTACGTTGACATACAACAATACTACTACTGTACGGCGGTCCATTACCACGGTACCACAAACAACATTATCACCGTACCACTGCTTCAAGGGTGACTCTCACCGTCGAACCACAGCGGCGGACCACCGTCACCACCAACGCACCCACCATATTATATACTAATTAGCAATTAATTAATTTAGACATAAACCCTAATTAAAAAGGAATAAATTTGTGAGAAAGAGTCAATTAAATTGTTACTATGGGCTTAATAAATTAAATACTCGCTCTTCATTCGAATAATCGTTTATAATTGAACTATTTTAAGGAGCTTGGAGAAGGTTCGGATTTAACAATAGAGAGATGGTAGAGAGAATTAGATTTGATGTTTTTTAGCCAAGGGTAGAGAAATGGAAAATTCGATATAAAAAGTACTCTAATGAGTAAAAATCGTACTGCGAAAATAAATTGCTTTCATAAATTAATATGCAAATTATTAGTTGTTATTTTATTTTATTATTTTTTATTTGTAGGTGTTTTAGAAAAATTGGAGACTACCACGAAACTTTAAAGAAGATATAACTCGAAGAGAAATTTTTGGATAGTTAAAATACGAATATCGAGGTCATGTTGGCTATGAATTGTTTGATTATTAGGACTCTTTTCTTTTCGAGTTCTCACCATCTATCTATATACTATAAAGTATAAAGTATATATTACGAAAGATAATAATTTAATATGTTATGTCAGAGATTTTTTCAGTCGATTTGGATAATCTTTTTCCCGATCAGTAGTTCATTACTATATCATTTTCAATTGAGTAGTACATACATTAGATCTCTCAAACGGCCCAGACGGGTCAGGTGTAGGCCGGGTCAGAATATGGATCGAAATGAATACGGCCGAGTCAAATACATGTCGCGCTATACGAGTTACGGATCGGGTCATGATCATAATACGAGTAAAAAAATAGTTAAGATGCTTTTATATATTGTCCTTTTCTAAAAAAACTAATAATTTGACATTTTATATATACATATTTAGTAGTTACCACATTTATATAATTTTTTTTATAAAAAAGTTATTTTTTATAAGTTACATTTAACTATTTAAAAAAAACTCACATTTCATATATATTTATGTAATTATGTATAAAAATATAAATACTAATTATTTAATAATATTTATTTTGTTAAATAAACTACTTATTATACACTTGGAAAAAAAATAAGTTAGCAAAAATTTTGGTTTGTTGCAAGTTTTAGTAACCGTGCAACGCACGGGCATGAAATCTAGTCATCATCATCATTCATCAGCAACAACCACTAACCGTCAAAATACACACAAAAGCTGACGTGTCAAGCTGTAGTGAATTAACCGTATATTATACGTAGACATGCATACAGATACATTAACATTAAAGTTACGGAGTATAATAAAAAAAAAAACTACCCACTAACTCAATACCCCATCCTCCTCAACCTCTCAGGACTCTCACCCGCTATTACCAGCGATACTCATCTCCGGCCAGATTATTTATCGGCTATCGGTGAAACCTGGGTATTTAACGTCATTGATGATTTCAACTCTCTCGATTACCTCTGTTTTGTTACCATAAATGGCAAATCCGTTACCGTCGATTACCTATCCGGTAATTCCCTTATTTCTTCTTAATTCCTTTTAGGTGATGCATAGTTTTTTTTTGATGTGATGTAATTTGGGGATTAATTTTACTCTAATCTTTCCTGGTGATTTTGAAACCCTAGCATGATGATCTTTCACACTCGATGATGGCAACATTATTTAGTGTTGTTTTCTACTGTTTAAATTTTGGTACCATAAGGTTTTGTATGATTGCGATTTAAGTGTAATTTAAAGACTCTTAGTTTAACTATTATGGAGTTATTGGCTGGAAAAGTTAGGGAATCTTTGGACTTTGATTGATTTTTAATCCTCGAAATGCAGTCTGTTTGAACCCAAATTAATGATGGTAGTGTAGAGCAGTGAGTTTTGAGTGAGAGTGTGGGGACTGGGCAGTTTATTTGATAGTGAGGAGCAGGCGTGTAGTAAACATTATACTCACTCCGTCTTAATCATTTGTTTCCGTCTGATTTAAATACCCCTCATAACGAATAAAAAGGGCAAACAAATGATTGGGGCAAATGGAGTATAGCATTATTCTGATTGATTTTTTTTGTTATCTTAGACACTCTTTACTCCGTTCATATACCTCTTCTATACTCCATTTCTCATTCATAGATAATGATATTTTCACAATTCTATAATAGTCATTTTCTTACATTTTGTTTCACCTTGCAGAAATAGCTATCTAATGCAAGTATTTTCGAAAAGTTAGCTGGCCGTGAATAGCGTTCTCCGATGGATGAAACAGAAGTAAGTTAGCTATCTGTTGTCGTATGTATTGTTTGTATATTTGTTGCTACTATCAATTACGTGACTTCTTAACAAACATGGAAAACCTTGATCAATGTTTTTATATTCTATAGGAAGTTTCGGTATATCTCACTTGATAGTCTCAATACTTATTTACATGCCTTTCCATCTCCTGCATTAGCTCGCTTCACCATTATTGTATACCTGATACGCTATATCTTTTCTTCAGCTTTTCATATTTGTGCATTTTATTTGGAGTCATCGTTATCCTGCTCAGTCTACATATTAACATTTGCAATACTTATTTTTTTTTCCTCCGATAATGGTAATAAATAATAGGGTTTTTCTAACCTATGCCCACTAGGCATAGGATAAAAAACCCAAAATAGAAAGTAATAAATGTATTTTCTTGTAAATCAAAGTAAAAGTAGTTGATATGCAATTTCCCATACAAATATCATTTATTTCTTTCCTTTTTGGGTTTCTTATCCTATGCGTAGTGAATGTATAATCGTTTTTCAAGGGAATAACTTTTGCCCTTCCCTCTTCTCTGTCTTAAATAGTTGTTTTACTTAGTGATTGAAGATGTCAGCCATGGAGTTTTTTTTTTTTTTTTTTTTTTTTTTTTTTTTTTTTTTTCCATAAGACTGATATTTTCACGAACTTGCATCGAACATATATTATAGATAATTGGTCAAAGAGTCAGACACACAAGGGAGTCATTCGAAGAGGATTTTAATTTCATTTAAGTCGAACAATACTTATTTTATTGGTCTCATTAACGTATTGGTATATCGGGTTCATTAATTGAGACTTAGATTTATTTATTTTTCTGATATTGTTTAATTATCAGGTATCCCTATGAATTAAGCTGAGGTTGTTGACGACTAATATGCAAAAGTTGCTACTATGGAGCCGCGGAAAAGTGGTCGGAGGAGTAGAAATTCCATGCTTCTTTTGCACAGGTTCGACTAATGTATTACATCTTCTTCCTGATTTGACGACATTTTTGTCTAACTAATAATTTATTTGAAAGTTCGTCATTCATCTGCATTAATATAGTGAATCTTAGTTATTCAGCTGTCAAATTTGCATCGATATGGCATCCTTAATTCTCGCTTCCTGAGTAGCATTCTAGGCAATAGGTGATTCTGCATACATCAGAATGATTAGACGAACATGGCCACCTCTAATTTACAACAAGGCCAACCTCAATCATAAATAGGTGCCATTTCAGGTGTGATTAGGGGGAGCGCCCTCTTCATCAGATGGAGTTGCAACTATGATACATTGTCATTATCATTTTGCAGAGGTTTCAATATATTTTGGACCAATGTTAACTTTTAATGTACCTAAATTGCTACATGAGGTAATTCAGCATTCAAGAATAAGTAGGCAACTATAGGGACACGTGTTTTGGCATTGGCATTGGCATTGACGTAATGCCTTTTTTTCTCGTTATCCATCGACAAGGTTCATATATTTCTATTTAATAATTGTCGTTACAAATTTGTTTTCTGCTATTATTCATTCTTTTAGTCTAATATGTTTGCACATAATTTCTTTTGGCGTTGACCCTAAAATTTGTGTGGTATTCACGTAGGAACACTATCAATGTAATAGTCGCGTCTGGATATTTGATAAGTTTTGGTGAACATTGGTGCATGTGAACTACGTACTAATTATCCGGGTTCGTATGCATCAGAATGTTTTACTAAAACACCAAATTTGCGTTGTGGTTGCTCACAATGACTGCTACCTCTGTATAGGCCTCCAAAACTGCCATCAACCATTTATATCTGATTGTGCTGATTTATCAGTCTACTAAGCTGAACGACAAGGTTGACTCATACATACGAAGGAGGAGGACGACCCTAAATTGTAGATGAAACATAGTGCTCTGTTGACAGTGGCGTAGCCACATATAGAGTAGTGGGGTCTTAAGACCCCACAACTTTTCGACAATTAACGTTTTTTATCATTAATATTTGTTTGTTTTGAAAATTTTATGTCTTTTAAGACCCCGTAATAAAAAATGAATAACATTACATTAGAATAGACCCCACATGTAAACGATTCTGGCTCCACCACTGTCTGTTGATAGGTAATGTGATTACTCTTACCTATTATGCATTTTGAGTTATTATATCAATTTGATTATATTTATTTAACAGATTTACCCTGTGTTTTGTTAAATTTTTGATGTGTTTGCTTACTAGGTCTTACATACTTTCTGTAGTTCCATTAAACATGCGTTCACAAATTGTTAATTTTCATCATTATCCTTGCGTCCCTATAGAGACCATAAAAAATTGACATTAGACTTTGTTTTAACTGGATTTTCTATTTTTTTTTGTAATAACGCTATAATATAGATTTCGTTTAGACGATTAGATTAAAATTTATAATCAATTGAAACACTTTTTTCGATATTTGATGATCAACTTATGCACATCAACCTTAAAAAGTGATTATATGATAGTCAGTTAAGGGTTCAGGATGAACCCACATTAGTTTGGATCGCATACGATGATGTTTCATTAACAGTAGTTAGATAACGGAATTGTGAAATAAATTGACGGATGATGTTATCATTCAATTTCTCATTGGTAGGAGATGGACTTAATGAACTGGGGTTTCCGGATCCTTTTGATTTCCCCTTCTTTGAGATCCTTCATCTGAAGTTCATCAGGTTAGTTTTTCTGCACTCCTTTAATATTGATTTCAATCCATGTCTTTTAGGTTAAATTAATGCTCAAATAAACGTGTGATTACATGGATGCCTCCTAAGTTATTTATTTGTCATACGACAGATATTTGTGAACCGAGTCATACTTGGAAGAGCATCTTTTAGTTAGGAACTAAAGGTACAAAGGTACAACTTTTTTATCCCCGTAAATTGTACTTTTTCCGACTCAGTAGGTTTACACTTATACTCTTTTGTGAGGAGTATTTTAATCAAATGTAAACAATTTGTTGATTAGAGGAGTAAGTGATTATGGTTTTCTCCAAGCTATGCCAACTATGCTTCTTACATGACATGTTATTATCCCTCTCAATATAACCTTTCTACCACAGGAAATTAAGGGCTGATGATACAAGCTACCAAGTGATAAGGAAATGAATGAATTGATTTAAGGAAGAATCTGGCTATCAATCTCCTGTTTTATTGAGTGAGTTTTTTATTCAGGTTTTTTTGTATGCACTTCTTATTTAAACACAAAAAAAAAAAAAAATGCTAAAGATCGGTATTTATCCCACATAACAAATATTCAGTTCTGGTGGTTACCTTCCAAATCGCGCTACCAATCTCCTTTATGCCTTTTATTTTTGAGCAACATCGTAACTAATTTTTCTTATGTATAGGTTTGTAATGTGAATTGAACAATCATCACGCCCTCTTGAGAACCATTTTGCCAATCGTGTATTGAAATCATTATGCCTGCTAAAGCAAATGATCATTTCTGAAATCTCAAAGCAAGTCATTCTTTCTGAAATTCCAAATATGGTACTCCGTACTTCGTAAGATGACTATTGGCATAGAAGTACGATACTATCAGTGGTTGACATGATGCCTGGAGAGTTTGAAATTCTTATTTGGGAGAAGAATGATGGCATGTGTACAATGGTTTAGGTATAAATATATGTAATTGTTTTTAATACTTTATTACATATGTATGATATATTCAGTTTATTATCAAAAGTCGATGACATACTAAGGAATTATGCGACTAAATATGCAACTTGAAAAAAAAATTCACGTGGTACCCTCAAATTTTGTTATTTTGTACGTAGTATCCAACTTTTTAATCCTTGAGATTTGATTTTCAAGTACAACTTGCCCTTTTTTTCGTTCTTAAAATTTCAATTGAGTATAAATCATAGATCAGAAATCGGAATAGACTAATTTTTTTTTCCAAATTGATTACCTTTTTGAGATCTATAAATTGATAAAGCAAAAATGGTCATTCGAAAATTTAAGATCGAAGATATAGTTGTTTTGAGATTTTCATTTAAAAAAACCCTATAAAATGCCAGTCGACAATTTTTTTTTCTTTAATCGTAGATTATGAAAAGAAAATTATTTTAGGAAAAAAAATTGGACGATTCTGAATTTCCGTCTATGAATTATGCGCAATTGAGTTTTTTTATATTGACAAAAAGGGCATGTGCGTGAAAATCAAACATGGAGGGTATCATGTACACTAACTTAAAAAGTTGAATACCACATGCAAAATGACAAATTTCGAGGGTACCACGTGAATTTTCTGTTAAAAGAAACATAAAGTTTTGATTATAAAAGTAAATACTTACATATGTATTTTTGATGTGCTTCTCATAGACAAATGTATTTTATTCCACGAATGTGAATGTAACTTTTTTTTTATTAAAATAAAAAACCCTTCAAATTTCCACCGTCTGTCCATTTTCCCCTCTCTCGCCGGCGGCCACCGCAAAACTTCTTCTGGTTGCCAGTGAGGGACGTGCCAGGAGTCACACCCGTCTTTATACAACAGCGGCACCGAGGTGATGAGAAGCTTGACCATATGATTTCGACCATAAATGGTGTATGCTTCTAGGTTTTGTGCTTTTACCTTTCTCATTCATCCTCCTTGTCCTGGGTTTTGCTGATTTAGTTCTGCTGTGTTTATAGTTTGATTGCCTCGTTGTTTTTAGTCTTCTCCTGTTTTTTTTACCGTCCTTCTTTAAGATTTCCAGTTTGATCTTGTCCCTCAATAGTCTCTTGTTTTTATCCTCGGTTACCATCTTGCTCTTTCAGATGGAGTATCGGTTATTACTTCTGAATCTTTGTGAGCTTTTTGTTATGAATGATGTTGGTATGGGTGATGATGTTTTTATTAAATGGATTATGAACATGGGGGAGCCATCAATTTACAACATTCATGTGATGAAAGATAGGGGTAATTCCCTTTTCAAGGAGGGGAATCTTTCTTTAGCTGTTAACCTCTATAAACAAGCTTTCCAGTTCTTCTGTTTTCTCGACATTCCTTCAACAAATGACCAGCAGGCTCCCACTTCCCTTGCCCTTTCCCTTGTTCTTAATTTAGCGGCATGTGAGTTGTAACTCTCTCATTACAATCAGGCGTGGTGTTATTGTACTCTTGTCTTAAACTTTGATCCCTCCAATGTGAAAGCCTACTATCGTAGAGGTTTAGCCTTTCAGAAATTGAATCTCCTTATGGAGGCCCTTGATGATTTTGAACATGCCTTGAAACTTGACCCTAATAATAAGGATGTGAATCGTGAGCTTCATTATGTTGCTGATTGTCTTGCTTTGAAACCCAACAGGAAGCGACCTGCTTTTTACTTTGACCCCTTGGGCAAAGACAAAAAAAGGTAAGAAACCTATTCTTGAGACTGTTGTGGATGCTAAGTTACAGCCCCTTGATGAAGTGGGTGAAACTTCTTGTAGTAGGGGGCCACTGATCAATGGGATGGATTATGATTTTAATCAAAGTAGTAGGAGCTCGGATGTGGTTTTGGAGTCCGACTCCAATGCTAAGTATTGCCCTCTCTCGTCTGAGCATTGTGATAATCAACCTTGCGTTGCCAAGTCTACCAAATATAGTTTCTCCAACAAAACACAAACCCACAAAAATTTGTGTCTCTCGTCCAAAGACTACGAAAACTTGATGTTAGGAAAGAATCTGCAATTTTATCATCCAAAGTCGGGGGCTTATATGAAAGTTCGCCCCATCTCTTTTAAACCTTCTATCTTGACGGGAACTCCCCATGAAACGTCTTCTTGGGAAGCAGCAGTTCCCTCCTCTTCTCCTTTGCCCGTGAGGTCGACTGATGATTTAGAAATTTCTGTTGGTGAGGCAGTAGTTACTCGTGTTGATGTTAAGAGACCACGTCTGTTCCAAAAGGAGAGTCCAAGTACTAACAACACATGTTATGAAGTGTCTTCACTTGTTAGCAATCTTATGGAGCACTCTGTGATGGCCGTTTCGTCCCCTTTGCCGACTCCGACTCATTTTATTTTCTCAGCTTTGAAAGGTTTAAAAGGTAGTCGATGTAGCAAATCTAGGCTATCTGGGAATCATCCTAGTGCCAGCCACCGTATGAGTAGAGATCGAGCTCAGTTAAAGAATAAGTCTTTAATGTCGGTTAGAGATTTTGTTTTTTGCAGGTATACAAAGACGCTGGAAAAGGCGACCGTGACCTATAAACGGAAACAAGAATGTTCAATTCACTTCGACACCCTTTACCATTCCCCTCTCAAGAAGCGTCGTCTGTGTGCGACTGGATCTTTTTGTACTTCTACTTTTCCTACTTTCTTACCTACTAGTTTAAGGGTATCTCTTACCCCCGGTTTGTTTTTTAACAGGTTTGTATGCACTCTTAAATTTTGAAGTTTATAAAAGTAGTATACCTTTGTCTAAAAAAAAAAACTTTTTTTTTATTAAGCTGGATCAAGCTTATAAAAAAAAAAAAATGAAAGCTTATATAAATGGGTTAAATAGACCAAATTTCTATATCAAGAGTTCGGACAGCCTCATTTCATATTAGTCTATAATTATCTATATCTTCATTGTTCAATCTTTGACAGCTTAATGTGACGAAGGTTCTAAAATTCTTATTTGGGAGAAGGATAATGGTAATGTAATTCAACTATAATCATAATCATAATTTTTGAAATATTTTCCAAAACTCTTAATTTCATATTCCGTAGTATATTGATTATGCATTATTGTAATTGTTTTAAATGGTTAGTTTTATTATCAAAATATTAATTTGAAAAATCAATGACTTATGCAGTTATGCATCTCAATATGTAAATTGATTGAATTTCAAAAAAAAAAATATTTAAAATGAGTACTTGATAAAATACTCATTTTATTTAGGATGGGATAACTTTTACATTGGTAATAAAAGTAAATCCATACATTTCTGTTTTTTTATGCGTTTATATAAACAAAAGTATTTTATTTCCGTGCATTTATGCACGGGTTACACACTTACACACCTGTAGAAAATAAAACTGAAAGTACTCTCCATACAAATTGAACCAAATTTTAATTGGTTTGAAATAAGCTAAAATTTTCAATCATTTTTAAGGGAGGAAAGTGATAATAAATATCATATTAACTTCCGCAGGTCTAAAAAAACTCGAAGACTTGTATTTCTTAATCAATTTTATATGAAATATAAAATCTAAAACTTATTTGAATTTGAAAAATGCTATGAAAATTAGGATTCTCAAATTATCAATTTCCAAATTAGGATTTTATATAGTTGGGGATAAGAGTTGGACTAAGAAGTTCTCAAATTACATGGACTAGTCAGACTGCAGTAAGTAGTGGTGGAACTAAAGCCACGCCTAGACATTTGGACCAGAATTTATTGAACTCTAGTTTCTATATGATGTATGAAGTCATTTATCTATCCCGAGTTGTCACATGAATTGTCATTTGTCTATCCAAACCAAACAAATTTTACCTGAACAACTGAGTGTATAAACTATAAACGCAATGGTCGAATTTGTTTATACAATGAACAAATTTTGAACATTTTACCAAAAAGCAATATTCGTGTGTCAGCAAAACAAATCAATTGAACAAAAAAAAAAAGAAAAATTATTAGAAAAAGGAGTCTAGCAAGGTTCAAACCCCCGCCCTATCAATGACACCACTCAGTTTCTATCCACTGGAGCACGCTAAGTATGCTTCTGATAAAATTCTATAATAGCGTTGCACAAAGTTAAAAAAAAAAAAGAAAAAATCAAAAACCGAGGGTGCGCACGTGGGGGTGTTGTGCGTACCCCAGGTCCGCCCCTGCGAACAACCACACATACACACGGGGACAAATACGAGTGCTAATGATTTCAATAATGAAGCTTCTTCGTATAGTGAAAATGTTGTATATGGAGGATGGATAGTGAATAAACAATGACAAGTCGTAACTTGTAAAAAACGATGAATCACATAGTAAACCGCTTTTCTTAAAGAGTATTTCTTCCCTATAAGTGCATGTGCATCGGGTTTCAACAAACCTCCGGCGCGATAAGACAATGGTTTCCTCTTGTTCTAGACTTGAGTCAACCTAATGTTAATCAAGTTCTCTTTCATTTGTTTTTGCAAAATTTCCAAAAAAATTCAAAGGTTTCATAGTTGGCAATCAGGGTCAGGTCGAGTTTTGGCCAAACTTATTCTTTTGATGAATTGATTAGTTCTTTGCAAGCTCACGAGTAACAACTAAGTTGTTCACCAGAAAATAATAAAGAAAAAACATTTCAGATAGCAGGAGTCAGGAGAGTCTTGAAAAAGAAAAAAAATTGGGATATTCTCTCGTGTACCCCTCAACTTTTTCATTTTCTATGATATACCCTTCTTTTCATGCAAAAAAACTTTGACCGTCAATAACTCTTGGCTACAAGTTCAGAATACGATAAACTTTTTTTACAAATTGACTGTCTTTAAGAGGTCTTTCGTTTGAAAAAAAATTCACCGACGTCTCAACTTGTAGTCGGGAATTATGGTCGGTCAAAGTTTATTCGTTAAAAATTGTTTGACCAACCATAACTACCGGCTACGAGTTCAAAAAGCGGTGAATTTTTTTTTCAAATTGAAGGCCTTGACGACATAATTGGTTTGAAAAAAAAATTACCGTTTTCTGGACTCGTAACAGAGAATTATTGTCAGTCAAAGTTTTTTTTTCAAAAAACGAGGGTACACCATAGAAAACGAAAAAGTTCGGGGGTACACGAGAGAATATCCCAAAAAAATTTACTGGACGTGGAAACGATAGAGGTGGTTTCTATGGCGCGGACTAGACCAAACTGAAGAACGAAAAATAAATTATGTAGACCAAAGACCGTACCTAAAACTTTCGGTCCTGACCAGGAGCAAACCCGAATGTTTTGATCCGGTCTTGTCTTAGACCGAAATGGACCTAAAATTAAGATTTTTTGCTATTATGTGTACAACTATTACACTTTAATTTCATTAAATCAAATAAAGGAGTTGTTTGAAATAAAGATTATCTTAAATTAATTGCTATTGTTGATATTATAATAACTTTTAGGAGCAACATATTAGATTATCTCACAAAGTTTCAAAGATTGATCATAGAAGCCAAAAGTACCGGTCCATTCGGTCAAGACCTAAATTTATTGGTGTTCGGCCAGAATGAACCTAAGACCAAAATTCCAAAAAATAAGGACCGAGGACTGGATCTAAAAGAATTCAATCGTTCCGTCACGGTCCAGACCAAATGGTCTGGTCCAGTCCGTTTTTCTGGTCCGAACCTAAACTTCTGAGCCCTATGTTCATGGCGGCGACAAAGGCAGTGGCCAATATTTTTGGCAGAGACACTTGGACAAAAGTTGTCCATTCAATGTCATTATTGCAAGAAATTTGACTTGAATGAAGTGAGTTATTGGATAAAGGCAAAAGAGCATACGCAAAATCAGCAAATTTTGCTGAAAAAGAAGAGGGAAAAACTCGTTTTATGGCACACTTTCATGACAATGCAGTCTCGTGCGATGTCTGGTTTATTTATAATGATTGCTAAAACCATATGTCTGGTTCAGGGTGTTTGTTCATGGATTTAGACATGTCGCAAAAATATGAAGTACGCCTCGTCAATGATAACGTAGTACAGGTCGAAGATAAAGGTACAATTACTGTTTATACTAGCTTTGTCAAGTTGAAATTAATTCCTGATGTGTCGTCAGTTTAGCTCATAGTTTGTTGAGTGTGGGACAACTGATGTTCGGTGGTTACATGGTCGTATGTGATGATAATTATAGAAGATGCATAAGCTTGGATAAGAAATCCGGGTAAACAATAGTCACCATTAAAATGACCCAAAATAAGATATTTTCATTAGATATGCATTTGAAAAAAAAAAAAAAAGGTTTTCATAGCGAATAAGTTATGTGAGTAAGATTTTTGGCATGTACAATATAGTCAATACTTACTTCTAAAAGGAAAAGACATTATCTTAAGGTTGCCGGTGGTTGATGACCTAGACTTTTGTGAAGGGTGTGTCCCTGGAAAGCGTAGTAGAACATCATTTCCCTAGGGTAACCGTGGAGAGCGTCTAAATGCCTTGAACTAGTACACACATATTTGTCTGATCCGCAACAATGAAAACTCCATTTTTGAACGAGAGTTATTATTTCTTGTTGTTCACTGACAAGAGTCGATTGAGTCGTTCGATATACTTCCTAACTTTAAAATCTGATGCTTTTGAAGTTTTAAAAAAGTTCAAAGTCTTTATAACCAAACAGTAAAGTTTATTAAGATACTTCCTATAAACAAGGGAGGTGAGTTTTGCTCACAAGAGTTTAATAACTTTTGTGAATAAAATGGTATTCGTAGGGAGCTTACTACATCATGCATACCAAAAACAAAATGGTATTGTTGAACGGAAAAATCGTATTGTTGTTGAAATGGCCAGAAGTATGTTAAAGGCAAGAAATCTTCCAAATAAGTTATGGACAGAGATGGTTGATACACGAGTTTATCTTCTTAATTTATTACCCACAAAAGCAGTTCTTAACAAAACATTATATAAAGCATGACGAGGTAATAAGCCTCGGGTAAGTCACTTAAGAGTTTTTGATTGTGTAGCCAATGCTTTAATAAAATTCTATCGTCACAAGTTTGATGAAAAATATGAGCAATGTGTGTTCATTGGTTATATTATACTCCCTCTGTCCCGGTCATTTGTTGTCCTTTTCCATTTTTGGGTGTCTCAGTCATTTGTTGTCCTTTCTATTTTAAGAATGAACTTGATGAGTAATTTGATCATTCTCATTCAATTTGTTCCACTTGTCATTTAATTATTGGTCCTTTCCTCTTTCCTTGATCTTTGTGCCAAAACAAAAGGACAACAATTGATCGGGACGGAGGGAGTACAATGTAAAGCATAGAAGTTATATGATCCACTTAGTGGCAAAATTATTATAAGTAGTGATGTGGTGTTTAATGAAGATGCTAGCTGCCTATAGAATAGTACATGTATACAACGATTTTATTTCCTGAAGATGATGAAAATCACAATCAATAATTGAAGAGCAAAAAAATTACGTTTTTTCTCTAGAAAATGAAGGTGGTTTCAATCATCATTCACTAGCTTCATATCCATTTGATTGGTAGAAGAACTCAAACACCGCCAGCCTCACCGTCTAATCCTTAATCATCATCTCCTAGCAGTTCAACTTCAAGCTCAATTAAAGAGACACCTCCAAAGTTTTCAGATCACTTCGAGATGTGTATACAAGTTGTACATTTGCGTTATTCACGTCAACGCCTCTTACTTATGATGATTATGTTGAAAGTCGATTCAAAATGGCAAGATGCAATGCACGAGGAGATGCAATCCATTAGAGAAAAATTCTACTTGGTAGTTGGTAGAACCACTTAAGAGAAGAATGTGATAGGGTTGAAATGAGTGTTTTGAACAAATTATGATGTAGATATAAGTGTAAAAAAGCACAATGCACGTTTAGTTGGTAAGGGATATGCATGTTTTGAGAAAACTGGAAACGAAAACAAACTTTACAGGTTAAATAGGCTTTGTAATGTCCTAAACAAGCTATGCGTGCATGGTGTAACAAGAGAAAAAGGATTGTACATCAGATTTACTACCTCACACTTAATGAGTTTTGTGTATTTTTTTTGAGTTCTATATATTTATAAATTACATTTTAGTTTTATGACGTAAAAAATCAAATATTTCTGAGTTTATATGTAATTTTTTTGAGTTATAATGTAACTTTTTGATATTAATGTTTAAGTAAATGAACTCAAAAACTTTATAATATAATTCAAAATTTTTAAATTAAAACTTAAAAACTTTATCTTAATGCTCAAAAACTATATCATCTGATGTACTACATCAGATGTATAATCAACTTACTAGTATAACAAAAGCGACTCTTATTTCCATGAATCTGGCTTTACAACGAGCGAAAATGAGTCTACCCATTATTTCAAAAAATGCGACAATGACTTTTTAGTGGCATCTTTATATGTCGGCGATATGATCTACATAGCGACGTCTGACTCTATTGTTGCCGAGTTCAAATCTTCAATGATGGAAAATTTGTCGGATTTAAGATTGTTAAATTATTTTCTTAGACTGGAAGTGAAGCAAGAAGCAACTGACATTTTTATATCTCAAAAAAAATATGCAGTGGACCTTATAATATGTTTAAATTGTTGGGTTGCAAAATAGCATGCACCCCGATGAATATAAATGAGAAATGGTTAGCATTCACATGCGCTAACAAAGAGATGAGGTGTTGTCACCCCAATGCGCCCATTTGAGACAAGAATAACCACTTTTTAACTAAAAATGATAAAAACCCGCAAAATACGATAACGAAGAAACAAAATGTGCGTAAAAAAGTTAATGGCCGGTGGATCGTCCGCCTTCCTAACACCGGCTCCGAGAGCATAACTTTTATTGAAAAACTTGAAGAAATTTTGGCTAAGTAAGAAATAAGATCATTGGCTGACAAACAAGCCCTTGAGATCTTGCATATGTCTTGAGTACTAAAGAACTAGAAATGACTTTAATAACTAGCCAACATAATTAATATAACGTTACTTGTTATCACTTTTCTCGAAATCCGCAAAGTCGATCCGAGTTTATATAAAAACGTGCACTCCAAAGTCGTTCGATTTTACTTGATTTCGAGCGAATCCTGACTACATTCAAATGAAACTGACGATTCACTTAAATCATTATGTAGTAAATTGTGCGTGTATTTATCCAAGGAGTTAGCCTTACTATTACCAAATTTCCCGTCTAATTTGTTGATACTATAAGTAGTTAAAGTATAATAATGAATAACTCATATTTCACAATAAAAAGAAGGAAGTCAATTTCGTGATGAGTTTTCTTTATTCTTTTTTTTGTGGTGAAAGGTAAGTATATAATAAATAAAAAAATATAGTACATCACAATATTAGATCGAAAATAACCAACTAATTCCAGTTAAAATCAGCCAAGAGACCACATCATAATAAAACTAGGGATATTCTACGTTGTACCCCCAAGTTTTTTTGGTTATCTATGCTGTATCCCTACACTTTAAAAATTCTATGGTGTACCCCTAAACTCTATACATTAGTCTATACCATGACCTTATTTATTGTTTTTGCTAATTTAGTTTCTTAGTTGATTTATTAAATCGTCTATTTACCATTACAATTGTTCGATAACCTACTCATTTACTTATTAATTCGCGAATTATCCATTAACCCACCAAACAGTATACGAATTTAACTCAAATCTCCATTATCATTTCATGCTTCATAACGAGGTATTTAATAGTAGTTTATGCTTATTAAAAGAGATTTGTGATGCTTCACATATATGATGGTGATACAACATTAATGTGTCCAAATAAAGGTCAAAGTACGCTTGTTTGATAGTGAAAAGTTAATTATGATTTGAAGGAGGTCATGATGGAGAAATAGGTAAGAAGTTTAGGGGTACACCGTAGAATTTCAAAAATGTAGGGGTACAACATAGAAAACTGAAAAATACGAGAGTACACCATAGAAAATCCCATAAAACTAAATAATGTTATCAATCCACCTCTGGTCACTATGCTTCAAAGGCTTCATGTTCCTCTCTTTCCAGCGCATTTTAATGTTAGAGCAAACCTGATTCACCAGGACCCAAGGTGCAGGTAGCTGATAATCCACTCGTGCACAGTTTCTAGCATACCAAATTGCATAGATGATCCCCACAAAGCAAGCACCAGTAAAGACCTTTTGAAGTCCACTTCTGCCTCTTCCTTTAGAAGCCAATTTATCATATCAACAGCAGGGAACTGAATGTGAATCTTATCCTATAACAACTTCATGCAAACTTTGCAATACTCACAGCAGTAGAACAAATGAAAATGATTTTCAGGCTCCACACCACAAATATAATAGTGTATATCATGCCCCATACCCATTTTTTTGCATTCTATCCAGGGCCAAGAGCCTTTGATGTTGGCTTGCCCAGAATATAAATGCAGATTTAGGAACATTCAAACCGTTCCAACATAGAAATCTCCAAGGAACCTTAGCAATCTTAGGTCTAATCCAGTGATAACCAGCAGCAACAGTGTATGATTTATCAGAATTCTGCCAGAGGTTGTTAGTATATCCAGATTTGAAAATGTCCTTGACATGGACAATTTTCTTCCAAGACCATCTGCAATCTGAAGGAGCACTATAGTCTTTCCAGTCACAACCTTTCATATAGACATGATTGACCTACTTGACCCACATGTGACCTTCTTTGAAGCCAACTAACCAGTATACTTACCCAATAAAGTTTATTCCAAAGTTGAGAATTCTTCAAGCCAAGTTCACCCTCATCTTTTGGATTGCAACATTTCTCCCAGCTAACATTTGGAGCTCTAAGCTATGAATCCTTGCCCCCCATATGAAATTTCTGCATATGAACTCCACTTTCTTCATAATCCCAGAAGGAATTAAGAAAATTGATGCGCAATAGGAATGTAAAGTGGAAAGAACAGAATGCACCAGAGTTAATCTGCCAGCATAAGAAAGGTGCCTTGCTCCCAGTCCTCTAATCATAGCCACAATTCTTTCAATAAGTTTATGACCTTCATAGGTTGTGATTTTATTTGAAGAGATGGGTACCCCTAGGTATTTGAAAGGCAACTTACCAATTCTAAATCCAGATATCTTGACAATGTCCTTCATAATTTCATTTCTAACTCCATTAAAATAGATATCTGTTTTGTCTCTATTCAGGCATAGTCCAGAAGTGGCAGAGAAAGTAGAAAATGCCCTCAAAATCCACATAATAGAAGCTTCATTACCTTTATAGAACATTAAAAGATCATCTGCAAATAGTAGGTGATTGAGCCTGATATGCCCACACATATGGTAGAACCTGAAAATATCTTGCTGAGCTACAATGTGCAGAATCCTAGAAAGGTATTCCATGCATAGAGTAAAGAGCAGAGGAGATAAACAATCACCCTGTCTCAATCCCCTTTTTCCATGGAAAAAACCAAAAGTATTTCCATTGAAATTGAGAGAGTAAGAAAGGGTAGTCACACAGATCATAATAAGCTGAATAAATGATGCGTGCTTTATTTATGCACTTTTCTTTGTCATTTAGCACGTATTTCTATGCTTATTACGTAGCAAATAGCCACTATCTTCCCATGAATGGTTTAATTTGGGTTATTTTTCATTCTATGCAGGTTTGGACCCAGACGAGTATAAACAAGCCAATACCACTCTCAATGTAGCAAAATGAAGTTGAATCACCTCATGTCTGCTGATGACCTCTTAGTGTTCTGTAAAGGGAATGCTCATTCTATTACCCTCCTTATGAGAGCTTTCTCTACATTCTCTAAAGCTACTGGACTAAGTTTGAATGCTAATAAATCTGAAGTGTACTTCAATGGTATGCCTGAAGATTTGAAAAAAGATATTAAAGTTATTGCAGGTTTTGTTGAGGGATCTATGCCTTTCAATTTCTTGGGTGTCCCAGTTAAGCCCAGTAGGCTGACTAAGACTGAATGCACTACTCTTGTGGAGAAAATCATTGGGAGGATAAGGGCACTAAGGACTAAGAAACTCTCTTATGCAGGTAGGCTTACTCTTATCAACTCTGTTCTAAATACTCTGTATTATTACTGGGCAGCTATCTTTATGCTTCCTAAAGCTGTAATTTCAAGAGTGGAGGGAATCTGTAGGAATTTTCTTTGGGATGGAAGCCCTGATTTTAACAGAGTTCCCTTAGTTTCCTGGAATAAAATTACTGTGCCAAAAAAGGAAGGGGGCTTAGCCATAAAACAAGCTAAAAATTGGAACATAGCAATAATTGCTAAGCTTGTTGATTGGATCTATTGCAAAGCTGATTGGCTTTGGGTCCAATGGGTTCATCAAACCCATTTGAAGGGTCAGAACTGGAACGACTATGTTCCTCCATCAGATGTCAGCTAGACATGGAGGAATATATGCAAAGTGAAGGACTGGATGAAACATGGTTATAACAATGGCGTAGGACTGTTAATGACAAGGGCTATAGCATAAAACAAGGGTATGAATGGCTCAGAGATAAGAAACCAAAAGTGAATTGGTACTACCAGATCTGGAATAACTGGGTGATACCTAAACACTCTATGGTTACTTGGATGGGTATGCACAAATGTCTTAATACTAAGTCAAAGCTTTTTCAGAATGGATGTTTTCAAAACGACTTATGCTGCATTTGTAATCCAGAGAGTGAAACCCAGGATCATATCTTCTTTTCTTGTGACAATAGAAGGATAGTTACTAATATAATTGAAGATTGGAGTGGTATTAAAGTACCTAAGAGACAAGCACTCCATCGAGTAGGACGAATGAAGAGCTCTAGCATAAGGAAGAAAACTCAAATGGTGATTCTTAACGCTTGCTTATATGCTATCTGGACCCAGCGGAATAACTCGCGAATCAATGGGATATTGATATGCCCAGAAAGAATATTCAAGATGATAAAAAACGAAGTGATCCTTCGAGTAAGAGTAAAGGTGAAGATGCCGATTGACAGGAAAGATCAAGAATGGTGAAATCGTTTGATGGCTTGATGTTTGGCTCCATCGTTTGGGTTTGTTTTGAGTGAATTAAAAAGTGAAGATGATCAGGAAGATGAATGATAGAAGATTTTTCCGTCTTTTAATCATTTTTCTTGGTCTGATTGTATTTGGCTTTTGTTGGTATTTGGCTTTGTTGGTATGTGTATAGTCCTTTCTTGGACAACATTTCATTATTAATATATCCTCACATTTAACCAAAAAAAAAAAAGCCAAAACCTGTCCCCGGTGTTGCATTTTGGATGTTGGAAGATTGAAGCTTGGAAGCTACTGCCTCGAGGTGCGTGATTACGCAAGGAAGTGCATCAAAGATAATCTATACTGCAGAAAAGTCAATCGACCATCCCTTTTAGTCGATCGACTGTTGCTGAGTCTGGAATCAGTCGATCGACTGATATCTTAATCGATTGACAATCTCGTGAATTCTGCGAGATGTGTTTATTTTTATTACGGCCCATTAGTTGTTTGTTTAATAATTTTCCCTTATTATTATTTAAGGGGGAACTCAGAACTTTATTAGGGCATCTTTGAATTTGCAAAAACTCTCTCATACACGTTGCTTTTACTCGAGAATTTTGGATCTAAAACTTTGTAATCTTTCTTCCCTATTTTGGTAATTTATCGATCCTTGTTCTTCAATTAATTATTATTGTTTATTTCGTTCTTCTTCTTCATTAATTGCAAGCTTTATGTTTAATTGTTATTTACATCTTGTCAACATGTTTAATTCAATTTTCATTATTATCGTTGTGTTTATCAATTCAAATATACGTAGCTAAATTTCTCATGCTAGGATTAGGGAAGCCATGGTTATAAGACGATCATAATTAGATTATTCGGTCTGGCATTAATATAAATATGTGTTGTTAGTTGTAGCTTCTAATAGCATTTAATTGGTTAAGTCGATGTAATTAATTATCTGATCTGGGAAACTTCGATATAGATCGAGAGATTGGAAGAAGTTAGACCTGCTACAAACAATGGACCATCCTAATTAGAGTGAAAGCTAAATTAGTACTCTAAGGCGAATAGCGGACCGGAAGGACCTTTTTATTACCCCTCAAACCATATTTATGCCAACCGTTGACGTTACCTTTGATCGTTGTTGACCGTGGTGACCCGATATCCTAGCCTTTTCTCTTATTTGAAATATTTTTCCTTAATTTAATTTCCTTTGCTTTCTACTTTAGTTAATAGACAAAACCAATCAACCTCAAAATTTGTGACTCAGACGGACTGAGAACTGCAATTAGACCGCTTTTGTCTCCCTGTGGATACGATCCCGACTTTCTCTACTGCACTAGTTTAGGCCAGTTGGTTTATCTTTGATAGGTGTGCGATTTAGTCTGTCAAATTTTGGCGCCGTTGCCGGGGAGGCAACAATTTTCTGTTTGCTTATTTTAGTTTGTCTTGTCTCAGGGAACTTTCGTTCCTTGAGACCGATCTTACCTTTCAGTGCTAGTTTTGTTTATGCCCAGGTCTTTCAGGTCTGAGCTCATACTATTTGATCCAGAACCAGAGAGGACTCTCCGTGCTAGACAAAACTTTTGGAAGGAGATATATCAAGCAGAAGACTTGAGTACCCTTGATTCAGCTTACGCCGCTTTTATTGCAGAAAATCAGTGTTTAGAGGAAGACGCATCTTTTTCTGACCGTACTATGATCATGGCTACATTAGCAAGCCATTCAGAGCCCACCCTTACATTTATTCCCAAGGAATTCAAGCTACCCACCACCGATAATGGCACCTTCGAGATTCTTCATCCTACATTAACTTGGTGGAGCGAAACATGTTTGGAGGTGGAGCTAGTGAAGACCCGGCTAAACATATGGAGAAGTTCGTTACATACTGCTGCTCCAACCCTTTGACTGCTGGGGTAACCCATGACCAAGTAAAATAGGTCCTTTTTCCTTTCTCTCTACGAGATGGTGCTGTAGAGTGGTTGCGTGACTTGGATATGGAAGCACATGGTATTACTGACCAAGTATTACTAGCTCTTGCATTCAACAAGAGGTATTTTCCACCGCATAAGACAAATGCTCTTAGAAGCCAAATTACGAGTTTCAAACAAGGTGCCACTGAAGACATTAATGAGGCATGGGTTCGTTTCAAGAGACTAGCCCGCTCCGTTCCCCATCATGGCTTCCAAATCTGGTTTTTATGCAATCAGTTTTATAATGGGCTGTATGACGATCATAGAGCCCTACTTGATTCTTCTGCCAATGGGAGGTTTCAAAACAACACTACTGATGCCAATGCTTGGAAATTGATCAATGAGATAGCTACTCACACTACTGAATATGGTAATCCAAGAGGTACCACAAGAGGGAGTGGTTCGGATGGAGCCGTTGTGGCTCAGTTGGAGGCATTAACTGCCCAAATTGCCGAATTAAAGACATCCCAATCTTTGGGAAATAAGTAGACAGTCCATGCTATTGTTCAACAGGAGGTCCCTTGTGAGAGATGTGGCACTAAAGGTCATGTTGCAGCTGGATGTATGAGTACTATAAAATAAGTTAATTCCTATCAGTCTTTCAAGCAAGGTTGCCCATACTCTAATTTCTTCAATGTGCAAAATCCTACCCCGCAACCGACCAATGCTTATGTCATTCCCCAAAATCGTGGTAATCAACCACAAAGGAACTTTAATAGGCTGGCTCAACAACAATTTCAACAGATGCAGCCTCCTCCTCAAGCTCCAAACAATGATATATCGGAAATTAAAGCAATGTTACAACAACAAATGACAGCTTCACAAAAGCAATAAGCTTTAATTGCTTAATTGTTGGCTCAGAATAAAATCTTGGACAATCAAATTGCTAAATTATCAAGCCAAAATTCAAGTAGGCAGCCGGGTGTGTTGCCGTCTCAGCCTAATAAACCACATAAGACAGTAAATGCTATCAACCTAAGAAGTGGTCTTACTTATGATGGACCGGAGATGCCCCAAGTAAATAACGATGTTATTTTTGAGGACTTAGAAGTTGATGCGGAAGAAAAATCTTCAGTCGAAGCTGATGTAACGACTGGGAAAAGTCGATCGACTGGCAATAGTGGCCGATCGACTAAATTGGTTGAATTAGATGCTTAGATTGTCCGTGAAAGTCGATCGAAAGGTACTTTTAGTCGATCGACCGGAGTTGTTGGTCGATCGACTGTTGCAAATGGTCGATCGACTTTTCTGCCTGACAGAGTTGCTAATACGCTACCTGTTGCTGATGGGTCATCTACTGCAGCTGACAAAACACCCAATTCTGATAAGGAGAAGAAAGAAGCTGAGCCACCCATTGTGATTAAGCCTCCCTTTCCGACCCAACAGCTGAATACGAAGATTGAGCAGCAATTCGGGAAGTTTTTAAAGGTCGTAAAAAATCTGCAGGTAATGGTACCTTTCACTGAACTTATTACTCGGGTTCCCTCTTATGCCAAGTTTATGAAAGAAATTTTGACTCGTAAGAGGAGCTTTGATGAGGTAGAGCCTATAGATTTTACTGAGGAGTGTAGTGCACTTCTATAAAACAAGTCTCCACCCAAATTGGCTGACCCAGGTAGTTTCTCCAGAACCTGTTTTATAGGCACCCATACTATATATAATGCTTTATGTGACTTGGGTGCCAGTATCAGTGTCTTAACTCTGTCTTTAACTAAAAAGATAGGTTTGACCGAGTTTAAATGAACCAATATGACTGTCCAGATGGCAACCGCTCCTTGTTGCGGCCTTTAGGGATCTTAGAGGATGTTCGTGTGCGGGTTGGGAAGTTCTTTATACCCGTCGATTTCGTTGTTTTTGACATTCTTGAGGATAACCACACCCATATTATTTTAGGGAGACCAATTTTGCACACTGCTGGTGCAATAATTGACGTAGGAGCGAAGACTTTGACATTTAAGGTGGGGGTGAGGCACTGACTTATACCCAATATAATGTTCGTAGGGCACCCATGCAAGTTGTACCTTGCCATGTTATTTCCCCTGTAGAGTCTACTAAGGTACCTGATAGTCCCACTGTTGAGTCATATCTTGCTATTGCTGTGACACCTCCGCCCTATGCTGGGAGCAAGATAGAGGACCATGCTTTTGTTTCACTTTCTGCAGGACTGTGGACATGGGTCCACCTGCGACGCCCAGCCGATCTGTGGACGTAAAACAGTCTTTTGAAAGCCACGCTCGGTGGCGTAAAAAATGCTTTCGACCGGATCGTTTTAGATCGGTCGGGTTCGTCTCGGCAAGGGTCTCAAAACGATGCGAGAGATGTTTAGAGTCACCACCAAGCATTTGTGGGATGCTTGGAACCCGTTCGAATCCACTTTATACCTAGGTCAACCAAGGAAAAAAGCGGTGTTTGACATAGGTACTAAAGATAAGGAGTCGTCCCTCTTTAGCATCCTATCTCTAGAACGACTCTCGTACGCCCTGGATAAGGTCGTCCACTATCCAAAGTTTTTGAGTATGAGGTGAAGGTACGTATTAGGAAGCCATTTAATCGGACACCCAATCCCGCCCGCGGTAGCGGCCTCTACTGATCGATCATGGTTGGTTAAATGCAAAAGTTGATAAAACGGGTAAATGTATGAATGCGTATCCACAAGTTTGAACCTAACATGTGAGCTTTCTATTTCGGTTGTTTATCCAAATATCAAGTAATTGATATCAAGTTGGATTTAATGTTGATTTTCATGCAAGACGGAAATTAAACATCCATTTACCAAGTTAGGTTTATGGTGCATAACGTGATCCATTTGTCTTAGAAAGGCGTTTTGCAAATACAATGTAAAAGGGGCAGGTTAGTCATCTGATCCATCCTGTATTCGGATTAACTGAATTTGGGATCGTCCTAGACGAGTGATGGAAAAGAAGCAGGGTTTGCATCAGGCGGCCTATTGAGGCGCGAGCCGTCAGGCGATGCAAGCAGGCCTGTCCTAGTTTGAAAACTGGAAAACAGTTGGCCTGTTTAGGCGTGGGGCAGCAGATGATCCAAGGGATGTCTTCTGCCTGTTGAAAACTTTTGTAAAACGGTTTGTAAAGGGGGTGTTTGAACCCGTCTTGGTTTGAAAAGGTCGTTTAGACCGCTTTGTGTTAATGTGAGGAACGGGACTTGAATGATCGTCATTGTATTGACAATATTCGACGCCAGGTTCGGTTTTGCAAGCTTGACATGAATAGTATTGAAAAATGATTATGAAATAATTGTATTAAGTTCATTTGTTTGTAATTAGTCAATGTTTATCATAGTACTCGGGTTTAAACCGACATGGTATATGGAACCAAGGATGACTTTGCATTTATGACTAATATGTTGGTTTTGAAATGTAAAGAAATGAAATAAAAGGTTTTAAAATACCATTTAAAATGTAATTAACCAAATATTATCTCCGAAACACGGATTAAACCGTCATGGTATAAGGAACCAAGGGTGAAAATGTTTTATGGTTAAAAAGATTCATCATAAAAATGATTTGAAATGGTAAAAACAGGTTGTAAAATAGAATGAAAAATGGAAAGAATGAACTCAAACACGTTTGAGTTTTGACCAGGACACCTCATTGAGGCGCGGGGCACCTTGTGGTGCATAAGGCCTTCTGTTTTCGGTCAAAACTCTATTTTGGCTGATTGGATCCGTATTTTGGACCATATTATGCTAGTTTTAGCATGTTAAAGTCATAAAATAGATAAAAAGACATGAAAGAAGAGGATTTTACACCCTCATACTTATATGCTAGGTTTGAGACGAGAAATCGACGAAAGTGTAACAACTTGTTAGGTAGGAAAATTCGGTTGAAAACCGTTTTAGCATTGTAAAGAGTGTTTTGCTAAGTTTAGTGATGGTGTAGTTGGTCGAGATGGTCGGTCAAGTGATTTAATGCACGATGACGGTACCAAACAATGTGTATGGCTTGTATTTTCGATCGGTAGGTTGAAAATACATGTCGGTTTGTGACTTAAGAAGTCGAGTCGAGAATTTTAAGAGAGATATGAGGGGGCAGACACTCGCGTACCTTCAAATGGTGGCATTTGAGGGGTATTTATAGATAAATGGGTGGTTGTGTGCATTTTGAGCGACGTGGCCGCATGGGCTACTCGAAGAGGCACGAGCCATTTCGCGTGTCTTCGAGCGGTCTTGTCACTATCACGCAATTGAAATCATGATTTATTCTATCCTAGGTTTTGGATGGCATGATTTGTACTTGACCATTCAAGTATTCCGGGAATACTTAACATGGAAGCTTTGTGATGTTTGTTTTTTGTGTTTGACTCGGTTTGACTCGTTGTCTGAGTCGGGATTTGAATTTTTGAGTCGGTTTTTGGTCCTTTGACGGTTTTGACTCTAGTTAGTGTCATTGAGACCCCGTCATCGTGCATAAAACACTCCAGGTACTTTTTAAAATTTTTGAAATGTTTTGTTTTCGAAATCGTTTTGAGTTTTCCGACGTATAGTTATACAAAACTGTCGATTAAACGCTGCGATTACTAAGCATGTTGTAGTCCGATAATCAACGGGTGTTTGTTGGAGATTCAACAGATACTGGGTATCTACAGAGACACCACTTTGACTGAGGCTTGGACAGGGCAAAAGTCAAAGTATAGCCCCATGGTCAATCGAAGATTACAACCTGGAGACCGAGGCGACGTCGAGGCGGCTCGAAAGGATTCGGGCCAAGGACGTGCCATCGGGAAGGGCGACGCCAAGATGACTCGGGGATACGAGTTAACGACCTGTCATCGGGAACAGTTTAGAGCTGTCGACTGTCCGTGCGGGTCGTTTTAAATTCGTTAGACTACGTACGAAGGCTCGCCAGCCATAGGAATGAGTCATACCTGAGGCATCTTCGGGATATGTCCTTAAATTATTTCTTGTTTGCGGGCAAAGGCTTGCCAGCCATGTCGCGGATATGATGGGGCTAGCCAGCCGCGTAGAAGGTACATTTTGAGGCTCGCCAACCATGTTGAATGTGCGTTGTGAGGCTCGCCAGCCACGTTGAAGGTGCGTTGTGAGGCTCGCCAGCCATACTGAATGATCGACAGTAGGAAATAGCCGTGTTGTACGGGCCTATTTCGAGAGTTCGTTGTGTTTAGCGGGCTCCATGGGGAGGCCTTCGATATCCTGCTGAGGAATTTCGGTGTTTGCATTGGTTGCTTGTGGCGCCGAAAAGAGATAGACTTGTGAGACTGGCTCCTGTGGACGACGGTGATTTCGAATCTTGAAGAGAGGTGACGGATTTTATTGCCGTTGTTCGGAATTTGTAGAAATAGAGGATGTGAATTCCGCCATTTGATGTGTGTTTGGGGGATAACGGTCTTGATTCCGTCTTCAGATGACTTGAAATTTGTGAGGAGTAGTGATTTTGAATTTCACTTTCACGTTTGAATGTGTGACGGTTTTTAATGCCGTTGTTTGAAAAATAACGAACTTTGAGTTTCGTTATTCTGTTGTTTTTTTAGGGAGGGACGGTTTTTAATTCCGTCGTTTGAAAGTTTGTGAAAATAGCGAGTTTGAATTTCACTATTTGTTTTTGTTTGAAGAAATGACGGTTTTTAATTCCGTCATTGAAAATTTTGTGAAAATAGTGTGGAAACTGGGCTAAAGCCCAAAGTTTCGCTGAAAGAGCAGGGAGCACCTCAAAGAGGCGCGAGTCTTCCTGCGAGGCAAGGAGGCTCTCCTTTTTTCAGTAAAAATACGCGAGGAGGTTCAGCTCCTCATTTTGCTTCGTCTTCAACCTTTTAAACACGATAAACCAAAAAAATCGCCATTTTCGGTTGTGTTTTCTTGCTTGTGTTCGTGCCTAATTCATCATGTCATCTCAAGGTATGTAAATCCTATTGATTCCACTTGAATTTATTGGTCTTTTTGTCAATTGAATTTGGGCGAAACCCTAACCCTTCGAAAATCAATTTGGGCGTTTTTGTTTGGCCCATTTTTGAGTGAAATTGATGATTGCATTAGGTTAGAAACTTGTTTAGGAGTATAAGGGTGGTTTTAGTTTGCATTTTGGTCCCCGTTCCCTAGGCTCGAAAAACGTGAATGAGACGGAAATTCGTCTTATTTGTCAATGTCGTGTTTGTTTGCTTGAGTTGTGTCCCACTAGGTCGCATTGTAGTCGGGGGACCGTCTTTGCGATATTGAACCTTCTTTGGGCGTTGTGGGCAAAATTTGAATTTTTGCCTCTGTGAGACGGTCTTATGCTGATGAAATAAGCGTCTGTTTGGGCTACAATTGAGCTGGTTTGTCTTGAAATGGACCTTAACGGTAGTTTAGGTCACTTTAAGACGTGATTAAATCACGTTGCTTTGCTGTGGTCATAATTTGAATTTTTAACCTGTTTGTGCCCGGGTTGGCGTAAAATTGCCTTTTTCGAGCTGTGAAAAATACCCAGTTGTGTCGGGAATTTTTGTTGCTTATTTTGCGGAACTTGTGTGGTCTTTGAAGTGTTGGGTGGTTTTTGTAATTTTGTCATTGTTTTGGCTCGTCTTTTGCTTGAAAAGAAGGGCGAGTCGTTTTTTGTGAATTTTTTGTGAAGTGTTTTGCTGGATGAGTGTGGGCGGGTTTGCCCTTGTTTTGTTTTTTTTCATTTGCAGGTGATTTGTTGGTGTGTTTTTTTGGATTTTGTCCATTTTGTGCCGTAGTAATGCCGAAATTTCGGCTGGCGTTTTTATTTTGTTCTGATTGCAGGTGAGTGTTCTGGGGCTTCTGGGCCTCTTGGGTCCGTCACTGAGGCTTTAGAGCTCCTGTTTGGGACTGGGACAGTTAGTACTCCGGCAAGTGTGCCCGAGGTGGTGGTGGAGGACGCTTCCGAGGAGGAGCCCACTGAGGAGGTTGTTATAGCCGAGGGAGCTACAGAGGCTCGGAAGGAGCCCGTTGTTGGGGCTGTTGGTGCTGAGGGAACCACAGAGGCTCGGGAGGGGCCCGTTGTTGGGGCTGTTGGTGCTGAGAGGGCTCAGTCGG
Organism: Silene latifolia; assembly: GCF_048544455.1. Lineage (NCBI taxonomy): Eukaryota > Viridiplantae > Streptophyta > Magnoliopsida > Caryophyllales > Caryophyllaceae > Silene > Silene latifolia. The sequence goes on along the minus strand of NC_133538.1, from coordinate 11,333,778 downwards.
GGTCCGAGGCTGGTTCCTCTGGGAGGAGGGTCGGAACTGTGAGGAGGGATCCCCGGGTCTCTAGGCAGAGGCTCCAGAACGTCGTACGGATCATTGAGAGGGATCCCCTCGTCTCGTGCAGTCTCGCGGGACGAAGAGGCGGAGAGTGGAGACGGAGGCAGATTACGTATTCGTCGAGAACTGGGAGGCTAGACGGGTTACAGCCCCGCGGGGGTTGAACATGCGGGTGGCGCCTACTTGGGCCGTGGGCTTTGACGGTAGCCAGTTGTTGTTGCGGCTAGACACTCACATCTCCTACCGTGCGCACGAGGGCTTGGTGAGTCTGTTGCTTTGTTTGAGCTTTTTTTGCCGTTTTTGTTGTTTAAGACCTGAATAGGTGTTCTAATGTTATTTGTTTCCCAAATTCAAGAGATTGCTACCATGAGGACTTTCTCAGGCTTGTCGACTTGCATAGGATTTTACGACGTTCTCCCGGCCGGTTCAAGGGCGTTGATAGAGAGGTCGGCTATGGGGCCGTTGGTGGCTGCCTGGCGCGAGATTCACGGGACTTCGATTAGGTCGAACATGTGTTTGATTCGCGCCACGTTGGACCGTTACTGGGAGACGACGTCGTCGTTACACTTAGAGTTTGGGGAGGTCGTTATCACCTTGGAGGACTTTGCCATGATATCGGGCCTTCCTTGTGGCGAGACGCCTGTTCAATTCCCAAAGACGCCGGAGAGAGTGTTTTCTACCGTGGTCACGGGTTTGATCGGCAATGTTTTGCCTCCGCCGACTGAAATCACTCCTTTCCTGATAGCGAACTCTTACGTGAGGGATCACTTTAGGGGGAGAGTGAATGGCTTCATACTGGTGCCGTTGGCGAGTCCGGAGGCTGAGGCTGAGGCTGACGCGCAGGAGGCGCAGTTGTGGTTGTGGTACTTCTTGGGTACCTCGTACTTTGGTGACAAGGGTGAGCGCTTGTCGACCAAGGTACTTCCTCTGCTTGCTAACCTAGACGCCTTAGGTCAGTACGACTGGGTGACGCCGACCTTGGAAAGTTTTACCCGTTGCTTGCATGCGGCAGTTCGCCGGGAGGTGATGGGGGATGGGAGTTCTCCCGCTTTGGTTGGTCCCGGCCTCATCTTGGACGAGCGTTTTGTGGTTTTTTTTTGTTTTGATTTTAGTTTTGATTTTTGATTGATTTTTGAGTTTTGGCAATTTTTTGAAAAAAATTGGCTAATTTGTGGTTGGTGTGTTTTGTTACAAGCATGCTTATTTGCTTAATTTGTCCCCTTACGCCTGAAGACGACGGGTGACGTGCCTTTGGCTTACCCGGCTGTGAGGGGTTGGACGAGGGCTCGGAAGAAGTCCACCAAGTTGACTTACGAGGACTGCAGTGAAGGAAAAGTAGATCTATATACCTAACATATTCATATATGTTCTATTTTAATTTGTCATAAAATGAATAAATGATCTTATGCATGCAAACTTATAAACAAAATAAAGAAGAAGCATTCATCCTTACATTGGAAATTCGGTTTAAATGGGCACAAGAGAGATCACCTTCTCTCTTGTTCTTGTGCTTTCCTTTTGGATGAACAAAGACCCAAGTGTAGGATCTCTCCCAAGGATTAATACCCAAAGCACACTCTTAATAAAATTAATATTATGTATACTAGACAATATTAATTTTTTGTAGAAAATTGACCCAAAATAATTTGGTTTTAATCTCCCAAAACCGGTTGAGAGAGAAGAGAAGAGGAAGGTTTTTTTTATCTTTCTAAAATTCTAATTTTAGGTGAATGAAGAATGAATGATACACTAACTACATTTTAGTGTATATTAGGTAAAAATAAGATGAAAAACGAAAGTGGTTTTTCATCTCATAAAACCGGGTGGAAGGGGGGATTAGAGGGAGCCAATGCATGCTTGAGTTGTTCTTCACAATGAGCATTAGGGTTGCATGGCTAGTTTAGTAGGTAATCATTGTGTTTACCACTCACATTATAAACACAATATTATCCTTAATCCTCCCTTAATTTCGGTACATATAGATAATATGGACTCCATATTATCATTGTCAAAATGTCAATTTGTCTTATGTCACATGTCACATGTTACATAAATTTGTTATGTATTTTTAACATATTAAAAATCAACGTATTAATAAAAATACGTCATATACAAAAATCGACTTAGTAATTCATAATTACTTGTACCAAAATGTTTTACCAATTATAAATCACAACAATTTGTATTTATAATAATTCATTCAAATTTAATTGTTTCCTTAAACAATAATTTCATCTGAGTAATGATACAATTCGGTTACTCAGACCGTATCTCATTTAATCAAATTTCAATGAGATACGTAAATAATACTCCCAAAATCTTCCGTCAATTTTAAATAATTTAATTGACTCGTAACGTTATACTATCAATTAAATGATCAATTAAGAGTGTTGCCCTATAGGTATGACCTAGGGGATCAACTGATCACCACCGTCGCACGACAGTAATGTCAAACTCTAGTCAGCCAATCATTACCGATATGTGTGGACCAGTTGACAGTAAAAATACTTCCCAAACGTATTCTTTTAAAATGAGATTTAAACATGTGATCATTATGATCAACAGTTGTGATCGCATTATTGTCGGAGGACACATATTCCAACAATCTCCCACTTGTCCTCGACAAGTGTGCGTCACCAATTCTCTTGTCTTATTACTATCTCCCACTCAATGCAAGGTGTCTTTCAGGTCGTACTTACAAGTGATCATATCGAGAGTGGTTTCCTCGATCTGGAGAATAACTGATTGACCGGATTTATCCACCATGGATACATTCCGAGCGTGGCCACGCATTTCCAGTTCATTACTCCTCGAGTGGCCCTGAGATATTGTTATAACCCTGACAAGGGGTGGACAATTCCTATCGCACTTATTCCCTTCAACTAGTCACAGCCATCATAACCCAAAATATGCCCATTTGACCCCATTTACGAAGGTCGTAGTAACACAAATCAAAATTAATCTGAAACTGTGCCATCTTAGGGGAATAGTCTTTAGTCAAAATAATCGACTCATTTGAATACTATAGTAGCTCTCGCCACGACCAGGCTATATAAATTTTCCAGAACTCTATAAGCGGTCATAAGGCCCGACAAAAGTTCCTAGCAGTCTGCCTATGTGATCGACTAGTCATCTCACATGACTCCATGGCACTTGAACTTGCCATCAATCGCATCACACTCTAGTCACTTCGAGACGTCACCTCATACAAGTGACTATGGGCAAATACAATGTTAATCCATGTTCACTTTATCGGGGTTCAATTGTCTCTACAACCCGGTTGGATATAACAATGTATAAGGTGAGTTAATAATAACTCAAACGACAAATGTCGACATCACACTCGGGTAGTCAATATCATATTAAAACCTTGTGATGCATATCGTAAGTGTGTAAACACTTGTTGATTGCAATAGAAGTTTAACATGCCATGTGTCCATGTGTTCAAACTTCTTATACTTGCACTTTCCTTTACATTCATGTTCTCTCTCATAGCATGAACCTTACCAAGTACACATCAAGGTTCCCGACCTTGGTTTCGGTTCTTTATCTTGAAAGAACTTCCTTATCGATTATCATATAACGAATGAATTTGTGGTGAATGATATAACTTTTACTGATCAAGTACTCCATCTACACACAATGCACTAGGTATATGTTTTGTAGAGTCTTGCAACAATTTGTCAAGATGATTAGCCTAGCACTTCTTACAAGTCCTAGCATAGTTAGGAAAGATTAGTTTTGAGTAACTTCTTATTCAACTAAGTATCTTTCCAAACTTCTTATTTCTCCTTTTGACTTGAAAAGTTTAGGATTTTCATAAATCTTTACGTGTGTTCGGATTTTCTATAATATGTGCAACCTCTTAACACATAATAGAGTATTCTGTCAAACACTGAAATCGCTCATCGGATTCTCCTCGAGAATTCATGACGTTTCTTGTATGGCTTGCCAATGAATCATCATGCTCTCATGCATATGATTCACTATTGGACATGTGCATGATTATTCTAATGGCGGAAACATTAGTTACTAATAATCATGAGATCAACCGTTCATAGGTTCAATGAACGACCATGACTGCTAATGGCAATTCCATCTACATGAATAACCTATGTGTATGTTGATACGATGTGTATCTCTTAATACTAATCCAATATTTCTTAATGTAATTGGATTCATCATAGTCCATATTCATCCAGAATTGAAAACTCAAATACTTCTTTGTGAAAGAAGGTATTAGCTCGTCATTCTTCAATGAGTGATGAGTTTGTAAACATTCAAAGGATGATGGCTCCCACTAAATTCCATGTCTTCACATGATAATTTCAAACTCCCACTTAATCCCACATGTTTCGAAATTGATTACTTAATCGAAAACATTTCAAAATTGGAATGTATGTTGCTTTTGCAAAGTTATTAAGATGAAGCCATATATGTTCCCATCATATCCTTTCAAAATTCCTATTTCGAAGGGGTCTCATCTTAACCTTATGGAAAGAGATTTTAAATCTCTAACACATTCATGTCATAATGATGTGTGGCAATGTCATTTATTAAATATAAGTAATATCTAATACACGTCCTTCAAAATATCCCATTTAGAAGGAGGTTTAACCAATTCATTTTCATAATGCGGTTAAGTAATGACATTTGCGAGGTTAAAAACTTAGCTATAGAGGATATCGGTATATCAATCCTTGCAATTCGTTCATAACTAGTATGTTACTTTGATTCATTTAGGCTCTTAAGTAAATCTCAAGGTTGAAACTATTGGTCAAAATTTTTCATAAACTAGTCAAAACTCTTGTTAAGACTTTACATTAGTCATTTTTTCTTCCAAAGCTTTCTTTTGGTCTCCTCGTGTAGTAATCTTGAGAACATACTCTTATGACTACATTACTTGGTCTCTTAAGTCATATAGAACTTACTTGAGACCATAGATCTCATCTATTTGGGTACACTATGTGAATAGATATACCTTCATTCAAATCATTCTCTCTTGCGTAGATCTCATTTACACAAGTACACAAATTTATCGTGTGTTGTGTCCTCATTTTTCTCCCACTCTATCTTTAGAATAAATACACTATAGATTCAAAGATAGCATATGAGACACAAATAATGATGTTGAAGTATAAGGAGAAATATCTCATAGATCGACTAATAGTTTTAGATTTCGCAAGTGTACTTGGTGATTGACAATCCTTTAAGAGAGTTCATAGACTCAAAATCACTTTGTAAATGATCATACACAAGCCTTAAGCATGTGGACATATAATGAATCCCGTCATTATATTTGTCTATTAGATCACTTTAAGTTATATGTCTCTAAGAACAAGCATTTAAACATGATTTTTAGAACAAAAGGATAAAATGATAAAACGGGTGACATGGGTTGCAAACCAAGTCACCATTATCCAAAATACAACCAATTATCCAAAATACCTTTCCATGTCGAACACGGAAACTTAAGGTTCTAAAAATCCAAAACATAATTTAAAATAAGACAATAAAAAGCGAAGCTCCATGAAAGCTATTCCTAGCTCCTTGATGGTTTCTTAAGATTGCTTTTCTTTTCCTTTGTCTTTGCTTGGTGGAGGCCCTATTTACAATAAAAAGGGAGATACATTATCACAACTTTGTATCACAATACCATTGTTGAATTAGAAATATAAAAGAAAGGATAATCATTTACCTACTGGAGTAATCTTTCCAGCCTTAATATCACCAAGGTATTTGGAACAATTTATTTTCCAATGTCCCATACCATTACAATAATGGCATTTATCAAGAGGACCCTTCTTGATTTTTGATGTGCTAGCATCATTAGCCTTATCTTTGGTGAAAGTGGGAGCTTGCTTCTTACCCTTCCTCCCATTCTTCTTGAACTTTCCCTTACTCTTAGTGCTTATGTTAAGCACATCCTTTGGAGGGTTCACATTTAACCCCATGTCCCTTTCGGCTTGCACAAGTAACTTGTGCAATTCTTCAAGAGACACATCCTTGTCTTGCATGTTAAAATTCACCCGGAATTGAACATATGCTTTGACTTTGGACAAGGAGTGTAGAATCCTATCTACAATGAGTTCTTTGGGGATTTTAACCTTTTGAATCTTCAAGGTCTCGACAAGCTCCATAAGTTTGAGTACATGAGGCCTAACCTTTTGGCCCTCTTTGAAGTCGAGATCAAAGAATGCCGCGGCCGCCTCATATTGGACGATCCGCGGAGTTTGTGAAAACATTGTCACAAGCTTGGAGTAAATCTCATTAGTGTTGCCCATTTTAAAGGCTCTCCTTTGGAGATCCGCCTCCATTGCAAATATCAAGACATTTTTCATTGTGGCGGACTCCTTTTGGAAAGCCTCATATGCTTCCCTAGTGGCGGCGGTCGACCTAGTAGTAGGTTCGGGTGGAGAGGCCTCGGTAAGGTAACGAAGCTTGTCGTCACCTTGGGCGGCTAGTTTGAGTTGGGCATCCCAATCGGAGAAATTTGACCCATTCTTTTCAAGTTTACATCGATCCATGAAGGATCGGAGCCAAGATGAATTAGCGAGAGGCGTGGCGTTAAGGGTTGGTGTTGCCATTTGTTATGAGAAAAAGAAGTGGTCTACAAAACAAAATAGAATGAGTAAAACAAATTTCGTTTTAATAATAATACTCGTAAAAATTTATAATTTAAACAAGTTTTATGCATTTTTCTAGTGACCTCTACCCAACTAGATAAATGATTCCAAGACCCAAATTCATATCGACTTAGGCACGGTATGGCCGATGAAACCCTTATCAATATAACCCGGTGGATTAACGTTTTAATCGATTCTACTTTTAGAACTCTTGGTCGATAAAATTACTTTAATAATTATCTATAGCCCGGAACACATGCAACTACGGTCACGAATACTTCCGTTGAGCTCAATCCAAATTTCGAATAAATGTGTCCATGATCCAAATCCACATCAACTTGGGCACTGTATGGCCGATGAAACTCTCATTAACATGAACTCGGTGGATAAACATTCATCACCCACTTCCCCTATGTAACAAGGTTTGTACCCCGGTAGGGCCGAGTGCACTCCCTTGCGAAATAGGTTTTCATGGTTTCTACTATTTGGTAAGGCTATGTCTCAATTAATTGTTTTAGCGAGAGGTCATGTCAATTTATTATCTATCACGTTTTAAGTGAACTAAAGCGGTGAACTACGATAATTCTAATTGACACGGTCGATAAACTCGATGAAAGAAGATGCATGTTTTAGTTATGGCGATTTAGCGATGCATGCGACATATAAATAAAATGCAAAGCATAAAAAAAAATAAATAAAATCCTAGTATGGCCTTCCTAAAATAGAAAACTATTTAACTATTACACATTCAGAAACCAACTCCATTGGTCCCTTGAACTTCGGTTGTGGCACGCATCTCGAGGTAACACCGTTTTTATGTATCACCATCTTGAAGAAATCCGTCTTTGGGAACTCCGAAATGAATAAAATTACATAATAAATTACATAATTTCCTATTATAAATTTGTAACTAAAATAAAATAAATCTATTAAATTACAAAATGGTGATACGAGATCACAATAAATTACAACCGAATCGATATTCCCATACATTTCGGGAAATACCAATTAAAAACTAAGGCCATACTAAGTAAAAATTACATAATTCAAAAATTACATAAATTAAAATTATGACAATCATATAGAAAATGCAGCATTATAATATGTATGAACATGCCCAATTTTATGCTAAATCGCCTTTAATTAGCCAATACCGTATATTACTTGGTTTTTACGGATTTGCGTGATTTCAACATTTTATAATCACAAAAATTACATAAATTCATATTTATGCATAAGTTAATTACCCTAACCTCGTAGGACTCAAAATTTAGTCTTCACTAATTATTTGACCATAATTAACTCATATTTCTAAAATTTGTTCATTAATGGACTTAAAAATTATAAAAATAAGCTATAAACTTCAAATAAATCACAAAATTTCAAATAAATTCAAAATTTGAAATTTAAACTCATGAACATTCTGTAAAAATACCATGACACTCATAATGTTCAAAAACTTAGGTTAAAAATTACGAAATTTATCCGGAAAAACAATGTTGCGGTTTATCGGTTTTAACTAAAATAATCATAAAAACATGTGAAAAATTATACACATCAACTTTTCAATTTTAGATCTAAAAAAGATAATAAAATGCAACATATAATGTTTTTCCTTAGTCATAGAGTATGTTTTATTAATATTTCACTAATAAAGTCACTATTCATGCTATTTTTCTTCAAAAATCCATAAATCATGCAAAAAGACTTCACTATAGCCTATTATTTTACACACATCTTGGAAAATTGCATTTGACAACATACTAAATTTCTATGACCAGATTCGAAATTTATCTCATATTAACCTATTTTTCACTTAAATCCGATTTTAACAATGAAAAATCCATTTTTCGAGCATAAAAAGTCCAAAAATTATGAAAATTTACAGGTCATCTCAAAATAATACATGTGACAACATATCCAAAAATCACTGGAAAATTCGAAGTTTAGCTAATTTTAGTCCGAAAATGACATTTTTACTCATAAAATCATATTTTAATGCCATTATTGTGAAATATGAACAATAAAAATCCATAAAATAACCAAAATATCCTAAAAACATTTTAGGATCAGAAACTTTAACATGCAAAAATTAATTTTGTGATATATCATAATAACACAAATTATACAAGTTTTATATGTTAATCTTTATAACTCGGAAAAACTTTTTACTGATTTGCATGCAAACAACCATGGCTCTTGATACCGATTGAAGGAAAAGTAGATCTATATACCTAACATATTCATATATGTTCTATTTTAATTTGTCATAAAATTAATAAATGATCTTATGCATGCAAACTTATAAACAAAATAAAGAAGAAGCATTCATCCTTACATTGGAAATTCGGTTTAAATGGGCACAAGAGAGATCACCTTCTCTCTTGTTCTTGTGCTTTCCTTTTGGATGAACAAAGACCCAAGTGTAGGATCTCTCCTAAGGATTAATACCCAAAGCACACTCTTAATAAAATTAATATTATGTATACTAGACAATATTAATTTTTGTAGAAAAATTGACCCAAAATAATTTGGTTTTAATCTCCCAAAACCGGTTGAGAGAGAAGAGAAGAGGAAGGTTTTTTTTATCTTTCTAAAATTCTAATTTTAGGTGAATGAAGAATGAATGATACACTAACTACATTTTAGTGTATATTAGGTAAAAATAAGATGAAAAACCAAAGTGGTTTTTCATCTCATAAAATCGGGTGGAAGGGGGGGATTAGAGGGAGCCAATGCATGCTTGAGTTGTTCTTCACAATGAGCATTAGGGTTGCATGGCTAGTTTAGTAGGTAATCATTGTGTTTACCACTCACATTATAAACACAATATTATCCTTAATCCTCCCTTAATTTCGGTACATATAGATAATATGGACTCCATATTATCTTTGTCAAAATGTCAATTTGTCTTATGTCACATGTCATATGTTACATAAATTTGTTATGTATTTTTAACATATTAAAAATCAACGTATTAATAAAAATACGTCATATACAAAAATCGACTTAGTAATTCATAATTACTTGTACCAAAATGTTTTACCAATTATAAATCACAACAATTTGTATTTATAATAATTCATTCAAATTTAATTGTTTTCTTAAACAATAATTTCATCTGAGTAATGATACAATTCAGTTACTCAGACCGTATCTCATTTAATCAAATTTCAATGAGATACGTAAATAATACTTCCAAAATCTTCCGTCAATTTTAAATAATTTAATTGACTCGTAACGTTATACGATCAATTAAATGATCAATTAAGAGTGTTGCCCTATAGGTATGACCTAGGGGATCAACTGATCACCACCGTCGCACGACAGTAATGTCAAACTCTAGTCAGCCAATCATTACCGATATGTGTGGAACAGTTGACAGTAAAAATACTTCCCAAACGTATTCTTTTAAACTGAGATTTAAACATGTGATCATTATGATCAACAGTTGTGATCGCATTATTGTCGGAGGACACATATTCCAACATGCAGGCGTCAGGTGAATGCCCTCCGAGTTGGTGATGTAAGTCACTGTTTCTCATCTCATTTGTTTTGTAGAAAAGGATAGAGATAGGATGACTAGGTAGCTTAGAAAGCCCCCAGTTAGTTGATTAGCTTTGCTATGAGTGCAGTTTGTCGGGTGGCCTTAGGAGCACTACACGGGTGTGCCGGTCGCTGTCAGGCAGTGTATGCGACCTTGTAGTTTCCAGTGCCTATACCTCGAGACGGCGATTGAGCCGGTTTGGTACCTTGGTGAGCGTTTAGCTCGTCAGTGTTTCAGTGAGACCTTCGTGGTGCCGGCCGATCCGCTTAGGGTGTTGTTCCAGGAGTCGACACCTGACGAGGTTGAGGAGCACCTTCATGGCCGTGGAGGTGAGGAGTTGCTGTTATGGGAGGTTGACTACGACACTTTCCGTCTGTCGAGGCTTGCTTGGTACCCGATTGAGGTACGTTTTCCTCTGTTATTTGTTTTATTGCATCCTCTTGCTTTTTGGTGGAAGGGTTTGTTACCTTCGACACGATTTCCCGTTATAGGGTGTTGACGAGCTCGTGAGGACCTAACCCCCAGCTTTCACATCACAAACTACTTTCCAGAGGCCGGGTGGTGAGGAGTTACAGCTGCGTCTGCCAGAGCCTGCGGTTCCCGAGGTGACCGACGTTGGCATGGAGTGGACGTTGACAGTTTTGAGGGTGAGTTTCTGGTTCAAACTCTCCTTCTTATTTGTGTCTTGCCTTACGTTTTTGTTTTTTTGAAAGGCTTTTCTTTTTGTAGGTGTCGACCATCAGTGATCAGGCTCTGTTGCAGATGGCTAACCGGTGGAGAGCACTTGCCGGTGACTTGGCTGCGAGGGAGTCTCAGCTTGCGCAAGTGCCTTTTGTTTGTTGTTTTGTGTGTTTTTGTGTTGCATTTCACATTTAGATCTCAACGATTTACATTGTGTTTTACAGAGTACTGCGGATCCGACGGAGCTTGCTCGGGTCCGTGCTGAGTTGGATGCAGCGAGGTCAACGATCCAGGCACAGGAGCTGGGGATCATTAGTCGGGACCAGGAGCTGAAGCGTCATGAGGACGGGTTGCTGAGCCGAGATGTGGAGTGATACCCGTCGTTGTGAGTACCAAAGATAAAATTTATAATCTCCTATTAAGACTAACCTAGGCTAGTGGTAACAGGGTCGAACCACAAGGAGGCACTTGTAAACTTTAGTTGATCTATGTTCAGTCTGAGGTAACTATTATGGGGGTTGATTTGAATTGGTCTATAGCTAATAACAATAGAAAGAAAATAAACTAAAAATACGATTTAAACAGAGATAAAGAAGGGTACTAGGATGGTCGGGGGTCATTATAGCTTGGCGGCAAAGCAAACTAAGTCGGTCTGAATCAATCACGGGTAAGGCGGGGAATAAGAGGTCCTCTCGGTCCACTCCTAACATATAGCATCTCTCGATCTCGCTATAGGTCCCTACTGTCACTAATATCGACTTAGTCCGAAAAGTGACTAATGGTCTAAACTATACCTATCTTTCGATCTTAGCACACTTTAGTCGATTTAATTGACGGTCAAATAACCTTCCCTATCTTTCGATCTAATGGGTCGGTCACAAAATAGGTATTTAACTGGTCGCATGCATTCGATTTGCTAAATACAAGATTAAGAACAATTAAAACGAAGGATAACCTTACAAGGTCAGTCGATCGACCACCAAGATCAGTCGATCGACTGACACGCGGGTTCAGTCCGTGTTCAATCTAATGCCGCCTATGCTACAATTCCCCTACATCCTAGCACTACAGATTTAGCTACTCATGATGAAGGTAAAAACAATAATACAACTAAGACAATAGGGTACTGAATTCATGATTTGAAATAGATAGCAAATAACAATAACAATGATTGGCTTTGGGCACTAATCTAGCAATCCTAATACTAATGACGAAAAGCGAAACAATAAATGGAATTAGGGCAGAATGAATACCGAGAATTTCAGAGGAAGGATCAAGAACAAGGGCAGAATTCCAATGCTACAATCGATTATCCCAAACCCTAGCTACTCGAAATAAAACTAAAACTCAAAGCACTGTATTGTGATGTAAAACTTAGATAAAAACTTGATGATCTCTGTTACGTTATATAGCAATCAACGCAACAACTTATTTCCTAAACCTAGACTTCACGGGCTTCAAGATTCACGGTCATCTAATTCTCGTCTGAAATAGAAATCCAGTCGATCGACTGAAAAGGCTGGTCGATCGACTGCTCCTCAGCAAACAGTAGCTTCTGGAACCCGAGCATTGGTCGATCGACTGACAAGGCTGGTCGATCGACTGGCTGAGCTGCTACTTGACTTCTTTTAACTCGTGGACTTGTCTTTTTGGGCCTTGGATCGCGCACCAAGCTCGTTCCTTAAGTAATTCCTTTACGTCATATGCAATGCAGGTCACTCGGGGACGGATTTGGCTTGATTTCCCGTTGAATTCTTCACATTTCTGCAATAAAGTACAAAAACACGAAAGTAGAAGAAAATAGGGAAATATAGGCATATATTGCACATCTGAGCTCTGAAATGCGTGTAGAATAGAGTGCGAAACGTCATATTTTAGACACGCATCAAATCTCCCCAAACCAAACCTTGCTTGTCCCCAAGCAAGAACTAGACTCGATCTAATGACCTAATGGAACGAGTTCGACCTTAGAGCGAAATGCAAATTGTTAAGCCCAAACCAATTTAATGCACAACCAACAATCAATTAGTAATGTGAATCATGCAAACGAATTATAAAGTCGTTAAAAAGCTATTTGAACCGTTGACTATAGAGACTTATCAAATTGGACTCTCGCGGGTCGCTCAAAACACTCAAGTAAGCATAGGTGATATATATGTAAGAGGATAGAAAGAATTCATTTTTGTAGAGACTCTCACCTAACTACGACCTATGAGAACATGCCAGCAATAAAATATGAAAGTGATCTCTACGGCCGTACATACGCATTCCAACCAAACAGATGACCAATGACACATGCCGAGGTATATATGGGAAATGTGAGGTATGGGTAAGAAGAGGCAAAACATTTCATGGTAAAGTGGAGGTACAGGTGATCAAGCTAGTACCAAAACGGAACCAAAGGACAACATCCAACTTCTTGCTCATAGGCAAACAACACGGTGCTATAGCAAGCACAAACTCACAATCTCCAGATGTAAAAGTAATCAACTAACTCCCCATAAAATAAGAACAAAACATGGGAGCAAAAATCGCCAAAAGATAAGGATTAAAGTGTGCGAATTGACTTTTTCTTTTTCTCTTCGAACTTCAGTCGATCGACTATATTGGGCAGTCGATCGACTGCCTTGAACAGTACAGAACTCTTTTTTTTCGAATCTTTTTTTTTCATCTTTTTCATTTTTTTTTTTTTTTTTTTTTTTTTTTTTATTTCTTTCTTTCCTTCTTTTCATCTTCCCAACTTCATCTCAAAAGAGCAATGGCTACCAAAAACGAGTAACAATCCCAAAAACCAGACTACTAGCTTGACAAAGGTAGGCTATATGTAGGATGTAGCAAATAGGACAAAAAAGATATTTTTGGCAGTGTGGAGCTTATGGGCAAAATGAGAAAAGGAAACCTCTACCACATGTGTCAACAAACCACAGACCGAATGCATACAGGTATTAAGTAGATCAAATTCATATTCATGCAAATTAAGGAAACATGTCTCATAAGGAGTACTACTCACATTCCTAGATGAACTGGTCATGATTGTCACCGATTATAGGCTCTAAATCTCGAGAATATAATGTAGTTTGCCAATTTTCAAAGTCAAGTCTCAAGATTCAGTGAGTAAATTAACGAAAACTCGTAGATATGCACTTATATGATTCTACTGATAACATGATGATAAGCAAGGCTCAGGCAAAAACAGGTGCAAATGCGAAATCATCATAGAAATACTACCGTTCCGACTCGACCTATATGCTAAAATAAACGTGCATTTTATGGAAATTTCTTGAAATTTTTGAAATTTTTTTTTTTTGGAATTTTGTATATATAAGAGAAATGAGATAAAACAATGCAAAACAAAATTAAACGTGAATGCAAGCAAATGATGTGCGACGCAAAACCCTTCCCCAAACCAAATCGCACAATGTCCCCATTGTGCAAAATCATGTAATGAAGAAAATAGAAATGGGAATTTGCGAGAGATTAAATAAGCAAGACATAAAGGAAAGATATGGAACTCACAAGACTTTAAGCGCAGCAAAGGAAACCTCCCCAAACCAGCGTGAGCTAGGAGGTTTCAGTGGCAGTGATGCTACCAATAAGAGTGCACGAAAGACAATCAAAACCACGCATAAGACCGAAGGAAACAATTTGGAAGGGTAAAACTGTGCACAATTGAGAAAATGGAAGAATTAAATAATTGTGACGGAAAATAAAGTGGAGTAGAAAACTCCCTTAAGTCCGCAAATCGACCAAACACAGCAGGGGAGAGGTCGTGAACAGTCTGGACGAAGAGACGTGGTCGATCGACCTATAGGGGTAGTCGATCGACCATGTGAACTGGATCAAGCTCTGGAAAGCGAAACTCGTCGATCGACCACGATAGCCGATCGATCATTGGAAGAACTCTTTGTACTTCTTATTTCTTCGTAATTTCTCAATGAGTAGAGCTAACAAGCCCTAAATACCTGCAAATGCACAATAGTACGCACCCAAAATTTCGCAAAACCCAGAAAGAAGTCTAAAGTACTTGAAAATTCTAAGCAAAAAGAATAAAAGCAAAGTTTTCGCGCACACAAAAGCAATAAAAATGTCTTAACAAAGCAAAAAGAATGAAGTTTATAACGAGCATGATCAACTAATAGTTGATCAAGAAGGACCATGGTATGGCCCATTTCGTCGGCTTTTGGCTACTAGAGGTAGCCTCAATGGTGCTCATCTCATCAGCTGCGCCCTTCTTAGCTTCAACAGTTGGAGAACTCAGCTGATCAGCTTCGGCATCTCCCCAATTAAGGACTTCCTTGGGATCGTTAGACTCCAAATCAGACCATCTCACCTTGGCTGGCTCATTTTCCACTTCCTCATCGGTCCCATAGCTTAGGCATCCAAGACCTCCTCTTTGAATGATCGGCTCTCTCGCTACTGGAATAACTGCGGCTTGCTCTTCCCCAAACCGGCTCTGCATTATTTAAAATAACAGATTCTTCCTCCTTCTTGCTCCCAATCCGGGGCGGAGGGGTTACAACAGGAATAGAAACAGGCATATCGGGAAGTACAAAGTACGATCTCTTTTCAGAGACCGTATTACATGTAACAGGCCACATGGGATCCTTTTTCTTAGCCGGCTGGGCAAAGACAATAGAGTGCTTTCCCACTTTAAAAGTCAAAGTTCCTAGACCGACATCTATAACTGCACCAGCAGTGTGCAGAAATGGCCTACCCAAAATAATGGGAATATGGTCATCCTCAGGCATGTCAAGGACAACAAAGTCAACGAGGAAGAAAAACTTCCCTATCGGACGGGTATGTCCTCTAAGACTCCTATAGGCTCGACCGCAGATCGGTCACCATCGAATCTGTCATCTCGGTTATTGCAAACCTGGTCAACTTAAGCCTCCTAGCTAGACTCAAGGGCATGACACTTATGCTAGCTCCTAAGTCACATAAAGCCTTTTCGATAGAAAAGGTACCTATCTTGCAAGGAAGCGAAAAAGCGCCAGGATCTTCTAACTTATGGGGCGCAGTGTGAGACAAGTAGGAGCAAGACTCTTTAGTTAACGCAACAATGTGAACATGTTCAAGAGATTTTTTCTTTGACAACAACTGTTTCATGAATTTAGTGTATCTTTGGCACTTGGTTAACTAACTCAAGGAAGGGTACACGAACATTCAAGCTACGAATAACTTTCTCGAATTTACTAAAAGATACATGTTCCTTCGTCGGCACGAATCTCTCCGGATATGGGGCTGTAAGGAGCACCTTAGCCCTCTCCTCTAAGTCGCGCGTGCCGGTATCCTTGGACTTAGGCTGAAAGTCCGTCACCTTTTCTTTGTTGAAGCTAGACCCCTCCTCAGACCGTCTCAAATGAGAACCATTGACCGTCATTGGATCGAACTTCGGAGCGGGACCGACCTATCGACACTGGTCGCCCCCAAAATTTTCGGGACGGTGGTCCCGAAACAAGTGGTCTCGTAGATTATTTGGCATTAAAGGACGAAACTCTTCAACATCGAGTGATATTGGTCGATCGACCAACCTCCTCGATCGATCGGTGGGTTGCACTGATTCGAAGCTCCGGAACCCGTGTTTTGATCGATCGACTAGGTACTTGATCGATCGCGAAATGCCTGTGACGCCTTTTTCTTTGATTTATTCGTTGAAGCTTTCTCTTGACTTATTTCTGGCTCATCTTTCTCGACAGCATCCTCAACCATGGCAGGACCATCAAGGGTGGACCCGCTCCTCAGAGTGATGGCATTTAGGGTCTCCTTTTGTTCGGGTTGAGTGGGTAAGTGTCCGGGAGCTCGAGTGTTACTTTTACTAGCCAGTTGAGCAATTTGGCTCTCAAGTAACTTCATCCCGGCCTCTCTTGCTTGGGACTCCTTTAGCAATAGATTCTTAAGCTCGGAGAACTCAGAATTTTGTGATTGTTCTTTCTTTGCGGCACATAAGGAGGCTTACGGTATTCTTTGTTGCTTTTGATGAGGCGGGACATATGGGCTTCTTTGTGGCGGCTGTTGGGTTGGATTTTGGACATTTTGGCTTCTCCAACTCAAGTTCGGATGCGGTGGCTCGTAGTAGGTGTTTTGTGCCTATAGTGTTGAAAAGCAAAGACACAAGATTCAAAGGGGCTAGGGCAATTTTTCGAGACATGGCCCTCAACTCCACACCTTTCACGAGACGAAGGGTCGTCGACACGGCATTAACTTGGTATATCCCACCTTTAGAAGCTCCTCCTAGCTCATACTTGTCAAATCTCGCGGTGAGAGCCTCAAGCGAAAGAAGAAGAGGATTCAGCAGCTCTTCTCTGGTTTCCCCTTGAATTCCCATACTCGGCCTTGTGGGTAGCTAGATCGTCAATGATCTTCCACCCCTTGGTTGCTCCTAAATTTTCAGCAAATCTCCCGTTGGCTGCAGCATCCAAAATGGCCCTCTGATCGTCGTACAACCCATTGTAGAAATGATTGCACAAACTCCACTTTTCGAACCCATGATGCGGTATGGTTCGCACCAACTTCTTGAATCGGACCCATGCCTCGTGGAAATTCTCATCTGGCCCTTGTTTAAAGCCCGTGATTTGAGCTCTAATAGCGATCGTCCTTGAAGCGAGAAAAGTAATTTTTGTAGAACGCCAATGCCAATGTATTCCAATCGTGATCTCGGAGCGGTCGGTCCAAATCTCTATACCACTCCCTTGCGGCATCACGAAGGGAGAAGATGAACATGGTCTCTTTGATTTGATCTTGGGTCACGCCGGTGGTGGGGGAATGGAGCAAAGAAGTAATCAATGAAGGTCTCCATATGTCTTCTTTGCATCTTCATTTGCGGCTCCACCAAACCGATTTCTCTCGACCATGGTAATGTAGGCGGGCTTTGGTTCGAATTTCCTGGCATCTCCTGGTAATTCGAACCCCTTATATAAGTTGTCATTTGTCGGCTCAGAATAACTAGCTATACTTGCTTCCTCGGCCATGACGGGATTAGGGAGAATGCTTGTCTCTCGGTGAAGAAGTGGAAAGCTGTTGAAGATGTGGGTCTTCTTGACAGATCGTTCTCGTGATAGCTTGACGAGTACTCGGCTCTTCCTCCGTCGGTAATACTCTTTGTGTTCGCCTCAACTCGCGCAAGGATCTCTCAAGCTCAGGGTTCAACGGTACTAATTCTCCACCCTGTGACCTGCGCATAAGATGAAACTACAAAAAGAATATAAGAAAAGTTTAAGGAACGGATGTCCCTTAAACTAAGAAAGACCAAAAAATAAAACAACTAAAATTAGGACTATTGCCTCCCCGGCAACGGCGCCAAAATTTGATACCCGTCGTTGTGAGTACCAAAGATAAAATTTATAATCTCCTATTAAGACTAACCTAGGCTAGTGGTAACAGGGTCGAACCACAAGGAGGCAGTTGTAAACTTTAGTTGATCTATGTTCAGTCTGAGGTAACTATTATGGGGGTTGATTTGAATTGGTCTATAGCTAATAACAATAGAAAGAAAATAAACTAAAAATACGATTTAAACAGATAAAAGAAGGGTACTAGGATGGTCGGGTCATTATAGCTTCGGCGGCAGCAAACTAAGTCGGTCTGAATCAAACACAGGTAAGGCGGGAAATAAGAGGTCCTCTCGGTCCACTCCTAACATATAGCATCTCTCGATCTCGCTATAGGTCCCTCTTGTCACTAATCGACTTCCGTCTGAAAAGTGACTAATGGTCTAAACTATACCTATCTTTCGATCTTAGCACACTTTAGTCGATTTAATTGACGGTCAAATAACCTTCCCTATCTTTCGATCTAATGGGTCGGTCACAAAATAGGTATTTAACTGGTCGCATGCATTCGATTTGCTAAATACAAGATTAAGAACAATTAAAATGAAGGATAACCTTACAAGGTCGATCGATCGACCACCAAGATCGATCGATCGATCGACACGCGGTTCGATCCGTGTTCAATCTAATGCCGCCTATGCTACAATTCCCCTACATCCTAGCACTACAGATTTAGCTACTCATGATAAAGGTAAAAACAATAATACAACTAAGACAATAGGGTACTGAATTCATGATTTGAAATAGATAGCAAATAACAATAACAATGATTGGCTTTGGGCACTAATCTAGCAATCCTAATACTAATGATTTAAAAGCGAAACAATAAATGGAATTAGGGCGAGAATGAATACCGAGAATTTCAGAGGAAGGATCAAGAACAAGGGCAGAATTCCAATGCAACAATCGATTATCCCAAACCCTAGCTACTCGAAATAAAACTAAAACTCAAAGCATCTTTGTATTGTGATGTAAAACTTAGATAAAAACTTGATGATCTACATTACGTTATATAGCAATCAACGCAACAACTTATTTCCTAAACCTAGACTTCACGGGCTTCAAGATTCACGGTCATCTAATTCTCGTCTGAAATAGAAATCCGTCGATCGATTGAAAAAGGTGGTCGATCGATCGCTCCTCAACAAACAATGTAGCTTCGGAACACGAGCATTGGTCGATCGACCGACAAGGTGGTTGATCGACCGGGCCGAGCCGCTACTTGACTTCTTTTAACTCGTGGACTTGTCTTTTTGGGCCTTGGATCGCGCACCAAGCTCGTTCCTTAAGTAATTCCTTTACGTCATATGCAATGCAGGTCACTCGGGGACGGATTTGGCTTGATTTCCCGTTGAATTCTTCACATTTCTGCAATAAAGTACAAAAACACGAAAGTAGAAGAAAATAGGGAAATATAGGCATATATTGCACATCTGAGCTCTGAAATGCGTGTAGAATAGAGTGCGAAACGTCATATTTTAGACACGCATCATGGAGATTGCCTCTCTTAGGGCTCAGTTGGCTCAGGCGGAGGAGCTTCGCATCACGATGGAGTACGAGACGTTGGAGAGTTCTCCTGAGAGGGGGCCGGAGCCGGAGGTGGTGTCTGCTTTGCCCGCGACTCTTCGTGAGACCGAGATCGGCCCGCCGGGAGGCGTCGAGTAGTTGTAGTTGTTTGTCCGTGTTTTGGACTTTGGTTTGCATATGTATACATTTTGCGTGAGGCGGTTCGTATATATGTGTTTTTGGTTTGTAGTTTGTTTTTCCTTGGCTTTTTTTGTTGTGTTTCGGAGAAGCACGCTCAGTGGCTGATTCCCCTTTTGCTTTGGCATTTGTCCCTGCATCATTAGTGTAGAAAACTGACAACAGGTAGCAAGTACGCATACACGTAAACACGCAAAAGCATTTGATGAAAACAAAAATAACCACGATGGCTTGAAGTTAAAATTGGAAAGAAATTATCAAAATTCCGCGACCAGTCGTCACGTTTGAATTTTTCAAAAGAAACTGATTTGAAATTTCGAGAAATTAACTTGTGTTTGAATTAAATTGCACCGAAATTTGCTTAAAATTGATTTGGGACTCGAAAATTAAAACTCAAACCGTCATGGATGAATTTCAAATGAGATTTTTGCGGAGATGGGACCTTCAACTCTACTGGCTGAACCACCTCCATACCGTATGCTAGGTAGAAGGGTGTGGCTCTTGTTGGTGTTCGAATGGAGGTTCAGTATCCCTTGAGTGCGAATGGGAGTTTGCTCGGCCAATCGCGGTAATTATCTTACATCTTCTTGATAATGGTGACAAGAGTTTTGTTCACTGCCTCTACCGCTCTGTTGGTTTGGGGACGATTGGGAGATGATCGATGCCGCTTGATTTTGTATTTATCCAGCAAGGCTTGTGTTTCGGCCCGGAAGTGGGAGCGTTGGTCGCTGATGATTTCATGGGGTACCCCATATCTGCAGATGATGTTGTGCTGGATGAACTTGGCCACTTGTTTGGCGGTCAAGATTGCATAGGACTGCGCTTCCACTCATTTGGTGAAGTAGTCGATGGCGACGAGGACGAAGCAATACCCCTTGGTTCCTATCGGGTTGACTTTCCCGATGATGTCGATGCCCCAAGTCGAGAAAGGCCAGGGTGATGTCATGATGTATAAGAGGGATGGTGTTATGTGTTGTATGTTGGCGAAGATTTGGCAATTGTGGCAATGTTTGAAGTAGTTTCTGCAATCGGCTTCCATGGTGGTCCAGTAGTAGCCTAACCGCATGATTTTTCGGGCTAGCATCATTGCGCTCACGTGAGGGCCGTATTCTCCATCGTGGAACTCTCCCATGACTTTTTCGGCTTTGTGGTGATCAATGCAATGGAGAAGAATCCTCTGAGGTGTTCTTTTGTATAGTTGTTCTTGGTTTATCACGAATTGTGATGCAAGTAAACGGATGGCTCTTTGTCTTCTTGTATTAGAGTTGGGAGGGATTTTATTTTTGGTTTTGTAATTGAGGATGGCTTGGTACCAAGGTTAGACATGGTTCTCCTCGTCGTTGTTGACGGCGTAGATGTCAGTTGGCTCGCTCCTTCTCTCGACACATAGGGGCATCGATGTACCGTCGTCAGGTATGTTGACGAGCGCCGCAAGTTTTGCTAAGGTATCAGCAAATTGATTTTCCTCCCGTGGCAAGTGGAAGTAGTCAACTTGGTCGAAGAATTCATCTTCTTGATTGATTTTTGCTTGGTAGGGTGCTAAGCTGTCGCTTTGGATTTTCCATGATCCGGACATTTGATTGATGATGAGTGAGGAATCGCCTTGGACCCTCAATTTCTTGATGCCCAGTTTTATGGATGCTTGTAGGCCGATGAGGCATGCTTCATATTCAGCAGCATTGTTGATGACGGCGAAGTCTAGTTTGACTGAGATTGGAACATGTTCCCCTTCTGGTGATATTTGAAAGATCCCTACCCCGAAGCCTCTCAGGTTTGATGCACCGTCGAAGTATAGGTCCCATGTGTCGGTGTCGGCACAAAGGATGTCTTCGTTAGGAAGTGACCATGTGTCCGTCTATGTATCCTCGTTGACGGGATTTTTCTACCAGGAAATCGGCGACCGCCCTTCCCTTGATAACCTTGAGGGGTAAGAATTTGAGGTCAAATTCGGATAGCATGAGTGTCCATCTAGACAGCCTTCCGTTTAGTACCGGTTTTTCGAAGATGTATATGACCGGGTCCATCTTAGAGTAGATGTGAACCGTGTAGCTGAGCATATAATGTCGCAACTTCTTTGTTGACCAGACCAAGGTAAGGCATGTCTTTTCCAGTTGGGTGCATCTTGTTTCTTATTCGATGACCTTTTTGCTGATGTAGTAGATGGCTCGTTCTTCGCCGTTGACTGTTTGTGCTAGCATTGCTCCCATGGCTGTGTTGGTGACAGTCAGGTATAGGGATAAGGAAATTCCTTGTTGAGGTGGCATGAGGACATGAGATTTGGATAAGATTTCCTTTATTCTGTCGAAGGCTTTTTGCTTCTTGAAGATTGGTTTACAAATCATAGTGAGCTTGACTATGAAGCGGCTGATGTATTCGACTTGACCGAGAAACCCTCGAATCTTTTTCTCGTTCTAGGGCCGAGGCATTTGTTAAAGAGCTTTGATTTTGGTAGGATCAATTTTAATGCCTCTTTTCCTGACAACATGTCCCAGGAGTTTTCCGGAGGTGACCCCGAATGCACACTTCTGAGGATTTAGTCTCATGTTGTATTTCCGAAAGCGAGCAAAGAATTTCCGAAGGGCGCTGATATGGCCGTCCCGCTCTTTTGATTTGACGATCATGTCATCGATATATACCTCCACTTCCTTGTGCATCATGTCATGTAGGAGAGTGGCGGCGGTTCTTTGATAAGTTTCTCCGGCGTTGATTAGTCCGAAGGGCATGACAGTGTAGCAATATGTACCCCACTGTGTAGTGAATGCAGTCTTGTGCATGTCTTCCTCAGCCATTTTGATCTGGTTGTACCCAGCATACCCGTCCATGAATGATAATAGGGCGTGCTTGATACCCGTCGTTGTGAGTACCAAAAATAATATTTATAAAACCTATTAAAACTAACAGAAGCTAGTGGTAACAGGGTCGAACCACAGAGAGGCAGATGTAATTATTAGTTGTCTAATTTCAGTCTAAGGTAACAGTATGTGGGGATTGATTGATTTGAGTGATCTATAGCTAAGGCAATAAATGTAAAACAAACTAAACAGTAGATGAAATCAAGAATTAAAAGGGTGCTAAGATGGTCGGTTCACTATAGTTTCGGCGGCAGCATACTAGGTAGGTCTAAATCAAACACGTGAGACAGGAAAATAAGAGGTCCTCTCGGTCCACTCTCACAGGTAGCATCTTTCGATCTCGCTACAGGTCCCTAATATCACTAATACTAACTTTCGTTCTGAAAAGTGACTAAAGGTCTAAACTAACTTATCTTTCGATCTCGTTAATCTAGTCGTCTTAATTAGGTAGGCTATCTCCCTTCCCTATCTTTTGATATTTATTGGATCTGTCAAATCCTAGACATTCAACTAGTCGCGTGCACTCGATTCGTCAAAC
This sequence comes from Silene latifolia, assembly GCF_048544455.1. Classification (NCBI taxonomy): domain Eukaryota; kingdom Viridiplantae; phylum Streptophyta; class Magnoliopsida; order Caryophyllales; family Caryophyllaceae; genus Silene; species Silene latifolia. Next base: position 11,310,448 of record NC_133538.1, on the reverse strand, counting down.
ATAGAAATTAAATTAATTAAAACGAAGCAAAACCCCACGTGGCCAGTCGATCGACCAGGTAGGGCGGTCGATAGACCAACACACGATTTCAGGTCTACATAATTCTAATGCCGCCTAACCTACAGATCCCCTACATCCTAGCACGATGAATTTAGCTACTCATAATATTGATGAAAACAATAACAATATAAACGAAATAAACCCACTGAATTCATACTTAAGTTAATTAAATTACAAATAACAATAAACGATAATTGGCTTCGGGAAACTAACTAGCAAATCTATACTATGAACGGAATATAAGCAATAAAACTGAACAAGAACATGAGAATACCGAATGGAAGAATTTGCAGGAATAGAATCCAGAAAACGAATGCAAAAAGTAACTTGTATTGAATACGAAACAATATTCGGAACCCTAATTATTTCCAAAAGAACTGTATGCTAAAACTTGAATAAAACTCGACAAAAAGGAACTGCCTTATGCTGAAACTAAAGCTACGTTATATAGGAATACCACCTAGTTCTTATTTCCTAAAACCTAATACAATGGGCTTCAAACTTCACGATCTTTTAATTCACGTCTGAAAGAGCGTCTTGGTCGATCGACCAAGCAAGGCAGTCGATCGACTGCTCTTCGCTGAACAGTGGCTACTGGAACTCGTGGGTTGGTCGATCGACTATGGGCAGCGGTCGATCGACTAAAGTAGTTGCTATTTGACTTCTAACTTCTCGTGGATTTCTCTTTCGGGCCTTGAAATGCGCACCAAGCTCGTTCCTTGAGCAAATACTTCACATCAAATGAAATGCAAGATACTCGGGGACGGATTTGGCTCAATATCTACTCATTTCCGCATAAATCTGCAATATTACATAAAAATACGAAAGTAGACGAAATGGGGTAAATAGTAGCCTTAAACTACATAAATGAGCTATGAAATGCGTGTAAAATAGGGTGTAAAACATCATATAAATGACACGCATCAAACTTCCCCAAACCAAACCCTTGCTTGTCCCCAAGCAAGAACTAGACTCGATCCTAAAAACCTAATGGAACGAGTTCAATCTCAGAGCGAAATGCACAAGTAAAGCCTAAACCAATTTAATGCAGAAACCAACAATCAATTAGAAATGTGAATCATGCAAACATGTTATGTAGTCATCAAAAACTGCTGAACCGTCAACTATAGAGACTTATCAAATTGGACTCTCACGGGTCGCTCAAATCACTCAATAAATACAGGTGAATATATGTGAAAGATAGAAAGAATTCATTTTGTTAGTGACACTCACCTAACTACGACCTATAAGAACATGCCTGCAATATAATATAAAAGTAATCTCTACAACCGTACATATGCATTCCAACCGAACAAAAGACCATGACACATGCCGAGGTAAATGTGGATATGTGAGGTAATGGGCAAGAAGGGCAAAACATTTATGGGAATGTGGGGGTACAGGTGATCAAGCTAGTACCGTAACAAAACCATATGACAATATCCAATTCTTGCTCAAACTTCAATTGACACGGTGCTATAGCAAGCACAAAACTCACAATCTCCATAGTAATCAATCAACTAACTCCCCATCAAATACAAATGAAACATCGGAGCAAAAATCGCCATTTGAATAAAGACTTGAATCATGCGAATTCATTTCTTTTCTTCTCGGGCATCGGTCGATCGACCAAGTAGAGCAGTCGATCGACTGCATTAAACAGTACAACACTCTCTTTTTTCTTTTTCGAATCATTTTTCTTCTTTTCTTTTTTTTTGCCTTTGTTCCTCTCTTTCTTTCCTTTTTCCAACTTCCCAACTTCATCTCAAAATGAGCATATGCCACCAAAGACGTAGTAACAATCCCAAAAACTAAACTACTAGCTTGACAAGGGCAGGCTAAATGTAGGATGTAGTAAACGGGACAAAAAGGCTATTTTTGGCAGTGTGGAGTTTATGGGTAAGACGAGAAAAAGGGGACCTCTACCACATGTGTCAACAAACCACAGACCGAATGCACACAGGTATTAAGCAGATTAAGTTCATATTTATGCAAATTAATGAAACATGTCTCATAAGGAGTAATTACTCACATCCTAGATAAACTGGTCATGGATGTCACCAGTTATAGGCTCTAAATCTCAGAAAATGATGTAGTTTGCCAAATTTCTAAGTCAAGTCTCAAGTTCAGCAAATAAATTAACGAAAACTCGTAGACTATGCAATTGATTATACTAATAACATGTCAATTAGCAAGGCTTAGGCGATAAAACAGATGCAAATGCAATGTCATCATTGAAATACTACCGTTCCGACTCAACCTATATGCTAGAATAAACGTGCATTTTTTTGAATTTTGTGTTGAAATTTTTCAATTTTTTTGAATTTTCTGTAAATATGGAGAAATTAAACAACAATGCAAGACAAAATGTAAACGTGAATGCAAAAACATATGAGATGCGATGCAAAACCCTTCCCCAAACCAAATCGCACATTGTCCCCATTGTGCAAAATCATGTAATGAAGAAAAGGAAAACGGGAATTTGCGAGAAAATTAAGTAAATAAGATATGAAGTAAGGACAGGAACTCACAAGACTTTAAGCGCAGCAAAAGAAAACCTCCCCAAACCAGCGTGAGCTAGGAGGTTTCAGTAGCCAACAGTGCTACTAATAGGTACCTGAAAAGACAACAATACCACGCATAAAACCGAGAAAGCAATGTGGAAGCGGTAATTACGTGCATAAGATGAAGAAATCGAAGAAAACAAAATTATGTCGGAAAATAAAGAGGAGGAAAGACTCCCTCAATTCCGTAAAACGACCAAACACAGCAGGGGAAAGGTCGTGAACAGGTACAGCAGCGATAACGGTCGATCGACCATAGCAGCCAGTCGATCGACTAGAATGAACAGGAACAGAAGCTCTTGGAAGTCGCACCTCAGTCGATTGACCAGGGTAGGCGGTCGATCGACTGGAAAACTCGCTGTAACTTTCTGATTTCTTCGAATTAGCTCGAGAACTTAAGCTAATATGGTCTATAAACCTGCAAAAGCACATAATACCGCGCCAAAAATTGCGCAAAACCCAAAGTAACGGTATAAAGCATTAAAAATCCTAAGCAAAATTAAAATGCGAAGTCTGGCGCACACAAAATAATAAAAGTTCAACGAAAGCAATAAAGTGTATAGTTTTTGAAAAAGCCTTAATCAACTAATAGTTGATCAAGAATGGCCACGGAATGGCCCACTTGGTCGGCTTCTGGCTACAAGAGGTAGCCTCAATAGTGCTCATCTTCTTAGCTGCACTCTTCTCAGCTCCAGTATCCGCAGAACTCAACGGATCAGCATGTCAGACATCTTCCCATTCAATGACCTCTTCGGACTCGTCGGAATCCAGATCGACTCCGTTGCTTTGGTAGCTCATCTTCGGGCTCCTCATCCGTGCCATAGCTAAGGCATCCTAGACCGCCTCTTTGAACTATTGGCTCCTTCACAGCTGGAGCGACATGTGGCTCTTCCTTCCCCAAACCAGCTCCTGCAATATCTAAAACAGAAGAATCTTCCTCCACTTTGCTCCCAATCTGGGGTGGAGGTGTCACAACAGGAGTAGGGACAGAGATAGGCATATCAGGAAGTATAAAATAAGATTTCTTTTCAGAAACCGTATTGCAAGTGACGGGCCACATGGGGTCTTTCTTCCTAGCCGTCTGGGCAAAGACAATGGAATGCTTGCCTACCTTAAAGGTCAAAGTACCCGAACCAACATCAATAACTGCACCAGCAGTGTGCAGGAATGGTCTACCTAAAATAATAGGAATGTGGGCATCTTCGGGCATATCTAGTACCACGAAGTCAACAGGGAAGAAGAACTTCCCTATTTGCACGGGAATGTCCTTTAAGACTCCTATTGGCTGGACCGCAGATCGATCAGCCATCTGTACTGTCATGTTCGTGACTGCAAACCTATTAAACTTTAACTTCCTAGCAAGACTTAAGGGCATTACACTAATACTGGCTCCTAGGTCACATAAGGCTTTCTCAATAGGAAAGGTGCCAATATTACATGGGACTGAAAAACTACCCGGGTCTTCTAGCTTAAGGGGTGCAGTATGGGTCAAATAAGAACATGAGTCCTCAGTTAGTGCGACAGTGTGCACAGTTTCAAGTGACTTCTTTTTAGATAAGAGTTGCTTCATGAATTTCATATAAGCAGGCACTTGATTTACTAACTCAAGAAAAGGAACTTGTACATTTAAGCTACGGACAACATTTTCAAACAGATTAAATGATACCTGTTCCTTTGTCGGCACTAATCTCTCCGGATAGGGGGCTGAAAGTAGCAACTTAGCCCTCTTCTCTAAATCTCTCATGTCGGCATCGGTGGATTTAGGCTGAAAATCCACCACCTTCTCCTTGTTGTAGCTTGACCCTTCTTCAGACCGTCTCAAATGTGAGCCATTAATCGACAAAGGGTCGTACTTCGGAACCGTAGCGGACCCATCAGCAGTCGGGTCTGGCCTCAATATTTTCGGGGCAGTAGTACCCCGAAACAAGTGATCCCTCAAGTTATCGGGCATCGGAGGACGAAAAGAATCACTATTAGCAAGACGTCACATCGATCGACCAGGTTGGTCGATCGATCGGCCCGACTTCTACAGAAAAAAGAGCTTCGGTTTGTCGCGGACGGTCGATCGGATCGGGTATGTCAGTCGATCGACTGACATACCTACTGATCGTCTTTTTCTTGTTTTTGTTCGTTACAGACTTCTCCTTGTTTGAGGCGGCCTCATCATTTTCAGTGACGTCCTCAACCATAATGGGCCCATCAAGGGTAGACCCACTCCTCAAGGTAATTGCATTTAAGGTCTCCTTTTGATCAGTTTGAGTCGGTAAATGTCCCGGAGCTCGAGTTGTATTCTTGCTAGCCAATTGGGCAATTTGGCTCTCTAACATCTTCATCCCGGCCTCTCTGGCTTGGGACTCCTTCAGCAACAAGTTTTTCAGTTCGGCAAACTCAGAATTTTGGGATTGTTGTTGCTGCTGAGGGACATATGGAGGCTTTTGGAACTGTTGTTGCTTATGAGGGGGCACATAATTCTGCTGCTGCTGCTGTGGAGATTGAGTCGGATTCAAGACATTTTGGCTGCTTCACCTCAGATTCGGATGGACATTCGGCTCATATTAAGTGTTTATCTGCCTATAATTTTGAAAGGTAGCACAGAACTCAAAGGGATTAAGACAGTTGTCTGAAACATGTCTCTCAGCTCCACATCTTTTGCAGACAAAAGGACCGTCTAAAACAGCATTCACATGGTAGATCCCTCTTTTTCAAGCTCCTCCCAACTCGTACTTATCAAATCTCGCCGTGAGAGCCTCTAATGCAGCTACAGAAGGAGATTCAGCAGCTCTCCTTTGAATTCCCCTGGAATTTCCATACTCAGCTTTATGGGTGGCCAAGTCATCAATGATCTTCCACCCCTTAGTTTCTCCCATATTCTCCTGGAATCGACCACTGGCTGCCGCATCCAGGATAGCCCTCTAATCGTCATAGAGGCCATTGTAGAACTGATTGCATAGGCTCCACTTCTCAAACCCATGATGTGGAATGGTGCGCACCAGCTTCTTGAAACGGACCCATGCCTCATGAAAGTTCTCATCAGGACCCTGTTTAAAGCTCGTGATCTGAGCTCTAATAGCATTCGTCTTCGAGGAAGAGAAATATTTCTTGTAGAATGCCAAGGCCAAAGAATTCCAGTCGGTGATCCCATTAGCAGCTCGGTCGAGGTCTCTATACCACTCCCTTGCAGCATCACGGAGTGAGAATATAAACATTGTCTCCTTCACCTAGTCCTGGGTCACACTGGTCGGCGGGGGTATAGAGCAGCAATAATCAATAAATATCTCCATATGCTTGGCTGCATCTTCATTTGCAGCTCCCCCGAATTGGTTTCTCTCAACCAAGTTGCTATAAGAAGGCTTCGGTTCGAATTTCCTATCAGTTCCCGGTAATTCGAACCCCTTGTATAGATTTGCAGCTGTCGGCTCAGAGTGACTTGCTATATTTGCTTCTTCAGCCATCTCTAGAAAATCTGGAGAAGTGACGGTCTCAGCTGATGAAGTAGAAATAGGAGATGAAGGTGGATCCTCCTCGAACAGCTCGTTCTCGTAGTAACTAGACAGAGTACTCAGCTCTTCCTCTGTCGGCAATATCCTAGATGATCGTCTCAACTCGCGCAAAGTCTTCTCAATCTCAGGATTGAACGGTACTAATTCACCACCCTGTGACCTGCGTATAAGAGGAAACTACAAAAAGAATATGAGAATAGTTTAAGGAACAAATGTCCCTTAAACTAAGAAGCAGAACAAAATAAAACAACTAAAAATTAGAACAATTGCCTCCCCGGCAACGGCGCCAAAATTTGATACTCGTCGTTGTGAGTACCAAAAATAATATTTATAAAACCTATTAAAACTAACAGAAGCTAGTGGTAATAGGGTTGAACCACAGAAAGGCAGATGTAATTATTAGTTGTCTAATTTCAGTCTAAGGTAACATTATGTGGGGGTTGATTGATTTGAGTGATCTATAGCTAAGGCAATAAAAGTAAAACAAACTAACCAGTAGATGAAATCAAGAATTAAAAGGGTGCTAAGATGGTCGGTTCACTATAGTTTCGGCGGCAGCATACTAGGTAGGTCTAAATCAAACACGTGAGACAGGAAAATAAGTGGTCCTCTCGGTCCACTCTCATAGGTAGCATCTTTCGATCTCGCTACAGGTCCCTAATATCACTAATAGTAACTTTCGTTCTGAAAAGTGACTAAAGGTCTAAACTAACTTATCTTTCGATCTCGTTAATCTAGTCGTCTTAATTAGGTAGGCTATCTCCCTTCCCTATCTTTCGATATTTATTGGATCGGTCAAATCCTAGACATTCAACTAGTCGCGTGCACTCGATTCGTCAAACATAGAAATTAAATTAATTAAAACGAAGCAAAACCCCACGTGGCCAGTCGATCGACCAGGTAGGGCGGTCGATCGACCAACACGCGATTTCAGGTCTACATAATTCTAATGCCGCCTAACCTACAGATCCCCTACATCCTAGCACAATGAATTTAGCTACTCATAATATTGATGAAAACAATAACAATATAAACGAAATAAACCACTGAATTCATACTTAAGTTAATTAAATAACAAATAACAATGAACGATAATTGGCTTCGGGAAACTAACTAGCAAATCTATAATATGAACGGAATATAAGCAATAAAACTGAACAAGAACATGAGAATACCGAATGGAAGAATTTGCAGGAATAGAATCCAGAAAACGAATGCAAAAAGTAACTTGTATTGAATACGAAACAATATTCGGAACCCTAATTATTTCCTAAAGAACTGTATGCTAAAACTTGAATAAAACTCGACAAAAAGGAACTGCCTTATGCTGAAACTAAAGCTACGTTATATAGGAATACCACGTAGTTCTTATTTCCTAAAACCTAATACAATGGGCTTTAAACTTCACGATCTTTTAATTCACGTCTGAAAGAGCGTCTTGGTCGATCGACCATGCAAGGCAGTCGATCGGCTGCTCTTCGCTGAACAGTGGCTACTGGAACTCGTGGGTTGGTCGATCAACTATGGGCAGCGGTCGATCGACTAAAGTAGCTGCTATTTGACTTCTAACTTCTCGTGGATTTGTCTTTCGGGCCTCGAAATGCGCACCAAGCTCGTTCCTTGAGCAAATACTTCACGTCAAATGAAATGCAAGATACTCGGGGACGGATTTGGCTCAATATCTACTCATTTCCGCATAAATCTGCAATATTACATAAAAATACGAAAGTAGACAAAATGGGGCAAATAGTAGCCTTAAACTATATAAATGAGCTCTGAAATGCGTGTAAAATAGGGTGTAAAACATCATATAAATGACACGCATCAGTGCTCGGCGGTGTTATCCCCCAGGATGTCAACATGTGGCAGAGGGAAGTCGTGTTTTGGACTTGCTTTGTTCAGGTCTCTGAAGTCGACGCAAACACGAATTCTCCCATCTTTCTTGGGTAAAAGAACTATGTTGGCCACCCGGTCAGAGTCTTCTGAAACTTTGATTAATCCGACTTTGAACTGTTTGTCCACCTCTTCCTTGATTTTAAGGGCAGATTCGGGGCGCATACGGCGCAAATTTTGTTTCACGGGCTTAGCTCCGGGTTTAATGGGTATCATGTGCTCTGCGATCTCCCACGATCCTAGGCAAGTCTTTGTAGGACCATGCGAATACGTCCTCGTATTCGTGTAGGAGGTCGATGAACTGCTGTCTCTCTGAGGGGTCAAGGGTGGTCCCTACCCTAAGTTCTTGAGGTGCATTGTCGGTCCCTACGTTAATAGGTTCGGTCTTCTCAATGATGGGGGTCCTATCTTCTCGTTTGTCAAGTTCTTTGGCTAGGTGAGGTGGGTAGTCACTCAAGTCAAATTCCTCATATTCGTTCAGAATGGCATTGTAGTTAAATTGAGACGAGTCATAAGCAAACTTAGCGTTCATTTAGTCGACTTGAGCGAAAAGATCGGATAGGACAGACATCTCATAGGCAGTCAGAGGCGACACGACAGATGAGGTGGCCCCTGGAACAAGCTCATGGTTGCTACCCTCTACGGGAGTGGGGATGACCCTAGTTGACTCGGCCTCTGAGGCAGCCACAAGTTTGTGATAAAACAGTCGAAATGGGACTTTGATCGGGACCTCAGGAGTGCTAGGAGCTAAGGCAGGCTCTGACTCAAGAAACGGTTACTAGACCCCCAAGAAACGGTTACTAGATAGACTTAGTTTAGCGTACATTTTCCCATCTCCCTGTGGATTTGATACCCGACTGCCTCTACTACATTTTATAGAGTCCGGTTGGTTTTATTTTTGATAGGGTTGCGACAGCCGTGTCAAATTTTGGCGCCGTTGCCGGGGAGGTGGCGTTATTTTTTTGCTTTACATTAAGTTTTTCTCTCGTCTCAAGGAATTTATTCCTTGAGACTGATCTCATGTTTTTCTCTAGTGCTGTAATTGTGTTGCAGGTAATCCGTCCTAGAAGAGGGCACTGCTATATCTGCTGTTCCTACAATTCGGTTTGCTAAAATGCCGAACATTGCCAGTCATTTAGAACCTACCGTAGATTCTCTGCCCAAAGGTTCTTACTTCCTACTACAGTTTCAGGCACCTTTGGAATTCATCCATCCTATATTCATTTGGTTGAGAGGAATATGTTCAAGGGGGTAGCTGGCGAAGATCCGTGTAAACATATAGAGTTGTTTACTGAGTATTGCTCCACCATTCATTTAGCTGCTGGGGTGACACGGGATAGGGTCAAGGGAGTTCTCTTTCCTTTTTCCTTGACTGATGACGCCCGGGAATGGGTAAGAGATTAAGATAGGGAAGCTGCTGGTATTAACTGACTGGAATTCCCTAGCTTTAGCCTTCTACAGAATGTACTTTCCACCACAACGCACTAATGCATTAAGAGGCCAAATCACTACATTCACACAATTGGCTACTGAAGATCTGAATGGAGCTTGGACTAGGTTCAAGAAGCTAGTTCACTCTGTACCTCATCATGGTTTCCAACGATGGTTCTTATGCACCCAATTTTACAATGGGTTGTATGCCGATCAAAGAGCCATATTAGATAATGCAGCTAAATGGAGATTTCAGAAAAATGTTGAAGATGATAAGGGATGTCATCTTATCGAAGAAATGGCCATTCATGTAGCTGAGTATGGGAATCCCAGAGGAGGTGGACGAGTGAATAAAAGAGCTAGTGAATCTCCTGTAGCTGAGGTGGAAATTCCTAATGAGAAGTTTGACTAGTCGGAGATTCTACAAATTTCGGGTGAACACGAGCAGGTCCATGCTATAATTGAGCAAGAGGTGATTTGTGGTAGATGTGATGTGGTAAGGACATAATCCTATCACTTGTATGGAGGAGATAGAGCGAATCCGTGCTTATCAACAATACAAGCAAGGAATCTCATTATCGCAATTTTATGAAGATGCCGCCGTATCAAGTACTCCTAGTCATATTGATCCAATGCCGCAAAAAGATGGATCCTCTTCTGCAAATATAGACATGGTAGAGCTGAAATCCTTGGTGCCATCTTTGGCACTTCAAGTCCAGAAAAATACGGAAAAAAATGAGGGCTCTATGAAGAAATTGCAAGATCAAGTCGCACAACTTGCATCTGAGCAAATGAACCAAGCAAGTCACCCACTCCCTTGTGACCCGATTAATACAATTAATCTTCGAACTGGTCTTACCTATGATGGACCAAAAATGCCGGAAAACGTTGATATACTTGTTGATGAGATTCCGGAAACTGTCTTGGAAGAACAAATAGACGACGTCACTGCTGAACATCGTCCAAGTTCTCGATCGAGTGAATTAGCTACTCGATCGAGTGGTTTCTCCTTTGAAAGTCCTCGATCGAGTGACTTAGGTTCTCGATTGAGGAGTGCCCAATTAGATGATCTCGATCCAGAGGGTTGTATACCTCAATCGAGTAGTTCCCATGCAGAAAGTTCTCGATCGAGTGATTATCATGCTCGATCGAGTACATGCAACAATGGAGATACTGTTTCGAAGGCTAAACAAGTTGCTGTGTCGTCTTCCCCTGCTGTGGAGATGCCACGTTTAGACAAAGGTAAAGAGAAAGTCGTAGAACCACTTATTATTATCAGAATTCCTTATCCAGGACATCTGAAGGATGCTAAGGTTGAGCGACAGTACGGTAAATTCGTGGATGTGGTCAAGAATCTTCAGGTGACCGTTCCTTTTACCGAACTAATTACCCAGGTACCTTCTTATGCAAAATTCATGAAAGATACTTTGACGCGTAAGAGAGAGCTGAGTGAGTTTGAGACTGTTGCATTTATGAAAGAGTCTAATAACTTAATTCTTAATAAGGCTCCACCTAAAATGAAAGACCTGGGTAGTTTCTCTATTACATGTACCATAGGAAATGAAGTGATAGATAAGGCTCTCTGTGATTTAGGAGCCAGCGTCAGCGTCATGCCTTACTCTGTCTGCAAGAAGCTTAATATGGGTCCTCTTAAAATGACTAATATCACCCTCTAGAGGGCTGATAGATCAGTTAGACGACCCCGAGGTATCGTAGAAGACATACCTGTTAAAGTAGGCAAGTTCTTTATACCAGTAGATTTCATTGTCAGTTAGACGACCCCGATGAGTGTGCAGATAACCCGAAAAACAATGACGCTGTGTTGGATTTGCTTGAAGCTGCAATAGATGAGCGTGAACTCACCGATGCCGAAGGAGAGAGGGTAGAACAATTGGTAAATACTCTTTGCGCTATGGAGGTAAAGGTACCTGAGTGTAAGCCTCTTCCTTCTCATCTTAAATATGCATTTTTAGATGATACTGGGCAGTATCCAGTCAATGTTAGTGCTAAGTTGGATGATAAGCAGCTGACCGCTTTGTTAGCTGTTCTTAAGAAAAAAAGGAAAGCAATGGGTTATTCGTTGGCTGACATTCAGTGCATCAGTCCCGATATTTGTATGCATAGGATTGAGTTAGATGAAGATCACAAACCTTGTAGAAAAGGTCAGCGCATGCTGAACCAGAAGATGCAGGAAGTTGTGATGGCTGAGGTAATGAAGCTACTCGATGCAGGTATTATCTACTCTGTTGGTCATTCTAAATGGGTGAGTCCATTTCAGGTGGTTCCTAAGAAAGGAGGAACTACTAATACGTGTCGTTTGCGCATACAAATTAATAATTTATAAATAAACCTATCTTAACCTCAAAAATATAAATATAGTAAAGGATAAGTAGGGTCAATCCCACGGAGAGATTGGAAAACTAATTAACTATTGAGTACTTTTATTCACCAACTTACATATATACCATTTATTTATATATTTACGGCTATTAACATTATGTACGATTAGAGGAGGAAAGAGGGAGGGGGGGGGGAGTTATTTGTAGTTTTGAACTAAACTAACAGGACTAAATACTAAAGCTAGACGCGAAGTTAAATACCCCATTGAGCACATATTCTACTGGTAGTTCTAGTTTATCAACCGATTATTGTTTACGTCAAATCTCCATATCATTTATAGATTAACTGCGGAATTAAAGATAACAAGAACTCTCTATCCTATCTTAGATTACAACCGACCTGAACTAAGCCTAGACCGATTCTTAACTAACCGACCGATGTAAGTTTGTCGCACCCTACAAAAGACCGGATTAGAAGCATTATCGAACCAAGAAGACGTCATTAACCCACTTAATCCCTTCAGTGTCGTCACTACCTAAAGATTAACTGACCAAATTTTACTCCTAACTTGAACTAACCCCAATTCGCAAAGATCAATTTAAGGTAGTTGTTACTCGTATTATGTAACTCGAACTAAGCCTGAATCACACAATTAGCAGAAGTATACAATCTCATCCACAATAGGATAACAAATTATAAACTGAAATCGCAACTTTCAATTAAGAATGAATAAAGCTTTGTAACAAATAACTGAAAGATTAACAATTAAACAACCAACGGTTTCAATACTAAAATTAATCAACGAAAATAAACCATAATTTGAATATAAGAGAGGTAGAGAGAACTTAATTACTGCCCAAAATTTGTAGTCGGAACTTCGGATTGTCGCTCCTCAGGGACCGCCTCAAATTCGCCCTTACTCGACCGTGTGCTAAGACTCCGCCCGAGTACGGTCTCCTACTGCTCTCATGACCCAGCAGGTCTCAAATCGTCACTTTATATTGCTCAATTTCTATAAAATATCTGGGTATTCGGCTTCCTTCTCTTATTATGACGGAGGTGTCGGTATTTATACCCATCTTGGGATGAGACATTGGAACGATTCGGGATAAACGTTTGATAGGGAAAATATTGTAGTAGATATAATTTGTAAAGGAGAATAAGAGATAGGATGGAGTTTCCATTTTCTTCGACTTATGTCGTGCTTCCCGTAGCTTCTATGCCTCTTGTTCTCTTGCTTCTTTATTTGTTTAGCCATATGCTTTAGGATGGCGTCAAACATGGTCACCTTATTTTTGCTTTTAGTCTAATACTTAGCACAAGCCCGCACAAGCCCATCACGTCTTCTTTTATTTCCTTTTCTCATTTCTTAATAAGACTCACGTGTAGTCCATGGCTCCTTGCTCCACCAATTTAGTTTAACAATAGCCCATTAGCTCAATACCTCCTATTAATCAAAACCACCTATAAATTAGCACATTTAACAATATAAATATTATGTAACTAATGTAGTACTGAAATTAGCAAATGTATAATAACTGACTCAAATAATGTAATAGGTGTCCGGAAAAGTATATAAAACAAGGGTGTAAATATCAGTAAATATCGTCTTATCAACTACTTTGGTTAAGAATGATAAAAATGAATTAATACCCACTATAGCAGTAACTGGTTGGCGGATGTGCATAGACTACAGACAGCTCAATGCCGCCACAAAGTAAGATCATTTCCCCCTTCCTTTCACTGATCAGATGGTAGAAAGGTTAGCCTCTCATAAGTTTTTCTGTTATTTAGATGGGTACTCAGGGTTCTTTCAGATCCCTATTCATCTGGATGATCAGGAAAAGACTACTTTTACCTGTCCTCAAGGTACTTTTGCTTATCGTAGAATGTCTTTTGGTTTATGTAATGCCCCTGCCACCTTTCAAAGGTGCATGATGGGAATATTTTCTGAGTATATAGAGTCTATTATGGAGGTCTTTACGGACGATTTTAGCGTCTATGGGAGTGATTTTTATAAGTGTTTGTCTAACCTTGATAAAGTGTTCTAGCGCTGCATTAAGGTTAATCTTGTGCTAAACTGAGAGAAGTGCCACTTTATGGTCAACGAGGGAGTTGTCTTAGGGCACTTAGTTTCTGATAGGGGCATTGAGGTGGATAAGGCAAAGGTGCAAGTGATTCAGCAATTGCCTACTCCTGTTAATGTTAAAGGAGTGAGGAGTTTCCTTGGTCATGCTGGCTTTTATCGCCGGTTCATCAAGGAATTTTCAAAAATTTGCTAAACCACTTACACAGTTGTTACTTAAGGATGCCCCCTTTATTTTTACTGATGAGTGTCTTTCTGCTTTTAACAGGTTAAAGCAGGCCTTGATTTCAGCACCGATTATCCAGCCTCCCAACTGGGAGTTGCCATTTGAGATTATGTGTGATGCTAGTGATTATGCACTAGGAGTAGTGTTAGGCCAGCGGAAAGACAAAGCTTTGAGTGCAATCTACTATGCAAGCCGAACTCCGGATGAGGCTCAAGTGAAGTATACTACTACTGAGAACTAGCTGTTAACTGTGGTTTATGCGCTGGAGAAGTTTCGCTCTTATTTGATAGGGTCGGAAGTTACTGTTTTTACTGACCATGCAGCGCTGAGAGACCTTCTTGCTAAGAAGGAAGCTAAGCCACGACTGTTGAGATGGATACTCCTTCTCCAGGAATTTGATCTGCAAATCAAAGATAAGACGGGCGTCGAGAATGTAGTAGCTGATCACCCGTCGCGATTACCGCAGCAGGAGGGAGATGATCCTTTACCTATTGATGATTCCTTTCCTGATGATTCCTTATTTTCAGTTGATACCAGTACTAACCATGATCCATGGTATGTTGATTTGGCTAACTATGTTGTCAGCGGCGAGCTGCCACCCGACCTAACTTATCAGCAGAGGAAGAGATTTTTTTACAATGCAAAGCAATACTTCTGGGATGACCCTTATTTATTTAGGGAGTGTGCAGACGGTCTTTACAGACGGTGTATTCCGCAGCGGGAGACTAAAGCTATCCTAGAAGGTTGTCATTCTTCCTCTTATGGCGGTCACCACGGTCCGTCGCGAACCGTGTCTAAGGTACTTCAATCTGGTTTTTTCTGGCCTACTTTATTTGCGGATACTAAAGTGTTTGTTTCAGCTTGTAATGCTTCCCAGCGCTTGGGAAATATTTCTAAGAGACATGAGATGCCTCAAAACGGTGTTCTAGAGGTCGAGGTTTTTGATGTCTGGGGTATCGATTTCCAAGGACCATTCCCATCTAGTAAAGGTAACAGGTATATTTTGGTAGCTGTAGACTATGTGTCTAAGTGGGTGGAAGCTATTGCTTCACCTAACTGTGATGCCAAGACCGTGATTAAAATGTATAAAAAAGATTATTTTTTTCCCGATTTAGTGTCCTTAGGGTCGTCATTAATGACGGGGGGATGCACTTTAAAGAAAAGAAACTCACAGCTATTCTGTCTAAAGTCGGTGTCCAACATCGTCGCGGTTTGGGGTACCATCCCCAAACTAGTGGGTAGGTGGAGGCCTCTAATAGGGAACTAAAAGAGATTTTGGCTAAGGTTGTTTCTAAGTCACGGAAGGATTGGAGTCTTAAATTAGATGACACATTATGGGCTTATCGGACTGCCTTTAAAACACCGATTGGTGCATCACCATATCGGTTGGTTTATGGGAAGTCTTGTCATTTACTTGTTGAACTAGAGTGTAAGGCTTTGTGGGCCATTCATAAGTTAAATTATGATCCTAAGTTGTGCGATGAGAATAGTTTGTTGCATCTAGATAAACTGGAAGAGTTTAGGCTAAATGCTTATGATAGCTCGCGCATCTACAAAGAGAAAATGAAGAGATGGCAGGACAAAAGAATCATACCTTCAAGAATTCCATGTCGGGCAGAAGATGTTGCTGTTTAATGCCAGACTGCGCTAGTTCCCTGGTAAGCTGAAGGCCAGGTGGAGTGGGCCTTATACAGTGACTAATGTCACTAAATTTGGGTCCGTTGAATTAGAGAATTCCGAGGGCGAAATATTTAAAGTGAATGGTCAATATGTGAAGCATTACTATGACGCAAATGACTTTGTGGGCAAGGTAAAAGTTTTCTACTTCTACAATCCAGATGAGCCAGATAATTGAAGTCAAAAGGTCGTGCGGGACCTCTTAAACCTGCGCTATGCGGAAGGCAACCCGGCTTGTAAATTGTTGTACTTTTGTTAAAACTTTTAGTTAATTTTGTGTGCTTTAGTTGTTAGTTCCAGAAGCAATAGACTGAACGTTTTAGCTTGCTTTGTTGGTTCCACAGTTTGTTTGTTGCGTTTTTGAAGGAACCTCACGTGGACTGTTCGATCGAGTACTTTATGTTCTCGATCGAACACTTTTGCTGACCAATATACTCGATGGAACACCTCCTTTCCTCGATCGAGTACCTACAAAAGAGGACATCTCGATCGAGAGCTTCACTTCCCCGATCGAGCACTTTCTCAAACCCCATCCACTCGATCGAATGCCTTATATCTCGATTGAGTGCTACTGCTTTGCCTCGTGTCTTGCGAAGTTATCACGGGGCTGTTTACAACCTCCCATGTTGCTGGCCGGTTTGGGGAGGTCGTTAATTCACGTCATCTTGTAAGTTTTTCGAACTTACCCTCTTCTTTTCTCTTTAGTTTGCATTTCCTTTCCCTATTTTTGGTACAATGAGGGCATTGTACGGTTCGATTTGGGGAAGGTATGCATCCATATCTGTGTCTGCATGTTGTTTTTACTGCGTTTCAGTTTGCATGTTTATTTTCGCATGCATTATTTAATTTAACTTCAAAATTACAAAAATCCTAAAAAAATTAAAAATTTCGAAAAATTCAACAATTTCACGTTTACTTTTGCATTTAGGTTGAGTCGGAACGATGGAACTTTTATGCTACTTTGAGTCTTTTACCCTTACCTTGCACATTCTTAACATTTTTATTGGCATGGTAATGTGCATAATCTACAAGTTTTTGGTTTAAACCTACCTGAACGAATAGCCTTGACTCTCTTATTGGCAAGCTACATATACATTCTAAGATTTAGAGCTTGATAAACTGGTGACATTCATGACCAGTTTTTTTTTTTTTTTTTTGGGTGAAAATGTAAGTATTATCAAGCACCACCCAATTGGGTATCACCAATACAACTTAGCCATATAGAAATACATAATTAAAATAAAGCAAGACTTATACCCTATTCATAACAATCCTCATTGCCTACACCAATTAATATCCTCCTGTTTAATCCCTTTTTTTGTACAATGCATAAGTTTCATCCGGCAAGCCTGTCTCACAGTTCTAACAAGCTCCACAGGATGAATCACATAGTGATGAATCCTACTGATATTCCTTGCAAACCATATCTAGTATTGAGTAGCTACTAGCACAACACTTACTACCTTCCTGATGAAGCTAGAGTAAGTCCTCAGTTTTAGCATTCCCATAGTATTAGGTATCCCAGGCACATTGATTTCCAACCATTCAGTCACATTATCATAGCAGCGCCTACTGTAGGTACAATTAGTAAACAGATGATCATGATCCTCCTGCTGCACGGCACACAGGAAGCACATTCCCTGAGTTGCAATCCCCATCTTGATTAATCTGTCCAAGGTGAGAAGTCTCTTTTGTTGGATAAGCCACGAATTAAAGCAATGACTAGTAGTATTAAATCTGTTCCAGACCACATGAAACCAATTAACTTTATTGAACTGCTCCTGAATTAACCAGTTATAGCTTTCCTTAATAGTGTATTCACCATTTTTACCTAGCCATTTATCTGCAACATAAGCATCTCTAAATCTCGTTTTAACTTCACAAAACTTTCTCCAGGCCCATGAGCTTGAGGTACTAGGATTGTAATCCTTCCAATGTTTCCCTTTCATATAAATCTTATCAATCCATAAGATCCAGAGATGATCTTTTTTACTGACTAACCACCAAACCAGTTTGCCCACTGCAGCTATATTCCAGACTTTGCTATCAACCACACCCAATCCTCCTGTTTCCTTACTCCTGCACACAGTTTTCCAAGACACCAAGGGGGCTTTAGAATATTCGTCTGCGCCCTCCTATAAAAAATTCCTGCAGAGGGCTTGGATTTTGTCCATCACACCAGCAGGTAAGATGAAAATCTGAGCCCAATAATTGTGAATGGTAGCAAGTACTGATTTAACAAGGGTTAATCTTCCAGAATAAGAGATCTTGCGTTTATTCCAACCCCTGATTCTAGTCACCATCTTTTCCACAAGATTATTACAATCAACCTTTGATGGTCTTTTGTGAGAAATATTGACCCCCAAATATTTAAATGGGAGGGAGCCCTTCTTAAATCCAGAATTCAAAAGGATATCACTCTCCAAATCAGCAGGGATGCCATTGAAGATGATATCAGATTTCTCACGACTAATTTGTAGTCCATAAGCCTTTGTAAAGCTAGAGAAAACTTCAAGGATAGTAAATATGGAAGCAATATTACCTTTACAGAATAACAATAAGTCGTCTGCAAACATTAGGTGGGTCAGTTTGAGACCTCTGCAAAGAGAATAATAAGAGAATCTAGGCCCATTGCAAACTTCCTTAAGCATTCTGCTCAAATATTCCATGCAGATGGTGAATAAAAGAGGAGACAGGGGATCTCCTTGCCTGATCCCCCTTTGGCCCTTGAAAAAACCATAAGTATGCCCATTCAGAACAATAGAGAAGGTGGTGGTGGTCACACATTGCATGACTAGTCTTATGAACTTGGGTGGGAAATTTAAACTCCTAAGTAGCTGATGAATAAACTCCCACTCATTGGAGTCGTATGCTTTCCTAAGATCCACTTTGAGTATACACCGAGGAGAGACACTATTCCGATTATATAATCTCACTAGATCCTGTCTTATAAGTATGTTGCCCATGATACTCCTGCCCTTAATAAATGGTGCCTGATTAGGACTGATAATTTTAGGTAGAACAGGAGCCAATCTGGCACAAAGAATTTTTGCAATGATTTTGTACATGGTATTACAACACGCTAATAGCCTGAATTCTTTATCAAAGCAGGGACATTTCACTTTGGGAATCAGAACAAGATTAGTGTTGTTAACCTATTTCAGCAGCTGCTCATTTTGAAAAAAAATCCTGGATAACATTGCACACTTCATCTTTAATAGTGTCCCAGCCTGCTTTGAAGAAGCAACTAGAATAGCCATCTGGTCCTGGGCTTTTATCATCAGGGATAGAAAAAACTATTTTCTTAATTTCCTCCATATTAGGTTTCTTGAGGATATCCTCCCAATCCTCTTCTTGCACTCGGGCCCCATTAGCCACAATCCTCTGAGAAAAACCAACAGTGGTAGTCTGAGTGCCAAGTAACTCCTCATAGTACTCTACAAAGGCTTGCATAATACTCTCAGGTTCTTTACACACATGTCCTGTAGAGTCTTCAATTTGAAGGACCTTATTATTCATTTGTCTTTGGTTAATGATCCTGTGAAACATTGCAGAATTAGTATCTCCCTCCTTGGCCCAGTCAACTTTAGCTTTTTGTTTAAGGAATTCACCCTTAGCCTTAGCCATCATTTGATAGCTAGCCATAGTTGAATATTCACTATCCATCAAAGTTCTATTGGTAGGATCAAGCTGCAATTATTTCTGAATATCCAGAAGCAAGTTCAAAGCAATCTCAGCATTCTTCTCAATATCAGAAAATAACTTCTTGTTTAAATTTTTAAGATCATGCTTCAGCATTTTTAACTTCCTCGCAACAATATACATTGGGGTTCCATAAATCCTCCTATTCCAGCCACTCTTAAGAATTTCCCTAAAATCAGTCACACCCGTCCACATGTTGTAAAATTTGAAAGGTTTCTTCCTTGGAATCTGAGAATCTCCACCAATAATAAAGCAAGGACAATGGTCATAATCCCCTTCAGGAGCATAATAGGCATAGTAATCAGGCCATTTAGAACTCCAAGCCTCATTCTCAAGCACCCTATCTATCCTACTAAAAACTCTAGTGGCACTTGGTTGTTTATTATTCCAAGTGAAAAAAGAGCCAATGCATTTGATATCATGTAGGTCACACAAATCAGCAGTGTTCTGAAAAGGAATAATCTCAGCATCCTTGACAGGCAAACCAATCTTTTCATCAAGGTACATGACATTATTGAAATCACCAAGGACAATCCAGGGTTCCACAACAGTATTCCTAACCAGAGCATCCCATAAAGGTATCCTTTCCTCTATTTTATTAAAGCCATAAACATAGGTGATATAAAATTCAATATCAGTTACCAAATCCTTAACCTTAAGATGAACGAACTGAGCTTCCATATCTATTATGTTAACCGTATATTTCTGAGCCTTCCACATAACCCATATTCTACCACCCTCATGATGCACATGATTAGTGATATAAGACCATCCAGTACACAAATTATCAACAACTTTATTTAGAGATCCAGGTTTCACTCTGGTCTCAAGGAGCCCAAATAGGTCCACATTAGCTTGATGTAGACGCCATTTAATATCTTGTTGTTTAGTAATACTATTTAGGCCCCTAATATTCCAAGTCCCAATACTACCCATGAGAGGCCGAGGCCTCCCCTCCCCCTCCTTTATCAACCATTTCACCAGAAGCAGCAAGGTCAGAACGAAAATTAGCCACAAATGCTCCTTCAGTCCTTCCTGGTAATCTTGATTCATGCCTTGTCATACGATTTAGGATCATAGAAGGTGTGTATATTGCCCCCATGGTAGAAGTTAGTGGAGTAACAGTTGGTGTGCACATTCCTGTAGTACTACCTGACCCATTAGTTCTAGATACAGTCTTGTTGCCTTGGTCATTTTCATTAGATACAACCCCCTGAGTAACTTCGACAGTTTTTGTGATCACTGGCCCATTCTTCTGTTTTGTGGGTACTGCAGATTTAGCATTGTTTCCCCTACTTCTCTCCTCTTCCAAACCTGTTTTGGTTGCTGCACTCTCACTGGTTGTGTAGGTCTGCGTACCCAACCAGTCCCTTTCCTGCATTGTTTTGCAGTGTGCCCTATCCCTTTACACTTCGTACATGTGATTGGTAACCAGTCATATTCAAGTAACACAGTAACCTCCTGACCCAATTCATCCTTAAATTTAATTTTATCAGGGAACTGTTGATCTATAGTTACCTCCACCATAACCCTTGCAAAACCCAGAAGTGTTTTCTCAATAGTTAGATCATCTATACGAATAAATTTCCCAACTATAGACGCCAATTTTTCAAGACATTTAGCCCCCCAAAATTTAAGGTCCAGTCCCACCAGTTTAATCCATATGGGGACAGTCTTAACAGATACCTTGGTAATTTTGGTGTTAGCTTCCCATGGCCTAATTATGACAGGTTTCCCATCAAATAAGAACAACCCCTTCTTCAGAACTAAGTCACGATATTCCAACGTAGAAAACCGTACCACAAAGAGACCATTAGGTAGAAACGAAATCTTAGTGATTTCATAATCACACCATTCACGCCTCAAGTAACCCTCCATTGCAGCCCAAGGCGGATTCGCACCCATTACATAACCATAGATTGCTAAAGACCAGTAATCAATTTCCGCCTGAACATCATCTGCAGTAATTTTGAGTAGGTTACCTGTCTGAGCTTCCAATTCAACTTCTTCAGCAATTGGCTCCAGTTTCTCCTCAGCAATCTGATTTTCAGCAGACGATTGAATCAATTCAGTAGTCTCAGCATCCGGTGTCTCAGCATCCACAGCAATCACCTCTTCCTCCACATATTCAATTGCAGCACGATGCAGAATAGAGGCAACTTCCGCGCGAATTTTTGCGATTTCTGTAGCACGATCAGAATTATTATTACTATTATTAGAAGTATTATTTGTATTTTGTTTTTGATTATTACTTGATTGTATATTATTATTAGTAGTTGCTTGATTTATTGTGATTGAGTTTGATGATTTAGCTTGATTTGTGGTCGATGAAATAGATTGAGTTGCTTTGGATTTAGTCTTCGCCATTGCAAAGAACTCGAGCTACTTCTCTCTCTAAATCATCTCAAAAAAAGTAGTTAATTAATTGGGAAAGAAGATTAATTTGCACGTGCATGACGCCCTTTTCTCGGTACCTGTATGCATTCGTTTTGCGGTGGTGACACACGTGGAGAGGTAACTTACAACCCTTCTTCTATTATTACCCATAAACTTCACATTAGCCAAATTTGCCTTTTGCCCCCCTAACTACATCCAAATTTAGCCTGCCTTGTCAAGCTAGTTTAGTGGTTTTTGTGGGTATGCTGTTATCCATGTCAGATTTGGTTCGCTTCGAAAGATTTGAAGTTGGTAGTATGAACAAAAGGGAAGAAAAGTGAATTGAAAAGATTGAAAAAAAATTGAAAAAAAAAAAGAAAAATGATGAAAGAAAAAGAAAAACGAAGAAAAGAAGAAAAAAAGGTTGTTGTTATGACTCCCCTTCTTATCATTATTTCTTATGGGGAGTCTTTTGTTGATGTGAGTGATGTTTTGTCACAATGGCATGGTTTTGCGTTTTGTATTGAGTAGTGAAGCGGAATGAGTTGATTATTTGGTTATGGTTGTACTGGCTTGGCTTTACCTCCACTTATCCAAATTTATTTTTCACCTTCTTACCCAATTATCTCACCTTACATTATATGTAAGTCCTCGGCATGTGTCTTGGTCCTGATTGGTTGGAATGCATATGTACGATCGGTAGAAATCGGTTTCATGTTAGCTGCATGCATGTTCTTATAGGTCGAGTTAGGTGGGCGTCTTTACTTCTTTCTGTCTCATACATTTATACTCACCCTGTGCTTAAGTTGTGTGATGAGCGACCCGTGAGAGTCCGATATTTTTGAGTCTTGCAAGGTCGACGGTTCAATAGTTTAAAACATTGATTTAACTCGTTTGTGATGCGTGTCTTTTATATGATGTTTTACATCCCATTTTACTCGCATTTCAGAGCTCATTCTTGTAGTTTATGCTGCATTTCTCCCTATTTCCGTCTACTTCCGTATTTTTGTACATTATTGCAGAAATGTGAAGAATCCAGCGGAAATCGAGCTAAATCCGTCCCCGAGTATTCTGCATTGCATGTGACGTGAAGTATTCACCCGAGGAACGAGCTTGGTGCGCAATTCAAGGCCCAAAAGACAAGTCCACGAGTTTTAAGAAGTCAAGTAGCAGCTCAAGTGGTCGATCGACCATAACCCTCAGTCGATCGACCATTGTTCGGGTTCCAGAAGCTACTGTACACTGAGGACCAGTCGATCGACCACCTACCTTAGTCGATCGACCACAATGCTGTTCCAGACGTGAATTAAAAGACCGAGGAACTTGAAGCCCGTTAAGTTTAGGTTTTGGAATAATTGTTACGTGAACTTTCTATATAACGTAACTGAGAATACCTAGTTTGACATTCAGTCTTCATTCAGTTTTTTATCCAAGTTTCAACCTAAGTTTTATTCAGTAAATTTCATTAAGTTTCCGCATACGGTTCTTGATAGATAGTTAGGGTTTGGGATTGTTGAGCATTGGATTTTCGGTTCTTAATAACTAATCTTTCTCTCGCAATTCGGTATTCTTCGCCTAATTTTAGTTCATCGTTATTTTATCAATAGTTTAGAGTTGCTAGCTAGTTTCCCGCAACCAATTTCATTGTTTATGTTAATTGCTTTCTTTACCGTTTTAAGCATGAATTGGTAGCTAGTTTCATCATCAATGTTATTGTTTTCACCCTTAGCATGAGTAGCTAAATAATTTGTGCTAGGATGTAGGCGAATTGTAGCATAGGCGGCGTTAGATTAGACACGGCCTGAACCCGCGTGTTGGTCGATCGACCACCTTACCCGGTCGATCGACCGACCTCGTGAGCTTATTTCGTTTTAATTGATTTTAATTGTTGTATTTAACGAATCGAATGCATGCGACCAGTTAGATACCCTTTTATGACTGACCCAATAGATCGAAAGATAGGGTAAGTTGTTAGACCATCAATTGAATCGACTAAACTATGCTAAGATCGAAAGATAGGTATAGTTTAGACCGTTAGTCACTTTTCAGAACGGAAGTTAGTATTAGTGATATTAGGGACCTATAGCGAGATCGAAAGATGCTATTTGTTAAGAGTGGACCGAGAGGACCTCTTTATTTCCGCCTCACCGTGTTGAATCGACCGACTTAGTTTCTTTGCCTTAGAAGCTATAATGAACCGATCATCCTAGTACCCCTTTCTTTATCTGTTAAACCGTCTTTTTAGTTTATTATCTTTATTTGTTCTTAGCTATAGACCATCTCAACTCAACCCCCACAATTGTTACCTTAGACTAAATAAAAATCAACTAGAATTTACATCTGCCTCCTTGTGGTTCGACCCCGTTACCACTAGCCTAGGTTAGTCTTAATAGGAATTATAAATATTATCTTTGGTACTCACAACGACGGGTATCAGTTTGCACTTGACCTTTTGCTACTTTGTTATTTGTTGCATTAAATTGGTTTGGGTGGACAATTTGTAGCTGGTAAGTTGGTCCCGTTTCACTAGTTGTCTTTAGTTGCGTTTATAGTTTGCTTGGGGACAAGCAAATGTTTTGTTTGGGGAGGTTTGATGCGTGTATTTTATATAAGGTTTTTACCCTACATTTACACGCATTTCTATGTTATTTATGTGACATCTAGCTACAAATGTCCCCCGAATAGTCTACTTTGGTCTATCTTGTATTAATTGCAGGAATGAGCCGGAAGGAGCACAATCGAGCCTAAACTTGCCCCATTTGCATGCATTTTGGATTAAGGAGAATCGAAGCTTGGAATCTGTCACTTAGAGATGCGTGAAGTGGTCTCGGAAGATGTTTGGAGTTGATCTACGCTGATATAATGCTGCTATGCTCGATCGACCAAGATTGGTGGTCAAAGCCAATCGATCGAGTACCTTGGATGCTAAAAGATCTCGATCGAGTCCTTTCTTTACTCGATCGAGATGGATGTTTGTTGAGTTCCTCGATCGAGTACTTGTGTTACTCGATCGAGAGGTCTGTTGCTTATTATCCTCGATCGAGGAGTTTATTTCTACTCGATCGAGAGCTTCTGTCAGTTACGCAGTCTTTTAGTTAATTTTCGGATATTCTTTTTTGTATCTAGGAATAAATAAGAGAAACGACGGTAGTCAGCTCTCTCTCTCTCTCTCTCTCTCTCTCTCTCTCTCTCTCTCTCATCTCTTCTCTTAGGACTTTATTCTTGAAACCTAAATTCTTCATTGCTTGGAACTCTCTTATAATTGGTATTCCTGATCTTTAATTTAATTAATTATTATTGCATTTATTATTCTTGTTCTATTCATCTCTTTCCTTTTCCGTTCTTTCCCTTGTTTTGCCTAGCAATTTATCACCATGTTCAATTTATTTGTTTTATGTGTTGTTATTGATTCTTTAATAATTATGCGTAGCTAATTCTCTTATGCCAGGACATAAGGGGAGCCATGATAATTAGGGAGATTATGAATAGGTGATTAGAGCTTGGCATAATTTGTGTCTGTGTTATTAATGAATGCATTTATTAGCGATTAGTTGCTTAAGTCGACTCGTTTAGCTAATTGATTTGGTACACCTTGACCTAGATCGAGAGATTGGAAGGGGTAAGACTTACAATGAACATTAGGGCATTCTAATGAGGGCGAAGGCTAAGTTAGTAATGTTTTAGGAAGAATAGCAGACCGAGAGGACCTTTTCATTACCCTGCAGACCGAGTTTATGCTGACCTATAACCCTAGATTGGACTCCTAGAAAACCATGGTGAACCGCCTGTCCTAGCTATTTCTCTTTAATTGTCAATCTCTTTAAAATTGAACTGTTGTTCTTCTTTTGCTGTCTTCCTCTTTTAATCTTCGTAGTTTAGAACAAACCTTTAAACCCCCAAGAAATGTTTACTAGACAGATTTAGTTTAGCGTACATTTTCCCATCTCCCTGTGGATTCGATACCCGACTGCCTCTACTACATTTTATAGAGATCGGTTGGTTTTATTTTTGATAGGGTTGCGACAACCGTGTCAGTTGCAGCGCTGAACACGAATATCCCGTCCGGGGTATCCTTTTCCACAACGTTCACCTCGTCATCAATCGGCAGGATGAAGTGTGATCAATCCAAGGTTGGCTCGTCATCAGAGATGGCATGGATTCCCAAGGGGTTCGTCTTGTTGTTTGGTTTGGTAAGTGGAGGTAAAGGTAATTCCCCTTTCTCAATCATATCTTGAATGGCGTGCTTCAGTTTAAAACAGGCATCCGTGTCATGATCTTTACCCAGGTGGTATTGGCAGTAGGCATTGGGATTCCAGAAACGGGTTTTCTTGGCCTCAGACAGGTCTGGAGTGGGCCCAATTTGCTGTAGTTTCCCTTGGTCCATGAGTCTTTTTAGGGCACTGGCATAGGTTGTTCCCAAGTTTGTGAATACCCTACCTTTGAGGACGTTCAGTTATTTTTATGGTTGGTTTGAGGAGGTTGACCTCGTCAATTTTGTTTGTTTAACCATAGGGGTGAGATCCAGTTGATGTAGATCCCTGATAGCCTCTACTGGTGGTTTTGGCTAGGACACCCTTACGGAGGTCGTCTTCGATGCGGGTTCCAAGGATTTGAAGGTCCTGGAATATTTTGATGTTTTGATATCTCAGCAGGTTGGCATAAACTGGACGGAGGTTGTTGACAAACTTCTCCACCAAAGTCGATTCACTCAGCTTACTGACCAATTGAGTGCTTAACCTCCTCCAACGGGTGAGGAATTCCGTGAACCCTTCCTTATCATTCTGAGTCAGGACCTCAAGAGTGCGGGTATTGGCTTGGATTTCGACGTTGTCGGCGTACAGTTTGGCAAATTCAACGGCGACTTCGTCCCAAGTAGTAATGTTCTTGGGGTCGAGAGAGTAGTACCATTGGCTGGGAATCGGTTCCAAGGATGATGGAAAGATCCGGGCGAAGAGGTCCTGCTTGACCCCTTTTATAGACATGTTGTCCTTAAAGACCAGAATGTGGTTGAGCGGGACCTGCACTCCCTTAAACTTGGGTACATCAGTCAAGGTAAAGGTGTCGGTTAGTTGATCCCCAACGGGTTCGAATCTTCGATTGTTCTCAAGGTGGATGTTGTTACCATGGGTTTTCTCCAGTTTCCTTGTTTTCCAAAGTGTCGATACGGGTCTCGACACGGTCTAGGGTGATCTTAAGAGTGGTGAGTAGGCTGGGTAGCTGAGTAGTCGTGAGATCTCTGTTGCCATCGTTGTTGTTGGATGATGCTGAAGACGGGGCCATGGCTTCTAAGGCAAAAAAATGGCTCACGTTACAACCCAATCCGAAATGGTTTAACGATTAAACGCAGATAACATAAAAGACGGAAATACACTTCATACTTCACAAGATGAGGGCAACCGTGTTTGGTGCCTCGGTGCTGACTCGATTTATGATGTGACGGTGTTGACCGAACTTTGACCCGCATTCAACGTAATGGCGTGACGCCGTTGAACTAGTCTCGAGGTGAGACGACTCATAAGTAAAGACCCATAAGTACGTTTGTTTCGACTCGATAGACACGAGGTGGAATTGGAATGGTGGACTAAAATTTTCGAAAATAAAATTTTTCATTAAGATTCGTTTTTTCGTTTTATGGACGGCTTCCGAAGAGTAGAGATCTTCAAAAGGTCGACTAGCTGAAAAGTTGTCTTAAGTTTGTTTTCAAAAGAGGGTTTGAGTTTGAGTTGCGGCGTTTCTGAAAACAATGTGCTGTTTCCAAAGACGGTTTTTGAAATCCAAAATCACATGTTTTGAAAATTGAGTTTCGAATGGTTTGAAAAGGTTGTGGTCCCAGGGACGGTGTATGGTCCTCGGGATTTGAAAAGCCTCGAAAAAGCGTGTGTGTCATTTTCGGGTTTTGAAAGAGCCATTGTGTCGGCGCGAGACAGGTTAAAATCTGTGCCTTGACGCGGCGATTATAACGGCGTAAAAAGGTGTTTTCGAAGCGGCTGTGAAAACCGGGTTTGAAATCGTCATTACGACGGCCTAAGAAGGCGTGCTATTTGAAATGGTTGTAGAAAACCGTATTTGAAAATCGTCATTACAACGGCCTTAAAGGGGTGCTTTTTGAAATGGTTTATAGAAAATCGGGTTTGAAAATCGTCATTACGACGGCCTAAAAAGGTGTGTTTTTGAAATGGTTTTAGAAAACCGGGTTTGAAAATCGTCATTACGACGGCCGAAAAAGGCGTGCTTTTTTTTGAAATGGTTGTAGAAAACCGGGTTTGAAAATTGTCATTACGACGTCCTAAAACGGCGTCTTTTTTGAAGTGGTTATAGAAAACCGGGTTTGAAAATCGTCATTACGACAGCCTACAAAGGCGTGCTTTTTTGAAATGGTTATAGAAAATCGGGTTTGAAAATCGTCATTACGACGGCCTAAAAAGGCGTGTTTTTTTGAAGTGGTTATAGAAAACCGGGTTTGAAAATCGTCATTACGACGGCCTAAAAGGCGTGTTTTTTGAAGTGGTTATAGAAAACCGGGTTTGAAAATCGTCATTACGACGGCCTAAAACGGCGTGTTTTTTGAAGTGGTTGTAGAAAACCAGGTTTGAAAATCGTCATTACGACGGCCTAAAAAGGCGTGTTTTTTAAAGTGGTTATATAAAACTGGATTTGAAAATCGTCATTACGACGGCCTAAAAAGGCGTGTTTTTTGAGATGCAACGGTCGGCGAAAGACCGAGGTTTGAAATGGCCATTATAACGGCGGAAAAGGGGCTTTGAAAGTTTGAAATGACACGGAAGGATTCATGATCACATAGCACATAAGCACTCGCAGTTTCATTATATTATGCATAATGCTGACACGGGTTTTGGCTTAAATGGGTGGGTTACACACCAAGCGATCAAACCCCGATTTTCGAGAAGGATACCAATCCAAACAAAATGTGTAAGGAGGGTGACTTAGCCTCGTGCACGAAGGAAATGAAAGCTCTTTGATGAAACAGAAATATGTAACGTTAATGGTATGCTTGACGCAATCGGGATTCGAAACGCGGGGATGAGAAAACTCACGCCTACGGAATGAGCCAATTGGTCGAAAAAGGTTAGGTTGTGGGCCCAGCAAGGAACCCGACTTATGACCGTAATATCAATTAATGCATTTTAACCAAGACCTCGTTCGAGTCTCACCATCTAGGGATCACAAAGACACAAGTGTCCTAGTTTCCCAGCGGAGTCGCCAATCTGTAGACATGGGCCCACTTGCGACGCCCAGCCGATTTGTGGACATGCGGCGGTCTTTAAATCGGTCGGTTTTGTCTCGGCAAGGGTCTCGAAACGATGCAAGAGATGTTCGGAGTCGTCACCAAGCATTTGTGGGATGCTTGGAACCCATTTGAATCCACTTTATACCTAGGTCAACCAAGGCAACAATCGGTGTTTGACATAGGTAATGAAGATAAGAAGTCGTCCCTCTTTAGCATCCTATCTCTAGAATGACTCTCGTACGCCCTGGATAAAGTCGTCCACTATCCAAATTTTCCGAGTATGAGGTGAAGGTACGTATTGGGAAGCCCTTTAATCGGACACCCAATCCCGCCCACGGTAGCGGCCTCTACTGATCGATCTTGGTTAGTTAAATACAAAAGTTGATAAAACGGGTAAATGCATGAATGCGCATCCACAAGTTTGAACCTAACATGTGAGCTTTCTATGTCGGATGTTTATCCAAGTATCAAGTAATTGATGTCAAGTTGGATTTAATTTTGATTTGCATGCAAGACGGAAATTAAACATCCATTTACCGAGTTAGGTTTATGGTGCATAATGTGATCCATTTGTCTTAGAAAGGCGTTTTACAAATACAATGTAAAAGGGGCAGGTTAGACATCTGATCCGTCCTGTATTCGGGTTAATCGAAGTCGGGATCGTCCTAGACGAGTGCTGGAAAAGAAGCAAGGTCTACATCACGCAGCTTATTGAGGCGCGAGCCGTCAGGCGATGCAAGCAGGCCTGTCCTGGTTTGAAAACTGGAAAACAGTTGGCCTGTTTAGGCGCGGGGCAGCAGACGATCCAAATGGATGTCTTCTGCCTGTTGAAAACATTTGTAAAACGGTTTGTAAAGGGGGTGTTTGAACCCGTCTTGCTTTGAAAAGGTCGTTTAGACCGCTTTGTGTTAATGTGAGGAACGGGAGTTGAATAATCGTCATTGTATTGACAATATTCGACATCGGGTTCGGTTTTGAAAGCTTGACATGAATGGTTTTGAAAAATGATTATGAACCAATTGTATTAAGTTCATTTGTTTGTAATTAGTCAATGTTTATCATCGTACTCGGGTTTAAACCGACATGGTATATGGAACCAAGGATGACTTTGCATTTATGACTAATATGTTAGTTTTGAAATGTAAAGAAATGAAATAAAAGGTTTTAAAATACCTTTTAAAATAGAAATAACCAAATATTATCACCGAAACACAGATTAAACCGTCATGGTATAAGGAACCAAGGGTGAAAATGTATTATGGTTAAAAAGATTCATCGTAAAAATGATTTGAAATATTAAAAACCGGTTGTAAAATGAAATAAAAAATGGAAAGAATGAACTCAAACACGTTTGAGTTTTAACCAGGACACCTCATTGAGGTGCGGGGCACCTAGTGGTGTTTAGGGCCTTCTATTTTCGGTCAAAACTCGGTTTTGGCTCATTCGATCCGTATTTTGGACCATGTTATGCAAGTTTTAGCATGTTAAAGTCATAAAACAGATAAAAAGACATGAAAGAAGAGGATTATTACACCCTCATACTTACATGCTAGGTTTGAGACGAGAAATCGACAAAAGTTTAATAACTTGATAGGTAGGAAAATTCGGTTGAAAACCGTTTTAGCAATGTAAAGAGTGTTTTGTTAAGTTTAGTGATGGTGTAGTTGGTCGAGATGGTCGGTCAAGTGATTTAATGGACGATGACGGTATCAAACAATGTGTATGGCTTGTATTTTCGATCGGTAGGTTGAAAATACGTGTCGGTTTGTGACTTAAGAAGTCGAGTCGAGAATTTTAAGGGAGAGATGAGGGGGCGGACACTCGCGTACCTTCAAATGGTGGCATTTTAGGGGTATTTATAGAGAAATGGGTGGTTGTGTGCGTTTTGGGCGACGTGGCCGCATGGGTTACCTGAAGAGGCGCGAGCCATTTCGCGGGTCTTCGAGCTGTCTTGTCACTATCACGCAATTGAAATCATGATTTATTCTATCCTAGGTTATGGATACTTAACATAGAAACTTTGTGATGTTTGTTTTTTGTGTTTGACTGGGTTTGACTCGTTGTTGGAGTCGGGATTTGAATTTTTGAGTCGGTTTTTGGCCCTTTGTCGGTTTTGACTCTATTTAGTGTCATTGCGACCCCGTCGTCATGCATAAAACACTCCAGGTACTTTTTAAAAGTTTTGAAATGTTTTGTTTTCGAAATCGTTTTGAGTTTTCCAACGTATAGTTATACAAAACTGTCGATTAAACGCTGCGATTCCTAAGCATGTTGTAGTCCGATAATCATCAGGTGTTTGTTGGAGATTCAACAGATACTGGGTATCTACAAGGACATGACAGGTTATGCTACCATGAGAGTTCAGGAAATGGAACTGGTGCATTGAGTGTAGTTTCTAAGGCCGGCGATGTTGATTATGGCGGAGGGACAGGAGATTCTATGCCGCGTGAAAGAAAAGGCCGCCCGAGGGCTAAGTTTAGTGTGATAGCCTACGCGACGGTATGCCCTTCTATTTCTGAAAGAAAGGTAATATGGTGGCTTAAGGCCAAGATCAAGAATGCTGAGGGTACTTCATTCAGTCAGCAACCATGTTGAGGGTGGCTCAGTTGGTGTGGAATTTGAGGTAAAAACGAGCACTGACCTTAAAAACGAGCACTGACCAGGAAGCAACCCGGATTGCATACGTTTTGTAATTTAGAATTTGGACTCTATAATTAGTGTGTGTTTGATTTAATTGCATTTTAATTAGGACTTGTCACCGTGTGCTTTTGAAATATTTATGTGCGTATTATGCCTTTTGTTGGAAATTGTGTGTGAATTTGAGATGCTATGCCAAGGCGGTTCTCATTTACGAACTTTACGCACGAAAAGAATGACTTCACGCTGCATGCAAATAGGGAAAAAGTCGATCGACTTGAAATATTAGTCGATCGACAAAACTAAAAGTGCAGGTTTCAGGAAAAAATCGATCGACTGAATTTTTAGTCGATCGACCAAATTGCAAGTGTGGATTTTTGGAATAAGTCGATCGACTACATCAAACAGTCGATCAACTAATTTAAAGGCTACCAGCGTGTTTAAACATATGAGGGAGTTTCTTTATTCTTTTATTCACTCATAAAAAAAAAAGAAAAAAAAGGTAGAGAAGAAGAGCAACAAGAAGCGACACACGATTCTCTTCATCTCCTCTATTCTTCATATTTCTCCCTTATTTACTCTTGCAATTTCATCTTTATTTCAGTCTTTCTACCTCACACAAGTAACTGTCCCATTATCTAATCTCTTTTCCCCATTTGTTTCAATGTATAAACCCTTTAATCACTCAATTTATTTCGAAATTAGGGTTCATAATTTGGGGGTTTTCTGATTTTAGGTTCCAAATTATGATTTTCATGCTTAATCTACCCTTTTTTTATGTCTCAATTAATTGATTTCGAAAATTAGGGTTAGGATATTTTAATTCGGGGATTCTTTGTTTATGATTGGAAGAAGTAATTTCTCATTTATGGGATAGTTTAAGAATGGAAGGACGCAAAAGACGGAGGACTACAGGACAAACCTCGCGTCGTTCGGCAGCGACTACGGAACAGCCGGCCGTATGTGAGACGGGCATCAGCAGTGGCGACCATATTCCGCTATTACCGAGCACTGATTTGGTAATTTATGAGCCTATTGATAGTCTACCTTACTATCCGGAGGTACATTTTACTACACAAGCTCAGAAAGACCGTTTTGATCAGCTTACCTGTTTTAATATCACCCCAACGTGCTCCAAGAGAGTTTACTTACTATGGGGATTTATCAGTTGGTAGTTAACCTTTTGAATGCTACGGGTATATCGGGGTTGGCCACTATGCGAGCATACACTTATCTCGTTCCCACCCTTGAGTTTTTTAGCAGTTTCCGATTCTTTGGAGGGAACTATGATAGAGACCCGGCAGGAAATTGTATCTGTTTCCGTTTATTTAACCAATATTTTACCATGACTTTAGCCGCTTTTTGCGGTTACCTTGGTTTGTACAGTGAGGGGGAGCATGACACCCCTTGGAAATTAGTCTGACTTATGTGGGGAGCTATTTCAGATAACTTTGAGGGCCGGAAGAGGGGTCAGTATGTACACCACCCCCCTGTCCGTTTCTAGCTCCGTTTGGTTGGTAACTGACACGAGCTGTCACAACCCTATCAAAGATGAACCCGAGAGGTCTATAACTAATGCACCTAGGGAAGTCGGGATCGAATCCACAGGGAGGCTATGTTGCTGTCTACTTGCTAATCTAAGTCTGTCGGTGTCACAAATGGGGGTTTAGATATGATAACTAAATTAACTAGCGAAAACTAAAGAGTCTAAGAGATAAGAGAAAGGGACTAGGATGTCGGTTCATCAATGAATGCCAGATAATTGCAGCTAAGGTCACAGATCAATCACATGTATCAGTCTAAGGGGCAGTGAAAAGGTCCTTTCGGTCCGCTATTCACCCTAAAATACTACTAACTTAGCTTCCGCCCTCATTAGAGTATCCTAAAGAATTGTAGCCGGTCTCACTCCTTCCAATCTTCCGATCTAGGTCAGAGTTTGCCAAAAACAACTAGAACAATTATGCGCATTAATCATCTAATCGTCATTAAATGCTACTTATAACAACAAAGACATGATACTAACAACAAATCTGTAAACCTAATTAGCAACTATCAACAATTCATTGATTCCTCTAAATCCTAGCAAGGGGATTAGCTACTCATACTAATTATCATGCTAATAACAATAATTGAAACGATAACTAAACTAAACATAATGATTAAATTGAAATAATAATTAAACTAATTAAGATAAGAGAGTAAGAAGGGATAATCAACAAGAGAAATAAAGAGGAAAACAATTAAGGGAATTCCAAAGTTTAAATTAACTAAAGAGAAAGGAGAGAAAGGAGAAAAGAATTACAAGTATAGATCCGGAATAAGAAGAACAAAGCAACGTAATAGAGGTTCAAGCAGTGAAAAGTTCCGAACCCTTAACCTAATGAATGTTTTTCTCTTATGTAGTAGGAGTTTTTATTATCTAATAATATAATATAGCTAAATATAATAAGTCTCGACATAAATTATGCGCGTCAGACTTGGTTTTGCTCGATCGAGCAACATAAAGTTAGTCGATCGAGTATTTTTTTCCTCAAAAGCTCTCGATTGATTACTAAAGCACTAGATCGAAAATTGTAAGAATCAAGGTAGTCGATCGAGAGGTTTAAAGTACTCGATCGAACACATACAGTAATCTATCGAACACTAAAGTACTCGACCGAGTGGTTTCAGCGTGTAATTCCTGCTTCGTGCACTGAACTTCAAACGGCCGCCATTTCTTTGTTACTTGTCTGAATCAAGTGATTTTCATGGCGTTGGAAACCTAAGAGGATAATCTTTCATTTTGAATTGGAATCACCTGATTATCATTTGTATAACTTGATATATGGCCCTTCAAAGTAGGTACTGGTTATATGAAGCTCTTCCTTTGCTCGCCTAGCTACCTTACTTCTACGCGCATCACAAATAAGTAGCTTCCAAGCTCCGACTCGACTCATCTCCAAAATGTATGCATAGGGATAGGTTTTAAGCTTGATTATACTCCTCTCCGGTTCATACGTGCAAATAATACAAGACAAACCAAAGTAGACTATTCGGAGGACATTTGTAGCTAAACACTACACAAAATGCATAGAAATGCGTGCAAAAAGGGTACAAAAAGTCTATATAAAATGCACGCATCAAACTTCCCCAAACCAAACCTTTGATTGTCCCCAAGTAAACTATATGCAACTAACTAGTGGAACGGAGTGAAACACAGAGCTAGCTACCAATCGTCCACCTAAACCAATTTAATGCAAATGAATTAACACTAGTAGATAAATTGTCAAATACAAACGAGTTATAGAGATGTTTATAGAAGTAGCTGAACCGTCGGCCTTGCAAGACCTTCAAAATTTGGCTCTCACGGGTCACTCTCTCTCAATGAAGCAAAGGGTAAACATATAAATGTACGAGAAAAAGAAATATAGTCGCTCACCTAAACTACGACCTACATAAGCATGCATGCAATCTAATATGATAGACAATTCTAGTTACCGTACACATACACTCCATCCAACGAGGTCCAATCACATGCCGAGTGCTTACAAAATATGGGAAGTGAGGTAATGGGTAAGAAGGAGCAAAACATTTTGGGATATGTGAAGGTAAAAGCCAAGCTAGCACCTAAACAAACCAATATTACAGCATCCACTTCTAAACCAACTTCAAGAATAAATACAATGCCTTCATTGGCAATAAGCTCACTAAACCATCTTAGTACTCCTCATAAAATCAAAATAAAACATAGCAGTAACTTAACTCTCATTTTTTCCATTTCTTTTCTTCCTTCTTTTTTTTTCTTTTGGTTTTTCTTTTTCTTTTCCTTTTTTTTTCTTTTTCTGTTTTCTGTTTTTTTTTTCATTTTTTCCGAATTTCTTTTTTTTTCTTTTTTTTTAATTCTTCTTCTCCTATTCAAGCATACCAACCAACTTCCTTTTCAAAGCAAACCAAAATGACAACAAACAACATACCTGCTATAACTACTAAACTAGCTTGACTAGGGTAGGCTAAGATTTGGATTGTAGTTAAGAGGGTCAAAACTAGTCAATTTGGCTATGTGAAGCTCATGGGTAGTAATGTAAGAAAGGGGAATGTAAGCACCTCTCCTACATGTGACACCGCCACTAACCCGAGTGTATGAAGGCAATAAGAAAATGAATTTAATATTTATGTATTTGATATTACATGCTATGCAAAGAGTAACTACTCACAATCCTACATAAAACTGGTCATAGATGTCACTAGTTTATACGGCTCTAAATCCTTAGAGATTATAAGTAGGTTGCCAAAATCTCAGGTCAAGTCTATTCGTTCAGCTAAATTTAAACATAAACTTATAGATTATGCAAATGACTATGCTAAGAGATGTCAAAATTGCAAGGCTTAGGCAAATTGACTAAATGTAGTGCAATTTCATCTTGAAAAACTACCGTTCCGACTCAACCTATATGCAAAAAGAAACATGATTTTTTTGAATTTTCGATTTTTTTTTTTAATTTTAATGAGATTTTTGAATTTTTGAAATTAAAATAAACAATGCATGCAAAAACTAAACGTGCTAACTGAAATACAATAAAAACAATATGCAGACACAGATATGGATGCATATACCCTCACCAAATAAAATTGTACAATGCCCTCATTGTACTCAACAACTAACAACAGCAGCAAAGGGGAAAGGGAAAATGCAAACTAAAGGAAATGAAGGAGATAAAGAGCTAAGAAACTCACAGGATAGCCGAAATAGGAAGAAACCTCCCCAAACCAGCCAGCAACATGGGAGGTCGTAGCTAGCAACACCGGATCGACTCAATTCGCGAAAAGAACGCATGTGTACCTGCAATTACGCAAATAGTGCCTCAAAATTACTACCAAAACCAAATCTAAAATGTTTCGCAATCTATAGTCGAGAAAACTAATTACTAAGCACAAAAAACTAAATAAAAGAATGTCTAAGAAATCCAAACACAACATGAAAATCCGAGTTACCTCCCAGTCTGCGCTAGTTTCTGATAGGTCCCAGCTCGACCTTCTTTTCTTCATCCACCCACGCAAATCAATGGCCCACAACAAGGCTTCTGACTAAATGCGGTCCCTTCAGCATCCATGATTTTCACTTTTGGTCGCCACATCACAATATCGGAAGAAGAGCGACTCTTTAGAGCATCAACTACGCCACGTCTTCTCTTGGCCTTATCCCACGCCCTCTTCTTATGTGGGATGGAATCGTCAAGTCCTCCTCCCGGGTCTTCTAACCTGTCAAGACCAGTATAAGAAGAAACAAGACGATATTCCTCCAACTTGCTCCCAAACTGGGGCGGAGGCGTCAAATCAACAGCAATATATGATTTAACGGAAGGATTAGAAGGAACCCCATTAGGATCAATAAAAGGAATATCATTACCTCTAATTGGATAGGATTGGTCTTCAATTACCTTCTTATCGTCACCCGGAATGGGCGTAAGTGACGAATCAACGCTGTCCATAGCTAATAAATTCGATTGAGAAGGAACTGTACTTGATCGAGATGTTTCCTCACCAAAAATACTTGATCGAATGCTTACAACTATTCGATCGAGGTCTTCTTCCTCAGCAATGCTCGATCGAATGATATAGGGTGTTCGATCGGGGTCTTCTTCATATAAACAATTTGATCGAACAGAAGAATATGTTCGATCGATGTCCTCCTGCTGAACGGTGTTCGATCGACTAACAATGTACTCTCGATCGAACTCTTCCTCATATAAAGCATTCGATCGAACATTGTAAGCTGTTCGATCGAATTTCTCATGCTGAACAGTATTAAAGTCTTCGAGAGATGCTTCATTTGCAACAGCATGTTTTATTTCCGAGTCGTACATATCAAAATCTTGCTCGGCAGCTACTTGAGCCAATTGAGACTCAAGTCTCTTGATAGAAGCATCTCTAGCTTGCACAGTTTCTTGCACTTGTAGAGCAAGTGCCTTCACTAGAGACTTCAAGTCAACCATATCTTCATTGTTTATGGTTGAAGGAGGAACTTGCTGTTAGGGCGGAAAGGAATATGAAGGCATTTGAAAGCCTTGCTGTTGAAATGGATGTGGCGGCATATAATGACTCTGCGGCGGAGGTGGGGTAAAGTTTGGGTAACCCCCACTTTGACAACCATAACCATAGTGACCTTTTCTATATTGCTGATAGGCATAGATTTGGTCATACTCCGCTAAACAAGTAACAGCATCGTGCCCCGCAACAACACATGTCTCACAAAACACCTCATGTTGCACCATAGAATGGAACATAGGTGGACTCCCCCAAGATTCTCTACTCTCCAGGTTGTAAAATCTGGAATTAAGAGCTTCCAACTATGCTAGCATGGGGATGTCAGACATCTTGGTAGAAAAATCAAAGGTACTCAAGCCTTCCCTTTGATGATCTTTCTCCTAGAATCATGTCTAGGTAGGACCTATCAAAACAACACTAAAGGCAAAAGATAAGAACTGCCTCAAGGAATAAATTCCTTGAGGCTAAAGACAAACTAAAATAAAGCAAATAAAAAGTGTCGCCTCCCCGGCAACGGCGCCAAAATTTGACACGAGCTGTCGCAACCCTATCAAAGATAAACGCGAGGGTTCTCTAGCTAATGCAGCTACGGAAGTCGGGGTCGAATCCACAGGGAGGCTATGTTGCTGTCTACTTGCTAATCTAAGTCTCCCGGTGTCACAAATGGGGGTTTAGATATGATAACTAAACTAAATAGAGAAAACTAAAAGAGTCTAACAGATAAGAGAAAGGGACTAGGATGTCGGTTCATCAATGAATGCCAGATAAATGCAGCTAAGGTCACAGATCAATCACATGTATCGGTCTAAGGGGCAGTGAAAAGGTCCTTCCGGTCCGCTATTCACCCTAAAATACTACTAACTTAGCTTCCGCCCTCATTAGAGTATCCTAATGAATTGTAGCCGGTCTCACTCCTTCCAATCTTCCGATCTAGGTCAGAGTTTGCTAAAAACAACTAGAACAATTATACGCATTAATCGTCTAATCGTCATTAAATGCTACTTATAACAACAAAGACATGATACTAACAACAGATCTGCAAACCTAATTAGCAACTATCAACAATTCATTGATTCCCCTAAATCCTAGCAAGGGGATTAGATACTCATACTAATTATCATGTGAATAACAATAATTGAAACGATAACTAAACTAAACATAATGATTAAATTGAAATAACAATTAAACTAATCAAGATAAGAGAGTAAGAAGGGACAATCAACAAGAGAAATAAAGACGAAAACAATTAAGGGAATTCCAAAGTTTAAATTAACTAAAGAGAAAGGAGAGAAAGGAGAAAAGAATTAGAAGTATAGATCCAGAATAAGAAGAACAAAGCAACGTAATAGAGGTTCAAGCAGTGAAAAGTTCCGAACCCTTAACCTAATGAATGTTTTTCTCTTATGTAGTAGGAGATTTTTATTATCTAATAATATAATATAGCTAAATATAATAAGTCTCGACATAAATCTTGCACGTCAGACTTGGTTTTGCTCGATCGAGCAACATAATGTTGGTCGATCGAGTATTTTTTTTCCTCTAAAGCTCTCGATCGATTATTAAAGCACTCGATAAAAAATAGTAAGAATCAAGGTAGTCAATCGAGAGGTTTAAAGCACTCGATCGAACACATAAAGTACTCGATCAAACACTAAAGTACTCGATCGAGTGGTTTCAGCGCGTAATTCCTGCTTCGCGTACTGAACTTCAAACAGCCGCGATTTCTTTGTTACTTGTCCGAATCACGCTGTTTTCGTGGCGTTTGAAACCTTGGTGGATAAGCTTTCATTTCCAATTGTAATCACCTGATTATTATTTGTACAACTCGAGATATGTCCCTTCAAAGTAGTTACTGGTTATATGGAGCTCTTCCCTTGCTCGCCTAGCTACCTTACTTCTACGCGCATCACAAATAAGTAGTTTCCAAGCTCCGACTCAACTCATATCCAAAATGTATGCATAGGGACAGGTTTTAAGCTTGATTATGCTCTTCTCCGGTTCATACCTTCAAATAATACAAGACAAACAAAAGTTGACTATTCGGGGGACATTTGTAGCTAAACACTACACAAAATACATAGAAATGCGTGCAAAAAGGTTACAAAAAGTCTATATAACGCACGCCTCAGTAACACTATTTTTGGTCAGAAGGAGTCAAATAATGTCAATGCTGATGAGTTGGGCATTTTAGCTGGGTATTTGAATGTTGATAGTGGTTCCCCTTTTGTCCTTAATATAGCCTCTAGGACCGCTCAACATTTGTAGAATATTGGGCATGGGTCTTTGTCTACAATTGTTTGTGGCGGGTTGGTTACTCATGTAACACTACGGATTTTCTTTGGAGCATACTCGACCGAGTAGAACCTACTCGGCCGAGTAGTGCTCTGAGTGCGTGTTATTTTGGTTCTGCCGAGGAATACTCGGCCGAGTATAGTGAATACTCGACCGAGTATTGGACACTCGGCCGAGTATGCACTTACTCGACCGAGTGTCCGGTTTGGCAAAGTTATATTTCGACGGTTTGATTAAGGAGTGATTAGGGTATTTTATATTTTCGCGTCAGTTTCTAATATCATTTTTCACAGCATTATCATTTCTACGTTACCCTAATCATACCCAAATCATTCCCTAATCCTTCCATTGAGCATTTCGTAGCATCTTTGTGTGGATAATTGCGGTGATTCTTGCGTATAAGTTCTTGTTGCACTGTTGGTAAGTTCTATCTTTGTAATTATTGCATCTGTTTGGGTTACTGTACATTTATATGGGAAGGGGATGTTGGGAATTGTACAAAGTGTAATTGTGTTGTATGATCATTGTATAGGAGAAGACTTCGTAGAGGAGCCTTTTTGATTGTCCGTGTTGCATCTTCTTTGTGATTGCTAAGGTAGGGTTTCCCTACTCAGTTTACTGTGCTTTACATGACATGTTGTTGTAATTATCGTTGTCTGTTGATCATCGTAGTATGGAGATTGTTGTGACAGTGTTGGTGTGAGGGGATTGAGATGACAGTAATGTCATGTGATGGTGATTGTGGTGGAGTCAGTTTCGGGAGTGGCTTCACACCCTAGTTCGCCCTCCGTGGAACCCGCCACGGGAGGGGATGTGCACATTAAGGGACAGGGATCGTTGTCGCTCGTTGAGGAGCTGGACTAGGTGGGATCGGCTGCGGTCACCCACTGGCGGCGAGGATTACCTGTTGCGATGGGTAATCTGGCAGGGCTACACACTTTAGTGTGTAGTCGGTTACTATGTGAGCTTGGGTGATTGGGAGTTGATGATGATCAGACGAGTATTGCATTTGTTTGTCTTGTTTGTTGCATAATCGACCCCGTTGTTGTTTGTGGAATGCGGTGATCCATTCGGGGATGGTGAGCAGGCTTAACAGGTTTTGCTAGTGAGAGCTTGGGGATTATCTTGGGAGATTTGCCACCACGAGTCATAGCATCACCGTCTGAGTCTTAGCGAGTTTTCTTTTATTGTTAAGACTTTGAGGTTTTATTTCATTAGACAGTATTCGGTTTTGGATATTGTAAACTTTGCATTTTACATTACTTTAATAATGATGCTCAATTCAGACGCTTTGGTATATACTAACCTCGGGAAACCGAGATTGTAACGCACTTTCATGGTAGGGTGGTCCTGGTAAGGCACCTTGGTATGAGGGGGTGTTACAAAGTGGTATCAGAGCCGAAGATTCCAGCACCTAAACAAATGAATTAATGAACCTAGGGAGTCTAAATAAAATGAACCCGGGGAGAGTTGTTTGGAGCTACCGCAAAGACTCCGGGAGACGTCCGAGTCGCACATTGGCCCTTACTAACTCGAGCCGGTAACATGGGGGAAAGTGTGATGAGGACTAGGCTTTGTATGTGCACGTATGTGAAGATACATGTTGGTAAAAGTCGATAGTTGCATATATGTGTGATGAAGTTCTTAACTGTTGTGATGGGAGAAGTAATAGATGAAACGGGTTGTGATTTCAACGTTGGATTTAGCATATGTGCAAATTGGATGTTGATATAGTTACAATATGGTGTTAAAGTTTTAATATATGCATTACATGCTGACGTGATTATAACATGGTTTTAAATCCCTAAGTATTTCTTTGCGGGAATAGTGAGCATGATAGGGGAATCGTAATATGTAAATCTTTTTATAGCGTAACTCGGCCGAGCGAGGGGTAGGCACTCGGACCGAGTATGGAGTACTCGGCCGAGTAGCCAAAACTCGACCGAGTGTTGTTTGATAAGAAGTAGCAATTGCTACTGTTTG
The DNA here is from genome assembly GCF_048544455.1 of Silene latifolia. Classification (NCBI taxonomy): domain Eukaryota; kingdom Viridiplantae; phylum Streptophyta; class Magnoliopsida; order Caryophyllales; family Caryophyllaceae; genus Silene; species Silene latifolia. The sequence continues at coordinate 11,268,408 of NC_133538.1, read as the reverse complement.
TGATAACTCGACCGAGTATGAGTGTATACTCGACCGAGTAGCGTCCACTCGGCCGAGTGTTGTTGCACTCGACCGAGTGTTCTTTAGGTGTTTTGGCGTTTGTCTCTGGAGTTGATACTCGACCGAGTATCTGGGAAGGTACTCGACCGAGTTATCTTTACTCGACCGAGTATGATGTATACTCGGCCGAGTGTTCTTATGGCGGAAGGGTGTTAAATTTTGAGCATGTGTTTACGTTTCTTTCTTTCTTATCAGCTCAAAATGCCGCCCAAAAGAACTCCCGCGCAGATCCAAGCTTCAGAGATGTCTCTTGATGAGGTTGCTCGCATGATTGAGCAACAAGAGGCTCTCCTTGAAGCTCTCAAAAATGTGGGAAAAGGAAACGAGAAGACGATGGATGCAACCTTGCCTTAGCATCAACATTGCTCGTTTCCACCCTCCCACATATGACGGGGTAGGTGAACCAAAGCTGCTCGAGAAGTGGCACCGTGAGATTGAAGCTCTCATGGAAATGGTTAAGTGCCCTAAGGAGATGATTGTTGAGCAGGTAGTGTACTACCTAAGAGGAGAAGCTGCAGTTTGGTGGCAGAACGTCAAGGATGATGCTAGAGCTTACTACCGGCGGAAGGGGCTATTCCGTGGTCCTGGGTTGAAGAGTGCTATGAGAGAAGCGGTTTGTGCCGGAGCATATCCGACACAAGATGAGATCCGACTTTGAATCTTTCACTATGTCCGAGGAGATGACAGATCCACGATTACTATCATCGGTTTATGGAGCTATCTCGTTATGTGGAAGATTTGCAGCTCGGACAAAGAGGTTTGGCTCTCCGATTTGAGAGGGGTTTGTCTGCTAAGATCGTGAGTCGTATGCCGGCTGGGGTTGCACGACCTCAAGGAAGTGTATCCGAGAGCGGGTCAAGCCGAGAGAATGGTGGATCTCTCAAGGGAGATCGAGGAGAGGATGCTCTGAGAAAAGAGGAAGGTCGGTGAGCGGGAACAACAATCACCAACCAACAAGAAAGGGAATTTCAATCATGCCAAGGCTTTCTCTAGTGGAGCTGGTTTCTCTGGAGGTTCTCGTGGCTGGGGAAAGAATGGAGGTCGGGCTGTAAGTGACAACACCAACCTTACGTGCTTCAACTGTGGTGGGATAGGTCACAAAAGGCGAGACTGCACGAGCTACAAGCCCGCAATGGTTCGGGGAGCTAGATCGGAAATTTCTCTCGGGGGCCGACTCGAGTTTTGCTAGTAACCGACCGGGAGGTTCATGGGGCAACGAGAGGTGGACGGGGGTAACCGGGGCGGTTACAACCGCGGTGGTGGTGGATCTTACCGCGCCCGAATAACGAGTGTCACCAGGATTCGGCGGCTAAGCCTAGTACCTCCAATGCTTGAGTTCAGGGTGGAGGACAGATGAATAGTGGAAAGCTCTTCATGATGGATAAGCAGGAAGCACAAGATGATGCTCATGTAGTTACCGGTACCTTTCTTGTTAATAATGTACCGTCCTTTGTTTTGTTTGATTCCGGGGCTACACATTCTTTTGTGTCTAAAAGTCATGCTGTGTCTATGGGTTTGGGACAGTTTGAGGTTGTAAAAGATGATGTGTTCATACCTTCGGGGGAGTCTGTGTCGTGTCTCAAGTTATATAAGGGTATATCTATGGTGATTGGAGGGGTAGATTTACCAGTAAACCTGTTAGAGTTTCCTAAGGATGGGTTTGAGGTGATTGTCGGGATGGATTGGCTAGGTAGGTATGACGCCAGGATAGATTGTAGACAAAAGAGAGTGTCTTTAAAGGGTCCCAAGGGTGTTAAGGTGTCCTATAGAGGGTTTGTGGTAAAGCCTAAGTGTAGGTTTATAGCGGTTATGACTTTAAAGTCATGTTTAAGGAAGAAGTGTCCCTTAATTCTTTGTCATGTGAGAGATCACCGAGTAGAGCCGCCGACAACTTCTGAGATTTCCGTGGTGAAAGAATTTGAAGATGTCTTTCCTGAGGAAATACCGAGTTTGCCTCCCAAGAGGGATGTCGATTTCAGCGTGGAGCTTAAGCCGGGAACGGGTCCTATATCTAAAGCACCTTATCGTATGGCACCTAAAGAGTTGGCTGAGTTGAAGAAGCAGATACATGAGTTGTTAGACAAGGGTTATATCAGGCCTAGCGTGTCACCGTGGGGAGCTCCAGTTCTTTTTGTAAAGAAGAAAGATGGGAGTATGAGATTGTGCATTGATTACAGTGAGCTCAATCGGGTTACAGTGAAGAATAAGTATCCGTTGCCAAGGATTGAAGATTTATTCGATCAGCTAAGTGGGGTATCATCAACTGAGGATAGAGGATGAGGACATTCCTAAAACAGCGTTCCGATCTCGTTATGGTCACTACGAGTATGTAGTGATGCCTTTTGGGTTGACCAATGCGCCAGCAGCTTTTATGGATTTGATGAATCGAATCTTCACACCGTTTTTGGATAGGTTTGTGGTTGTTTTCATCGACGATATCCTAGTTTATTCCAAGACTAAGGAAGAGCACGAAGAGCACTTGAGGATAGTTTTGCAGACTTTGAGAGAAAATCAGCTCTATGCCAAGTTATCCAAGTGTGAGTTCTGGTTAGAGGAAGTGGCTTTTCTAGGCCATGTAATATCCAAGAAGGGGGTATCTGTGGATCCTAGTAAGATTGAGGCCGTTACCAAGTGAGAATCGCGAAGAATGTTTTTGAGATTCGGAGTTTCTTAGGCCTTCCGGCTACTACGGAGGTTTGTGAAAGATTTCTCTACCATAGCACGGCCTATGACATCCTTGATGAGGAAGGAAGTCAGATTTGTTTGGGATGAGAGTTGTGAAATGGCGTTTCAGACCTTAAAAGAACGCTTGACCACAGCTCCTATCCTAGCCTTGCCAGAGGGTTGTGAGAACTTTGAGGTCTATACCGACGCTTCAAAGAACGGTCTAGGTTGTGTTTCGATGCGGGGAGGAAAGTGATAGCTTATGCTTCGAGGCGATTGAAGCAATATGAGGAGAACTACCCTACTCATGATTTGGAGTGGGTGCGATTGTGTTCGCTCTTAAGATTTGGAGGCACTACCTTTATGGCGCAACTTTTAAGGTGTTCTCTGATCATAAGAGTCTAAAGTATATCTACACTCAGAAGGAGCTTAACATGCGACAGAGGCGGTGGATGGAGCTGATTGGAGATTATGATATGGAGATCATCTATCACGAGGGTAAAGCTAATGTTGTCGCAGATGCTTTGAGTAAGAAGAGCGTTCATTCGCTATGTACATCTATGTCCTTCTTTGAAGTTGAGAGATGAGATGTCTAGATTGGGGATCTTTATGATTCGGGAGGGGAATACCATCGGGGATTTGACGATCGAGCCAGAGTTGTATGAAAACATCAAAAGTAAGCAAGAGCTTGATCCTAAGATCCAGGAGTGGAAGTCAAAGGTAGAGAGTGGAGCGACTTCCGGGTTCTCTATACATCCAGATGGGAGTGTTCGTTTTGATGGGAGATGGTGTGTTCCGACGATGCGAGTTAAGGAGAATGATCTTGTCGAGGCTCATTGCACTCCTTATTCAGTTCACCGGGTGGTGACAAGCTTTACGAGAGACCGTAAGAAGACTTTTTGGTGGCCGAACATAAAGAGAGATGTAGCTGAGTTTGTGGCTAGATGTTTGACCTGCCAAAGGGTCAAAGGTGAACAAAGGAGACCTCAAGGTAAGATTCGAGTCTCGACGGTGCCCGAGTGGAAGTGGGAGTCGATCTCCATGGACTTTATTGTGGGGTTACCTAGGTCACAACAAGGTAACAACATGATTTGGGTGATTGTGGATCGGTTAACCAAATCAGCCCATTTCGTCCCCATGAAGGATACTTGGTCTAAGATGCAGCTGGCATTGGGTTACAGAAAGCATGTGGTTCGGTTACATGGTATTCCGAAAGATATTGTTTCTGATCGTGATGCGAGGTTCATATCAAAGTTTTGGCAAGAACTGCAAGAGTTGATGGGTACAACGCTGAAGATGAGTACGAGCTTTTCATCCGCAACCGATGGTCGACGTAACGGACCATCAAGACCTTAGAAGACATGCTAAGGGCATGTGTTATGGACTTTGGAGGCAGTTGGGAAGACAGACTTGATTTGATCGAGTTTTCATACAATAATAGTTATCATACCAGCATTGGGATGGCACCTTTTGAAGCTTTGTATGGCCGGAAATGCCGAAGTCCAGTTTGTTGGGATGATAGTTCCGAGACAGTGGTTTTAGGGCCACAATTGGTTCAAGATATGGTTGAGCAAATCCAGTTGATTCGCCAAAAGATGAGAGCAGCTCAAGATCGTCAGAAGAGCTACGCCGACTTACACCGCAGGGACATTGAGTTCGCGGTAGGTGACAAGGTGCTTTTGAAAGTGTCACCTATGCGAGGTGTTATGAGGTTTGGGAAAAAGGGTAAGCTAAGCCAAAAGTTTATAGGTCCTTATGAAATTCTGGACCGTGTTGGCGAGGTAGCCTACAGGTTAGCTTTACCACCAGCTTTGGATAGAGTGCACAATGTTTTTCATGTGTCTCAACTCCGGAAATATGTGAGTGATCCGTCGCACATCCTCGAGATGGAGAACATCGAACTTGATGAATCCTTGTCCTATGCCGAGATTCCTAAGGAGATTCTTGATCGCAAGGTTCGTAAGACCCGGAATGGTGAGACGGTCTTACTCAAGGTCCTTTGGTCTAATCATAATGTGGAGGAAGCCACATGGGAACCCGAGGAAGCTATGCGAGACCGTTTTCCTAACCTTTTTGATCAGGTATGTTTGGTTACGGGGACGTAACCGTTGTCTTTTAGGGGGGTAGGAGATGGTCGCGATGGTGTTTTGTTGTTTCTTTTGCTTTGTTTGGTTCGAGTCGGGAGATGCGTTTGGGGTAACTTGTTGTGATGCTTGTATAGTTCCTTTGAGTTGTCGCATGTGATTGTTAGAGTCTTGTGTCGTGGTGTTGTGCTTGCTTGTAGTAGAGTGTGAACTTCGAGACGAAGTTCTTTTTAGGGGGAAAGATTGTAACACTACGGATTTTCTTTGGAGCCTACTCGACCGAGTAGAGCCTACTCGGCCGAGTAGTGCTCTGAGTGCGTGTTATTTTGGTTCTGCCGAGGAATACTCGGCCGAGTATAGTGAATACTCGACCGAGTATTGGACACTCGGCCGAGTATGCACTTACTCGACCGAGTGTCCGGTTTGGCGAAGTTATATTTCGACGGTTTGATTAAGGAGTGATTAGGGTATTTTATATTTCCGCGTCAGTTTCTAATATCATTTTTCACAGCATTATCATTTCTACGTTACCCTAATCATACCCAAATCATTCCCTAATCCTTCCATTGAGCATTTCGTAGCATCTTTGTGTGGATAATTGCGGTGATTCTTGCGTATAAGTTCTTGTTGCATTGTTGGTAAGTTCTATCTTTGTAATTATTGCATCTGTTTGGGTTACTGTACATTTATATGGGAAGGGGATGTTGGGAATTGTACAAAGTGTAATTGTGTTGTATGATCATTGTATAGGAGAAGACTTCGTAGAGGAGCCTTTTTGATTGTCCGTGTTGCATACTGCTGTGATTGCTAAGGTAGGGTTTCCCTACTCAGTTTACTGTGCTTTACATGACATGTTGTTGTAATTATCGTTGTCTGTTGATCATCGTAGTATGGAGATTGTTGTGACAGTGTTGGTGTGAGGGGATTGAGATGACAGTAATGTCATGTGATGGTGATTGTGGTGGAGTCACTTTCGAGAGTGGCTTCACACCCTAGTTCGCCCTCCGTGGAACCCGCCACGGGAGGGGATGTGCACATTAAGGGACAGGGATCGTTGTCGCTCGTTGAGGAGCTGGACTAGGTGGGATCGGTGCGGTCACCCATGGCGGCGAGGATTACCTGTTGCGATGGGTAATGCGCGGGGCTACACACTTTAGTGTGTAGTCGGTTACTATGTGAGCTTGGGTGATTGGGAGTTGATGATGATCAGACGAGTATTGCATTTGTTTGTCTTGTTTGTTGCATAATACTGACCCCGTTGTTGTTTGTGGAATCTGCGGTGATCCATTCGGGGATGGTGAGCAGGCTTAACAGGTTTTGCTAGTGAGAGCTTGGGGATTATCTTGGGAGATTTGCCACCACGAGTCATAGCATCACCGTCTGAGTCTTAGCGAGTTTTCTTTTATTGTTAAGACTTTGAGGTTTTATTTCATTAGACAGTATTCGGTTTTGGATATTGTAAACTTTGCATTTTACATTACTTTAATAATGATGCTCAATTCAGACGCTTTGGTATATACTAACCTCGGGAAACCGAGATGGTAACGCACTTTCATGGTAGGGTGGTCCTGGTAAGGCACCTTGGTATGAGGGGGTGTTACAACTCATTTGTCCCGCCGGCTTTTTCCCGACTTCCCCCTGGCATGCTGCCTGATACCGTCATTTTGTATCAAAGTTAAATTTATAAACCAAACTAAAACTATAGCTAGTGATAGTAAGGATTATTGGGGGGGGGGGGGTTTGGTTGGTTAATTCTAAACTAATTACTGAAATTTAAATGAAGTTTAAAATAGATATTAAAAAGCAGTTAAGAACTTCGGTTCACCATGGCCTAAGGGTCAGTCAAGTAAAGTCAAGGTCTATCCAATACCGTCTCAGGATGTCAAATAGGTCCTCTAAGTCTCTATTCGAATTACGCCTCTCGGTCTTCTTTCACCCTAGAATGAAACTAGATTGCTTTCGCTCCACTAGTCTTTCCAATCACTTGTAAGAAATCTAACTCCGCTAATCTCTCAATCTAGCAAAGGGGCAAATTCTTACAAAAGTAAATAAGGCCGGTACGGATTCAACTTAAACTTAATAATAGCAACTCATGACGCCATGGATTCCCTAATTCCTAGCATAGGAATTTAGCTACGCATGATTAAGAATATAACAATTGCAAAATTAAAGATACGGAATAAAATTGACATGATTGAATTAGAATTAAAAACTAAGGGATTAAAATTGAATTGCTTAAATATAAATTGGAAGAAACTAGAAATAAATAAACAAGAATAAGAGAAGATTGAAATTGAATTAAAGCTTACTAAAGAATTCGATGAACAAACAATTGATCGTAATCCGTAGCCTCCATTTCGCGTTCCTAAAAACTTCCTCTACAAATTGATGTGAATCGTAATAATGTAACCTACTGATTGTCTACCGTTTTTTTCTCTAATATCCTCCAAAGGAGTCGAAAGATATGTTCATTTACAAAAGAAGCCCAAACATAAATCACGCAATAAAAGGCTTCTGAAGTCGCGATGCGGTCGATCGACTACCTCCTGTGGTCGATCGACTAGCATGTACTGTACTGGGCTCTGACCAATTCTTGGGAGTCTACCTCGGTCGATCGACTGGCAACACTGGTCGATCGACCATATACTCAGCAATGATTCCATACTTCCACTTCAAACTCTTCATGCACTTCGAGGTGGACGATTTCTGAGCTCCAAGTCCCGTAGTTTCCAAGATATGCTTCCAGGGGACGAATAAAGGCTCGATTTAGCTCACATACGGTCAATCCTGCAATTGACACATTGGAAAACCCAAAGTAGCCTGGTTTGGGAAGAAAAGTAGCCGAACGCTAACATTTACGCGTAGAAATACGTGCCAAAACCCAATGAAAAGTGTATAGAATATGCACGTATCAAATCTCCCCAAACCAAACCTTGCTTGTCCTCAAGCAAGCACTACGACTCAATCTAAACACCTATTGGAACGGATTTCTTTCTCAAAACAAGAACGTATTATCATACCCAACCAATTTAGTGCAACAAATAATATCAAAGCATTTTGTAAAGTGCAAACGAGTTAAACATGTTCAAGAATTTACCAAACTTTCGACCTTGCAAGACTTGTATATATCGGACTCTCACGGATCGCTCATTCACTCAAATTTAAGAATAGGATGAGAATTTAATTGTGCAAGATAGAAGAATGATTGAAATAAGTCTCCCACCTAACTACGACCCATAAAAACATGCCTGCAGTTTAACATGAATAAAATCTCTACAATCGTACATATGAATTCCAACCATTTAATGATCATGACACATGCCGAGGCGATTTGGGATTGTGAGGCGACGGGTAAGAAGGGGCTAAAATAAATTTGGATAAGAGGAGATAAAGCTAAGCAAGCAACTTCTAAACACCAAATTTCTGAATACTTCCCAACTTCGTACTCGAGAGAAAATCAAAACGGTGCTACTAAAAGCACAAATCTCACAATCTCCCAAAATAATAATAATTCCCCAAATAATGTGAATAGCAACATGGGAATAAAAATACCATCCAAAATTTATTCTAATCATGTGATTTTTTCCTTTTCTTTCTTTTTCTTTTTTTTTTCTGCCTCTTTTCTTTTTTTCAAAACCTGATCTGGCAGTCGATCGACTATGTGATGCAGTCGATCGACTGCCCTTTTTGACCTGAACCTCCTCTTCTTCAGTTCAGTTTCTCTTTTTTTTTTTCTTTTCTTATTTTCAATTCAAAGTTTCCCTTCATTTCCCAACATATCACCCAAAACGAGACAATAAAAACCAAAGCGCAAAATAATATTCCCGAATAACTACCTTTACTAGCTCGGCTAGGGTAGGCTAAATTTGGAATGTAGTTTATGGGACAAAAAAAAGGCAAATTTGTCTTTTGTGGGGCTTATGGGCAAAATGAAATAAAGGGAACCTCTTCCACATGTGTCAGCAAACCGCAAAACCGAATGCATACAGGTATTAAGCAGATAAAACTCATGTTTATGCAAATTTATGTGACATGCCTTACGAGGAGTAACTACTCTCATTCCTACATGAAACCGATCATAAATGACACCAGTTTAAATAAGCTCTAACCTTAGAAATTTTAAGTAGTTTGCCAATATTGAGTCAAGTCTATTCGTTTAGTAAAATTTCAACAAAAACTCGTAGACTATGCAAGTGACATACTCAACGACATTAAAAGTGCAAGGAAGGGCAATGAGACAATACGTAAAGCAATTTTATCCTTGAAATCCATCCATTCCGACTCCACCTACATGCAAAACTAAACGTGATATTTTTGTATTTTTGTATTTTTTTTTTTGAGAAATGCAAATGCATGCGGAAATGCAATAAACATGACCTAAAAATGCGAGTAAAACAATGCAAATGTGACAAGAATATGCATATACCCTCCCGAAACTAAATCGTACAATACCCTCATTGTGATCTGCAGCTAACTCAACAGCAGCAACAACAATATTTGGAAGAATATAAACAACGACAACAAAATAAAACGAAACGAACTAAAAGGGATCGGAAACTCAAAATAGAAGACCTTCCCAAACCATCCAAAAATGGGGGAGGTCGTAATGCGTCTAATCTCCACCGTCATACTCGGGATCGTTATCCGCATCCTCCTCGTCGGATCCCGGGTCATCCTCCTCCTCCACCTCAGCAGCAACAGCAGTAGTTGGAGTAGACGTCGTAGCAGGCAGAGGATATCCGCCCTCCGGGGGAACAAAGAAGGACGGGTGGCTCCAGGGACCCCGTGGGAGTATCCCTGTCCGTGCATACTCCTCGTAAACAGGATACATGGCGAGCGCCATGTCCATCCTATACTGATCAAAACTCCTGCTCAACTCGACCAACACGCGTGAGACTGCCCTTTGGTCCATGACCGCAGGGATAATAATAGGTGTACGGGGTCGAAATGTAGCCGGGAAACCCGACTCAGGAGCGGAAATAAAGGAGGGAGGAGCTCGAGAAGAAGACGGGCCAGCCCCAGAGGACTGTCCCACCTCTCTAGCAGCATGGGAGGTATGAGCTCCCCTCTGTGTGGAAACATGAGAGGAGCCTGCCCTAATAGGGAGCCTATAGCTAGGCAAGGGCGGTCGAGTCTCCCCCATAACAGTAGGAAGAGGCAAAATGGGAGGAAAGGCAAGGATAGGGATAGGGTCGGAGATAAAAGAATCAATCTTCCACCGGCCCCGTCTATCAACCCACTTCACAGACTTTACAAAGTCCATGTCCATGAAGCGTGCATGAGGATCAAGAGGAGCTTCCTCTCGAGGAAAAACAGGAACAAGACGGTGGGCTATACGAGTAACTAGCCCACCACAGAATATTGTAGTCAAAGTAGTACCCTCCCCTATAGTATTGAAATGGCACGCAGTCAAAAATGCAATATTATAAGAATGGGCTACCCGACTCTCAATGTTCAGGTAGCCGGCTAAAATAGACAATTCAATCGTGTTGACATTATTTGACTCTTTCCGGCCAAAGATAGTGTTACCCACTAGCCGAAAGTAGTATCGAATGGGGGGTAAATGGACGGAGGTCCCCTTTCTCTTAGGGGCGTCCAGGTCAGAGATACAAGCCCACATAACTCGGTAGGCGTCAGAGGGATCAAAAGTACGGCCTTCAAAACTAAGGCCTAAATGGCTAGCAAAGTCACCTAGCGTCAATGAATAAAAGACATTAAAGAGACAAAAAGAAATGCAGAGCCAAGCCTTTTTTTTTCTGAAAGGCGTCCAAATCAAAAGTGAAGCAGGAAAAGAACTCAAGAGTTAACACCGGGTAGGTGAACTCTGACATCTCCAGCAATCCCGACATACCCGTCCCAATTAAGAGGTCAACAGTGGACGCTAAACAACCCAACTCTTCTAAAGTAGGTTTATGCAAAAAACGAGTGGGTTTTAGTGAGCATTTTTCAGCTAAAGTAATAAAGCTAGCCCTCTGACTCGGGGAGGTGAAAATAACCTGTGGATAGCTAGGTAAACTATCCGTAATCAGCTCAACCACGGGGGTACATTGCTCTGCTCTGCTTGCGGCTATGCCTGGCGTCGTGGACCGCGACCGCTTTGCTGCGCCTTTACTCGCCTGTCCCTGGTCCACTGCCCTCTTCCCTTTCGTCATTCTTCTGCTCACAAAAAATAGCAAACTCAACAACTAGGTTCCCAAAATCTTGAACAATGAAAATTAATAAACCCTGAGTTACAATCAGAAATAAATCATTAAACTAGGGTTTAGAAAAATTTGGGAAAAACGAAATTAAATCCCCTCCTAGTCGCTGAGATGGCTCGAAAATCAAGGGAAAAGGCGAACAAACGCAATTAAAGCACAAATTCAACAAGAAATTAGACCCAAATCGATTTTCCCCAAATCGAATTTTTCGAAACAAATGTGAGGTTGTGCTCGAATTTGGGCATAACTATACAGCATAAGTCAAATTAAAGGACTAAAAGATAATTAGAAACATACCTTTGATGAAACCTTGGAGATTTTGAGCAAGAAAATCGAAATTAAAAGGGAGATTGAGCAAGAAAATCGCAATGGAGGAAGAAAAAGGGGTTTTCTTTTTTTTTTTTCCGTTCAATCGTGTATGAATGAATGAATGTAAATATTGAAATAAGACTTCCCTATTTGTTTGGCCTCTGGTATCGCGCTTTGGTCGATCGACTAACAGACCCAGTCGATCGACTGGTCTTCTGCTTAAACAGCTCCTGACTTTTTTCTCTTCAGTCGATCGACTGATACAGCTGGTCGATCGACTTCAGGTACTGGAAATTAAGCTCAATTACGTCAAAAACTTTCTTTTTCAACTTCAATTTCCCGTCTTTCTCTCATAGACATCCAGCGAATCACCCTACGCGCTTTGCATAAAATAATTTAGCCTGCAAAGAAGAAACTCACAAAAGCGCACGTCTACCAAAAACAGTCACTACTAATATGGATTATGCAAAGTAACAAACTAAGATTAAGCAAATCTAAAGCAACCTAATGCAAATTAACTAAAGAAACTGTAAAGTTCCTAATTACAAACCGGGTTGCCTCCCGGTTAGCGCCGGTTTAAGAGGTCCCGCACCACCTTCTTACCTCAATTTACAGCTTCTAATAGGGGGTCGAAGTACAATACCTCGACTTGACCAACAAACTCGTCTGCACCGTGATATTGTTTCACATATTGACCATTCACTTTGAATATTTCTCCCGAAGAGGTCTCTAATTCAACTGATCCGAATTTTGTCACTACGGTGACCGTGTAAGGGCCACTCCACCTGGATTTCAGCTTACCAGGAAATAAACGGATTCGAGCATTAAAAAGAAGTACTTTATCACCAATATTGAACTCGCGCTTTATGATCCTCTTGTCATGCCAGTGCTTCATCTTCTCCTTGTAGATCCTAGCATTATCATAGGCCAGCAGCCTAAATTCCTCTAGCCCATTCAACTGCGTCATACGTTTCTCCCGAGAGAGGTTAGGATCTAAATTCAAATCACAAATTGCCCACCAAGATTTACGTTCTAATTCAACAGGCAAATGACATGTTTTACCATAAATCAATCGGAATGGTGACATCCCAATTGGCGTTTTAAACGCGGTCCTATAAGCCCACAAACATCATCCAACTTAAGACTCCAATCTTTCCGTGATTTAGAAACAACTTTAGCTAACATTTCTTTCAATTCTCGGTTAAAAAACTCAACTTGACCACTAGTTTGAGGATAATACCCCAAACCTCTACGATGTTGGACACCGAATTTAGTCAACATAGCACAAAGTTGTTTTTCTTTAAAATGCATGCCTCCGTCGCTAATGACAACCCTAAGGACACCAAAACGAGGGAAGATTATCTTTTTAAACAGCTTAATCACGGCTTTTCCATCGCAATGAGGAGTAGCAACAGCTTCTACCCATTTGGACACATAATCTATGGCCACGAGGATATATTTATTACCTTAACTGCTCGGAAATAGTCCTTGATCAATGCCCCAGACATCAAAAATCTCAACCTCTAGATGCCTGCCTGCGGCATCTCATGTCTCTTTGAAATATTCCCCGATCTTTGACAAGCATCACACTCAGCAACAAAATTCCGACTATCTGCATGCAAAGTTGGCCAATAGAAACCAGATTGGAGTACCTTAGCCACAGTCCGGGACGGACCATGGTGACCACCAGAGGCAGAAGAGTGGCAAGCTTCTAGGATATCCTTGACCTCCCATTGAGGCACACATCTCTGGATAATACCGTCTGCACATTCTTTGAAAACATAAGGGTCATCCCAAAATTATTGTCTAGCATCATAAGCGAACCGCTTCTTCTGCTGCCATGAAAGCTCGGGTGGTATTTTACCTGTCACTGCAAAATTAGCATAATCAGCAAACCACGGAGGTGGATAAGACCCTGAATTGGTAATAACTAATAGACTCTCATCAGGAAAAGAATCATCAATGGGTAACGAATCTTCCCTTTCTGTCAGCTGTAGACGCGATAGATGATCAGCTACCACATTCTCTGCACCTTTCTTATCTTTAATCTCTAAATCAAACTCCTGTAAAAGGAGTATCCACCTCAAAAGCCTCGGCTTCGCATCCTTCTTAAGAAAGAGAGTCTTCAGCGCTGCATGGTCAGTAAAAACAATAACCTTAGTACCCAATAAATACGAACGAAATTTATCTAAGGCAAAACCTACAGCTAGAAGCTCCTTCTCAGTTGTGTAATAATTAACTTGAGACTCATCCAGAGTTCGACTCGCATAATATATGGCATTCAAAACTTTATTTTTCCGCTGTCCTAAGACTGCACCAATCGCATAAACGCTAGCATCACACATAATCTCAAATTGGAGGTCCCAATCAGGCGGCTGAATGATTGGCGCCAAAACTAAAGCCTCCTTTAAACTGTTAAAAGCTAAAAGGCACTCATCAGTAAACTCAAAAACAACATCTTTAAGAAGCAATTGTGTAAGTGGTTTAGCAATTTTCGAAAAATCCTTAATGAACCGCCGATAGAAACCAGCTTGGCCAAGGAAACTCCTCACTCCTTTAACATTCACAGGAGGAGGCAGTTGCACAATCACTTGCACTTTTGCTTTATCAACATGTATGTCCTTATCATAAATCAAATGTCCCAACACAACTCCCTCATTGACTATGAACTGAAATTTTTCCCAATTTAAAACAAGATTAACATCAATACAACGCTGCATGACTTTATCAAGGTTAGCTAAACAACGATCAAAGTCACTACCATAAACTGAGAAGTCATCCATAAATACCTCCATAATATTCTCTATTTAATCAGAAAAAATATCCAACATGCACCTCTGGAAGGTGGCTGGGGCGTTACACAATCCGAAAGGCATTCTGCGGTACGCAAAAACACCTTGTGGACAGGTAAATGTGGTCTTACTCTGATCATCCGGATGAATAGGGATCTGAAAGAACCCTGAATATCCGTCTAACAAACTGAAAAATTTATTAGAGGCTAGTCTTTTGGTCATCTGGTCAACAAAAGGGAGGGGGAAATGGTCTTTTTTTGTGGCAGCATTTAACTGTCTGTAGTCAATGCACATCCGCCAACCTGTCACAACTCGAGTTGGTATTAATTTATTTTTATCATTTTGTACTACAGTGGTCCCTCCTTTATTCGTAACTACTTGAACTGGGCTAACCCACTTGGAGTTGCCAACTGTATAAATAATACCTGCATCGAGTAGTTTCATCACCTCAGCCATAACAACCTCCTGCATCTTTGGATTCAACTTGCGCTGACCCTGTCTATAAGGCTTGTGACCCTCCTACAGCTCAATTCTGTGCATATAAATGTCAGGGCTGATGCCCTTAATATCATCCAAAGAATAACCTAAAGCTTTCCTGTTTTTCTTAAGTACACACATCAAAGCAGAAAGCTGGTTATCGTCAACCTTAGCGCTAACAATAGCTGGGTATTGCTCCGTATCATCTAAAAATACATACATAAGATTTGGAGGAAGTGGCTTATGCTCTGGCACCTATACCTCAACAGCATAGGCAGAATAAGCTTCAATGGCATAGCAAGTGTTTACCAAATTCGCGTTGGCCAGGCTTATGATCATCTCATCTTCTTCCTCTGTGAGCTCGTGGCCTTCCATTATCGCTTCCAAAACATCCACTCATCAAAGATTCTTTTTTCGGATTAATCGCACACTCATCTAAAAGGGTTAAATCAACTAGAGGATCCTTGGCTAAGGATTCCCTCCGATTACAATTAATGACCACTGTCAACAATATCAACGGAATAACATGTATCATCATCAACAGGTTCAGTCGCAGTGCGAGCAAGACTGAACTCAATTGTGTCATCCCCTACCTCCAAGGTCAAGACTCCATGTTTGACATCTATCACAGCCCCAGCCGTATGTAAAAATGGTCTATCTAAGATAATAGGTATCTGACTATCCTCAGCAATGTCTAAAACGACGAAATCGACAGGAATAAAGAACTTACCCACTCGAACGGGTACATCTTCTAAAATACCTAAGGGTCTCTGAATCGATCTATCTGCCATCTGAAGGGTCATATTGGTCACCTTAAGGTTACCTATATTTAACTTTTCACACACAGAATATGGCATAACACTGACACTGGCCCTTAGATCACAAAGAGCTTTCCCAAATTCATGGTTACCTATAGTACATGGAATCGAAAAACTACCCGGGTCTTTTAATTTAGGTGGTATGTTGCTTCGTCAAAGAATATTACACTCCTCCGTGAAAGCAATAGTACCAACATCATTAAAATTCTTCTTACGAGTCAAAATATCCTTCATAAACTTAGTGTAAGAAGGTACCTGGGTAATTAAGTCAGTGAAAGGAATGGTTACCTCAAGATTCTTGACGATCTCTAAAAACATACCAAACTTACGCTCCAACTTTGTATTCTTTAAACGCTCCATATATGGGACCGCAACACTTGTCGTAGGGTCCACAATTTTTGTCTTCCGAATGTTTAAAATCTCCGTCAAATCGTCACTAGCTGAGGTATTTTGCAATTCAATTGACGGATTTTCATTCAGCCCTGGTGACCCAGTCGATCGACCATGGGGCTCGGTCGATCGACCGAGTGCACTGGGTTCAAATAGTTCCTGATTGTCAGAAACTTTTTCGTCAGAGATTCTGGTCGATCGACTGATGTTGTTGGTCGATCGACCACTGGCACTGGCAGTAGAGTTTGTTTTCGCACCAGAATTTAAATCTGACTTTTCATCATTTTCCGAGTCTTTTTTTGGCTTATCTGGACCGTCATATGAGAGACCACTGCGGAGGTGAATTGCATTAAGTGTCTCGATCGGAAACTCACATTTGCTAGAAGAATTGGCGACTTGGTTAGCCGCTAAAATCTTCAATTGCTTCTCAAAATTCCTTGCAGATTCAATCCTAGCTTCTTCTATTTTCGTAACTTGAACCAAAAGAGCTTGGACTATTTCTCTCAATTCCGCGGTCTCATTTGAGTTATGAACAGGAATTTCAGTTTTCTTCTCGGAAGCCTTAGAAAACTCGAGCTTTTCGAAACGGGCATTAATAGAAGCTTCAAGTGCCGTAACGACACTCATTTCATCACTTGGCTTTCGCGAATTCCCACGCGAACTCCCATATTCAGCTCTATGAACTGACATCTCCTCAATAGTGTTCCAACCTTTATTAGAATCCACATTGTTTTGAAACCTACCATTTGCAGCCACATCAAGGATGACTCTGTAGTCATCGTACACGGCATTATAAAATTGGTTGCAAAGGCACCACTGCTGAAAACCGTGGTGAGGAACAGATCTAACTAATTTCTTGAAACGGACCCATGCTTCATGTAATTCCTCATCAGGTCCTTGCTGGAAATTTGTAATTTGACTTCTCAAAGCATTGGTTTTCACAGGCGGATAATATATTTTTTAGAAAGCCAAAGCTAGAGATGTCCAGTTTGTAACTCCAGCTGCTACCTTATCAAGGTAGCGGTACCATTTACGCGCAGAATCTTTTAAGGAGTATAGAAATAATGTCTCCTTTACTTTATCTTGGGTCACTCCGGCCGGTACAGATATGGAACAGCAATAATCTGTGAAGATCTCCATATGTGTCCCAGGATCTTCACCTGGTAATCCGCCAAACAGGTTCCGCTCCACT
This sequence comes from Silene latifolia, assembly GCF_048544455.1. Lineage (NCBI taxonomy): Eukaryota > Viridiplantae > Streptophyta > Magnoliopsida > Caryophyllales > Caryophyllaceae > Silene > Silene latifolia. The sequence goes on along the minus strand of NC_133538.1, from coordinate 11,251,422 downwards.
AAAGAGATGTGAGAGGGGCGGATATCAAAAGTCCCCTGTATAGGAACAGGGAGGCTAAATCCCTAAGGAATATCTTGTACCTTTGGTTGAGACTGATCGTATATTGTTGGCATGATTGTAGCAAAATCGGGAGTACTCAAGTTTTCCTCTCGAAATCTTCGTCTAACTGTGCACAAGCAAAACTAGAAGGAAAAGGTAAGCAACGGCCTCAAGGAACCAAAGTTCCTTGAGACAAGAAAAATAAACTAAAAATAAAGCAAACAGAATTACACCGTCTCCTAAGAACGGCGCCAAAATTTGATACCGTCGTTTTGTATCAAAGTTAAATTTATAAACCAAACTAAAACTATAGCTAGTGATAGTAAGGGTCGAACCACAGAGAGACAAGATCAATTCTATTTGCTATTTTTAATCAATTGAAGTAACAATTATTGGGGGAGGGGGGGGGGGGGGGTTGGTTGGTTGATTCTAAACTAATTACTGAAATTTAAATGAAGTTTAAAATAGATATTAAAAAGCAGCTAGGAACTTCGGTTCACCATGGCCTAAGGGTCAGTCAAGTAAAGTCAAGGTCTGTCCAATACCGTCTCAGGATGTCAAATAGGTCCTCTAAGTCTCTATTCGAATTACGCCTCTCGGTCTTCTTTTACCCTAGAATGAAACTAGATTGATTTCGCTCCACTAGTCTTTCCAATTACGTGTAAGAAATCTAACTACGCTAATCTCTCAATCTAGCAAAGGGGCAAATTCTTACAAAAGTAAATAAGGCCGGTACGGGTTCAACCTAAACTTAATAATTGCAACTCATGATGCCATGGATTCCCTAATTCCTAGCATAGGAATTTAGCTACGCATGATTAAGAATATGACAATTGCAAAATTAAAGATACGGAATAAAATTGACATGATTGAATTAGAATTAAAAACTAAGGGATTAAAATTGAATTGCTTAAATATAAATTGGAAGAAACTAGAAATAAATAAACAAGAATAAGAGAAGATTGAAATTGAATTAAAGCTTACTAAAGAATTCGATGAACAAACAATTGATCGTAATCCGTAGCCTCCGTTTCGCGTTCCTAAAAACTTCCTCTACAAACTGATGTGAATCGTAATAATGTAACCTACTATTTGTCTACCGTTTTTTTTTCTAATATCCTCCAAAGGAGTCGAAAGATAAGTTAATTTACAAAAGAAGCCCAAACATAAATCACGCAATAAAAGGCTTCTGAAGTCGCGATGCGGTCGATCGACTACCTCTTGTGGTCGATCGACTGGCATGATCTGTATTGGGCTCTGACCAATTTTGGGGAGTCTACCTCGGTCGATCGACTGGCAACACTGGTCGATCGACCATATACTCGGCAATGATTCCATACTTCCACTTTAAACTCTTCACGAACTTCGAGGTGGACGATTTCTGAGCTCCAAATCCCGTAGTTTCCAAGATATGCTTCCAGGGGACGAATAAAGGCTCGATTTAGCTCACATCCGGTCAATCCTGCAATTGACACATAGAAAACCCAAAGTAGCCTGTTTGGGAAGAAAAGTAGCCAAACGCTAACATTTACGCGTAGAAATATGTGCCAAAACCCAATGAAAAGTGTATAGAATATGCACGTATCACTGCCCTTAGGACATGAGGATCCAGTCACCTTAGATAGTCTATGATTGATAAACATTCCTTATATGATAGATGTGAACTGGATGTTACCTGACTATACGTGGAAGATCTCCACGGCGATTTCTGTGATGCTTCCTTGCTCCACTTTATCCCCACTTTTCCCTCTTCCTGAGGCCCTGCGTGGTGCGCCTCGACCACCGGTACTTTCTTACCACTTGCATTACACTATGCCGAGGGCATCCACTGCTGGGTCGAGGCCGACTTCCCACACTACAAGGGAAGTGGGTCAGTCTTCTAGGGCTCGGCATGTTTCTCCTCATGATTCTCCATGCAGTGCACTCTTTACTTCTGAGACCGAGGCTGGACCTCAGCCGGTATACCTGACTCATTTTATTTGACCCCCTTTTTTTGTGCCCCCACTAGTCATGGACCAGGGGGGCACGTGATTACCTTTTACTTGACATGTACATGCGTACAACTAGGATGGACCTGAACCAGGTCTTAGCCGGGTTCCATATGTACGAACACAACACCCGTTCCAGACGGTTGCCACAACCTGGGTGGCCACACCCGTCCTACTACCATCACCCAGAGGGCGGGTACCCAGGCACTACTATAGAGGAGGAGGACACAGCTGAGGTGGAGGAGCAATACCGTGCTGGGCTTGATTCACTCTCCCGCGAGAGGAAGGAGGACGACGCTGACTACCTTCCATGCGATGACTAGTAGCTGCTTGCTACAACCTCCCCTTGTTGTTGGCTGGTTTGGGGAGGTCTTTTGGGTGCCCTATCTTGTGAGTTTCTCTTCCTTTTCTACTTTACTTATTTTCATCTCGTTTTGCGTACCCCTTTCCGATATATTTTGATGCTGCCGGTTGTTTGCTGATCACAATGAGGGCATTGTGTGATTTGGTTTGGGGAGGGTATGCATCTATCTGTTTGCATCCATTTGCATTTTCACTGCATTTCTGTTTGCATATTTCTTGCATTTGCGTATGCATTGTTATTTCTTTTCTACTTAAAACAAAAAAAAAACAAAAAAATTGAAAATTTTGAAAAAAATACAGAAACATGTTTTCTTTTGCATATTAGGTCGAGTTAGAACGGTTGAATAACAATGATAAAACCATGTCTGTGCCTTTATAGCCCAAGCCTTGCATTGTCAATGCCGTTCTTGTACAATCATTACATAATCTACGAGTTTTTGATTAATTTTACTGAACGAATAGACTTGACTTAATATCGGCAACCTACTCAAAGTTTCTGAGGTATAGAGCTTAATAAACTGATGATATTCATGATCAGTTTCATTCTAGGATGAGAGTAGTACTCCTTATAAGGCATGTAACATCAAATTGCATAAGCGTGACATTTGTCTCTTAGTACCTGTATGCATTCGGTTTGTGACGGTGACACATGTGGAGGGGCAAATCTTCCTTTCTCGTCATTTTACCCTTGAACTTCGCTAGCCAAATTGACCTATTTTGCCTATTTATTAACTATAATCCTAAATTTAGCCTACCCTAGTCAAGCTAGTTTATTTGTTAATTGTGGGTACGTGTTGTTCATCAGTTTGGTATTTGCATTTGATAATGAGAAGGGGGTTGAAATGAGAAGGGAGAAATAAAGAAAGAAAAAAAAAAAGAAGTTGAAAAACAAATCAGCAAGAAATAGAAATGAAAAAAAAAATGGCTGAAAAAAAAAAGAGAAGAAAGAAATTGTGTCGGTCTTTTACTCCCATGTTGGCCTTTATATGTTATGGGGAGTCGTGTTTTAATGATGTGAGTGAGTTTATGCCACATTGGCATCGTTTCTACCTTTTAAGTTGGGTATACAAAGCGGAATAAGGTTATTATTTGGTTACGGTTGTACTAGCTTAACTTTACCTCCACATTTCCAATTTTGCCCCTTTTTACCCAATTACCTTACCTCACACTATATGTAAGTCCTCGGCATGTGTCTTGGTCTTGTTTGGTTGGAATGCATATATACAGTTGGTAGAGATACTTATCATGTTAGACTGCATGCATGTTCTTATAGGTTGCAGTTAGGAGAGTGGCTATATTTCTTTCAATCTTACATTATATACTCACCATGTTATCTAAATGAGTGATGAACGACCTGTGAGAATCCGATATACACAAGTCTTGCAAGGTCGACGGTTCAGTAGCTTTATCATTGGTTTAATTCGTTTGCATTTGATTTCGTACTTTGGTTTTGGCTAGATTGCATTAAATTGGTTTGGGCATGACAAAAGCATAGTTTGCTCTGAGTCTTTTTATCGTTCCATTAGTTCCTTTGTTGTATGTCAGACTTTGCTTGCTTGGGGACAAGCAAGGGTTTGGGTTTGGGGAGGTTTGATGCGTGCTTTATCTACGTACTTTTACTGCTATTTTAGCACGCATTTTTATGCATAAATCCTAGCAAATAGCTACTATCCTCCCAAGAATGGTTTACTTTGTATTTTATGCAGGTTCAGACCCAAAAGATTGAAAAGAAGCCAAATCTTGTTCCCGGTGTTGCATTTTTGAGAATTGGAAGAGTCAGAGCTCGGAAATTGCCGCCTCGGACGCGTGAGCAAGTGAGGAAGCATGTTGGAGAGAAGAAATCGTTGCTGTGCTGTGACATTAGTCGATCGACCAGTTGTTTCAGTCGATCGACTAATGTGAATTTTTACTGAAGCTGTGTTGGTCGATCGACTGGATTTTTAGTCGATCGACTGGTTTTGAGTTCATGTCGTGTTTGTTAAGTCGATTATCTCAATCCATTAGTAATTTGTTTAATAATTTAAGACTTCTTATTATTTAAGGGGGACTTGGAAACACAATTAGGTTATGTCTTCATCTTGCTAAAAAACTGTTGCATGTTACTTTTACTCTAGAATTCCGGATCTGAGACTTGTAATCTTTCTTCCTTATTTCAATAATTAATTAATCCTCGTTCTTCAAATAATTCTTATTGTTTACTTTCATTCTTCTTCTTTATTAGTTGCAAGTTTTATGCTAGATTATTATTTAAATCTTGGCGACATGTTAAATTCAATTTTCATTATTATTGTTGAGTTTATCAATTCATTCATGCGTAGCTAAATTTCCTATGCTAGGATGTAGGGAAGTCATGGTTATAAGACGATCATAATTAGATTATTAAGTCTGGCATTAATATAAATATGTGTTGTTAATTGTAGCATCTATTACCATTTAAGTGGTTAAGTCGATGTAATTAATTATTTGACCCTAGAAACTTCGACCTAGATCGAGAGATTGGAAGAAGTTAGACCTGCTACAAACAATAAACCATCCTTATTAGACCGAAAGCTAATTTATTACCCTAGGGCGAATAGCGGACCGAAAGGACCTTTTCATTACCCCTCAAACCGTATTTAAGCCAGCCGTTGACCTTACCTTGATCGTTGTTGACCATGGTGACCTGATATCCTAGCCTTTTCTATTATTTGAATTCCTTTTCCTTAATTTAATTTCCTTTGCTTGCTACTTTAGTATATAGACAAAACCAATCAACCCCCGAAATTTGTGACTCAGACGGACTAAGAACTGCAATTAGACCACTTTTGTCTCCCTGTGGATACGATCCCGACTTCCTCTACTGCATTAGTTTAGGCCAGTTGGTTTATCTTTGATAGGTGCACGATTAGCCTGTCAAATTTTTGTATGCATCTGTTTGTTTGCATCCAATGCATTTTTACTGCATTACTGTTTGCATATTTCTTTCATTTCCGTATGCATTGTTATTTCTTTTCTACTTAAAAACAAAAAAAAAAACAAAAAAATTGAAAATTTTGAAAAAAATACAAAAACATGTTTTCCTTTGCATATTAGGTCGAGTCGGAACAGTTAGATAACAATGATGAAGCCGCTTCTGTGCTTTTATTTTTCTCCCAAGCCTTGCATTGCCAATGCCGATTCTGTACAATCATTGCATAATCTACGAGTTTTTGATTAATTTAACTGAATGAATAGACTTAACTTAATATCGGCAACCTAGTAAAAATTTCTGAGGTATAGAGCTTAATAAACTGATGACATTCATGATCAGTTTCATTCTAGGATGAGAGTAGTACTCCTTCTAAGGCATGTAACATCAAATTGCATAAGCATGACATTTTTCTCTTAGTACCTGTATGCATTCGGTTTGTGGCGGTGACACATGTGGAGAGGCAAATCCTCCTTTCTCGTCTTTTTACCCTTGAACTTCACCAGCCAAATTGACCTATTTTGATCCATTTATTAACTACAATCCTAAAACTAGCCTACCTTATTCAAGCTAGTTTATTTATTAATTGTGGGTATGTATTGTTCGTCAGTTTAGTATTTGCACTTGATAATGAGAAGAGGGTTGAAATGAGAAGGAAAAAAAGAAAAAAAAACGGAACAAGTTGAAAAAAAAAAACAGCAAGAAAAAGAATGAAAAAAAAACGGCTGAAAAAATAGAAGAAAAAAATTGTGTTGGTGTTTACTCCCATGTTGGTCTTTATATATTATGGGGAGTCGTGTTTTGATGGTGTGGGTGAGTTTATGCCGCATTGGTAGGTTGTTGTTATTTTCTAAGTTGGGTATACAAAGCGGAATAAGCTTATTATTTGGTTACGGTTGTAGTAGCTTGGCTTTACCTCCACATTTCCATATCGTTTTGCCCCTTTTACCCAATTACCTTACCTCACACTATATGTAAGTCCTCGGCATGTGTCTTGGTCCTGCTTGGTTGGAATGCATATGTACGGTTGGTAGAGATACTTATCATATTAGATTGCATGCATGTTCCTATAGGTTTCAGTTAGGTGAGTGGCTATATTTCTTTCTATCTTACATTGTATACTCACCATGTTCTCTAAATGAGTGATGAGCAACCCGTGAGAGTACGATATACACAAGTCTTGCAAGGTCGACGGTTCAATAGCTTTATCATTGGTTTAATTCGTTTGCATTTGATTTCGTACTTTGGTTTTAGCTATATTGCATTAAATTAGTTAGGGCATGACAAAAGCATAGTTGGCTCTGAGTCTTTTCATCGTTCCATTAGTTCCTTTGTTGTGTGTTAGTCTTTGCTTTCTTGGGGACACGAAAGGGTTTGGTTTGGGGAGGTTTTATGCTTGCTTTATTTATTCGCTTTTTTTGCCATTTAGCACGCATTTCTATGCTTATTACATAGCGAATAGCCACTATCTTCCCAAGAATGGTTTACTTTGGGTTACTTTGCATTCTATGCAGGTTTGGACCCAGGCGAGTGTAAACAAGCCAAAACCTGTCCTCGTTGTTGCCTTTTGGATGTTGTAAGATTGAAGCTCGAAAGCTACTGCCTCAAGGTGCGTGATTACGCAAGGAAGTACGTCAAAGACTAGTGTGCAGAGAAGTCGTTCGACTGTTGCTGAGTCTGGAATCAGTCGATCGACTGATATCTTAGTCGATCGACAATCTTATGAATTCTGCGAGATGTGGTTAGTTTTATTTCGGCCCATTAGTTGCTTGTTTAATAATTTCACCTTATTATTATTTAAGGGGAAACTCAGAACTTTATTAGGGCATCTTTGAATTTGCAAAAACTCTCTCATACACATTGCTTTTATTCGAGAATTTCGGATCTAAAACTTTGTAATCTTTCTTCCCTATTTTGGTAATTTATTGATCATTGTTCTTCAGTTAATTCTTATTGTTTATTTCGTTCTTCTTCATTAATTGCAAGCTTTATGTTTAATTGTTATTTACATCTTGTCAACATGTTTAATTCAATTTTCATTATTATCGTTGTGTTTATCAATAAAAATATACGTAGCTAAATTTCTCATGCTAGGATTAGGGAAGCCATGGTTATAAGAAAATCATAATTAGATTATTAGGTCTAGCATTAATATAAATTTGTGTTGTTAATTGTAGCATCTAATAGCATTTAATTGGTTAAGTCGAAGTAATTAATTATTTGAGCCGGGAAACTTCGACCTAGATCGAGAGATTGGAAGAAGTTAGACCTGCTACAAACAATGGACCATCCTAATTAGAGTGAAAGCCAAATTAGTACTCTAGGGCGAATAGCGGACCGGAAGGACCTTTTCATTATTACCCCTCAGACCTTATTTATGCCAATCGTTGACCTTACTTTTGATCATTGTTGACCGTGGTGACCCGATATCCTAGCCTTTTCTCTTATTTGAAATCCTTTTCCTTAATTTAATTTCCTTTGCTTGCTACTTTAGTTAATAGACACAACCAATCAACCCCCGAAATTTGTGACTCAGACGACTAAGAACTTCAATTAGACCACTTTTGTCTCTCTATGGATACAATCCTGACTTCCTCTACCGCAGTAGTTTAGGCCAGTTAGTTTATCTTTGATAGGTGTGCGATTTAGCCTGTCAATAAAGTTGTTGGGGAACTTTAAAGTTTTTTTTATTCAATCATAATGTTTTACTATTTAAGCATTAACGCAAAAAAAAGTAAAATCAAATAATGTAACCCAATTCAACTTTGTTAGTTCACAAAAAAATGATTATTAGATATGCGAACAAAAAGCTATTTCCTTTATTTCATTAAACAACGGCTAGTTAACACAGACACGCGCACACGAGCACACTATCCATGTTTAGTGTTTTCTTAAAACATGTTTACCGTAATACGATGTTTGGGAAAATTTGATGTTTAAAACTAGATTTAGTGATACATTTTACGTAATTATATAATGAGGATTACATCAAATTAAAGGGGAGGAAAAAGTATTGTCTCTGAAAGGAGACGTGGATGAAATTTCGGTGTGAGGGTTCAAATTAAGAAAGAGTTACAGGAGCGGAAGAACACACTTTTAATCTATTTCAAAGGAGTCAAATAATTGACTCAAATATGTGGGAAAGATCGTCAAAAGCTTAAGTTTGTAATTTGTGCTAGAATTAGATGTAACGTGAGCATGAAAATGAATGGCAAGTATCCTGATGTAGTTTTTTTTTTATTATTATTTTGGTGTAAGTTGGTAAAAAATAGATACTTAAATGAGAGAGTATTTTCATGATTAGTTTGATCAAATTGAAAATTCTGATATCTCCATTTGTTGTTTTCCTCACAGTAAAATAGAAACAAATGTTCTATTTTGTGTCAATTAGTTTTCGCATGCATATCGAACCTTTCTATTACAGGAAAGAATGATAAGAATATACTATGACTACCAAATGATTTTAATTGGAGTCTGAATCCAAACTGGAGTCACTCAGTTGTCTACCGATGATGGTAGGAAATAATCGTTGTCGCATGTCATGTGTTAACAATGTTGACTCCTGAGATGGCATTTCTGGTGATGTATTTTTATCCTTGGTATCATTATTTCTTAAGGGCTTGGGAATAGATTGTTTCAGTTGTGCACATATCTTATCGAGCATTAGTAGAAAATCACGTACAACACTGAAGAGGCGAAGGCCTTCTTCCCTTCCAGCATTCCCGTGGAAATAATCTGCTGTTTTTCTTACCAATTCTGATATCCTTTGTTCTTCTTTTACTAACCATTGTACCTCGTCTTCAGAATGATCTCTAAAACTCACTAGCATCTTATAAAAACCAGTCTCCTCCTCAGAGGTGTCCATTTCATTGTTCACGAAATTTTTTATTTTTGTTAATGACTGGCCGAGTTTGTACACTGACATTGTCAACCCATCAGCATCTATCATGGCCGCTTTCTTGACATTTTCAAGTTCCGAACTAATTTGAGAAATAATTTCAAGTCCAAGAGTTTGGTATTGTGTAGTTTCATCAACGTCAGAGTCTTCCACAAAATCATCAGACTTGAGGCTGGATATACTTTCGTTCTCTTTTGCAGATCGAATGGCTTTTAATCCTTCTGCTCTAATGATCTCTTGGACAACAAAATGTAAGAGTGTAGTTTTTCCGTCCATTCCTTTTACATCAGCAAGTTTTAAGAGGGTGTCCAATTTGAATGCTTGAGCACCCCCACGATAAGTACCATCGTTCATGCGATTGCCTGTTTTTAAAACAGCCTCCAAGAGTTTAAGGAACAGTCTGCTTTGCTTAAGCTCATTAGAAGCTACCTGCAATATAATTAATTTGTTGTATAAGTCAGTCATATCCCCCCATAATCGATTCCTTTTAGTTTTGATGGTTAAATAAAATTCACTTTTCTATAGGTATAAAACCAAATGGATACTCTCCATTTCTTTTGTCTTCATTTTCTCTCACAAAACATTACTATATTATATATTCCATTCCCATTCATTTACCTTTTATTTCCAAATAAATCTTCAACCATCCGATCAAACCCATATTTAATCCGGACCATTGAAAAGTAATGAACCTTCATTTCTTTTTGAGAAATGGAGAGGATCCTTACTCATATAAAACACAACTTTAGCAACGAATGATATAGATTTGTTTAAATAAGGAAACTTAATAATATTACCTTGTATTAGGCGCTCCTACTAAAGTTAAATAATATTATTTCAATGGGTAGAATATTAAGCGAGAGTTAAAAGCTACTTTGATATAAGAAAAAATTGAACAACGTGATGTAGTAAGGAGAATTGATAGATTTTCTTATATCAAACTTATTCAAACAAATAATTGGCTCACCTCAAATGTTACAAAAGACTCTTTAATATTCGATACTTCTTCTTTGTATGTCGATATGAACATGAGAGACTCCATTCGTTTAAAAGCAAGTGGAATGTCAACCAATATTTTCAAAAATCGCTCCGCTGGTCCAAGTAGAGTAAGATTACCATCGAATAATCGAAGTTTAAGTTCTTCTTCTTGTGTGGGAGCCATCCTCATCATGGTGTGCAACAACTCAGTAGGAAGTTCGTTGCCTAAATTTATTAAAACCCATTCGAAATTAATAGTATTGAGTGGAAGAAAAAATTAATCTAAATCATATTCTGTATGAGTTCAAAATTGATAAGATTAATGCATTTGTAGACATGAGATAGTTATTGACTTATTATGATATGCTTCTTCGTGGTCATTTGTTTACCTTTATTTTTGACACAAAAACCAAAGAGAAAGGATGACATTTGATGACAAGTGGATCAATAAGATGTTGATGATTAAATTACTCATAAAAATTCCTAAATAGACAAGTAAATAGATGACAACAAAAAAGAAAATAGGTATTCAAAGTACCGAGATGGAGGGAGTAGTCTTTAAGGGGCGCTACTCATGAAATAGGTTTAAGTCCATCAACTCTAAAATTGTAATTCAGAGGGTCTATTCAATAAAAAAATAAATATATTATTTCTTGTGAAGAGTTTTTGTCATCCATAATGGCCAAAATTTTGCGACTAAAACACTATCTCATAACCATAAAAAATTAAAGTAAGCTAGAGACGAAACAAACATGTGAGATGAAGATGATATCTGAGGACAAGGACAAGAATCGTAAGCTCAAGAATGAAGCAGTACGAATGTTTTTTAACATCCAAAGCGAAAAAATCATTCCTTTTTTTTTTAGTTACAAACGAGTCTCACAAAAAAAAATAAGTAGATATGACTTGTAATGGGCATCTTCTTATTTTATTATGTGAAGAAGACTTTTTTTCAAAAAAAAAAAAAAGTAGTAAAACATAAGTAAAGGATATAATTTCACCTTCTAATAGGGCATCACAAACTTCTGCTGTTGTCACGTTAAGTGCTTTCAGAAGTATGGACAGATTCTGTGATTTCTTAGGATCAATTATTTGTATTTGTTGCGGTTGAGAAGCATCCGACAATTGCCCTCCTCGATCATTGTTTCTTTTGTCATTAGGATTATAGCCAAACAAAGATTCTATCTTCTCCTCATTGAAACTGGAATTTTTTAGCTAATTAAAATCAATTTGGATACAATAGTGTAATTATGATGGTATTATCATGTCAAAAGTTGTTTACATAAATTATATAGAGTTTTCGGACAATCTTACTGGAAAGAGCCCTCCCTTATTTCATCCCAAACCATGGAGTGATTAGGGTTTCCAACAACTTTATCCCAAAAGAACGGTTTTAACTTGGTCCGTGAGCCATCCTTGTCGCTTGGAAGCTCATATCCTTCACCTAAAGTTGACCCCCCTCGTTTATGAGGCTGTTTACTTATTCCTAATGGAGGTGCAGGTGGAGGTCGTGCACCTTTTGGTGGTGGTGGAGGAGCTTTAGGCTTGAATGCTAGTGCTGGTGGTGGTACTGGTGGAGCCGAACAATTTGATAGTCCAGCTGATAAACTTTGAGATTTTTGTGTGACACTATTTCCATCATCCTCCAAGCCATCCTCTGGAATACTTGCCAAGGACGTGCCAAGTTGGCTAATCGGCTGTGGTGTAGTCGTGTTCTTTCCCAAATCAATATTTTCTGAACTTTTTAAAGAGTCTGGAAAATTAAATTTTAAGCACAAATTAAAAAAATGAAGAAAGTTATCCATGGCTTCAAGAATAGACACAAAATAAAATTTGGGTAAGATTGTCCAATGGTATAATAGGGTAAGACTTGTTGGAAGTGTTGGTTGAGCAATTCATGTTTCAAACTGACAAGTAATTAAAGCATAGAAAAACCTCGCCACCTCTTACATAAACTTACTCTAAAACAGTCTTACTTACAAATTGCTTCGATAATATTGAGAATGAGCAAAGAAGATTAGTAATTTCTATCACCTGAGGTATGACTGGAGCTCAATGTTTGAAGATGATTATCCTCTTTTGGTTTATCTCGAAAGCCCCTCCTACCTCTAATTAAAGAGCAAAATATAAGTAACGCAAATATCATCGCTATTCCTGCCATTGATGCAGCAGTGAGAATAATAATTTTGTCCAAATTATTACTTTGATGCTTTGTTGGTTTACTAGATGCTGAGCTCTGATCAACTTCCGGTGGTTCTTGCGGTGGATGAAATAGTAGATAAGGTGGTATGATGATTGAATCATCGGACACGCTATCAGATGATGCAGTATAATCTGTGAATTGATTACATCAATAAGTTAGCAAGTGAATAAAATGTGTAAATGAATGATCATGCAAAAATAACTAAAACGTTCGCCCTAATCTACCTGTTAGTAATTTGTCAGCAAGAGATCTTCTAGGAATAGAAGTTTGGTGCAATAATAATGTAGCAAGATTGGTATGTGCATGTTTGTGTAAACACTGTAATGAAAGATGATAATATTTGCCGAAATAATGCACATCATCTTCACGATTTGCTGGTAGTGTAAATAAAAGTTCGAAAGATAATTGAATCGGGGATGTAGTTGTTTGTCTTAAGTTAGCTCTAACTAACTTCAAATAGACGCTGCACTTCACAATTTCTGTTTCTATTTGTTCGAAGACATTTGTACCGTTGCTCCTCTGCAAACACTCATCCTGATAGAGGAATGTACATTACATAAGTTTCAACAATAATATCATTTAAAAATTGATAAATGAACAAATTAATATAATTAGTCTCATAAACATGTTTTCATGGCGAAATTGACATTACATTGCTACAATATTATTTTAATTTAATCAGCAAAATTTCTTCTAAAAAAACACAGAAGAGTTGCATCAAATTTCAAAATGCCATAATCCATAAAACGTATAAAAACGTTATTCACATCTTTAAGCAACAAAACAAAGTCAAAATCTACTTCACTTCTTAATTCATAATGTCCTTGAAAATAAACTACAGACCACCTTTTAAGGAAATGTGCCATAAAATTATAGCATGTCATATTAAATAAAAACATACATGGTACTAAACTTATAGTCCATAAACACTACAAAACCAAAATATTACAAAAAATATACTCCGAAAAACATTCTATACGTTTAGAATAATTTTCTTTGCAAGTTCGATAAATTTTATTGGAGTGTTAATAACATAAAAAAACCATCGACTGAAACAAAAACGACTACGACAAGTACTATGAAAACAGTAATAAAAAAAGCATAAAATAATATTGACTAAAATGAAATATGAATCATACCCATAGTTTGTTGACCCGCAAAGGAGGAGAATAAACCCCATGCATATAAATCATCCGGGAAATAACAGGTTTGTTTTGAATAAAACACATATTAAACAAGAAGGTAAAAATGATCATAGAATTGAGGCTTCTCATTTTGTTAGATACTCAATATTTTATTTTCTTTCCAAATCCATATATTTCCTTTTCTCATTTCATCTATCTAGACTTATTCTACAATCAAAGTTATAACTGAAAGATGTTACAAACTTGTGTAAGAATTCAAGAAAAATGCAGTTAATGATGATGAGCCCACAGATGATTTTTGTACATAAGGAGGTACTTTTCTCCTCCCTCGCTTTCTTCTTCCTTTAAAAATAAACAAATTAATACCCTAATTTAAATATCATATGCTATTTAAATATTAAGATATTGAGGAGGAAGAAAGAAAGAAAAAGTGAGAGAGGATAAATGGATAAATGAGATGAGTATTAATGAGGGAAAGAGATTCAATAAATTAAATTGATTTTGATTTTTTTGAAGATGGCTTATTGATCTGTTTCTGGGATGATGGTGAACTTTTTCGCATTTTTTTCGGAAAAGACAAAATGGAAAAGTGAAAGGATGGTATATTAAGCACTTGCTATAAAAATCTAAAAAAGAAAAGATAGCACACAATATTATTTCATTTGTGTCACTTTTTTGGTCATTTTAACTTTTAAGATATATATCACATAAGAACAAAGAAAAACATTTGAAAAGTTAATAATTTTAGTTTAGTGTACTAGTAACCATTTGAAACTGAAAAAAACTAACCATTAGTCATTATATTAATTCATGTCAAAACCATAAACATTTAACTAGTTTTAAACCCGTGCAAAATTGCACGGGTATGTATTTGGGCCGGTATTAATGTTTTTGGATGTATATTTGTTTTTGCATTTCTATTGTACTTATCTAGTTGGTCTAAATCAACGATCTACATAATTAATGTTTAAACTTGTTACAAACACGTGTTCACATGCACTGGTTTATGAGGAAATAACGTAATCTACTCTTGTAAATAAAAATTGCATACATAAAAAACTTTACATCCGAATAAAAGAAATATAATCTAATAATTAAGTTTAACATATGCAAGTTATTCTAAAAACTGATTTCATGATACACTACATTAGTAGTCCTAGTAGAAGTACGCATATCTGAGTCACTTGGAAATTAAATTAAAATTTATTTGTTTTTTAGAGTAAAAAAAAATTAAAATTTGCTTTAAATGCTAGTTGAAGACTAAATTAACTCGGTTGTCTATCATTGTTAATTACCATTTTCGGTGTGCGCGGCTGATAGTTAAGTTGCCGAATTTTATATTCCAAGTAATTACTCCGTCTTGATTGATTTTTTAAACAAATTTTTTTGTACCATGTAGTTTTAAAAAATTATGTTGTTATGTTGTTGTTGCATGGTACAATAATATTAACCAAAATATATGAATATTTTATACTCCAAGTAAATACTCTGTCAAGATTTATTTTTTAAAGAAAAATTATTGTACCATGTAGTTTTAAAAAATTATGTATGTAATTCATTTGCGTTTTATGTTCTATCTCGTATATAAATGTAATTCCTTCTCGTAATATAAATGTAATTCCTTTTCGTAATAATGTAATTTTATTATTATTTAATGTTGTTTTAAAAATTATGTAATTCAATTTCATTTACTCCCATTTGTAATTCATTCTACTTATATGTTATTAATTTTATTTACAAAAATGTATAAAATTATTTCATAATATTAATTCATAGAATTTTTTCATAATATTATTTCATAGAATTTGTTGCAAGACGGAATTTATCGCATGTTTGAAAAGACGGAAATCTGAAGAAATAAATGCATTGCACATTAACGGGTCCTACTATAACATGAATTTCCAAAAAAAAAAAAGGCTGCATTAATGACGTGGCGCGCTGAGGATTGAGTATTGTCTTTTGTATTAATATAGATAAGATTTGATTTCTTAAATAGTGCATGAGAACTTAATAATAGAGAAAGTCATTAAACTGTAAAACGAGAATTAAACACTTTTTTCAAAAAAACTTAATAGTCAGTTAATAGATCCTACAACCAGTTGTAGTACAACTGATGTTGTAGAACCCGAGCTTTATAATAAGGTTTTCGAGTTTTGTTTTAAAGAATACGAGCTATACCATAAAATTTCTAAACTCACGCATTTTAACATAAAAAAATAAATTTTAAGAAAGTTTAGAAAAAATACACATAAACTCAAATAAATCAATTAAATATAAGTTGGTTGTACGATGCTATTATACCACTGGAGGTATAATGTTATTTGTGATAGTAAGGAGGAAGAATAAATGTTGTGAATATTCTTAAACCACCGTATAAAGCTACATCAGATCTTCTATTAGTTGCTTCACTTTTACAATTTTTGCAAAATAATATTTTGAATCATTTCGGGTAAGTCATACTAGACTAATATCTAAATTATATGGAGTAGTAAATTTATTCTCGATATATTAAAAAAGTATTAATAGGTTTGTGTCGACTTTCTTTGTTCTGCTCAATATTATATAAGTCGTTCTTACATATTGAGATACTAACTTTTCTCTTTCATAACTCTTAGGAAAATTCTCCTAGTACTACTAACAGAGCCAATGCAGTTAGGAGGGGTGAAAAACTCAGCAGGAGCGATAAAAAAATGACATAAGGCAGACTCGAAAAATTTTCAAAACTTTTAATTAAAACTTTTGGAGTTTTTCATTGTTCAACGGGGGGTAAGAGCCCCTGCTAGCACCCCTAAATCCACCACTAAATTTTTTTTTTGTGAAAATATAAGAATTATATTAATAAAACTATGCATACGCACCATTACAACTGTTTGTTATGACTTAATAATACTTACAACCAAAATACCATATCATCATCAATTAATATAGACAGAAACAATAAAAGGCCACTAGCTAAAGTATGCCTTTTGCATTACACCACTGAATATACTTCTGGAGCATGCCCCTTTAAACACCTGTTGAAGATGAAGTTTCATGTCCTCCCTCAGCCCTTGCATCATCTTCAAAGGACGTAAACCATAACGTTCAATTCTGCTAACATTACAAATCCTCCATATGTCATAGTAAACACCAACATCAATATCATTTTTCACCAATCTTACCAGCATTGTATACTGTCTATTCCTAGGAATCTGTTTAAAAGTCATCATTCCATGATCAGAATATCAAACCAGTCTTGCAGGAATTGAAAGCAAGCCTTACCAAATTAACCCAAATTGACATTCCTGAAGTATATGCCTCTGATCCTCCTTAGCATTGCCACATATAAAGCACATTCCTTGTAAACAAACTTCCATTTTCTCTAATCGATCCATTGTATGAACTGTTAACTTAATCAGCCATATAACAAAGCTATATTCAGGCATGTTGTACCTATTCCATACCACAGTTCACCATCCAAATTTACACAAATTCTTTAATAAGACTGACCAGCCCTTTAACAAAAAGACCAAAGAATATTTAGTAAAAAAAATTAAAATAAAAAAAAATCAAATAATTACCCACTAACTGATTAACTGTTACACTATGTACCACCTCCATCCCTACGTCCTCCCTAATTCAATTCAGATCCCGCCGTGAACCCCCACTTCTACCTCAACTCCAGTCCCAACGTTGACTACATTACTCACACAACTAGAGCTGGCAATCGGGTCAGTTGGATCGGGTTTGGGTCGAGTCAAATCGGCTTTGGGTCATATCAGGTCGTGACTACATGCGGGTAGATTTCAGATCGGGTTCGGGTCGTTCTCAGGTCGGATCATTCATATAGAGTCGCTAGGGCGGGGCGGGTTTGTGTCGAGTTTTGGCTGGGTCGGGTCATCGTCGGGTATGGTCGGGTCATGTTGTGTTTGTGATAGATTTTGCCTGATTTGGCTCCTCAATTCATTATCAAGTCGATTTCCTATTATTTAACTAGTTGGAGTGTTGATACGCGAATCAAGGCGATGCCGTATATTTGGTGACTTGGCAACCTGCATAAGGTCTTAAAAGATGATGCAAGAGTTTTACAATGTACTAAATACGTTAAAACGCGATTTTGGCTCATTCAACGACATTATAACATGTTATTGGTTGATTGACGACGTTATAATGAGATGAAAAGTAATGAAATGTGGTATTTAATATCGAGGATTGTTAATAAGTCGTCTTGGAAGGTTGTATAGAGCATACGAGTCAGAAGTAGTTTCACAAAGTAACGTTTAATAAGTTTCAAAAAACTGAAATTTTAATTTTCAAAGTTGGCACCAAGGTAGACAAATTGAATTTCAAGTATTGGCGCCAAGTCAAAAATTGAATATTCGTCTTGAAACCATGACGAAATTGAAAATTCGTCTTGGCTCCAAGTCCAATTTTCAAATATTTGATTTTGGTAGAAAAATGATGAATTTTTTTAAAAAAAATTTCTTAACAATGATTTAATTGTTGTTTAATTTCGGGTCGGAGCTTTCGGGTTAATTTCGGGTTATCATTTGGGTCTGGTCAACAATTGGGTTGGGTTAGGTCGGGTCAGGTTCTGTTTCGAGTCAACTAAAATCGGGTTACAGGTCATCATCGGGTCGGGACGGGCCGGTTTCGGGTCGCAATATTTTTAGTTCCTATCGGGTCTGGTTTGGTCGCATTCGGGTCGGGTCACTCGGGTCGGGTCAGGTCAGGCTTGCTTGCTCTACTCACAACTCCTCCACGCCAATATTGATCTCCATATTGTTAATTTTTTGTGTTTAGAACTTATATATTTTCAAACTAAAATTTATCATCATTAGTCTAAACTCCGTGCTTGACATATTGAGAAGAAACAAAAAATATTGGTGTTTTCATCGAAATTATATGAAGTTTCGAAACTAAAATTGTAAGTTTTGAAGTCGAAACTAAAAATGTGAGTATATGTCAGTTAAACTTGGGAGTTAATTAAATACCAATTTTAAGTTAATTTGAAGCTATAATTTTCAAATTAAAACTCAAAGTTCTTAATATAAAACCATGAATATTTAGGTTAAAACAATTAGTTGAAACTTGAAGTATAGAAATATGAAATTTCAATTTTAAAATCGGAAATTTTCAAGAATACTATCCAAACTTAGTTGTTGATGTTGACCATAATTGTAACCCCCGCGAATTTTCCATTTTGACATTTAAAATTTATTAAACCGTCTGATTACTTTATTTTATATTTTTGAATTATTTAATTTAATTAAATTTATTTTTAAACAAGATTCCTATAAAAATAATATTTTAAAGCTTAATTTGTATGAAAATACGTATTTTAGTCGGATAACCTTAATAACAACAAATAATAATAATAATTACCGTCTTAATTTCCGTCTAACATAGACCGTCACATTTCATTTGAGAATCTTATTTAAACATGGACCAACCTTATGTCGACAACACATACCACCTACTCAATACTCACCTCACACACTCTACATTTAAATAACCCTTATATTATTATCTTATCTATATAAAAGCAAGAGACAATACTGATCAGAGAACGCGCCACGTCATTATTTCATTTTCTTTTTTTTTTTCGGAAATTGACATTATGGTGGGACCCATGTGTTCGCAACGTATTTAATTTCTGAGATATCCGTCTTTCAAAGCATGTGCTAAAATCCGTCTCACTACAAAATCTATAAAGTCGTCTTACGGAATACTTCTTGAAATTAACATTATGATAAAATTTTATAGAAATTGAATAATAATTACGCATAATTAATTACAAAAGCGAGTTACCGTAATTGAATTACATAATTACTAAACTAAAATTAAAGAACAAAAATACATAATTTGAGGAAAAAATATCACTTATATACGAATCGAAAATACATCGAGATGAATGACCAAATGAATAACAAGTATTTTTGTTATTAACGATTTTGCCTTGTGCAGTAAATTAATTGAAAACATGATTTTTTAAAAATACAGTGTACGAGAATTTTTTTTTAAATATAAATAATGACGAGAAATGTACTTGGAATATAAAACTCGGTATCTGATGAACCAGTCACGCACACCGAGTTAATCAGTAAAAGCTATTTTTAATTATTTTTTTATGTAACAACCCGGATAATAAAACAAAGGAAAAACTTATATAAAATGAATATCAGAGTACGATACTGATAAAAGGGTCAAGGTGGCGGAAACACCAAGCCCAAATCCGGTTCGCTACTAACTCCAAAACAAACTAATACATTATTCGAAAGGTTCTTAGAACATAAGGTAAAGTCCTAATTTATTATTCATCTCGCCGCAGTACTTCCCAAACAAGATATCATCCAAAACAAAGACAACAATCGAACAACTTTGAGAAGAGGGTCGACAATCAGTCGGGAGTAACTAGATGCTCTCCCAGTCATGTTTACAACAATTGAATATAATCAACAATTATTAACAAATGAAAGGTAAAACCAGTAAACATGCGAGATCATCTATACTCATGAAAGACCCAACAAAGCTTACCATGACTTAACCAATATTAACGGACGCAATCATGTAAACCTAGACCATATGCAACCACTAGACCATGAATACTTACAAGACTAGTAGTGACAAACGACCCACAACAACTTAAGGCACAAAGCTAGCATTGAAGCATAGCAAATAGGGTGAACACCACACGTCATACCAATTAGAGTATGTAACCAATACTTCCACACAATACGCATAGGGTATAAAACGAACACCGACTCGAGCGTATAACTGACACTCTAACCTGTCAGAGCATATAACTGATACTCTGACTGACGGATCGTATAACTGACTCCCCGTCGGTGTGAAGTATATAGCTGATACTCCACGGTACTATGTATAGCGTATCACCACTGCCTATATGCCTAAGACCCGGCGGACCTCTCGATGCAATAATCGTACACCGAACGACACTCGGGACCCGAACGTATAAGCCGATTTAATCGGCCACCTCCGAACATAGACCAAATAAATCCCATAATGGGTGGCGTTAGTTCATTCCGTTTGGTATATAACTGATACCGCACGTCATCTATACCACTAGCCAACAACAAATGCACCGTATAACTGACTGTACAACATGCGTGAACAACATCACGACTCAACTCATAGGATAGTATAACTAGACCTGGCAAACGGGTCAACCGGGTCGGGTTCGGGTCGGGCCAGTTTGGGTCGGGTCATTTCGGGTTTCTCAAAATTTCGGGTTAGTTCGGATCGGGTCAGTTCATTTCGGGTTACGGGTCTATTTCGGGTTTGTTGGTCGGGTGTGTTTCGGGTCAAGCGGGTCGGATTAATTCGGGTCAGGCCATTTTCGGGTCAAAGATTAAGAGAAGAGAGACATTTCAAGTCTATTAGGGTCAATTAAAGTTATATTTTGTCGGGTCATTTTCGGGTTGAGTGGTTTCGGATTGGTCATTTCGGGTCGGGTCATTTACGGGTCCATGAAAGCTCGGGTCATTTTCGGGTCGGGTCGGGTCACTTCGGGCTTCGGGTGTCATTCGGGTTTAGCAATTCGGGTCGATTTCGGGTCTCGGGTCATCCTTTTCGGGTCGGGTCAATCGGGTCGGGTTGATTTTGCCAGGTCTAAGTATAACTGACCATCCTACTTATCATATGAATAAGAGCAACCAAAGATATAAGCAACACAAGGACACAACACGTTGAACACAATACAACCCAATGTTATAGTAACTCCAGCTATAACTTTAACAATAACCATTCAACGTTATAGTAACCCTAACCATAACATGGACTCTGGATGCGAGGTTATAGTAACCTCTACTATAACTTCAACACATATAACTTGAAGTTATACTTACCTCAACCATAACCTTGACACGAAACTCAAAGTTATACTAGTTCCAACCATAACCTCGAGCCATAAATCTCAGGGTACGTTAGTTCCAGCTATAACCTTAACTCGTACTTCAATGTTATAGTAGCTTCGGCTATAACCTTGAATCGTATTTCCAAGGTTATACCTGTTTCAGCCATAACTAGAGTAACTACCCAAAGTTGTATTAACTTTAGCTATAACACTTGAATCATCATCAAGGTTTATACTAGCTTTAGCTATAACTTTGGAGAGAACTCTTGGCCGCCTATCATGCCGCCACTAGGGTTTATTCGTAAACCCTAATTACGCTCATGACACCCATAATAAACACATAACCAACATACGATATATAATTAATACATTAAAACATATACAAACGCGTGAAAACATAATTAACATGATAATAAACAATCAAACATGTACTAATCATACAAAACATTCATTAAATCATATTAATTACATCAATTGGCATAAACACAATTAAAAGAAAACACCTAGTTACCTTATTAAGCAAATAAACCCTAGAGGTCGTCTTCAATGATATAAACGTCTTCTCCAGGAGCAACTTCCACGCCTTTATGAATCATCACGTGCCAAAGATAATGAATCTAATAAATATACTAACTATATATAAAAACCATAAAACTATAAAACTATGCGAAAACATAAAAACTCACGAAGAAGATAGATAAATCCAAGAAGTAGGATCGATCTAAGCACGAAGAACGATGAAGAACGAAGAAGAAAAGAGGATGGCACGAAACCCTAGGTAGGGTGGCGCGCGGCACAAGGAGGAAGAGAGGAGGAGAGAATCAGGTTTAGGGTTTTATGAGATTATGAGAAAAGAAGAGCAAGGGTTTGGTTTCCCTTCATATTTATAGAGAAGCTCATGGGTTTATTCTAGGTTTAGGCCCAAAACTCACCCATCAACACTAAGAATCACGTGAGACCCAAGGAGGAAACGGATCTTCACCGTTTTTCGAGCCCAACGAGCCCAAAAGACGACAAACGGATATTTTTCCCGAAAATAAAAATATAAAATATGGGAAAATAAAATTAAAGAATTATATTACGGAAATTAGGGGTGTTACATTTTACTCTCAAAATTAAACAAATAAATGTTCATTTAAATTACGAGTGATGTAAAAATTATATTAAATTTTTTGTAATAAATTTTTTTTGAAATAATTTACAATACTGCACGGGTTTTTTAGGACTTAATTCACAATACTGCACGGGTTTTGAATTAAGATTAATTAAAATTAAATTAGTATACCCGTGAAATAAAACATATGAACGGATTTTTTTTAGATTTTAATAAAAAAAATTTAAAAACGATACGAAAAGTCGAAACACTTTAAAATATGTTTTTTAAAAAATTAATCCTCTCAGATCTGTATAGAAAGCCGTTCATCACCGAGGATTATGTACTTGGAGCAAAAATTCTGGCAATTTAAGTATCAGCCTCGCACTCCGAATTCGGAAGATGGCAATGATAAACTACCGAGTAATTTCTACTTCTACAAGTACGAATGTTAGGCAACGTTGTTATCATCATAATATATACACTTGGACCGTCCAACCATGAAATCCGAAACTGCATAAAATTAAAATAATCAGCATATTCTGAAATTAGAGCATATGCAGTTAAATATGGAATGGCAGCAGTTACAACAGTTTCAAAGAAGTGGGGTTCATGGGTAATGGAAGTAGTGGGGGATTTAGGGTTTACAAGGGGTGGTATTTTAGTATATATAGGATTGCAAACATTGAGATTTTCACAGAAACTCAATATAGCAAATTCAATAAAAAACTTGAGATTATGGCACACATCCAGAGCATTCCAATTTCGAGCATCACCAAAGAAACATCAAGGACGGAACAAATAACTGTTCGGGTTATGAGATTGTGGTACAGAAAGTCGGAGACAAATCCCCAGGACGTGATAGGTGTAGAACTCATCCTAATTGATGAGAATGTAAGTCTCCCTTTTCCCCTTTTCCTGTGGTCTTTTTCAAATTATTGTCACAAGGTATTAACAAATATGAATGAATGCAGGGAGACACAATTCAGGCATCAGTCAACCAGAGGCTGACGCGCCTTTTCTTAGAGCACCTTAATGAAGGGAGCACATACAAAATCAGAAGGTTCAGTGTATCATCAAACCGAGTGGGACTTGACATGGCAACAATTCACCCGTGCAAGATTTGTTCGAGTATAGCACTAGGGTGGTACCGATTCCAAATGTAGATATTCCTCTTTCTACCCATGCTTTCTACACTTTCAATGAGGTCGTGTTTGGAGCAATGCCAAATAGACTTTATATTGGTAAGCAACAATGGCCTACAATTAATTTTTCATATATGCACCCTAAGTGTTTACTACCAACTGAAAAATTTTGTTAACTAACAACTGAAAATTTCTGTCACAGACGTAATTGGAAGGTTGGAGCACATTTATCCAATAAGAGACAGCAATGGAAAGAAAAGGAGGACTATTGTTTTGGGCAATAATCTGTAAGTCGACTATATTCTATAAACAATATGCCAAACTTAACACCATATCAAAATAATGATTACAAACTGTTTTTTCAGGAACCAAAACATGTGCTGCTCATTGTTTGGGGATTACCTTCAACAAATTGCAGAAATTGAGCAAGAATTCATTAACAAACCAAAGCCAACATTGGTCATGCTTTTCGTAAAACGATCAGTTTATGAAGGTATAAAATTCTGGTGATTCAAATACCTTTTTCAGCATTACAAAGACTTTGATGACTTACAAAATTTAAGAAAAAAATGTTGGAAAAAAATTGTCTCATTATTTCCTACTATGCAGGGGAAGTTAGCATAACAACAACATGGGGTGCAACAAAAATATTGGTCAATCCAGATATGAACGAGGTGAAAGTGTTCAACAATAGGTATGACATCTAAATCCGATTTTTGTGATGTTATTTTCTTTAGGGGAATAGAAGTTGCATTAATTGTTATTGACCAAAAATGGCACAACATGAAATCTCCAGAAATCGTCCACCAAATGCAGCAGTCGAAAACCGTCAAAAAAATTATTTGAAAAAAACAGTCCAAAAAAAACAATCCAAATAAAATCCAGTAACATTTTGAGTTCAAAATTTTTTTAACATTCCCACTTCAGCTTAAATTAATTAAGCCATTTTTCTTACCAGTTTTCCAGATGATGATGAACCCATCTTTGGGGCTCCAAAAACTGCTGGGTACCACCCTCCAATCCTCGCAAGTGCAAACATCAAAACACTATCAGAGATACCAAATTTAACCAAAGGAGGGGCATATGTCACAATGGCCAAGATTATTGAGTTAGATACATCTGGTAATAGTTGGTACTACTACTCTTGCAAAGAATGCAGATCAAAAGTGAAGCAAGAAGAAGATGGGTTGTGGTATTGTGACAGGGAAAAAATTAACAATAATTGCACAATGAAGGGTGTGGGGGTAACATCACCAATACCAAGGTTTCAAGTCAAGTTTATTGTGACATATGAAGATCCAGATTCGGTTGAGTTCAATATTTGGGATGATGTAATGGTTGATTTGCTTGGGAAAACAGCACAAACCATCCTTGACGAAGATGAGGTAACCAAAAACTCATTTACATACAGTTTGCAATAATATGTAACCAACTTATAATGTTACTGATTAATGTTTAAATATCGTTTCAGATGTACAAAGTGTCGTCCCTCCCCATTTCAGGCCCCTACTAGACGGGACATTTGTGGCAAAAATTCGAGTGGATCGATTTATATAACATTCAACAAAAATCGAAGTCATTTGGGGTGGTCAGTTTATGTGATGACCCAAGAACAATTGCTAAGTGGGATGCTATGAATAATGCAAGAAAGGTATAAGACCAATTAATGACTAACATTTACACACTTTATTTTCGTATGTTTGGTTTTACTAATAAATATTGTCCTCTTTTAGGAACAAGCAATTTCAACTTCGACAAGGGACACTTCGAAATCAGATTCAATAATGGTGAATTTAATTTTAACTTGAACTAATTTTTTTGATACAATGGCTTTTTAGTAACAATTAATTTTTGTTAGGAGCAAATGAGAGAGATGATTGAGTCTGAACCTGTGCTGAATTCCCAAAAGATCACACCACAGAAAGGTGCCGTGGAGACGACTGAAGCATCTGACAAGTCATCTGCCACAAAAATGAAGGAAATTAAGTTAGGCAAGCAGCCAATGGAGTTCTAAGAAACATTTAAGCAATGAAGCAATTTCTGAACTTTGTTAATGAGACATTTGTTTTTTTTTTGAATTTGTTGTTTTATGTTCTATTTTGGACCAAGGTTATTTTAAGTTGTAATCGAACAATTTAGGTCGTCATATTTAAGATAGATTTGTAGCAGGTTTAATATGCAGCCAATCAAGAAGCTAAAGGAGAAACGGATGGCACAACACTTCAAACATGGAGCTTAAAGGAAAGCAAAGATTGGATGCGGTTTTAAAGAAGCAACATCGACGATCTTTATTTATGTACTACGTTTTTTACTATTGTATTTCAATTCCCACAAAGAATTAATGAACTTTCGTCATCATTATGAAATTTAATTCTTTCATTTCCAGTTTACGAGACATGTCATTAGTCATTAATACGTTTTTTACTATTGTATTTCAATTCCCACAAAGAATTAATGAACTTTCGTCACCATTATGAAATTTAATTCTTTCATTTCCAGTTTACGAGACATGTCATTAGTCATTAATAAGTGAGTATTACCAAAGAAACACGGTTCTTTACAGCCAACAATAATAGAGTACATTCAATATCCTACCAATGAGTAAATGAAAAATGTTGTATGAGTATTTGACTTATATTGAAAATCATGGAAAAAAACGGATGAATGGAAGGGCATAAATTTAAAAGCATAGTCACGGAATGTGTAAGCAAAAACGTCTTAAATATAAAGGTCTAAATTTTTTCAGCTTAACTGACGGTTTAAACAGTTAAGGTAACTATCCATGATGCAGTACTTGCAGTTTATAAGTTAGTGGCCAATAATTGAATCAAGAAAATGAAGTAGTTGTAGCATAGTGACGGAATGTGCAAGAAAAAACGTCTCAAAAATGAAAGTTGAATTTTATTCAGCTTAACTGACGGTTTAAACTATTATGGTCAACTATCCATGATGCACTAGTTGCAGTTAATAAGTTAGTGGGAAATATTTGAGTAAACTAAACAAACAGTTTTGTAAGTTAGTGGGCAATAGTTGAATGAAGTAAAAGTAAATCAAACACATATTTTGTTTACCAGGTTTTTTTGATGAATTAAAAAGAAAACCAACTAGAAACTGTGCACATTTTTTGCATCATCTTCAGAAGCATCAAAACAGAGGTGGGTTAAACATGGAAAAGGGCAATTTAAGTACAAGCCAAAAAAAAAGGAGACGGGAGCAAGGAATGAACAACGAAAACAGTGAGTTTCTTAATTTATTTCTATGAATTAAAATCAGTTACATTGTGTTATTGCTTACTTAACTTTTTCCAACTTTGACGAACAATATGCATGCTTCGAATGATATTGGTTACTTAACTTCTTCTATCTTTGAGGAAGAATATGCATGCTACCAATGAACCTGCATTTTAGTAACATATTTTCATCAGATTAAGTTCATAAAAATTTGACAAAATTGAAAGCAAAAAAAGGTGTTGGTAATAAGAAATCAAAGTAAAACTTAAAAGGAAACTTTTTTAAAGAAACAAGGACTGAATAACACTTAACTTATTTTTTTGAAACCTTCCCTTCAAAATGTTTATACAAGGAGCAATATAAAAGTGTTAGTAAATTATGTTCCCAAAAGGGGAAATATGAAATTGAAAGGTATATTAGAAAAGAGATTGAAATTGAAAGGTATATTAGAAAAGGGAATCAGTAAATGTACTTAACTTTTCACATGTTGATAATTGATCTGCAATGAATGTTCTGCAAACAATTGTAGAACAATTACAATGATTTGTATACTATACAACACATCTCACAACTGTTAAATCAAATGAGTTTGAATTCAAAATAAGTTTACTAATGTAACACTTTGAAATGTGAGTGTGAAAGACAACAGTTGTATTGGTTGATTTGTGCTAGGACCAACACATGGGTTGGGTTAGGTCAGTCTAGGTTGGGTTGGGTTAGGTCAGTCCAGGTTGGGTTGGGTTGGGTTAGGTCAGTCTAGGTTGGGTTGGGTTGGGTTGGGTCAGTCCAGGTTGGGTCAGTCCATGTTGGGTCAGTCCAGGTTGGGTCAGTCCAGGTTGGGTCAGTCCAGGTTGGGTCAGTCCAGGCAATTGGGTCAATCCAGGCAATTGGGTCAGTCCAGGTAATTGGGTCAGTCCAGTTAATTGGGTCAGTCCAGGTATTTGGGTCAGTCCAGGTATTTGGGTCAGGTCCATGTATTTGGGTCAAGTCCATGTATTTGGGTCAAGTCCATGTATTTGGGTCAAGTCCATGTATTTGGGTCAAGTCCATGTATTTGGGTCAAGTCCATGTATTTGGGTCAAGTCCATGTAAATGGGTCAAGTCCATATAAATGGGTCAGTCCATGTAAATGGGTCAGTCCAAATGGGTCAGTCTGTGTTGGCATGGGTCGGGTTAAAACCCGGGTTGGATTGGGTCGGGTTAAAACCCGGGTTGGATTGGGTCGGGTTAAAACCCGTGTTGGATTGGGTCGGGTTAAAACCCGTGTTGGATTGGGTCGGGTTAAAACCCGTTTAGATTTGGGTCAGGTTAAAACCCTTGCTGATTTGAATCCAATTTTAGGTAAGGTTGTAGGCAACATGTAATTTTAATTAATGAATCTAGGGTTTTAATTTGTGACAACAACAAAAACGCAGCAATCTTGAATGACAACAGATCCTATACTCAGATTTCCAGATTTTTAACCATTATTTTCAATAATATAGATAATTTATGAACACTAACATAACAACTCCATTAAAAAAATTTAACATCTAAAAACAGATTGAATTCATTTTTTTAAAAATATTGTTACTAGCATTTCTAAGTCATTATAGTCATAGATCTAAAAAAAAAGTGTTAAAAAACGCAATCAAGGAACTCACTATCAACAGATCAGTTTATAATATATCGAAATAGAGCATCTGTAATATGAATATGAATCTGCATGCGAAGATAAATGTTTATTTTGCATTAATATTTAATCAATATCGGCATGTATTGAACATCATCTTTAAGCGACATAAAAATGAACAAAAACAAAACGCGGATCTTATATTGCATTAATGAGATCCGTATTTAACAGATCTATATTACGAAAAAAATTGCAAAAAATATTAAGAAAAAATGATATAAAATTGTTAACAGCATGTGCATCATATAAACTTACAGATCTAATAAATCTCATTGTAAAAAAGCAAGTAATGAAATTAATCTTTAAAAAAAAAATTTATATGTCGATTTTTAATTATCAATAACTCAGAAAATTCATAGATGAAAGAAAATAAACAACCATTTAAAAAATAAATCGATTAAAATTTGAAATTACTTTACAAATCGGCGGAAATAACAAAGCATATACTAAAAGTGAACTTACCATTAGTAGATCTTCAAAAAATGCTCCTAAGAAGACCATCCATAAAGCCGATAAGAAGATGTAGGAGGCTCAAGGGTTGGGAATCGGATTTAGGGAGGACGGCGGAGGGGATGGTAGTAAGAAATCTTTAAAGATGAAAGTTAGGGATTCATGGTGGATGGTAGTGTTGAAGATGTAATCAGAGAGTGAAGTAGAGAGAGGAGTGAGAGAGAGAGGCGGAGGTATGTAATAATGAAGGGGAGACGGAAATATTAGGGTTTGGTGGGGGGATGGGTTTATATAATGTGGATTGAATTAGGGTTAAATAAGGAATGGGTTATGGGCTTCAAAGTGGACAGGATTTTTGAATGGGAGAAGGAAATGTAAGGGTTTGATGTGGGGGGGTGGATTTATATAATGTGGGTTTAGTTAGGATTCAATTAGGGATGGGTTTATAAAGTGGGCTTCAAATGTAGTGGACGGGATTGTAGAAATGTTGATAAATGACGATAAAGGATGTGAAATAAATTGGGCTTGAAATTGGTTGGGACGTGAATTATAGAAAGGTTGAGCCCAAAATTCTATTTCTGTCAGCCCATGTTTGATATTGTGTGTCTTTTTATTTTTGTTCGGGATGTGTTTATATACGGTCCACGTAGTTTACGCTGTTAAATTGTACATAATAATATAACGTTTGACATAATTTGTCTATGCCGTTATGCTTTACCAATATAGGAGTTCAGACAGCACAAAGAAACTTGATGATTACGGACAATACGCCACAATCAATGTCAAATCCTCGAGTACCGCTATGTGACATTACGAACGGTACTTCTTTATTTGTAATTGTTAATATTTCAATACATATATTAAAGTTTTTGAATATTAATTTATATCCTTTTCCATTTGTTGTTTTTACAAATTTATATTACGGTAGTACCAATTGTGAACATTTCAGTTTCTCATACCCCATGTCATGGAAGCAGAAGAACAATCATAACTGAACAGTTAGCGATAAGAACCCCGCCAAGTAACGTTTCTAATTATCCTACTCCATCATATGCCAACACTGTTATTCTAACGCCTAATCAGTTACGAGCGAGAATGGCAAGAGAAAAAAGACAGTCGCGAGTGTCTAACAAACGTGTTGGTAATGTTCATAGTGACGTTTCTCAAAAAACGGTCAATTTTACACAAGTAACCTCCAACGTCACAGGTATATATCTATATTTAATTTTTTACATTTAACACGTATTAATGTTTGTGACATTCTTAATTTTTATTAAAAACGTTGTGTAGAACTTATATGTAGTCCGACCGATGTTGTTGAGCGCTTAGTGAGAGATCTATGTGCTGAATATGGTAAAACTTTCAGTGAAGTGATTCCTTCTGTAAACCGAATTGAACAATCATCCGATAGTTGTGTTTTTAATGCATCTTATTCACATGGAGAATCTTCGAGAACTCAGCAAAATACTTCTGTGCCGTTAAATAATGATGGTTAGTTCAATCATTACTTTTTATTTTTTAATTTGAATTGCAACATGCTTTTGTTGTTGTAGTCTAATTTTTAATTCTTAATTTATGAATTTTGTTTTCAAAATTGTTTAGCATGGGAAGGCTATTGGGACTGTGGTGATGCAGAATATGAGTGCGAGAAATGTCACGCGTTGATGTGGTTTGATGAGAGAAAAGATAAAAGACGTGGTACAAGACGTCCTAAGTTCTCACTTTGTTGTTCTGATGGAAAAGTTGAACTCGCATTTCTACAGCAGCCGCCTGAACTTATAAAGTTGTTGTTGACCGGTCAGCATCGATTTAGCAACCATTATAGAGAAAACATTAGAGCTTATAACTCGATGTTCTCATTCACTTCTATGGGCGGTAAAATCGATCATTCCATCAATCAAGGTAAAGGACCGTACACGTTTAGGATGGGAGGTCAAAATTGTCATCGGATAGGGACTTTGGTACCGACCGGAGATGCAAGGCCAAAGTTCTGTCAACTTTACATATATGACACGGAAGAGGAAGTTCAAAATCGAAAAAATGCCATTAGGTAAATATATTTCCTTTCCGTAATAAATTTTTTTTTGTAGAGTATAATATATTTTTTCGTAGTCAATAATTTTATTTTTAATTGTAGTCCAGGGGATCCATCAAGGTTCAATGACGAGTTAATACGATTGTTGGAAAATATGATTGACTCTCACAATACAATTGCAAAGACATTTAGGAAGGTTAGGGATAGGCGATGTAAATACGATACGGTGAAGTGAGTATCAAACTTATTTCAAGGAGATCAAGTGATGGAAGAACTTATAATCTTCCAACAGTTTCAGAGGTAGCGGCTTTAATTGAGGGGGATATTGGTCCACATATGGAGAAGCGAGATATTATTGTGAGAAGGTCGTGCGGTGGTTTACAGCGGATATCTGAGTTGCACCCTTTATACACCCCCTTACAATATCCTTTGTTAATTCCATCCGAAGAAGATGGGTATAGGCCAGGTATCCTACATAGTGCTTCTTCTATTGGTGTTAGCACGAGTGACCAACCACGTGAAGAAACAACGTGTAGGGAGTGGTTTGCTTATCATCTTATAGAGAGACCACCAGATGTTGAATTTCCAACGATCTTATTATCTGGTAAGGCATTCCACCAATTTTTAGTTGATTGTTATATGTTGTACGAATCGCATAGGCTCAATTTCATTCGTTTTAACCAAGATCGACTTCGAGTTGATAATTATAAGAACCTCTCAAATGCTGTTGGAAGAGGAGATGTTGAGCCATCTTCGGCGGGTACTCGGTTTATCGTGCCTTCTTCTTTTCCCGGAGGTGACAACTGGAAAAAAGCAAATTTCCTCGATACCATGACTATTTGTAAGTGGTTTGGTTATCCAGATTTATTCATCACTTTCACCTGTAATCCAAAGTGGTCGGAAATAGTACGATTTGTTTCTAAAAGAGGCTTGCGACCCGAGGATCGTCCGGATATTTGTCATCGCGTATTTAAAATGAAGCTTGATGAGTTGATTAGGGACTTAAAGGATCGACATATTTTTGGAAGAGCGCGAGGAGGTACTACCAATTGCTAATCTTTTATTTTAATATATCGTTTCTGACATAGCATTACAGTAGAAAATTGTAATGACATTTATGAACGTGTTTTTTGCAGTCGTGTATACTATTGAATTTCAAAAACGTGGACTCCCTCATGCCCATATAGTATTGTTCCTACATCGGGAGGACAAATTTCCTACAGCCATGAGATGTCGACAAAATCATTTCCGCGGAGATTCCGATCCGACTACGAGATCCGTCTTACATAGTGTTGTTTGCGAGTATATGCTTCATGGACCGTGTGGTAAAGCAAAGCCCTCATGTCCGTGTATGGTGGGAGGCAAGTGCTCAAAATATTACCCAAAGCCGTGCACCGAGAGAACAACGGTTGACGGTGATGGGTACCCTATATACAAGAGAAGCAAGAAAGGAGTTACGGTGATTAAAGATGATGTGCCCCTGGGAAATGATTTTGTCATTCCATATAACTCTCAGTTGTTGTTGAAATATCGGGCTCATATTAATGTCGAATGGTGTAATCAATCTAGATCCATAAAGTACCTATTTAAGTACATTAACAAGGGCTCTGATCGAGTTACAATGCAGTCGTCTTATACACGACGTAATGAGGAGGACCCTGGTCGATTTGATGAGATTAAGAGATTTTACGATTGTCGATATCTCTCTGCATGTGAAGCCGCTTGGAGAATTTTTGGGGTTGATATCCACTACAGAACTCCTGCTGTTGAAAGGCTTCAATATCATCTTCCGGATGAGCAACCTATAGTCTTCCACGATGATGATTGGGTTGATGAGGTCGTAGAAAAGACTTCGGTCAGGTGTCACAATTTCTTAATTGGATGGGCTGTAATAATTCGACAGTAGAAGACATGCAGGTTGCTAAAGAATTATTGTACTGTCAATTTCCAACCAAATTTGTTTGGAAAAAGAAACTTCATCAATGGAGCCTTAGGAAAAAAGGATTTACAATTGGTAGGTTGGTTCACGTTCCCCCGCAATGTGGTGAATTGTATTTCATGAGAGTAATGTTGAATCACGTTAAGGGACCAAAATGTTTTGAGGATATTAGACTGTGTGAATCAGTTTGTTCATCCGACATTTAGAGAAGCATGCTATGCATTGGGATTAATTGGTGATGATCGAGAGTATATTGCGGACTATCAACGAAGCGGTGATTGGGGTCCGGCTTCTACTTGAGAAATTTGTTCGCGACGTTATTATTTTGTGGCACGTTGTCTATGCGAGAGCACGAGTATGGGGACGAAACTTGGCAAGCTGCTATCGGACGACATCCTTCATAGGCAACGCACTATTCTTAACAATCAAGGTGTGTCTTCATTTAATAGTAAACATTTACCGCTATTTTAATTAGAACACCTTTAAAACAATTCTTCATATTTCGCATTCTTACCTTCATCTATTCTATGAATTTATTGCTGCAGTATATAAAATCACATAGATAATATTGCAACTTTTTTAACCACAGATTTACAGCTTACCGATGAAGAGTTGCAAAATTATGCACTTATTGATATTGAAAATTCTCTTCAAATAAATGGTAGTTCACTTCGTCGATTTGAGGGAATGCCGTTCCCAGACATGTATGCAACGACACATCATCGAAATAGCCACAACAATATCGCCCTTGAGTGAAGAACATAAGATTCAGTTATCTTCAATGACTGGCGAGCAGAGGTTGGTCTATAATGAAGTGATGGAAGCTGCTTTAAATAACAAAGGAGGGGTGTTCTTCGTTTATGGATATGGTGGAACTGGGAAAACTTTCCTTTGGAGAGCTTTGTGTGCCTGTTTCAGGAGTAAGGGCGATATTGTTGTGGCTGTTGCGTCAAGTGGAATTGCAGCAACATTGATACCAGGTGGTGTAACAGCTCATTCCAGGTTTGGAATTTCCATTAATGTAACGGAGGATTCCATATGCTCCCGAATTAAGCCCGGCAGTGATTTAGCTGTACTTTTGATACGTGCTAAACTCATAATATGGGATGAAGCACCGATGACTCATAGGCATTGCTTTGAGGCCCTTGATAAAAGTTTAAAAGATGTAATGCGTGTTTTGGACGTGGGAAATGCTGAAGTGCCGTTTGGTGGGAAAGTTGTGGTATTTGGGGGTGATTTTAGACAGACATTACCGGTTGTTTCAAAAGGAAGTAGAGCAGATGTTGTGGCTGCATCCCTGTGTTCATCGTATTTATGGTCTTTCTGCAAGGTATATATATTTCTTTCTTTAAATATCAATATTACCGTTTTATGTGAGTCTTAGTTAAATTAATTTTGTCGTACTGTATTTATATAATTTAAAACGTATACCACTTATAGGTACTTAGATTGACAAAAAATATGCGATTGCAAGTTGGTGGTTCAACTGACAATGTTGAGGAGTTACGAAAATTCTCCGAATGGCTCTTGGAGATTGGAGATGGTATAGCAGGCGGTGAAAATGATGGAGAAGTTGATCTAGAATTACCAGCCGACTTACTAATTCAAGATGTGACGAATCCTATTAAGACATTAGTAGATGTCACTTATCCGGATCTGCTAGCACAATTGTGGAATCCGGAATATCTCCAGCAAAGGGCAATCCTGGCCCCTACTCATGAGATTGTTGAATCAGTAAATGAATATGTTTTGTCGCTTATTAAAAAGGATGAGAGAACTTATTTAAGCTCCGATGAGGTGTGTAGTGATGCCAGAGGTACAGGTGACGGTGACATTCACTCTATTGAATTCCTCAACAGTATTAAATGTAGGACTCCGAATCACCGGTTGAAATTGAAGGTCGGTGCTATGGTGATGCTTCGCGAAACATTGATCAATCACGTGGGTTGTGTAACGGCACGAGACTAATTGTGACTGATCTGGGGGCACGCGTGATAAGATGTACTGTCTTAACTGGTAGTCATAAAGGTGATAGAGTGCATATTGCTCGACTAACACTTACTCCATCGGACACCAGTAGATTTCCGGTACGTTTCAGTAGAAGACAATTCCCCATCGCTGTTTGTTTTGCAATGACGATAAACAAGAGTCAAGGCCAGTCTTTATCTCAGGTCAGCATCTATCTTCCAAGGCCAGTGTTTAGTCATGGCCAGCTTTATGTCGCACTTTCCAGGGTCACCCGAAAAGAAGGCTTGAAAATTTTAATTTGTGACTCAGATATGCGTACTTCTACTACGACTACTAATGTAGTGTATCATGAAATTTTTCAATTTTTTGAATAATTTGCATTTGTTAAAGTTGATTATTAGATTATATTTCTTTTATCCGAATGTAAAGTTTTGTATGTATGCATTTTTTTTTTACAAGAGTAGATAACGTTATTTCCTTATAAACCAGTGCCTGTGAACACATGTTTTTAACAATTTTAAACATTAATTATGTACATTGTTGATTTAGACTATTTAGATAGGTACAATAGAAATGCAAAAAAAAAATATACATAAAAAAAAATCATCTCGGCCCAAATACATACCCGTGCAATTTTGCACGGGTTTAAAACAAGTTATTATTATTGTAACACTCCACTCGTCCTCACTCTTCCTTTCTCCTTTTGAAAACACCTACAAACAACCAAAACACACAAACCACGACTCCATTAAAACCCGTCACCTTCAACCTCAGATCCCGCCTCCGTTGCTCAACCAAATTTGATAAATCTTGTACCAATAGCTTTCTTATCTCGTTCTCCTTCTTTGTATATAAGAAAGAGCCAAGCTTTCGTCCTATTTCAATTCAGCTGTCTTACATAGGATTCGGATTGTGGGCTAGTTTCTTCCATTTTTTTGGTTTCGGGTCATCCTTGGGCGATTCCTTGGACGTTTAGGAGAGCAAAAGGTAACGGTGATAGGTTACTCGATATAATGTCGAAATTGTGTCCGTATATGTTGTGTTTAGCACTTATATACTATAAAGTTTGAACCTTTAATCGTTTTTTTATATGTATGAAACGTGTGGTTGTGTTTACTAAGAGGTGCCGAACTATATTAATGGATATTGGAATTACTGTTGGTGATTGTACGACCATGTTGATTTTATACAGACAATTTAGTTGTTGATTTCCTTAAGATGGCATCCACTTGATTATGACTAGGTAGCTACATGTATATGACTGAGGACTGATGAACATGTGAACAATAGATGGTTTAAGTGAGTTTTGTTGGTCCTAGATAATGAATATTCTCATACTGCAATTTTTATGAAACATTTGAAGTGCCGAATTTTATTAGGCTTTTGAGCTTGGGCTTGTCATTGTACATAGAACCTGATTTGGTTGGTGTTGTTGTGGGTACATTATCGAACTTCCGTCTCATGTATATAAGTGTGTGCTTTTACCTTGTTAATGTCGTGTCAATGTATCATATTGGCTAGGTAGTTGTAGTACTCGCTAAACCCGTCTTTTAGCTTGGTGTTGGCCTCGGCTTGGGAGCCGTGACAGGTTGAGTTGAGCTCTGTTTTAGTGTCATTGTGATACGGTTTTAGGTAGCCTTTGGAGCTGTTTTTGGGCAGTCAAAGTGGAGGTTGTATGGACCGTTTTTGAGTCAATTTTATGGGTGATTTGAGCCAACTTGTTAATTTTCGTCTCATGTGTATATCCATGTATGTATTGGGTTAATAATGAGTTGTGCATATAACATGGTAGAACTTCGTTTACAGTGGGTTGTGAGTGTCGATCTCGTTAGGTTAAGAATGGGGGTCATTGCATTAATAAGCATGGGATTATAAATACATACTACATAATATTGTCTTGAGTTGCTTGTACGTGGTATCATAATAATTTGATAAACAAAATATAGAATCAAGGCTTAGAAATGTGTACTGCTACTTACTGGGGATTTGGCAGAGTGTCTTTTCCTTGGAAAATACTTGGGTGGGTGTATTTCTAGTGATTGAACTTTTTTTTTTTACAGAGATGTTAATGGGTGATGGCTTGACAAATCATGACTAATATACTTCGGCTAGCCCAGCGTATACTTGTTAACATGTACTATTTGAATGGCCAAGTTACTTATACATGTTTTACACCAACTCTGACCACTGATACAACGTCATTTACGGTTATATTTTGCCTAGCGTTTCACATTACTTAATTCATTAATCATCGTTCATTTATATATTTTTCTCACATGAACCATGAAGGTGGAATTTACTACTTAATTATGTCATAGTTATATAAAATGACATGTTTTCATTATAATATGAGTTCAATTTATTTATCTATGCTTAGTGAGTAATAAATGATTTATCTTGCATTTGGGTAATTTGTAGTTCTATTCTTACCTTACTTAATATAAATAGCTTATTTTCATTTATTTACATTTTTAATCAAGTGACAAGTATTTGAGAAATGAGTCACTAATCCATGTTTACGAGTATAACTGGACTTGGATTGTCTTACTTGAATTATCGTTCGCTCATTATATGTACTAGTCTCATTCCAAGTTGATTCGTATCGCTTGGTTGAATCGTATTCTTATGATATATCTTTACGCCGCTCTCGTGCCGTTCTGCCGGGAGTTGGTTGATTTATGTTTTTCCCGCCTATTTCGGACTGTTCTGCCGATTGCGGGTTAGCTCATATCATATTCTGGTGATAATTCCTTTATGCTACACATTTTGCTTGACTTGTCTTTACGCCCCTTTCGGACTGTCCTGCCGATTGTGGGTTTAGCTCATATTTTCCGCCTCTTTCGGACTGTTCTACCGATTGTGGGTTCTCGACTTCCGTTCTATCGATCGAGTCTTGGATGCGGACTGTTCTGCTGCATGTCGAATCGGGAACCGTTCTGTCCCGAGAGTCTGGCCAGATTTAGACTAGGACTGAGTCTTGGGAGTACCATTGTCGTCCTACCAGGGGAATTATATATTGATATATGAGTAGTAAAGGTCTTGTTTGGTTATAGATATTGGTATTTGTCCTTTCAAGGCAAGAGTTATGCCTTGTGTTGTTTGTCTTGGTCCTATCGGATACTAGGGGTGAGTTATAAGCCTACTAGTTGCGATATGATAGTCGGGATTGATGTTCTCATCCGTTCTTATGGTGAGATGCAAGCCATAAGTATGAATGTGACATTAGTAGCCACGTTCCGTGCAATGTTTGTTAAGTGATTTTCCAAGTAATGGCTACAATTTCTATTCTTGTAAATTGCATTGGTTGGTCCCTTACTTAACTGTTTCACATGATTCGGATTCTAATCTCATATCTATGTTGTATTTCCTTGAAATGTATGCTTTTGTATAAATGACCGTATTCTTGTCTTTCATATTATTTAATTGTTTCACATGATTAGTTGAATCTTTATTATGCTAATGTTGATCTATCTTGTCCCATCTCATTTAATTGCCATGTTTAAATATAAACTTGATATTCATATCTTTTGTAAGTATCTTACATGACTCACCTGTTTTAGTTTTTTTGTTATGTTCGTTTCGACATTTTGTAGCTGGGAGAACCTTGAGTTACTCCCCACTGACTCTGGCGTTCATGTTTACATGAATGACAAGTACTAGTTGGTGAATTTATGGGGTGAAGACATGTGTGAGCTAGCGAGCACTTTGGCCTTGTAGTCGGTTTATTAGGATTTCTTAGACTCACCTTTTATTGTATTGTCATTCGAGGGATATATTTTCCCTCACCTTGACTATCATGTTTGTATAATTTAACCTTTATTTCCACAATCTTTATTTGTGATTTGGATTTTAATGAACTCGTGCTTTAAATTTTAAAGGTTTCAAAAATTTCCTAATTTCCGCTTGAATTTATCATAATTATCATCATTCTTCACCTTTTGACTGTGGAAGGAGATAAATAGCCTGACGATGGTTATGAAAATGACAATTATGAAGTGTGAGGATGTGGATTGCAGAATGTGGAGTAAGTGGCGTGGTGAGACGTGAATTACAGAGGCGACGGAGGAGGTGATGGTGATGAGGATGGTAATTGTACTTTTGGTGGAAGACATTGACGGTTGATCCATGGTCTGTAGTTTTGAATTGGTAAGGGAGAATGGGGGTTTTCAATTTGTTTTTACTTACTTAACCTTCTCTTAGTGGGCTACTAGTTTTCTTGCCCATGCGTTGCACGGATATTAAATAATGTGTGATAAATTTCACAATAAAATGGAATATACACATATAGTACATCGTTCATGACTAAGATTTTATGTATGCCGCATGACCAACAAATAATTCCCGTTAACATAATATTGACATAAGAATAAAAGAGTGTTTGATTAATAAAATACCTTTTTTTTAGGAAAATAAAACCAATATGAAGTTTATATATATGATACTTGGACTGATAGTTTTTAGAATTTGTTCATTAATACTTGTTTGTTTTTCAATTGGTCAAGGAAAACAATAATATCTACTCTGCATAATCAACTCAATGATGCAACAAATCTCCTTCTTTCGAGTAACAAGCATAATTTAATCATTGCTGGATCAAATTGTAATTATGTAAAAATATTTAGAGGTAGTTAGAATATTATATCTCCCGGTCAAACTATAGAAGTACGTTTGAATGTGAACCAAATTCCGACGCAATACTACATGCCTATGGCTGCTTATGACCCTCTCTCTCTCTCTCTCTCTAGCAATAGTCTTGGCCCCCATCTTCTCATTTGAAACAAAATCTTTCACGCAGACCCCTATTTTTCTTCCCTATTCACACACATTATCTAAAATAATCACATCCCTTGAAAGATCGATTCTTGTCTCCGAAACTTATCTCAAATTTATCCAACCAAGTGAAAAATTAAAGCCCTACTTCTAGAAAAATCTACCATCCAATGAAAACTAACCCTTGCTCTCGACAATGTTGTTTTTTTAGGAAAATAAAACCAATATGAAGTTTATATATATGATACTTGGGACTGAGAGTTTTTAGATTTTGTCCATTAATACCTGTTTGTTTTTCAATTGGTCAAGGAAAACAGTAATATCTACTTTGCATAATCAACTCAATTATGCAACAAATCTTCTTCTTTAGAATAACAACCATAATTTAATCATTACTGGGTTAAATGGTAGTTACGTAAAAACATTTATAGGTAGTTAAATGTTATATCTCCCGGTCAAATTATAGACGTACCTTTGAATGTGAACCAAATTCCAACGCAATACTACATGGTTGGGGCTGCTTATGACACCCCCTATAACAATAGTCTTGCTCCATCTTCTCATTTGAAACAAAATCATTCACGCAGACCCCTATTTTTCTTCCCTATTCACACACATGATCTAAAACAATCTCATCCCTTGAAAGATCGATCTTTGTTTTCGAAACTCCTCTCAAATATATCAAACCAAGTGAAAAACTAACCCCCCCCCCCCCCCCCACTTCTAAAATATCCACAATCCAATGGAAACTATCCCTTACTCTCAACAATGTTGTTAGAATTAAGATTTTACTTTACTTTGGATTGATGGGGTCAAGATTAAGCTTATCAGTATGATCATTTAAGGTTTCTTGTTATTATTCATGTTACCTATATGTTTTAATGCAAGCGATATTTTGCTAATAAATAACCTTATTTATTATCACTATCCTCGTTAAACTCATCACCCTCTACAAATGCACCCTCCATCCACCCCACTAATTTAACCGCGAAATAAAACATCAGCCACTTTGATTAGTTCTTACTACTTGAAACAACCTCCGATCCACTACCACTATCACTACCTTTCTGTCACGTTTTACATCTAAGAAGTCATAAATTAAATTCACCTCCATGAAACACATATCTTTACTCCAGATGATATGGATCTTCATCTCCCTTATCGAATACAATTGATTTCTCCTTCAACAAAGAAAAGTTTAAGAAGGAATCTTCCCTCTTATCTCTCTCCCTTTCCCTTCCTAGTCTTTTCTCGTCCCCTCCCCTACCTCCATTCCAGATACTCAAACAAAGTGGTTGGATACTATGTTTGTAAACTGAATAAGTTTGAATATTATATATATACACGAACTTTGCTATTTATTTCATTTTGCATAAATAAATCTTACTGCCTCCATCTCATTTTTATTGTCCTTTTTTCTTCAAATTTTATTATCTCATAATTATTATCCCCTTTCTAGATCTAGTAATGAAAAACTTTAGTCAACCAACTCATCGCAATCAACCTCATTCCCACTTGTAACACCTCGGCCCAAACCTAGGGCCGGGAACGGTCACTCACGGTAGCTTGCCAGGCTGTGTACTTGGCCCACAGATCAACACGGGTCCTTTCCAACGCATTTTTTCCTCACTCATGCGCATCCCGGGAACCTTCCCAGGAGCTCACCCATCCTAAGACTACTCTCAGTCAAGCGTCAAGCATTAACTGTGGAGTTCTTTTGCTTGGATAACCAGAAAAGAAAGTGCACTTTGTTTATATGAGTAGTACTTCCAATCCCTTTAAGCACTAGTCATTTAAGACTATCACTGGACCTCTTCAATTAACGTGGCGTGTTACACCACTACTTAATCCCTTCGGTTCACACATAAAACGGTCTAAAATGCAAAACTTTCATCTCTCTCTTGAAAAGTCTATCTAACTAACAGAAAACTAACCGCTACTTTCTGAACTTCATCATTTTTACATCCCGTAAAGATTAAGTTGAACATGACAAAATAAATGCAGAAACTTAGGTTTTGTTTGATAAAGACAGATTGAACAATTTTTTTTTTTAGCATTTTGAGAGTTTCTACACTATTTAAATAACAAGTGTGCTATTTTGAGTGTTGATCATCGACCTATTGAAATACGTAGTAGATTGTGGTGTAATTTCCTGTTTTATATTATAACCTTTAATTAGTATATTGTAAAAAAATAAAAATTGAGTTTTTTTTTATCTACGAGGAAATTAAAGATCAAACTTTATCTTTATCATATTTATAATTAATATTCTTTACTTAAAATATATAAATTTAAGCAAGTTCAAATAAGTTAGCTAAAAGTTATAAATCACAAATTGTACGAAGCAGTATAATCATTTTTTTTATTAATATGAAATAAATGTCATAAACTTCATGAGAATATTAATGCGGTAGAGAACTAAAGAAGAGATAGCAAGCATCGTATTATGCATGATGAATATGTTTCACCCTTCCCCAATTCATATCTCTCCCTAAATTATAGTGATGATGTGCTCAATTTACACAAAAAAAAATATATATATAGCATTAACAATAATTAGTTTGCTACATATAATTGAATAGTACCGTTTTTTATGCATGTAAATTTGTCAGAAGAAAAGCTTGAGAGAGAAGGTCTTCATTATGTTAGGGAAAGACTACTCTTACCCTTTTATGTGTTTTCCATGACTCTTTTTTTAAATGTTGATCGTTGCTTGAATTGAATCTTAACCTTATACATATTTCTATAATAAGTGTATCTAATTTACCTTCACGCTTCATTCAAATCTATTTTATTACTCGTGATACCATTTTTACTTTAAATTGTAAAACAATCGCACAATAAAGTTTTTCAAAACATTTACTCATTTGTCATAATATGATATTTCGATTCGCAAATTAGCAGCAACTTTCTTTATCTTTTAATACTCCTTGAAAAATAGATATCAACCTTTGTACTTATCAAAAATTTCTGAATATCTTATTTAAATTTTGATTAATATACTTTTATATAATGACAAATGAATGTAAATAATATATAATAAATTATCAATAGAAGTTGAAGTGTATTGTGAGGGAAATAGCTTTAAAATTAGTAGGAGAAATACATATGACATTTGAAAAATAAACTTTGTATTATGTATAATTAAATATGACATTAGCAATAACAAAAGACGTAGAGCATATTTCAGCAGTCATTTTACTCTTTACATGAGTAAATTCCCTATAGTACATATTATGCATGCACATTTGTCACAACCCTGTTCGGCCTAGGGCCTTTTAGCCTCGTAATACCTCATTTTTTTAATCGAAAATTGTTATAAAATTGGATATTATAAAAATATCAAATATTTTTTTCCCTTCAAATTTAATAAAAAAGTGAATAAATATTAATGAATAGTTTTTTAATATTAATAAATTGTAGATAATTAATGTATTTCCTGTTTCTAATAATAAAATTGTAAAATAATTAATTAATTCTCATTTCTTATAGTAAAATCATATTCCTAATTATAATAGAAAAAATTTAAATAATTATTATCTCCTAATACTAATAGTATAATTAGGAAAAAAAGTCTTAATAAATTGTTAATTTATTTTCTATTTCTAATAGGAAAATTATAATTCCTAATTATAATAGAAAAATTATAAATAATTAATTATCTCCTAATTCTAATGCTAATAGTATAATTAGAAAACATGCCTCCTTTAGTTATATATACTAGATTTAATACCCGTGCGATGCACGGGCCTATTTGAAATATTTTGTCTTGTAGTCCGTATAACATAGTACTCCGTAGGTAACTATTAAGACATATTATCTAAATTTTTTGTAAAAAACTTTTTTTGTAATTTTTTTTCTTAATTAAATTCACCTTCACTTCACTTGATTGATAATATTGCGACATTTTTCGGAAAAAATTCTCACTATTCTAATTAACACGGCACAAAAAATTCAAAATCACTTATTTCACTTATGTGGTGATAATTGTTCTTGGCCTTGGAATCACTTAACTACTTACCGCTATCAAAAGTACTTCCTCCATTCAACTCCACTCTACCTATTTCACTTTTGTACACTATTCATAATTGTGTGTTCAATTTCAATTTTCTCTCGATACGTAAGTGGAAATATATTCATGTGGGATCTTGTTTGATTCGTCTTTACGAGTATATTAAAAATATCTAACTTTTATATTTTTTGCAAATACGCAGCTAACGATATTTAACGCGTAAAACACGCGTTGGCA
Source organism: Silene latifolia (assembly GCF_048544455.1). Lineage (NCBI taxonomy): Eukaryota > Viridiplantae > Streptophyta > Magnoliopsida > Caryophyllales > Caryophyllaceae > Silene > Silene latifolia. The sequence continues at coordinate 11,207,455 of NC_133538.1, read as the reverse complement.
AACGTGAAAAAAGAAAGTGGTAGAGTGGAGTTGAATGGAGGAAGTATAATATATGTATCTTTTAATCCCCAAGATCAGATTTAGTATCAAACTTGATTAAGCTATTGTTTTCAATTCAAATGCTGTAATGCAACAACTATAGCAACTTTGATATTCACAATTCACGTGAAAGTCGAGTACAACAAAGTTAAGGAGTTAAAGCTTTTTTGCTTGTTTAGCGAGGAAAGCCGGAAATTTCAAAGTTTTTAGTTATAATTTGGCAATTTTTTTCGAGTGCCCCTTAAGTCATTAATTACCCATTCGCCTCCGTTAAGATTTTTTGTCTCGCTGAAGTCATTAATTTCTTACCTCCGCCACTGTGTCTAACTCATAGTAGCGGTAACTGATTCACAACCAAAAGTGATTGATCTAGGCTAAGAGTCCATTATAGTCAACGATTAAAGTGTTTTTATTTGTGAAAAAAAAGGGTAATATTATCATAATAAATCAAATCAAAATGCCTCTGACAATTAATTGATATGTAAATTTAATGTATGATTAATGTGAAGATCTATATTTTCTAATCAAATTTGGTATACTCGGCTAAACAAAGATAGAAAAACAAAGATGGGAAAAGTGATCATGCAGTCGTTTACGGGTTATAGGAATCCGGTTTTATTTATTTTTGATATATTAGGGTTCCCATTAATTACAAATTAAGCATCCAACGCAAACGACTTATACTTGTACACACGATCATGGCCGCAACTTCTAAAACACCTAAAGTAGGTAGTAGCTTTAATTCCGTTTTTCGGTCGTTTGCTAGTAGAAATGCTAATAGAGTAGCTCATGAACTGGCTCATTTTTGTAAGATTGGATGCAGTTTGCTCTTCGATACCTCGACAATTCCAAGTCGTGTTATTGATCTAGCCGCTGCAGATTTAAATGCAAGTTACTAATCCCGTTTTGGGGTTTTTCTCAAAAAAAAAAAAAAAAAAAAAGTAGATTCCTACGACAATTGAGTTATATCACCAATTAAATTACGAAATTTTAAATAACTTTTATATGAAGAATTATTAACTTAGATTAGATAGTTAGATAATCAAGAAATAGTATCTTTAACACACTTAATATTCTAATAAAAATATGAATATATCTTGGCATAGCAAAACTTACAACGAATTCATAGAAAATACAATAACTAACTTTCAAGAGATCCTTATTTTGAAACTAAAGCGAAAATTTGTAGACACTAAAACCTAAGTATGCCAATCCGTAGCAAGTTGGAATCACCATTATCATTCTAAAGCATGCATGTCTTGATCATTTGGTGGTTTTGCCTGCAACATATAGATGAATATTTGTCTTACTTATGATTCTAAGCTAAGTTAGTACTTTATTTACATTAAAAAATCACGATGAGTCATATTTGAATACAAAATCCATTTGATATTATATTGTTTTATATAACTTAAATAAATTTTTTATATCTAGATGAATAGATGATATTTTTTTCAACAATAACGTACCTAATCATAGCCGCCGTCTTATGGAAAAATGAAAAATAATTGGTCCTGTTAATTAATGTGAAAATCTACAACCAAATTACAATAACACACATTAAAAATCATATTAAAAGAATAACGATAAAACTTGTCAACATACAATATAAAGGAAAAAGCAATAAAAAATATTAAAATATCTCCTCTATAATCTCTATATTGCATGAAAGTCCACACGATGTAAGCCGTAATTGTGCTGCAAAAAATTGAAAATAAATAAATTAATTAATAAAATCAATATCATGAGAAAAAAAAGTTGAAAACATAACAATAGAAAGAAATAGAAAGAAAGTTAAATGATGAACGAAAGGCATCATCGATGAAGTGTATATAAATAGCATTGAAATTTGCCTGAGGTTGGTGTAATTTATAACTTATAAGATAGACTTTTAGTCATATTCGACTTCTGTAAGGTTGGTGATGATCATCAGTTTCCATTATCAACTCTATTTGCTCATAAACTCTATCTCATTGTTTTATTTGAGTTTATTTTTAAATCTATTTGCTCATAATCTCTATCTCATTGATAAATTGTGTATATTATCTTTTATTTCAGGTTGTTTATAAAAGTTGGAAATTCTAATACTGCTCAAAAAAAGCTTCCTTTATTAATATAGATAGATAGATAGATACTAGATTTAATACCCGTGCGATGCACGTGCCACTTGTAATATTCAGTCTCTTGAACTATCGTTGAATGTCAAGTTATACTCTAACACAACTCCCTCACAAAAATACCCTTAAGTTTAAAGTGTGTATGCATTGCAATCCTCTCATACACATAGACTATTAATCATCCCATTCAAATTTTCGATTTTAAAAGACGTGCATAAAAGTATACCAAATACGTAGTATACAATGGATAGGGATTCATATCTTTGTATGTAGTACACCCAATAAACAAAAGTAAAGAAAATAGTTTATTATTTAGGTCATGTTTTTTGGCTTAATTTCAGCTTATTTCAATTCAGTTAATCTCTATTCAGTTCAGTTTAATTCAGATTACTTACTTATCCTACCGCAAAACTAATTCTCGAACTGCATCACCTCCTGAATTCTGATAACATTCAAATTTTAGCCAATTAATCTCCTTTTATGATAGAACTTTATTGCCGTTGACTATTGCTCAAAGCTTGTTTTAAGAGTTGAATTGCGTATCCTTCATAAAAAACTTTAATTTATATAGATTCAAGTCATGTATTTGCATTAGCAATTTAGCATGAAATTTGCAATAAGTACCATAAAGTTTCATATCAAGACTCACAATCTTAATGCTAAAATCGATTATTATTGCTCCATCAATATATTTCGTATATTTTGTTAAATTACGTAGCAATATTTTACTATGGATAGCATCTATGCATTTTTTTGGTAGATCATTATAAGATAGTTGGACACTCGTCAAATGCTTCATCCCAAAAAACAAAAATGGATTTCAATGCAAGATACATTATATAATAAGTAAACTTTTACAGAGTAATATTATATTATTAGTTTGTTACTGTAATAAAATTAACCATACATAGTAGACGACAAAATAAAAAAAAATTATAAGAATGTGGCCATAAATATATTTTACAAATCAAGCTTGAAACAACGCAATACAATACCTTATGTAAATACGCTGACGGGAGCATACTTTAGCAAATCTAACCAATGTCATCTCCATCTACGTGCTGTACTATTGAAGAATATATTACTTTTAGTTGAAACATAATTGCAACACATACGCAGTCACAAAATTTGCTACACAGAATTATACGGAGTATAACAATGTTGGAAAAAAATCGTAACAATGGATGAAAGACAGAGTAAAACTGAAACAAAAACAGGGAGAAAACTTATCGAAACATAATAGCAGTGCCGTGGTAAAGAAGCCACTGACTTGAAAACAATATCGACACGACTCCGGTGGTTATCGCTTACACGCCGTATGTTTCCCAAGGTTAACACTGCAGCTTTCGTACTTGACCACTAAAGCAAGAAAGCTTTGGAACAAACAGATACTGTACCCGGAAAAACTCAGAAGCAACAGAAGGAGAGCATATTTGAGAGGAGAGAAAGAGAAGAGAGTTTGTTGTGTGAATTCTGTGAAGTGAACAACTCTATTTATAGGGAAAAAATAGAGCTGTTACACAGACAAAATCACAGTAATTAAGGGACGGTCAAACGTAATTAAGGGATTAATTACGCTCCCTTAATCTCTATAATTAATAGTCATAAAATATTTTGACTGTCACAGATACACTGAACCTGGACAAAGACCAAAAAACACACAGCCCAAAAAGAGAATAAAAGAGGGCCTTTGGCCCGTCCCGCAGGGGCTCTACCCAAACCCAAACCCGAGCCCGAGCTCGAGCCGGGCCGGGCCGGCGCGCGCGCGCGTGTGTGTGTTTGGATCAGACTCACAGGCCCAACACTCTCAACAAAAGCCTCCTTGGTCCAACTCTTATCCACTTGGGGAGGGAGTAGATATATAAACATCATAAATCTACTTCTCCCTACCGATGTGGAAGGAAGGCAAAACTCCTTTTGAGTTTTTGGCTCTACTAGAAGCCATTACTACCAACAATCCCCCACTAATGGCGAAGAGAAAGCTAAAGAGATATTCCGGGTAAGGAAGGATTGGATTCTTAAACGTTCAATGTCTTTCGACTTGAATTGACGTATTAGTGAAATGAGGCAACAACTTACTTTCAACAAGTAAATATCTTTCGATTTGAATTCCTCATCGGACTTCGGTCGTTGAATTCCCCACAACACATATCACACCTTCAAAATCTGTTTTATTCCGCGATTTCTAAGTGCAACGCTTTTAAAGCCATGCGTTTACCTTGGTTTAGGTGAGTGCTCTAGCGAGAATTTACATATTCACACATAGATGGTGGCTGGGCCATCACACCCCCAAAGGTAGCTTAAGTGCTTCTCAGTAGCACTTTTCACAAGAGCTATGAAGGACAAAAGTCCAACCTCAAATAAAAACAGAATCCATCAAGTGCGTCTCAAAAGCACCACCAGAATTGGCTATGGATATCAAATGCCATAGGAATGAGCTATAGAGTCCATCAAGTATTGCACTCAAACTTGATTCAAGGACTTAAGCCCCATTTCTCTCGACATATCAAGGACTACTCTCCTTGTTAACCCCTTAGTAAGGGGATCAGCAAGATTGCGTTCGGAATTCACATAGTCCAAAGTAATCAACTCATTTTTCTGGAGTTGTTTTACTACACCGTGCCTGATCCGAATATGTCGTTTCTTACCATTGTAGACATTATTTTTAGCAACACTGATAGCTGCTTTACAATCACAGAGAAGGGAGACTGGTGCAACCTGTCCCCCCCACATAGGCACGTCTGCTAGTAAGTTCCTCAACCAATCTGCTTCTTGACCTGCCAACTCAAGAGCAATGAACTCAGATTCCATGGTGGAGCTAGCTATACAAGTCTGTTTTGCAGACTTCCACGATATAGCTCCTCCACCCAAGGTGAACACATAACCACTAGTGGAATGAATTTCATCATTACCTGCAACCCAATTTGCATCACAGTATCCTTCTAACACAGCAGGAAATTTACCATAATTCAAACACAAATCAATTGTTCCTTTTAGTTATTTAAGTAAACGACAAAGTGCATTCCAATGCTCGGCACTGGGGTTATGTGTATATCGACTCAGCCTACTAACAGCATAAGCAATGTCTGGTCGAGTACAGTTCATGAGGAACATCCCACTTATTATAATTCTAGCATATTCTTCTTGTGAGACACTATCACCCAAGTTCTTACACAAAGATATACTAGCATCATAAGGAGTTCTAGCAGGTGTAACATCAAAACTATTAAGTTTCTTCAACACTTTTTTAACATAATGTGATTGACTAAGGGATATACCACTCGGGGTTTTCATAACTCTAACTCCAAGGATAACATCAGCTTCTCCTAAGTCTTTCATCTCAAAACGTGATGACAAAAATTGTTTGGTTTTATGTATAACAAATAAATTATTACCAAGAATTAACATGTCATCAACATATAAGCATATAATCACACAATCTGATCCAAACATTTTAGAATAAACACACGAATCAGAATTGTTAGTTATATAGCCATCATCAATCAAAGTGTTGTGAAATTTCTCATACCACTGTTTAGGTGCTTGTTTAAGACCATATAGTGATTTTCTCAGTTTACACACTTTACTCTCTTGACCCTTTACCACAAATCCCTCGGGTTGCAACATATAGATCTCTTCATTTAGGTCACCATTCAAAAAAGCAGTTTTTACATCCATCTGATGTACCACAAGATCATGAATAGCAGCTAGAGCAATAAGAGTTCTAATGGTGGAAATTTTAGTCCAGGTGAGTAAGTATCAAAATATTCAATATCTTTCTTTTGTGTAAACCCTCTCACCACAAGTCTGGCCTTGAACCTTACTATTGTTCCATCAGGTCTCATTTTCTTTTTAAAGATCCATTTGTTACTAATGGGTTTACTACCTTTAGGAAAATCAGTTAACTCCCAAGTCTGATTAGAAACAACAGAATCTAGTTCATTTTTAATAGCTTCTTTCCAAAAGACAACATCTATAGATCTCATAGCCTCATCATATGTTTTTGGATCATCTTCTATTAAAAAAGCAGAAACAAGCTCATCAAAAGCACAAATATCACCTGCGAATTCAGATAAGTGAAGTCTGATAGCATCAGTTCTGACGAAATCACTTCCGTAGCTCTTTTCAATTCTGGGCCTTTTGCTCCTTCTTGGTTCAACTGCATGATCCACAGAAGTACTAGTACTCGCATGCACAGAACTGTCAGTAGGGTTAACAGGCACAGTAGAAACAACAGGGGCATCGGGTAGTGATATAGTTTCCTTCTTCAAAGGAAATACCTGCTCAAAAAACTCAGCATCTCTAGCCTCAGATATAGACCTGTCACTTAAAGACATGAACCTATAAGCAGAACTGTTTTGAGCATAACCAATGAAAACGCAGTCATAAGTCTTAGGTCCAATGGTTGGCCTCCTAAAGCTAGGTAAGCCTACTTTAGACAAACACCCCCACACTTTAAGGTAACTTAAGTTAGGAGCATAACCTTTCCACATCTCATAGGGTGTCTTGTCTAGCTTCTTATGAGGTACCCTGTTAAGAATATGACAAGCTGAAAGCACCGCTTCCCCCCACATATCATCAGAAAGGCCAGAACTTAAAAGCATAGCATTCATCATTTCTTTCAAAGTTCTATTTTTACGTTCAGCTACACCATTCGATTGAGGTAAGTATGGTGGGCTCTTTTCATGTATTATATTTTTCTCACAAAAATCTACTAAATAACCAGAGCCATACTCTCCTCCTCGATCGGACCTGACTCTTTTAATCTTCCTATCAAGCTGATTTTCTACCTCTGTTTTGAACTTTATAAACATGTCCTCAGCTTCACTTTTATTTCTAAGCAAATATACTTTGGTATATCTAGAAAAATCATCAATAAAAGTGACATAATAATGTTTGCCACCTCTGCTCATGGTGTTTTTGAAGTCAGCTAGGTCGGTGTGAATTAACTCAAGAAGACTCGTTTGTCTAGTTGTAATAACTCTACAAGGTTTCTTAGCAAATTTGGCCTCGACACAACTAGGACACTTCTCATGAGTATCTGAAGATAACGAAGGAATAAGCGACATAGATTTGAGCCTTTTAATCGAATCAACATTCGCATGACCTAATCTACCATGCCAAACATCAATAGACTTAGCAATATAAGCAGAAGTAGAAGCATTATTATTAATGATAGGAGAATCAACATTCAAAACAAATAAACTCCCACAGAGATAACCCTTGCCCACAAAATCCCCATTGCGCGACATTACAACCTTGTCAGCCTCAAAAACAAGTTTCACCTTTGTTTAGCAAGGCACCAGACACGAGGTTTCGATGCAAAGTAGGAACATACAATACATTATTTAAAGCAAGAGTTTTCCCTGAGGTTAGTTTGAGAAAGATCTTGCCTTTGCCGGTGATAACAGCAGAAGAAGAGTTACCCATGTAGACACATTCACCATCGCAACATCTTGAATTGGCAAAGAGATCCTTGTTAGCACAAAGATGCCTTGAAGCCCCTGTATCCAGAATCCAATCACTAGCATTTTCAACCAGATTAGCCTCAACCACTACAGCAGCAATAATATCATCCTTTTCAGCAACATTAGCTTCAGCAACAACTTTCTTTTGAGGACACTGATAAGCTTTGTGACCCGTTTTCCCACAAATATAGCATACCAGATTTGGTTTCTGAATCTTTGAGGCAGGTTTGGTGAATTTCACTTGACCAACTTTCTTAGCATTCTGACCCTTGGATTAACCCTGACCAACTTTAGCCTTTCCCTTACCCTTGAACCTATCTTCTTTTGAAGACCCACCAGTTTCAACAAGATTGGCTTTTGTGTAGTAAGAGACAATTGGGTGACTTATCTTTCAGACGATTAGCTTCTTCAGTCCTCATGTGGCCTACCAGCTCTTGAAGGGACAAATCCTTCTTCTTATGTTTCAAATGATTCCTATATTTATTCCAGGAAGGGGAAATTTTTCTAGCAAAACATTGGCCAAAAATATTTCATCTAGTTTCATTCCCTCATTAGTGACATCAGCACACAAGTTCTCATAAACATGAACTTGCTCCATAATTGGTTTGTCATCTACCATTTGAAACCCAAGCCACTGCCCGACAACATATTTTTTTCTTACCGCGTAAATCAGCCCCATATTTTTTCTCTAACAACTCCCATATGGTTTTAGCAGATTTATGAACCGAAAATAAATCAAAGAGGGTATTCGATATATGAGTAAGGAGATGGAACTTAGCAGTTTTGTTATCCTTATCATGTTTCTTAATAGACTCTTTATTTGACTTAACAGTGATAGACGAAGGTGGGGTAGTTTCTACACTAGCAGCGGTTACAGCAGCAGGAGGGTCAGAAAATAAAACATAGTCGATTTCTAATTGTTCAAAATACATAAGCAGTTTCTGAGACCATCTTTTGTAGTTCATACCGTCTAAGGGTTCCAATTTCGACAACTCAGACAAGATTTTGTTTGAGACGACAGCCATTGTTACGATAGAAATAATATTGTTTTCAAATTGTTGGAAAAAAATCGTAACAACGGATGAAAGACAGAGTAAAACTGAAACAAAAACAGGGAGAAAACTTATCGAAACAGAATAGCAGTGCCGTGGTAAAGAAGCCATTGACTTGAAAACAATATCGGCACGACTCCGGTGGTTATCACCTACACGCCGTATGTTTCCCAAGGTTAACACTGCAGCTTTCGTACTTGACCACTAAAGCAAGAAAGTTTTGGAACAAACAGATATTGTACCTAGAAAAACTCAGAAGCAACAGAAGGAGAGCATATTTGAGAGGAGAGAAAGAGAAGAGAGTTTGTTGTATGAATTCTGTGAAGTGAACATCTCTATTAATAGGGAAAAAATAGAGCTGTTACACAGACAAAATCACAGTAATTAAGGGACGGTCAAACGTAATTAAGGGATTAATTACGCTCCCTTAATCTCTGTAATTAATAGTCATAAAATATTTTGACTGTCACAGATACACTGAACCTGGGCAAAGACCAAAAAACACACAGCCCAAAAAGAGAATAAAAGTGGGCCTTTGGCCCGTCCCGCAGGGGCTCTACCCAAACCCGAACGTGAGCCCGAGATCGAGCCGGGCCGGGCCGGCGCGCGCGTGTGTGTGTGTGTGTTTGGATCAGACTCACAGGCCCAACACTCTCAACAAAAGCCTCCTTGCTCCAACTCTTATCCACTTGGGGAGGGAGTAGATATATAAACATCATAAATCTACTTCTCCCTACCGATGTGGGAGGAAGGCAAAACTCCTTTTGAGTTTTTGGCTTTACTAGAAGCCATTACTACCAACAAACATAAGTTTCATACTCCATGTTGATCATGTCATGAAATTGCTAATTTCCAATTATAAGGTAATAAACTTTTCTAATTACAAATAGACATTCTCTCTTACTGAAAATAGACTTTGTGTATTAACGCCATCGGGTATACGTATGATCTTCAATATATTCTTCTGAGCTCTATTTATTCTTAACCTGCATCATAAATAAAATAACAAATAATGTCAGTAAAATCATTGTATTCATGGCTAACTAATTAAATAACAAAATATAAAAACATCATAGATGCAATATGATCAAATATATATATAATATATATATATATATATATATATATATATATATATATATATATATATATATATATATATATATATATATATATATATATAGGGGAAGTGGTAGATACGATGAGATTTGGGTATTTTATTTCAATTAGGATGCAAATGACATCTTTATCTTTTGACTATTAGAGAATTTGAGTTGAACCCTATTTCTTTTCTTATTGTTATTAAAATTCATAGTCTTGATTGATTTTGTTGTAGAAGGATAGAAATTCTTCTTATTATAATATATATATATATATATATATATATTTATATATATATATATGGAGTGGTACATAAAAGTTGGAGACTGTATAAACGCTCGAAAAAAACTTCCTTTATTATTATAGATAGATAGATATTGATTCTCTTTTATTGGGTCCGTTTTATGTTATAGCACGGTCCTATAGGAGAGTTCCTGCCAAATTTAACATTATTAGAATATGAAGCCATTTATAACCGTTAAAAATACTATAAGGCTCATTGCCTCCCAACCATTTCTCATTAACAAAAGCTTCCATTATTTCTTTTTACATAGTACCCAAAATTACAAGTATATGTGCTATTTTGATTTCTTTTTTATATCAACTACGTCCAAAGCTTACCATTGTCAAGTTACTAATTTTTTCTATATAAGGACGCCTTATTATATTTGTACCCTCCACATTAACAACTTATTTTATTTAAGAAAAATATAAAACATAACATGACCCAGCCATATTTAACACCCCACCCACCAAGCATGCCACAAATCCTATATATCTGTGAACCACCAATAATTAACCACTATTCCGTTCGGCCGCACTAACGACCTATTTACACCTTTTTCTAACGTTTTTCTTTGCCTTTGGTGCACCTATATATATTCAGGGGCGAACCTAGAGGGTAGTAAATGCTACCCTAAATCTAGAAAATTTATTAAGGAAGACGGAGTTTTGCTACCCCAAAAACTGTTGTCTTAGATTCAAGAATAAGAAAAAGAAAGGTGGTAACTAAATCATTACTGTGTTTGGTGTGCAGTGGTTAAGGAGTTGATTGCCCACCTTGTAGACCTGAGTTCAAGTCTTGCTTAATGTATTTTTGAAGCTTTGAGCATTGTTTATTTTTCTATTTTCTTTCATTTTATGTTACTTCTATTTTTGTCATGGAAGAGATTTTATGAAGGTGCTTTTATAATAGATAATTCCAAGGGAATGGTATGATAAACAGAAAGTGAAAGAAAGGAACACACGTTGTCCAGCTTCAGAGCTTTTACGCTCCTCCTGCAAGTGTCGTAAGAAAATCGCCAACTCTTCTGTCGACAAACGATCAAATCTCTCACTAGAGGGTACTCCTTGGCTACGTCTGCCGCTCTCGCAGCGGCGAAAACGGAATATAGGAATAGACCCAAGCCTTAAAAAAAAAAGAGTGACATTTTACGATCTTTCGTAATTTTAACCAAACAATCTTTTATTTGTTAGAAAAATGGATATTTGTTCATTTGTTGGCAAGACGATCTTTCGTTTTTATTGCTTTCTTTATACATTTAAGGAATGAGATTTCTAATCTTATCATTAAGAGCAAGGTCTTCTAAATTATCATTCATTTAAAGTTTTGAGCTATCTAATTCCAATTTATTTCAAGTTATTAAGCAAAATAGAAAGGATGAATCATACCTCCAGAATGAGTCTTGGACCAACAGTAGCAGGAGAGGTCCCCCTCTCGATCAGCTCGAGACGAACCATGACCCTCATTTACCGAGTGAGGACCGCAAAACTAGGAGTGACCCACTCCAGGCGCCCCAGACCACTCAAGACAGCAAGAAAAGGTAGAAGTTTCGTCGAAAGCCTCTCCCCTTTGTCTCCAAAGTAGATCGAAGATAAGAACCACCAGAGCCAGAGTCGAGCTCGCTGCTCGACTGTACACGAAGGAGGAGGTACTTCTCTACCCCCTGCAGTCATCTGCACCCTAGCTGGAATCTTACCATCAAAGTATTCTTTAATGTAAGAACTGGGAATAAGGCTGGGTACCCTAGCCGCAGCCTTGGCTAGGTTCCAACCTATCAACTTCCTAGCGTTAGCCGAATCGACACGCATGGCCGTTTGAGGCCATACTACCGGCTCCTCCCCGCAAGGCAAGCCTGAGATCATGCCGAAGTCCTCCAAAGTAACCTCGATTTTAGCAAAAGGCATGTGAAATGTCGAGGTTGTATCCCAGAAACGGTACAAGAAGGCCCGAATCAAGCACATGTTAGCTCGGATTTTCCTCTTTTGATCTCGAGCCAAGCCCTCACTAAGGCTCCGAAGGCACCACCATTTATAATCGCCTTCTCCTCTTCCGACAACTTCTCAAAGGCCTCCATCATGGTCATGCAACCCAAGAAGGACCTCATGTTGCCAGCTTTCTACAAATGTCCGGCACACTTGTTAATTTTCGTTCACTTTAAGGTATAAAGAAATGATATTTCAAAGATTTAAATTTAAATAAAGTCTATTGGCTTACCATGCTCCTTACCGTATGATAAGACAAGTGACTCTCCGTAGCCCAAATGAGATGTCGACCATCCCATTTCTCAGCCCACTCAGGTGCTCGGGCAAGCTGATGCCCTCCCCTCCTCACATTTGCCCTCCTAGGCACTTCCTTTGTATCACCTACCGCTCAATCCTTCGGGATGCCTGTAAACGTCAAGAGGGTCGTGCTAGGGTTGAAGTCCACCTATATGGGATCATCCCGTCCCGAGGTCGAAGGTATATCCTCTGTAAAACAAGTCCAAAACAAGGCAAAAAAGGGTCATATCAGGCCGTTCCAAGCTCGTTTTCATGCTCCTTGCCCGACGAGTCGACACAAGTATTCAAGGCATGTTCCTACATGTCTAATTCAAGCATAACGTCAACCGTGAGTCAAAAATTCGGCAGCATTTCGACACAATTATGGCATTCTCCCTTCTAAAAAGTGTCCCAAAAGAGCAGTTACAGACTAAAATTCTGGCATGGTAGCAAGTTTATCCATAATCCAAGGATTCCAAAATATCAGGTTTCGTCAATTTCCGACTCCTTTTGAGCCATTTTCAAGCCCCTACAGCGGTTTTAGCATGACACCGTCACATTTTAGCCTAGAATCATCTATGGTTAATGAAAATTCAAAGTGAATATATGTATATGCTCCTAGGATAGCCAATTATGCATTCCTAATGTCAATTTAACAAGGCAAATTGATTTGAGACAAATGGCCCAAATTTTTGAAAATTTGGGTATATAAACCCTAATTTTCTACCTTAAATTCAAGCTATAAATGTAAACAAAGTTAAAAATAAGGTACATACCTGGGTTAGTCATGATTTGTGGCGAGTCTTGATCGAAAATTGATGAAGATGATGATGGTTTTTGAGTTCTTTACAAAGGAAGTGGAGGGAATTGTGTTTTTTGAAATAAACACAAACTCGCGCCGAGTTTGGTTTTACTGGACTTGGACGACCCCAATAGAAAATGTAGCAAATTCTGCGCCTCTTCTTGAGGCTCTTTCTTATTGCGCCTCTTCTCTAGCGAGTTTCACAACATTATTCATTTCATGCCTTTTCCTATTATTACCAGTCAAGTTTCTCCTCTCCTGTGGATTATTTGAAAATTTATTATTCCCCAGCAAGAGTTCGTTACCGCCTACAACCAACTTTCTTTTGCAGAATTTGTTTCAGACTGACGCAAGCAGATTCAACCTTGAGTTTTCTTTTACGGAATATTATTTGAGACCGATGCAAACAGATTCTTTCCAAGTTTTAGAGCTCGCTTGAGACCGACGCAAGCAGTTTCAACCTCAATATTTTCTCGTAGAGTTCGCTTGAGACCAACGCAAGCAGATTCTTAGCAGATCCATAAGAGTGCGCTTGAGACTGATGCAAGCTTATTCTTTCCTGGCGGTTCGCAGAATGCTGCCAAGGTCCCTCGATTATTACTACTACGTTTCCCCACGGAGTTCGAATGTTCGAGTTTGCCCTTCAAGATGTCTCAGGTATGGTTTCTTCTCATGGCTAGCGAGATTCCTTGCGCCATAGCCCAAGTTATAATCTTCGATTGACCTGAGGGCCATACTTTCACTTTCGCCTTGTGAAAGCCTTAGTCAAAGTAGGGTCTCTGTACATACCTTATTTCTGCACCTCTCGCCAAACACACAATAATGATTGGCCTACATGTTTAAGCATACGGAGCGATTTATAAAATTTCATAAGTTCATCGACAAGTGGTAGCTCAAAAAGTCGTGTCAACCCCTTGGTCGTCATCTACGTGCCAATATGGTCGTTTTGACAGTAATTAGAGTTCATTTGAAGTCCGGGTCAAAAACCGTCTTTATTTTCTAAAAACCGTCTTAGTCCGAGTCAAAATATTCTAGAATTTCTCTCAAGCTCAAATTTCCAATATAATATTTTAAATATTTCCGAAATATCTACCTTGGGGAATAAGGAAGGCTACATCTTCCCTAATTCTTAAATAAATCGCGGAAATCTTTCTTGCTGAGGAGGAAAGGCCTCAGGAGAGGAAGCAATTGGTGTTGCGTCTCTTAGGAAGGATCGCAGTGCCTGCTGTGCCTCTTCCTGTGCTTGGTTTTCGTCAGCTTCCATAATATTTCCGGATTCTTTCCAAATTCTATCTTTTCCTAAATTTCCACCCCGTGATTAGTATAAATAGAGGTTTGCGCCTCATATATTTCTCACGCAAGTGTCCGCCTTTTCTCTTCTCACTTTGCATTCTAAGACCTTTGTTATTGCCTTTGACGCCTACGTGCTTGATAAGTCAACCACGTAAGCCCAAATCCTTTTGGGTACCAGTCTCGTTGCATTAGCGACCAATTTGACCAACTCCACTTCAATCAATTTTAATCAATTTTTTCACTAATCCTTTTTAAAGGGCACTTTCATATTTGCATAAACCGAGTCGAGCAACCACTAAACGACAACTTAGTTAATCTTGCTTCATTAAACATGTAAGTCTGAGGGTGTAAAAACCCACTTTAATCTTGTTTTATTTCTGTATTTCAATCTTTGTAAGAATTATATCGTAAGCATGCTCAAAACCCTTTTCGAAATCATATTTTAAACCTTTTTTTCACGAATTAGCAGAGAAAGACCATTGCGAAGAAACGCATCAGCTCATGCGTCATCTGGAATAGTCGCAGCATCTGATGCGCCTCTTCCAAAGGCTGCTTGTCAGCTGCTGCTCTTTATTATTCTTCCTCGAGTATTTGCTATTTCGTTCTTCGCTTTTCGTTCCTTTTTTCTTTGTTTATTTATTCAATCCTCTGTAAAATAACAAATTTCTTATTTTGTTTATTAACGAATTTTCGACATAAATTCCTTATAGTCAATATTTGCTGGTTTTCATCATTCATTCAAACCCAGATTTAAAGGATTCGATTCCTTCATATCGAGCCGTTTGAATTCGTCTTTGTATACGCTTTTAGTTTATTTTCCATTATTAGTTTTAGCCTTCATCTCCCTTAGTTTCAGTCAAAGCTTCGATCTTTGTAAATTTAACATCGTAAATCATCGTAGATTCTTAAACCGTTGTATAATTTGTTTTAATCTGACTTTTGACGATCTTTAGTACATATGACATGCTAAATCACTTGTACTCGAGTCATATATCAATAATCAATGTAATTTAACCAACGAACAATAACTAACCCGTAGGTCTGACTTTCACAGTCAGAATCCAGCTCAAGAACAGACGCATGAACTATTGCGCCTCTTCCAGTGGACGCAGCAGATGTTGCGCCTGTTCTGGGTTGGTTTCTGCCTTTGATCTCATCTCGTTTTGACGTAGGCTATCTAGCTAGGTTTCTAATCAAATATTATTCGTATTATCACCTTAATCCGATATATTTTCATATTTCAATTTTCAATTCATTTTCATTTTTATTTATTTTATTTTCTTACTTCTTTTTAATGTTCTTTTCGGGCATGTTTATGACGTAAATTCAATGTCCCTTTGTAATCTATTTGTTTCATATTCGTATTGTTCTTGTATGATTTATGTACTTGGTGAATCACATGTAAATAAACGTAAATCCTTCACTTTGACCCAATTGGATGCTAAATTGCATGTCAACCAACATAGTCTAACTTTCACATGCTAGGATTAATTTGTGGTTGTTGCACTGCATGCATATAACTAACAACATATCAAGTATAAATGACTTCCCTGATCATTAGTAGAGGTCGTTACCGAGGCGGGCGGGATTAGGTGTTTGATTAAAGAGCTTCCTAATACGTACTCTCACCCCTTACTCAGATATATGTGAGCATCCGTGTTCATTGGCATCGCGAGAGTCATTCTAGACATAAAATGCTAAAGGTAACAAATTTCTTAGTGTTCATATCATTACTTTGTGTCTTGACATGGCACGAGGTATTTGAACGGTTCCAATTTTCCATAAAAATTGGTGGCGACTCCACAAGTGTAGGCTTGCTTAAACCATTCACCAGTTTCAATGCCTTTCAAATCGGTAACGGCCCATGACATGCTTTGGATCCACCAAGGTTCCGTGGAAGAAGTTCTACCGCCTCAAATCTCATAAGGCACGAGTGGCATGGTCTACAATTAGTACAGTCAATCAGGCTCCTAAATGCTCCATTTATGCATGATTTTCGCCCATTTTGCTTCCTTTCCTACAAAAGAGCTAAAATCCAATTGAAAAGCAAATAGGAAGCGAAAGACGCCAAAACAACCCTAATAAGTGCAAGAAAGCATATGAAACGAGATCCAATTAGGGGTTAAAAGTGCACTTTTTACGACCACGTTAAATATCCCCAAACTGAACCTTTACTCGCCCCGAGTAAAGAGGTGATCAAAACCAAGACCTTTATTTAAACTAAACCAAATAACATATCCGATGTGAGATAATTAGCGGGTCTCACTCTACCCCTTCAACTCACAACAAGACATTCATGAGGTAGAATGCCTTCTTGCAAGGCAAGGGTGGGGCTTGTCAAAATGGCGATGCATCCTACATAAAGCACATAAACAAGACAAAGGATGCATCTACAAAAAGAATCACCAAATTTCTCATCTAAGTGGCAGAAATCAACTAAAGGGGAACAATTTAAGGGTACACATTCCATCCTAGATACTAGTTCTCCAAACTACTAAGTTCAAGAGGATAGAAATAATTCACCTCCTAGTAGTGTCAAACTAGGCTACTTTTATCCATAATTACTAAATGCTTTCATCAATAGCAAGATCCTTATGGTGTTAGAAGACACTGTAGGATCGCAAAATCCCCCCTCTAGCCTAGACGAAAGGAAGGGCCGTCCCATCTCCACCATGCAAAATAGGATAGGACCATCGATAAGTAAAAGGATTCAAGATGTATGAGTTTTACATTTGTAGTTTGCTTTTGGGTTATTTTCCCCCTCATTTTTGCAACATTTGACATTATGAAAATTTCTTGCCACTTTTAATGATTGGCATTGAATACTTTGGCAATAAGGTCTTTTAGCAAAGGAATGTGGCGGTGACCAACAATATGCAAATCCTCACCGAAGTGACATCAAAAGCGACCCCATATGTAATAAGGGTACTCTAGAAGAGCATAGAAGTCCAATTTACACTCCTAAGCCTAAGACAAATATACTTGACAAAATAGCAAACTTTGGCTTTCATTTGGCATTTGAACTCAATTATTGATTCTTATATGTGCCCATTCTCTTTGGTTGACAAAATGATAGATGGTATAAGTTGGAAGAACGGTTGCCTGGTTTAAAAGTTACCTTGGAATAAACGGTAGCCAAGGAATTATCACACCACAAGGAACTCTTGACTAGGCCTTAGCACATGGGTCAAAAGATACTAGTAAGACACTAAAAAGGGTGTCTTGAATCTATTATAGTGTACAAAATCTTAAGGAGAAAAAGTATCTACAAGGGCCTATATACACTTGTCAATTTTCCCAATTAAGATATTTCAAACAAATTTCCTAAATGCAATTACATGCCATGATGCAACTAACATATATACAGGACTAATTCATATGCAAATACCAGCTATATGACAATTAATCTAATGCATACTCCTAACATCATATAGATACAAACCGCATCATTAAAATTTCACCACATTGTCATCAACATAAGTGTAGGGAAGAAGGAGATTTGGAATGATCATACCATGCGGTGTTCAGAAATCCCTTAAGGATGTCTCGAATGTGGTGTAGTCCTTTTGTGAAAAGAGTAACAAACACACAATTATGTACAATTCTATACTACTAAAACTAAAGAACATGTCTTTGGATTTTGAAATATTTCAAATTTTTATCATTTTTCAAATTTTTTTAATTTTTATGGCTTTTTAGGAATGTATATTCCCATCCGCACAATTATTTTGGACATTGTCCTCAATGTACATAGTGGAGTGGAAATTAAAAAGTAAAGAACATGTTTTTGGTTTTTTCAAGCAAGATTTATTGAAAAATAAGCATATGTTTTTGTATTTGTAAGGTTTTTAAAAGTAAATACAAATGCAAATGCATGAATGAAAGAATGTATGCATGCTCTAATTAAATGCAGTCCTATATGACATATATAACATATGAATGCAATCTAACTATACTAAGTGATGCATGCTTTCTATTATTCGGATAGCCAATTTGAATTAATTCGGGTTCCTTGTGACTAAACTTCCCCAAACCGGCTAAGGCTAAGGAGAGTAAGTTTGGCCACAAGGCCATGCATGCCATGAATGCAATTGGATTGTCATTTTGGATTTTCCTTAAAGGAGCAATAAAATATCATCACCTCAATGTGACAGAGGTCTGAGCCCTTTGAGTGTTGCTAGGACTCTAAAACATAGGATTAATGAGAGTAAAAAATGACTCCCACATGCTCTAACTATCATAAAAGAAGTATTTAAAAATGCAAGTTTGTAAAGACAATAGATGAACGTTAGCGAAAGGAGGGGATACTTACAATGTATATCCTTGGCATGATGTGAAAGGAACCATCATCCACCATATCGTAACATCCCTCCTCGTGGCCCGAACTTTTCATCTACCCTTATCCCATTAAAATGCCATCATCGCTTTCATAAAACTCAATAAAATCATTGCCCTCGCTATATACTTCAATGGTTCCTTCATTTCCTGATACCTCTTCATTTCCATTCATGCTTCTTTCTTGCCCATGTGCTCCTTCATTTTCTTGCACCCCATTTGGAAATAAGAGATCAACTTGTGGCCATGAGGGCAAAGTACTAGAGGGGTCTATTCGGCCTTGGGCCGCCAAGGAGTGGAACATGGGATAAATGGCATGGTAAATGTCCACCCTATCATTTTGAATTTGACGGTGGATATCTTGCAAGATTCCAGTAGCAAAATTATCGTTTGGTTGTACATCAGGATTTGGGTGTTGGTAAGGTTGGTATGGAAATGGGTATGGGTATGGGAATGGTGGAGTGACAATGAACTTGGCATGTTGCTCTTGTTGAGGTGAATGAGCGGCTTGTTATTGAGGCTCTTGGTTACTTTGGGGTTGCGGAAATGATGTAATGTCGGGAACAAGGTAGCTTGGCATCCTTGAGGGAGGACCACGCCTTGGTGAGATTCGCGGTAGTTCATCTCTAGGCAAGTCGATTGGGGAGGTTCCCTTAGTGAGCCACTTGATTTGCTTTGAGGGTCCTTCTAGACGAATCCAATGATGTTGATGATGGAGTAGAGCTTCATCAATCAAGGTTCCACCCGGTAATGGGGCATAGATATTGTTCTTGTTGAAACCGGGGTTAAAGTGCTTACCTAGCCCTGTTATTAGCCCTCCATTCACAATATGCTTCATTCCTCATTCACTCCCATTTCAGAATCTTGCCCATCGTTTAAGGATAACGAATGGTGCATTGAAATTGTATCCACTTCTTCCTTGCACTTGCAACCCTGGCCGGGTCCCTCATTGCCAAGATTGTGCTAGTAATGAACCGATAACTATAACGAAGAATAGAGTTTTGAATGTAGAGAACCGATCAATCTTTGAATCTCGACATGTCGTGGCCCGTTAGGGCTCTCCACAAGGGGGGAATCATCGTAATTATTTGGTCGACTTGGTCGGTTTGTAGAGACATCTAGGCCTAATATATTCACAAATTCTACAAGTGTCATCATTTTCGGGGTATTCTCTAGCCTAAACTCGATGCAAATTGTTTTGTTAAGGGTAGAGATGTGGAGGAAACTCAAGAAATCCAATGCAAGATTACGGTAAGTAAGCTCATGCATACCGAACATTTTCGTAAACCCGAAGAGATCAAATAATGACCCCGTTTGGTGGTAGATTCCTAACTTCTTGAGAGTTGTATGACATACAAATTTGGTAGGTAGGATATTCTTACCTAAGAGTCGGTGAAATATTATTCTTTGAGAATCGTTGGCAAACTTAACATCCGGAAATGCTTCAAATTAGGAAATATCTATGTGTTCCTCATTTTTTCTTCTTCTTTGGTTGAAGTGGGAGTGTGAAGAACTACCCATTAACCTTGTTGATCGTCTCTTTTCCCTTGGTGCTCTTTCTTTACCTTTACCTTTCATTTTTTTGATGTACCCTTTAATTCCTTGAAGATCCCCCTTTGTTGAAATTATAATCAAACCCTAGGTAAAGAGTTCTTCCCTAATTTAATTTCTCAAACCCTAGATTTTGGGTGAGTAAAGACTTGGGTGATTAATTGGAATGTTGGGGGTGTCTTGTTATTGATTTAAATGTGTTTCCTTAGAAATTTTGGAGAAGTTTTGATGGATTTCCATGATTAAGGGATGTGGGTTTTGGGAATTAAGGAGAGAGAAAGAGTAACTGTGTTTATGTGTGTGGAGTAAATGAGGAAGAAAAAGAATATTTTTGCAAAGGAGCCCGAAAATACGCAGAGGGAGCCGCCTAGATTGGGCCTCAGCTCTCCAGTATCTTGGCACAGGGCTTTGAGCTTTGAGTGGAGCTCCCCCGGATCCTAACCTAGCTCGGGCGGATTGTCCGAACATGCCCGACTTCTCATTGGACTCAAGCGGATTCTAAGGCAGGGTTTGTCTAGCCTTTGTCTTAATGAGGAATCCGCCCGGATGCTCCTAGGGGTAGCTTGGTTCCTCCCTTTAAGCTTTGGAGTTCTTCCTTGAGTGTGGGGCAATAGTGAAGAAAGTGTTTAAGCATCCCCATACTTTATTTCTTCTTCATCTACACACTTTTGAGTACAATTAGTGATCCCTCCCATACTCTCTCTAAATGCAAAGTTAAATTTAATGGAATGCAAAGTTAGGGGGTTAGAGTATTTACAAATGGTGGTTTAGAGAGGACTCCACCCATCTCCTCTTCTTTTATAAGCTTGCTTAAGGGGGGAGAGGTTCAAGGTGAAGTACCTCCACCTCTCCAACAAATGCTCCTTCATAGTAAGACTTTATCCTTTGCCCATTTACCTTGAATCGGCTCCCATTGTCGGCTATCAATTCAAAGTCTCCATACTTGCCAATTTCAGAAATTGTGAATGGTCCCATCCATCTTGAGTTTAAATTTCCTGGAAATAGCTTGTATCGTGAATTGAAAAGCAAAACCTTATCTCCTTTGTGCAAGGTTTTTTACTTGATTCTCTTGTCATAGAGCATGTTGGTTCCTTCCTTGTATATCTTTGCATTTTCATAGGAGTGGAGTTGAAATTCTTCCAACTCTTGGATTTGCAAAATCCTCTTTTCTCCGCTTAGCTTAAGGTCAAAATTGAATTCTTTAATCGCCCAATAAGCTTTATATTCCAACTCAAGTGGTAGATGCCATACCTGTTCATACACCAATTTGTACAGTGATGTCCCAATTGGAGTTTTGTAGGCCGTTCGATAAGCCCAATGTATATCATCTAACTTTGCACTCCAATCCTTGCGATTCTTGTTCACCACTTTCTCCAAGATTTGCTTGATCTCCCGGTTAGAAATCTCAACTTGTCCGCTAGTTTGGGGATGATATCGCAACCTGGTCCTATGTTGGACTCCATATCTAGTCAAGAGGGTGGCTAGTTTATTTCCACGAAAGTGGGTTCCTCCATCGCTTATCAATGCTCTTGGCACTCCGAATAGTGAGAATGTCACTTTTTTCAAAAGATTAGTGACCACCATTGCATCATCGGTTGGTGAGGCAATTGCCTTGACCCATTTCGAAACATAGTCAACGGCCATAAGTATATACTTGTTACCGTGAGAAAAGATGAACGATCCTTGGAAATCTATCCCCCATACATCGAAAATTTCAACTTCTAGTATACCTCTTTGTTGCATTTCATTTCTTCAAGAGATGTTACCCGTTCTTTGACATGCATCACAATGAAGTACATAATATCTAGTATCTTCATACATGGTGGGCCAATAGAAACCCGATTGTAGATCTTTTGCAACCGTTCTCCTTGCTCCATGGTGTCCTCCATAAGGTGATGAGTGACATCCGTTCAGAACTCCTTCAACATCCCATTGTGGGACACAGTTCCGGAATAAACCATCACTAGATGGTTTGAAGAGGCTTGGGTCATCTCAAAAATACCTTTTGACATCGAAGAGAAATCTCTTTCTTTGATTGTGTTTCAAGTCCGGAGGAAGAACTCCTCCTACTATATAATTTGCATAATCGGCAAACCATTGTGTTGTTTGTAACTCGAGTTGAGTGTGGATAGCAATCAAAATATCATCGGGAAATGAGTCGTTTATGGGCAAATCATCTTCTTCATTAGGCTCAAACCTTAGTCTTGATAGGTGATCCGCCACCACTTTCTCCGCTCCTTTCTTATCATGGATTTCCAAATCAAATTCTTGTAGCAATAGGATCCATCTTAGCAAACGGGGCTTGGCTTCTTTCTTTGACAAGAGGTGCCTTAAAGCACGATGACCCGAGAAGACTATTACCTTGGATTCAATCAAATAAGACCGAAACTTGTCTAATGCGTATACTATAGCAAGAAGCTCTTTCTCCGTTGTATCACAATTAACTTGGGTGGCATCTAGAGTCTTGCTTATATAGTATATGGCATGAAGAGCCTGTAATACTACGGTTTTCTATGTCTATGGGTACTCTATCGAGTGGGGCTTACTCTGTCGAGTAAGTATCTTTTTACGCAAAACAGTAGCTGACCTGATGGGTACTCGATCGAGTAAGTGTGACACTCGATCGAGTAATGGGCACTCGATCGAGTAAGTGACTTACTCGATCGAGTAAGTGTGTCTTACGGGATTGTTTAGCCGGGTTTTGTTAATAATGCGAGATTAGTATAAAAGGGCTTCCGTCACTTTGTTTAATCACTTTTAACATTCTAAACCTTTCAAAGAGAAGAATAACAGTTACATACATCGCATCCATCGCATTGTTAAAAAATCCCGAGGCTTGGTTTGTCGGCTTGGCTTGTTCTTTATGTCGTTGTGAGCGTTGTGTCGAGGGTAAGCTTCTTATATAATTTTTCTAATGTTTTTATAAGTTTGTTTAAACCCTAATTGGGTAGAATTGGGGGATTTGGGTGTATTATGATGACTAGATGGTAATTGTGTGATTATGTGCTATAGGAGGAGGATTCGTAGAGGAAAAGTTCTGATTAGCTGTTGTGACGGTCTTGTGTGATTGCTATTCCAGGTAGGGTTTCCCTACTCAGTATTGTTTACAAGGCATTGTTGGTTGTTGGTAATTGTTTTATTGTTGTTGATTGATTATCAAAAAGGAATTGGCATTTGGTGATTGTTATTGTATAAGGTGATTGTTGTGTAACTTGCTTTGGTTCTCGAGGTGCGTCCTCGACTGAGTGGAGTCACTTGCGGGAGTGGCTTCACGCCGTTGATTCGCCCTCTGTGGAACCCGCCACAGGAGGGGATGTGCACATTAAGGAACATGGGTTTATCGCTCGGACGAGATGAGCGGGGCTTAGGTGGGAACGGCTGCGGTCCCCCACTGGCGGGGTGGAATACTTATTGCGATGAGTATTCTGGCAGGGCTACACACTTTAGTGTGTAGTCAGGTGTGTGGTGATGTGATGGAGTTTGGGTTGATTGAATTGGTTGTGGTATTGTTTTATTCCAGCTGCCTGTTTTGTATAAACAGTACTGACTCTGTTTAAATGTTTTAAAAATTGTGGTGATCCATTCGGGGCTGGTGAGCAGTTGTCTAGCAGGTATGCTATGGATGCGCGCGGGATTAGCTGGGGATGGAGTGGCCACGAGTCTGATAGTAGTCTTCCGCTGTGTTGTCTTTATACTTTTCTTACTTCATCTGTAGTTTAGTTTTAGATCAGTTGTATTTACTTTACAGTTGGTTTTGTTATGTAATCACTTAAACTTATTTATTAAAGTATGTTCTTTTATGGTTTATTTGATATACATTGCCTCGGTTAACCGAGATGGTAGCACTTACATGCATTAGGTGGTCTTGGTAAGGCACCTTGGTGTATAGGGGTGTTACAAAGTGGTATCAGAGCGACGATTTTGGAACCTGTAACGAATGAACCCAATGAATCTAGAGAGTCAAAATAAAATGAACCCGGGTAGGAGTTGTTAGGAGCTAATGCAAAGACTTGGGAGACGCCCTAAAGTCGCGAACTCGCCCTACTACTTTAAACCGGTCACTATGGGGTGTCATGGGATCACTATGTGTTTACTAATGTTCTATTGCCTATGTTGGATGCTGTGTTGTATAGAAATGTTGGAAAATGATTGTGGTGGAATGGGGAATGTATGTGGTAAATGATAAAGTGTTGTGAATAAGCATGGTGCATGATAGTTGGTTTACACTGTTGTTTGGAATTATTAGAAAAGTATATGAGAATGATGAATGATGTGGTGGAAAATGGAAGTAGTTCATATAGGATAATATGTGATGAATAATGATGTTGCAGGATGGATGATTTACAATGTGGCTATACTAGTAACATGTAATTAGGGGATGTGATATGATTATACATGATTTTGTTTGCGTAAAGTTATATAATAAGTTCATATACTGGTCTATTGTTGTATCATATGCACTTGTTAGATGAAGAATGTGGTTGAAATGGATGAATTGATTGGAAAAGATGAAGTGGCAATTGCATGAGAATATGAATTTGTGATTATGAATATGTTTAGGTGACGAAGTGGATTTGTAGTATTGATGTATTAGTAACATGGAAATAGGATTTGTAATGTAGGAGTATGTTTTGTGTTACGAAATGTTGACAGGGCTGTCATATACCTATTAAAAATAACGAAATAAACTAACTCTATAGCTAGGGAAGTCAGGTCGATCTCCTCAGGGAGGCAAGATATCTGTAAAAGTCCGTCTATTTGGTCACAAATGGGGGTGTTTATAATTTGATTTCTAAACTAAAAAGGGTTAAAGGAAGAGAAATAAAGAAAGAGCAGTAAAGGCAGAAAAAGGGTGATAAACTATCAATAAAGAGGGGACATGTCAGGATTTCGGTTCACTACGGTAGTCCAGTGACTCAACTGTAAATAACTTAGATAAATTACTGCGAGACGGATATGGAAAGGTCCTTCTGGTCCACTTTTTATCCTAAATTACCACTAACTTAACTTCCGTCCTCGTCAGGATAGTCTACTGTTCATAGCAGGTCTATTTAGTCCACTCTTCCGATCGAGGATTAAATTTAACCAGATTAAAAGGGGTGACTCAGAAGCGTGCACTCAACTAAGTCGGTAAATACAGTTATATTGCTATGGGGACAGAATCTCACAATTAATTCGTCTAACTTATTTACTATATCGTCACATTTCTACCGTAGATCCCCTAATCCCAACATGAAACAGATTTAGCTACTCATATCGCTATTAATACTATCAATACTAATAACAGCGAAATAACCAACATTCAACATGATAAAACAATAATAAAAATGCATAAAAGGTAATCAGGGCAGAAATTAAAAGGAAGCAGAACAACTAATTAAAGTAAAGAAATGAAAGATTAATATTAAAAAGGGAGGAAGAGATTACATCGAAAGAATCCGGCGTAAAGAACAAACAAATCCGAGAGAAGTGACCCCGAAAGTAAAAGTTACAGTGAAGAAGAAAAGAGAACGCAGTCTTTACTGTGAATGATAGAAAAACTAGATAGAATAGAATGTATGATAAAAGATAGATTGAAGATAGATCCTAATGACCTAGTTGACGTATGCTTAAATAGAAAATATGCTAAGTCCAAAAGCTAAAACAAGTTCCCGGGCTAATTAAAGCCCACGCCATCAAAAACCACTCGATCGAGTAGTCTGAAACCACTCGATCGAGTAAAACTCCAAGAAATCTACTCGATCGAACATAAATGTTACTCGATTGAGTAACCTCACTTTTCAGCTCTTCTTGATCGAGTATAAAAGTACTCGATCGACCAACCAATGCCATAGAAACCACTCGATCGAGTAAAAAAACTACTCGATCGAGTATTCTTCCTTCAAATCAGCTCAAACTCGTGAATGACTGCCTCGTAGACCGTTCCTTCATGCATCCCAATGCAATATCTCGCTCTGAAAAATCCCGTCTCCACGGAATGCATGCAAAAAGGACGAAAATGGTACGATTCCACTACTTTTGCGTTCATTTCTACAAAATGGACAAAACGAACCAAAGTAGCCAATTCGGGGGCAAAAAGCAATATAAACAGTATGAAAGTACATAGAAATACGTGCTAAAATAGGCTAAAAAGACTATACAAAATGCTCGTATCAAATCTCCCCAAATCGAACCTTTACTCGTCCTCGAGTAAACTAAAATGCAACTAATGGAACGGAAATGAAAACTCAGAGCTAGCTTAACTTGTCTACTTGAACCAATTTAATGCAACAAAAATTAACAGTCATAGCTAAGTAGTCAATACGCAAACGAGTTATAAGCTGTTCAGAAATATAGCCAACCTATCGACCTTGCAAGACCAACAAAATCGGACTCTCTCGTGGTCACCCTTCTCTCATGAAGCAAAGGGTGAATGTTATATGTAAAAGAGAGAAGGAAAAACAGTCACTCACCTAACTGCGACCTACATAGCATGCATGCAACAAAAATGAAAGACGATTCAAGTACTAATGCACACACTCCAACTGATAATGTTCGTCACAGCCGAGGGCTTACAAATGATAAGGGAATAGTGAGGTTCAGGTGAGAAAAGGCAAAACAAGTTATGGTAAAGTGGAGGTAAAAGCATCAAGCTAGTTCCTAAACAGGACCATATAAGACCATTCAATTCTCAAATGACTGAAAAATAAGGTACAAGTGCCCTTCATTTGGCACACAACTCACTAATAATATACACAATCTCCTCAAAAATATGGAATAAAACGGAGGAGCGAGACCGTCACAATATAAAAGTGAACACAGACGGACTCAAAGTCAACCAACTCAAAATTTTTGAAACCTTTCTTCTTCCTGGCTTTTCACTGTACACGTGATTTTTCTTTTTTTTTTCTTTTTTTTCTTCTTCTTTTCATGTTTTTCTCATCCTTTTTTTTTCTTTTTCTCCTTCCTCTATTTCCACCAACTCCAATCAAATAATACGGGCCAAACTGCAGACGGAAAATCATACCACAAAAGACATACTAAACTAGCTTGACTAGGCAGGCTCAGTTTGGGATGTAGCTAATCGGTCAAACGACAAGTTTTGGCTTAAGTAGAACTAAATGGGTGAAAAATATAAGAAAAAAGGGGAAATTTGCAAGCATCTCCATGCATGTGACACCGACCACAAACCCAAATGTGTACATTTGACAAGAAATCTAATGTCATAAAAGTGCAAAAATGATGAACATGCTATGCAAGGAGTACTACTCTCAATTCCTAATGAACTGGTCATGAATGCCACCAGTTATGGGCTCTAAACCTTAGAAATTGTAAACTAGGTTGCCAATTTATCAGGTCAAGTCTAAACAGTCAGCTATATTTGAACAAAAACTCGTAGACTATGCGTATGACAAAGCTAATAACCATCAATAGAAGTGCAAGGCTCAAGTAAAATGACAAGTTATAATGCAATATCATCACGGAAATCAACCGTTCCGACTCAACCTATATGCAAAAATAAACGTGAATATTTTTTGAATTTTTGAATTTTTCTAATTTTTTTGGTTTTTTTATTTTTAATGAAATAAATAAACAATGCAAGCTGAAATAAATAAACGTGAATACAAAACAAATGCAAATGCAGACTCAAAAGGATGCAATACCCTCCCCAAACAAAAACGGACAACGCCCTCGTTGTCCTCCAGCATACACCAGCAGATATATACAGGGGAACGGGAATATACAACCAATAAAGAATAATAAAATAAATAGGAGACAAAATAAATAAAAGAGTGAGATGGACATACAAAACACGAACTTCCCCAAACCAGCCAGAAAACTGGGGAAGTGAGTAGACCAGTAGCTACTCTTCGGCCTCCTCGTCGCTGTCACGCACGTCCTCCACCGTCGCCGTGAAGTCCGGGTCGACCTCCTGCTCTCTCCTCCTCCTCTGCTCAGCTCGAGCTCTCTCCGCCGCCGCCGCCAGGTCCTCGTCCTTCTCCTCCTCACTAGCAGACTCCGGGTACCCCTCAGCTGGGTACCGGTAAAAGGAAGGGTGGGGCCAACCCTATGGGATCGGACGATGTCGACTCATGTGATACTCGTATAGAGGGAACAAAGTCAAAGCTAATTCCCGCTCCATACGAGCCTGTCTCTCCGCAATCTCAACTAACAAACCGTCATGGCGCCCTTGGTCCATGACCGAGGACGCCTCAAAGGGTGGTGCAGGTACAAAGTTAGCTGGTAGGACCGGCTGTGTCTAGGTCTGGTCGGCGGGTGCGGGAGTAGGAGTGGAAGTGGGGGTCGGGATAGGAATAGGAGTGGCCGTGGAAGGCTGGCTGCTCCCAGAAGGTGTGAACCCCTCTCCGGTCTTAAGTCTACGCCGCTTTCTAGCGGCGGGTAAAGTAGTAGGTGGGCGGACCTGGAGGTGGTAGTCAGGTAGAGGTAGAAGTCGGGCACCCCGTGCGACAGTAGGCAAAGGGGCTAGACGGGGGAGAGTGGTGCAAGGTAGGTCCAGGGACAAGGAACCGTCTATCTTTCAAGTCCGGTAGCCAGAAGTCATCCAGGTCTGAGAGTGCATAGACGCTAGGCTGAGGTACCTATCTCCCTCTAGGTACGGTAAGTCACGAGGCCAGACAGGGAAGAGGGAACGGGCAAGAATGGTGGCTATGCCACCGCAGACAATAGATCCCGTGACCTTCTTGTTGGAGTTGTGTCCTCAAGTTAGTGCGGATAACGTTATTACACATACACTTGTACGGACAAGTGGGAGCTTGTTGGGGCTGGTGTCCTCTACAGTTAGTGCAATAACATTTAAATCTCTAAAAGGATCAAAGGGTATACTTTTGTATTATTATCAGTTGGTCCACGTTTATCAATAACGGTTGGCTTGCTAGATAAGTTTGACGTTATTGTCATACTGATGGCGGTGATCAACTGGTCCCTAAAAGTCACACCTATAGGATACGTTTGAGAGATGTGACGGTATGAAAATACAGTCATGTTGATGCCTAATATGACTAAGCAGTTAGTCGGAGTTATTATTGACTAATAATTAGTCAAACGCGATGTTGAGATATTTATTTAATACGGATTAAATAATAATGGCTAAGACGAATTAAGCAGTTATTTCGTAAATTAAATATAAACGATTATATTTAATTGATGTATATTGAATTAATTATACAATATTGTCTTTGTCGGACATGTATTAATATTTCGACTAATCCATGTTATTAGTCGATGTTTTAATAACCGATAACCGATGACGATTTATAATAAAACCCGTCATATACATTTTAGCGAAATTAATCGGACCACGAGTTAAAAATAAGGAGGAAGTGGAAAGCCCACTCCCTCCCCATGTACACGGTTTGGACCGAGAGGAACAAAAGGGGAGTTTCTCTCCTTTTGTAACCTAATCATCTCATTTGCAAAGGAATTAGGGTTTCGGGGCAATTTTCTCGGAAATTTCTAGATCTCACATCGAAAAACCTCACAACAACTCTCTCAATATTGCAAGTCAATTAGAGAGTATTTCTAGCGCAATGGGCATAGTCTCAGACGGTCTTGGGTGCAACGATTAGGAGGAAATCTACTTTGATTTCTGTTCTTAGGCCGCATTTCAAAGGACCCGAGGTTGATTCTCGTTCTTTATCGTTTCTCTATTGTTTTTCATTTATGACCATAAATCGCATGTTAAATTTACGTTATAGTCCTATATTTTAAGGGTTTTATACGGATATTACCCCACAAGTGGTATCAGAGCGAGGCCACGTAAATTTTTCTATGTGTTTTTCATCAAACGAATTTGAATCGATAAATTTTTGCATAAAAAAACGTGCGGCAGCAGCAATTTTTGTCACGGCAGAAATTTATTTATGGCTGTTGCGTTTTTTGCTTTGGAAACCGTGCTATACGGTTTATGTCTGATCAGACGGTCTTTTGTTTTCGATTTGTTCTTTGCATATTGTTATTTTAAACGATTATTATTGCAATATGTTTATGTTTTATCAATTGTAAATTCATTTCTATACGGATTAGGTTTAATTTGCAATTGGTTTTATCAAATCGATTTTTGTTTGGGACTGTTGTGGCTCACGGTTTAGCTGCTGAAAATTTTTTTTCCTTGGTCTCGGCATTGCTGCTGGAATTTAAAAAAAAAAAAAAAACTTGCTGTTTGTCACGGTTTAACCGTGAAAAAGAAGAAAAAAAAAATTTCATGTTTCAATTTTTTTTCTTTTTCGGCCATGTTTTGTGCATAATACGGATTTTATGCATTCGCTTGATAGTGAAACGGTTCACTCACGTACCATTTGGTTATTTTAAAGCGATTTAAAGTAACGGATTGTAATGAATTAAAATTAAGTTGATTAAAGCGGTTTTGTCACATAATTTTAATAATCATAGGTGGTTTGGATAAATTTAACATAATTACGGAATTATGGCACGAATAATTTTTATTTTAGTTGATGCATTTTTATTTATCGTTATTTTGAATGCCTTGAATGTTTTATTACGTATTTAATTTTTACAAACAGTTGTAACTTAGTGTGGCCTTAGTAGAACGTGTTACCGTAATGATGGAACACGGTCTTGGTTGTATTTTGAGATCTCGCATCTCCATTTTGTTTTTTTCTTGTAATTACAGTTTTTATTTAGAATGTAAATAGGTTTATTTTTGTAAATTTTAATTGTAATTTTGAGAAGACCAAAGATGGAGATCGGATGCTCACTCCCGCTGCATGGACAAAGATTGAACATCAAGACAAGCTTCTCGGGTCCAACGGTGGATTCCAAAGTTGTATTATGTTCTTTTTACTAGGATAGGCCACACTAGGATTTTTTATTTACGTTTTGCATTCTTTTATTTATTTTATCGTAACGATAGATTGCATTATATTCCGCCTAAAACCAAACCACCTAATAATTGCATGAAAACTGACTCATATAGAGGTCACGCGTTAGTTTTCTTTGATATACAGATATCACACGTTTTTATAAGCCATCACCTAAATTAATTCATTCACGCAATGCTAGTTTTTTCGTTCACTTAAAATGAATTAAAACTAAGTTGATGGGATCTTCCTCGTATAACCAAAAATTGAGAATAGTCTTTATAGGTCAAACTCCAATGAATCCCTTCTTCGTCGGTAGGCATAATATGACCCCTTCTACGTCGGGTAAGTTGGAACTGATTGACCTATTTTATCTCAACACTATGGTCACTCAAACGATCCCGTGATTATGGTGGACTATAGATAGGATTTACGGAAATCTATCGACCGAGAGTTCTAACGGTAGAACTAGCTAAACAGTTGGCTTATCAATTTACGGAAATTGAGTCTTGGGATCACTTGTATTATTCTTGAGGGAGATCAATTATGCAAGTGCAATGAGTCTACACGATTAAAATGAATTTTAAATAGACTTAAATCACCTCGATGAGTTGCTTATTTCGTTTTGTTTCTCCTTTCTTTTTCAGTGTAGATCACGATCTCTTAAAGCGCTAATAACAAAATGGCTGGCCGTCTTTGACGACCCAATGCCAAGTGCCACATTGGACCGTGAGTCCCGGCTTCGGATCTTTATGAATCGGATGAATCGTCTACTCGATGAAGAATGATGGATCAAACTTCGCGGACCGAGAGGCGGCATTACGGAATGCCGCCGCGACGGGAAGCTCAAATATCCGACGAGCCCATCCCGTCAAACCCAGGCCCCACGGCTGGAGCTAACGAGATCGCCAAGTATAACGATTTCGTCATGGAAGAGGGTGCGATTAAAAACGTACTCATTTTTGCAATGGAATCCAATTTGGAGAAACGCTTCATAGCCCAAGGTGCAAACAAGATTTTCACCACGCTCACTAAGGAATTCTCGAAAGCACCGAGAATCGGGACCTATGAGCATACCACTCGCTTCTTTGATGCGAGACTCGAAAGGGCCAATCGGTTAGCCCACACATTCTCAAAGCATGATTGAGAATGTCGAGAGATCGGAGGCGCTTGATTGTAAAATCAGCGAGAACATCGTGATTGACCGCATGCTTCATTCACTCCATGATGGTTTTGCGCTCTTTAGAGCGAATTACTATATGAATGATTTGAAGAAAAGTCCTCATGAACTACACTCCCTTCTCGTACAGACAGAGAAGGATATGAAGTTTAGTGGGAGCTTGAAACAGGATGTTCTCGTTGTGTCAAACAAGGGCAAGGGTAAGGGCAAAGCTCGAGGCGGACCTAGCGGTAGGTAAACCGAAGTTTAAGAAGTCGGGATCAGGTAAGAGTGGGCCTGGTGAGTCGAGCAACTCATCAGGCGCGACAAAGAGCAAGACCGAAAACATGGAATGCCATCACTACCACAAGACTGGGCATTGGAGGCGTACATGTCCTGTTTACCATGAGGACATAAAAGCAGGTCGCGTTAAACCTGTTGGTATGTCTTCTTCCTCTTCTACTTTTATTCATATGATTGAGATTAACCACGCAAGTTACGGAACTTGGGTACTAGATACTGGTTGTGGTTCTCATCTGTGTAATCATGTGCAGGGGCTCCGAAACATCGAACCCCTCGTAAAGGGTGAGGTGGACCTGCGTGTCGGGAATGGAGCACGAGTGGCTGCCGTCTCGAGGGGAACATACGTGATCCAGCTTCCTAGCGGATTTGAGTTATTTTTATATAACTGCTATTATGTACCCAGTCTTTCTAAAAACATTATTTCAGTTTCTGCACTTGACAAACTTGGTTTTTCATTTGTAATAGAGAATAATACTTGCATTTTCTCATTAGACGATATGATTTATGGGAAGGCAGTCTCCATGAATGGAATTTATGTTTTAGATCAGACCACCGAAATATTACACGTAATGAATAAGAAGTTAAAGGTTGGTGACAAAGATCAAACGTATCTATGGCACTGCCGTATGGGACACATTAATGAGAAACGCGTAAAACAGCTCATAAGGAATGAAGCTATCTCGGCCTTTGATTTTCAATCATTTGGCACGTGTGAATCATGTCTCATTGGTAAGATGACTCGAATTTCCTTCAAAGGTGTTGGAATGCGCGCTGCTGACCTATTAGGACTCATATATACGGATGTGTGTGGACCTATGTCAATCACCGCACGAGAAGGCTATAGGTATTTCATCACTTTCACGGATGATTTAAGTAGATATGGCTATGTCTACTTGATGAAGCACAAAAGTGAATCCTTTGAGAAATTCAAGGAATACCGAGAATCGGGTACGAGAACCTCTTTGGGTAGAAAGATTAAAACACTGCGATCAGACCGTGGTGGCGAGTATCTTTCTCACGAGTTTGATCAACACCTCAAAGACTGTGGGATTGCTTTGCAGTTAACTCCACCTGGAACAGCTCAGTTGAATGGTGTGTCCGAACGGAGAAATCGAACACTACTTGATATGGTTCGATCCATGATGAGTCACACCGTGTTGCCTCATTGTGGGGTTATGCTCTTTGTCATTTGCTCTAATACTTAACCGAAGTCCGTCTAAAGCTGTTGACAAGACTCCATATGAACTATGGAAGGGAACGGTCCCTAACTTGTCCTTTATACGGGTTTGGGGCTGCGAGGCTTATGTCAAGTGGAGACACGAGGATAAGCTCCGCCCGCGATCGGTCAAGACATACTTTATAGGTTATCCCAAAGGAACGCTTGGTCATTACTTTTATTCGCCAACCAAACAACGTGTATTTGTTGCGGCTAGTGCGACATTCTTAGAGAAGGAATTTCTCGAGAATGCAAAGAGTAATAGAACCTTCGAACTGTCGGAGATTCCAGAACCAAATACCGAGAAACCATTGGAGGAACCAATTCCTTCAATCCCGGCTGCGGTTAATATTCCTGAGGAACCTAGGAGGTCGGGAAGAGTCTCTATTCCTCCAGACAGATACATTGGTATGGTCGAGGAACATGACATAGATGACATTCTACTCTTAACGAGTAGTGAACCCGTAACCTATAAAGGTGCCATGACTAGTTCCGACTCAAAGCTATGGCTTGAGGCCATGCAATCCGAGATGGACTCTATGTATGAGAACAACGTATGGGATCTTATTGACTTACCTGCTAAGGTTCGTCCCCTTCAATGCAAATGGCTTTACAAGATAAAGCATTCTGTGGAAGGTCAACAAGATATCTATAAAGCACGACTAGTTGCTAAAGGTTTCACCCAAGTGCCAGGTTTTCACTACGATGAAATATTTGCACCCGTAGTCATGCTGTGTTCCATTCGGATTATCTTAGCGATTGCCGCTTTTCATGACTATGAAATTTGGCAGATGGATGTGAAAACCGCCTTCTTAAACGGTTTTTTGGAGGAAGAGTTGTACATGGTACAACCCGAAGGTTTCATCGATCCTGAACATCCTAAGAAAGTATGCAAGCTTAAGCGTTCCATTTATGGACTTAAGCAAGCTTCTAGGAGTTGGAATCATCGTTTCGACCAAGTGATAAAAGAAAATGGATTTACTCGATCGGTCGAGGAACCATGTCTATATATCAAGTCGAGTGGGAGCAAGATTGTCTTCCTAATATTGTATGTCGATGACATACTCCTGATTGGGAATGACATACCTCTCTTAACTTCGGTAAAAGTATGGTTGAAGAACCATTTCCAGATGAAAGATCTGGGTGAGACACAAAGAATTTTGGGCATCCGTATCTATCGAGATAGATCACGTAGGATGTTATCTCTCAATCAGGAGTCTTATATAGACAAGATACTAGAGAGATTCAGCATGACTAACTCCAAAAAGGGGTTTCTTCCTATGGCTCCGGGGGTACATTTGAGCAAGTCTCAGGCACCAGAGACACCGGAAGAGAAAGAGCGCATGACACGGATTCCTTATGCCTCGGCTATAGGATCAATCATGTATGCCATGATATGCACACGTCCGGACGTGGCATATTCATTGAGTATGACAAGTCGATTACAACAGCATCCAGGTGAATCATATTGGATGGCTGTCAAGAACATTCTTAAGTACCTACGTAGGACTAAAGCTTGGGCATTGACTTATGGAGGCGAACAAAAGCTATGCGCAACCGGTTACGCAGATGCTAGCTTCCAAACGGATCGAGATGACTCAAAATCTCAGTCTGGATTCGTTTTTACTCTTAATGGCGCTGATCAGTGGAAGAGTTCCAAACAAAGTGTTACAAAGCAGATTCTACGATGAGTCCGAGTACTATGCCGCGTGCGAAGGCGCAAAGGAAGCGATATGGATGCGTCAATTCTTACAAGGACTATCTGTAGTGCCTAGTTCAAATGACCCGATCACCATCTATTGCGACAATAGAGGTGCCATCTTCCAAGCTAAGGAGCCTAAGTCTAGCAACAAGTCTAGACATGTACAACGGAAAGCTCATCTAATCCGAGATTACGTGGAGCAAAAGGAGGTAGTGATAGAAAAGATTGCTACAGATGATAACATAGCAGATCCTCTCACTAAACCATTACGACAAGATAAGCATGAAGGGCATGTTAATTCCATGGGAATTAAACGTGTTCCTGAGTTGTAGTACTCTTTTATGGATTAGATTCATTCTCTTTTGTACTCTATACGACATCATCGTTTTGATATTTATATATTCTGTTTTTCATGTGGATTTGTACGACAATTTTGAACACCACAAAGTGAACTGAACAAACATTATATTTTTGGTCCTTAATTGCCCACGTCGGTGATAACTCGGCAATTATTTTGTGACGTTGGTTGATGGTGGGTTCAACGAGCCATAAGTCAAAAGGTTGACTGACCAATCACAGAGGCGATTTATACGGATATCTCGTAGGACACAATTGCGACATTGACGTGGAGTCCTAAATGTTTTATAACATTCGGTGCCAGGTCGTGGATAGGACCTCCATGGTGATCCTAAGAGTCGATTCTTTTGACTATCAACTGTCTCTTGAGACTAAGGCAGATTTTGGGTGACTTTGGTTTCTTTCTCACGGTCATCCGTAACAGGGGGCCAAGTAGATTTTTTAAGGTCATTTCATGTTTGTGCTTAGATCCGAAGGAGTCGAGTTGAAGGAAATATTCAGCCTTTATCAGTTACTCGATATTTCTCGGGGGCCACTCGAGGAGTCAGAATCGAAATGCATGGCCATGCTCGAATACGAATTCGTTTTATCGGTTAAGTCACTCTCTAGTGGGGAAACCACTCATGATACTGGATCGATTTTAAAATACGACCTTTGCGGATCCGGATCGCAAATTGTTTTACATTGAGTGGGAGAAATTTTAAATGGATATGAGAATCGATTATCGCACATACACTTGTACGGACAAGTGGGAGTTTGTTGATTTGTGTCCTCCAGTTAGTGCGGATAACGTTATTACACATACACTTTTACGGACAAGTGGGAGCTTGTTGGGGCTGGTGTCCTCTGATTAGTGCAATAACATTTAAATCTCTAAAAGGATCAAAGGGTATACTTTTGTATTATTATCAGTTGGTCCACGTTTATCAATAACGGTTGGCTTGCTAGATAAGTTTGACGTTATTGTCATACTGATGGCGGTGATCAACTGGTCCCTAAAAGTCACACCTATAGGATACGTTTGAGAGATGTGACGGTATGAAAATACAGTCATGTTGATGCCTAATATGACTAAGCGGTTAGTCGGAGTTATTGACTAATAATTAGTCAAACGCGATGTTGAGATATTTATTTAATACGGATTAAATAATAATGGCTAAGACGAATTAAGCAGTTATTTCGTAAATTAAATATAAACGATTATATTTAATTGATGTATATTGAATTAATTATACAATATTGTCTTTGTCGAACATGTATTAATATTTCGACTAATCCATGTTATTAGTCGATGTTTTAATAACCGATAACCGATGACGATTTATAATAAAACCCAACATATACATTTTAGCGAAATTAATCGGACCACGAGTTAAAAATAAGGAGGAAGTGGAAAGCCCACTCCCTCCCCATGTACACGGTTTGGACCGAGAGGAACAAAAAGGGAGTTTCTCTCCTTTTGTAACCTAATCATCTCATTTGCAAAGGAATTAGGGTTTCGGGGCAATTTTCTCTGAAATTTCTAGATCTCACATCGAAAAACCTCACAACAACTCTCTCAATATTGCAAGTCAATTAGAGAGTATTTCTAGCGCAAGGGGCATAGTCTCAGACGGTCTTGGGTGCAACGATTAGGAGGAAATCTACTTTGATTTCTGTTCTTAGGCCGCATTTCAAAGGACCCGAGGTTGATTCTTGTTCTTTATCGTTTCTCTATTGTTTTTCGTTTATGACCATAAATCGCATGTTAAATTTACGTTATAGTCCTATATTTTAAGGGTTTTATACGGATATTACCCCACACTTCTCCCCCTGGGCCTGGAAGTACTGGGCGGTCAGATAGGCGATGTTGAGGGTAAAAGGACCCTCGCAGTCAATGTTCAGGTAACCGCCTAAGACCGAGAGCTCGTTTTTGTTGATGTTGTTTGGCTCCCTACGGCCAAAAATGGTGCTCCCCATCAGTCTAAGAAAGTAACGGGCAGGGGGAAGGTGGACCTGAGCGAGCTTTCGGTCGGGAAAGGTGGTCTGGGCCAAGGTCCACCAAAGCTGACGAATGACCTTCCTAGGGGCAGCAATGTCGCCCGTAAAGGAAAGGCCGAGTCTGGTACCAAACTCCTCCAACGTCATCGAAAAAGTCCGGTTGAACAACCGGAAAGACACGGAAAGACTAGTGGGAACAGCGTCGTGTGCCCCGGAGGAGAAGGTGAAGGAGCTGAAAACTCGAGGCTCAGCTCTAGAAAGGTATGGCCACTCATAGTGATGAGTCCGGCCATCCTCGTGCCCCGTAAAAGCTCACAAACTGGCTCGTATAAACCGAGCCTCTCAAGTGCCGGACGGTCTAAGAAACGGGTAGGGAGAAACTCACAGCCAACTAAGTTATAAAACCTCTTACGATGTACACCATTAACGAAAATTACCTGCGGGTACTCAGGGTGGGAGTCGAGGGAGTCGTCCCCTCGGACAGTGACCGTGCCAGAAGGAGTAACAGAAGTACTAGGAGTTGGCGTAGCATGAGCACGACCACGACCTCGGCCCCGACCTCTAGAACCTGAGGTAGAAGACCGTCCAGTGATGGTACGAGGAACTAGGGCCGCCCGTAAAGCAGCTGCGACTGCTGGTGAGTCCGCCACAGGTGTGCTCAACGTGGCTGAAGTGGAAGCTGTGGCTGCTGTGAGCACCACCGAGGAAGACAGACTAGCAGCGGTGCTAGCAGTGGTGGTGGTCTGGATCGTAGTGGCGGTGAAACAGGCTAGCAAAGCGGTGAAGCAAGAAAAGTAAAAACCTTACCAAGCAGTAGAGACTAGAAAAACAGAGGTACTTGGCGGTGCGGAGACGGTAGTAACAGCAGGGACTACTATCTCAGACATAGACAAGGATGGACTGGCAGCAGAGCTCGAAGAGGGCATCGAGCTAGAATCCATCCTGAACAAATAGGGCAGGGGAATTAATAAGAAAGCAGCAGCTAAACAGCTAGAAAACAGAATGAAATCGGCATGAAAATTCCCCTAACCAGTCGAAAAATTCGACCTACAGCATAAAAATTCCAAACTTTTTCCTAAAAAATTTGAATACAGCAGGTAACAGCGATAGGGTGCGGGTAACACGCAACAATGGCAACCAATTAGGCAACAATAGAAGCGAAATTAAGCAAATGGCAGCAGCACTGACCAATTTTCAGTCGAAAATTTCGACTGTAAAAACCCCTAATCGCAAATTTCTCGCAAAATTCGAATTTAAACATGTAAAAATCAACGAGGCATGGGAATTGATCATCACGCAAGACAAATAAGGCAAACAATTACAGTTATAGTCGAAAAAACTCGACTAAATAAGGAATTTCGAAACCCTAATCCTAATTCACTTCATAATAAGCAAAATTAGTGAAATTAAAATGCAAAGAAGTGTAGGAAATACTTACTTGATGATTAGGAACCTACAAATTGCAATTAATCGACAAACAACAGGCAAAAATGGCGATTTTTTTGATCGAAAAACCGCAAACCCTAACATCCTCAATTGATCGTGTAAAATGGCGTGAATCAAGGTGAAAACAAAGGGCTAAGGATGACTAATTAGCAAGTAGCAAAATGTAGGTGGCGGATTTGGCAAATGGGTAAGAAATATGGGGGATTTGGGGTGTTTTGATCGCAAATAATAGGGGGTAGTCGAAAGAAATGAAGAAAAAACGAAATAACAAAGAAAAAGAAGGAAGTTAAAGAAACTCCCTGCGCGTCATTTCCACTTTCACTCGATCGAGTGGTTTAAAACTACTCGATCGAGCACTTCTAGCTTGAATCCACTCAATCGAGTAAAAAGTTACTCGATCGAGAACTCCCCTTTTCAGCTTTAGTCGATCGAGTAATATGGAACCACTCGATCGAACAGATTTTACTCGATCAAGTACAAAAAGTACTCGATCGAGCTCTATTCCTCGCGTAAGCTCTTGAATTCACCATTATTCCTTTGAATTTGCATCTAATTCCCCAAACCTGCATAAAAACACTCGCAAAAATATCCCAAAATACCAAATACGAAAAGTAACAGTCTATAGTCTCTAATCTACGCTAAAAATCGTCTAAATTCTAATTGTCCTAATTAAAAGCAATAAATAAAGTTCAACGGAGAATTTTAAAAAAAATGTTTATACAAATTGGTAGACGGGGCATTTCCCCGCTCACTTCTCAAGGCAATTCAATAGCCCCTCGGAGGGCTTCTGACTGGAGGACGTCATCTCAGCAACATTAATCGTCCTCTTCAATTTACACGAGCTTGAATTTGAATCATTAGGAGGAGAATAGTTGACGTCCACATACGCGCGAAATTTTCTCATCCTTACTCCTTTCTCACCGGCTTTAACATCGTTGCTCCCACTTTGACTGACATTAACTGCACAATACCCTTTGACAGCTCTTGTATTATTTTCATCTGTACCTGCAGCAAGGAAAACAGACGAACTTTCCTCCTTTTTGCTCTCAACCTGAGGCGGAGGGGTCACAATAGCAGCACAAAACTCCAAATTTTCATTTGGAGTGTCAACAGGAGGGTCAATAGCAGAGAGGGCATTGCAAGGCTGAGCTTGCATGGGAGCCCTTCGAAACTTAGACTGATGGAATATCAATTCCTCGTCCCCAACCTGAAAATTCAATGTCTTGCCCCCGACGCCTATTACTGCACGGGCAGTAAATAAAAATGGTCTCCCTAAAATAATAGGGGTATGAGCATCTTCGGGGATGTCAAGTACAACGAAGTCAACGGGAATAAAGAATCTCCCGATCTTAACAGGTATGTCTTCTATGACACCTAGTGGCCGTGATATGCTACGGTCGGCCATCTGAACAGTCATATTTGTGCAATTAAACTTTGTCAAACCAAGTCTCTTAGCCAGAGACAGCGGTAAGACACTCACGCTAACGCCAAGATTGCATAACGCGTTATCAATCAAATGGGTACCAATATGACACGGAATCGAAAAACTACCCGGGTCTGACTGTTTGGGAGGTAACTTATTCTGAACCAGGGTCGTCCCTACCTCGGTCAAAGCTACCGTCTCATGATCATTAATGTGCCTCTCAGGCGATAAAATTTCTTTCATAAATTTAAGGTAAGAGGGTACCTGTGTCAGCAGTTCGGCGAATGGCACAGTGACTTGCAAGCTTTTCAGGAGTTCGGCAAATTTGCCGAATTGTTGATTATCTTTAGTACTTTGCAAACGCCTCGGGAAGGGCACCGTGATGGTTATCTCGAGTCCCTTGTTCCTCTCTTCCAACGTGTCAGCCGGATCAAGCTCCAAATCCTTCGGACGCTTCTTTCCTCTCGAACGAGGTCTTTCAGGCGATTTTTCACTCGATCGACCAAAAATACCATTCGATCGAGTAGATTCTTCAGCATATTCACTTGATCGACCAGAAATTTCACTCGATCGAGTAAGATCTTTTCCCTGTTCACTCGATCGAGTAGAATTTTTACTCGATCGAGCCCTTTCTTCAGCAAAATCACTCGATCGACCCCTTGTAATCAGTCGATCGAGTACTTTCCTTGTCGTCAGCTCCTTTTCTTCACCAAAACACTGTTCATCAGCAATTATTTCCTTCCTCGGGTCCGATTTCAACACGCCGGTCCCTCATATGAACGACCGCTCCTCAAATTGATTAAATTTACCATCTCATGTGGATTTTTATCAGCTTGTGAAGATAAATGACCCGGTTTCCTTGTGGACTGGTTCGCGGCTAACTGGGCAACTTGAGTTTCAAGTGTCTTGATAGATGCATCTTTTTGTTGATCACTCAGCTGCCACTGCTTTGTCAAAGACTGCAACATCATCTTCAACTCACCTAGCTCACTTAGTCCACCAGAAGATGATGCACCTTGATTAGGTGTAGGAAAGGAAGGAGGCTTCTGAAAGCCTTGTTGAGTCTTATGTGGAGGGACATACATTTTGTGGTGTCATGGAGGAGGAGTAGATTAAGCACATTTTGACTTGTCCACCTCAAATTGGGATGGACTGCCCCTTGGTTGTTATAATAGGAACCCCCTCTGATACCCGTCGTTGTGAGCACCAAAAATAATATTTATAATTCCTATTAAAACTAACCTAGGCTAGTGGTAACAGGGTCGAACCACAAGGAGGCGAATGTAATTAAAAGTTGTCTAAATTTAGTCTAAGGTAACAAGAGTGGGGGTTGGTTTGATTTGGTCTATAGCTAATAACAATAAAAACTAAACTAAAGAAATATATTAAATCAAATATAAAGAAGGGTACTAGGATGGTCGGTTCACTATAGTTTCGGCGGCAGCAAACTAAGTCGGTCTAAATCAAACACATGAGGCAGGAAAACAAGAGGTCCTCTCGGTCCACTCTTTACAGATAGCGTCTTTCGATCTCGCTATAAATCCCTAATATCACTAATACTGACTCTCGTCCTGAAAAGTGACTAATAATCTAAACTTTACCTATCTTTCGATCTCAGCATAGTTTAGTCATTTTAATTGGTGATCTAACAACTGTCCCTATCTCTCGATCTAATGGGTCAGTCACATCCTAAACATTCAACTAGTCATGTGCACTCGATTCGTCGAATAAAGAATTAAAACAATTAAAACGAAGGTAAAACGTCACGTGGCCAGTCGATCGACCAGGTATGGCGGTCGATCGACTGACACGCGATTTCAGTCCATGTTAATTCTACGCCGCTTAATCCTACAGTTCCCCTACATCCTAGCACAAGCAATTTAGCTACTCAATTAAAGGCAACAATAAAATTGGCTAAATAAACTACATAATTCATGATTAATGCGGTAAAATAAACAATTAACATAAGACGGCAATTCGGCTTTGGGGAAACTGATCTAGCAATTCTACAACTACGAATGAATGCAAAATAACTGAATAAAACCAGAGAATACCGTGTGAATTGCG
Organism: Silene latifolia; assembly: GCF_048544455.1. Classification (NCBI taxonomy): domain Eukaryota; kingdom Viridiplantae; phylum Streptophyta; class Magnoliopsida; order Caryophyllales; family Caryophyllaceae; genus Silene; species Silene latifolia. The sequence continues at coordinate 11,164,686 of NC_133538.1, read as the reverse complement.
AAGGAAAAGAACAAAGTCGAATGCAACAGTGAATTGTATTCAATACCGAAGTAATCCTCGAACCCTAATTAATAAACTCAAACTAAACGGAATTGAAAACTGAATAAGAACTTCCTCCTTTTCTGAATGTTCTAGGTTACGTTATATAGAAAATATACGTAATACTTATTATCAAAACCTAAACACAATGGGCTTGCTTATCCTCAATCTTCTTATTCACGTCTGATTAGCGTCTTGGTCGATCGACCTAGCATGGCGGTCGATCGACTGCCCTGAGCTGAACAGTAGCTACTGGAACCCGTAGGTTGGACGATCGACTGAAGGCAGTGGTCGATCGACCGAAGTAGCTGATAGTTGGCTTCTATAATCTCGTGGATTTGTCTTTTGGGCCTTGAAACGCGCACCAAGCTCGTTCCTTAAGTGAATTCTTCACGTCAAATGCAATGCAGGATACTCGGGGACGGATTTAGCTCAATTTCCGTTGAATTCTTCACATTTCTGCAATAATGTACAAAAACACGAAAGTAGACGGAAATAGGGAGAATAGTAGCATAAACTACTAAAATGAGCTCTTAAATGCGTGTAAAACAGGATGTAAAACATCATATAAAAGACACGCATCAAACTTCCCCAAACCAAACCCTTGCTTGTCCCCAAGCAAGAACTAGACTCGATCTAATTACCTAATGGAACGAGTTCAATCTCAGAGCGAAATGCAAACTGTCAAGCCTAAACCAATTTAATGCAATAACCAACAATCAATTAGCAATGTGAATCATGCAAACGAGTTATAAAGTCGTTAAGAACTGCTGAACCGTTAACTGTAGAGACTTATCAAATTGGACTCTCACGGGTCGCTCAAATCACTCATAAGCACAGGTGAATATATAAGAGGATAGAAAGAATTCATTTTGTAGAGACTCTCACCTAACAACGACCTATAAGAACATGCCTGCAATCTAATATGAAAGTAATCTCTATGACCGTACATATGCATTCCAACCAACAAATGACCATGTCACATGCCGAAGTAAATATGGATAATGTGAGGTATGGGTAAGAAGAGGCAAAACATTTACGGGAAAGTGGAGGTACAGGTGATCAAGCTAGTACCAAAACGGAACCATATGACAACAACCTTCTTCTTGCTCAAAATTCAATCGATACGGTGCTATAGCAAGCACAAAACTCACAATCTCCATCATAACAGTAATCAACCAACTCCCCATAAGATACTAATGCAACATGGGAGCAAAAATCGCCATAAGATAAGGATTTTGAATTATGCGAATTGATTCCTTCGGAACCCAGTCGATCGACTTGATGTAGAGGTCGATCGACTGGGTTAACAGTACAGAACTCTTTTTTCTCTTTTTCGAATCATTTTTTCTTTCTTTCTTTTTCCTTTTATTTGAACTTCTTTCCTCCTTCATTCTTTTTATCCAACAAAATCTCAATAAGAGCAAATGCTACCAAAAACCGAGTAACAATCCCAAGAACATAGACTACTAGCTTGACAAGGGCAGGCTAAATGTAGGATGTAGTAATGGGACAAAAATGCTGTTTTGGCAGTGTGAAGCTTATTGGGCAAAACGAATAAAGGGAAACCTCTACCACATGTGTCAACAAACCACAAACCGAATGCATACAGGTATTAAGCAGATCAAGTTCATATTTATGCACATTTATGTAACATGTCTCATAAGGAGTACTACTCACACCCTAGATAAACTGGTCATAGATGTCACCAGTTATAAGCTCTAACCATAGAAAATATGATGTAGCTTGCCAAAATTCTAAGTCAAGTCTCAAGTTCAGCAAATAATTAACGAAAACTCGTAGATATGCACTTATACGATTCTACTAATAACATGTCAATTAGCAAGGCTTAGGCATAAACAGGTGAAATTGCAATGTCATCATTGAAATACTACCGTTCCGACTCGACTAAATGCTAAAATAAACATGCAAATTTTGAATTTTGATGAAATTTTTCAATTTTTTTTGGAATTTTCTTTATATATAAGAGAAATTAAATAAACAATGCAAACTGAAATGTAAACGAGAATGCAAGCAAATGATATGCGACGCAAAACCCTTCACCAAACCAAATCGCACAATGTCCCCATTGTGCAAAATCATGTAATGAAGAAAAGAGAAACGGGAATTTGCGAGAAAATAAATAAATACGACAAGAATTAAAACTTGGGAAATCACAAGACTTTAAGCGCAGCAAAAGGAAACCTCCCCAAACCAGCGTGAGCTAGGAGGTTTCAGTGGCTAGCAGTGCTACCAAAAAGTACCTGAAAAGACAAAAGGACCACGCATAAGTCCGATAAAACAATTTTGAAGCGGTATTATATGCACAATTGAGAAAATAGAAAAAATAAATAATATGACGGATGGTAAAGTGGAGTAGAAAACTCCCTCAATTCCGCAAATCGACCAAACACAGCGGGGGAGAGGTCGTGAACAGGTACAGCAGTCCAGGGCGGTCGATCGCCCACCTAGGCCAGTCGATCGACCAGAGTGAGCAGGAACAGAAGCTCCTGGAATTGTGCAGCCAGTCGATCGACTATACAGGTCAGTTGATCGACCGAAAATACTGCTGTAACTTCTGATTTCTTCGTATTTGCTCAATAACTTGAGCTAATGAGGTCTAAAAACCTGCAAGTGCACAATAATACGCGCCCAAAATTGCGCAAAACCCAAAGTAAAGTCTAAAGTACTTAAAAATCCTAAACAAAATAATTAAATGCGAAGTCTCGCGCACACAAAAGAAATAAAATAGTTTAAAAGCAATAAAATGAAGTTTTTGATAAAGCGCGTGATCAACTAGTAGTTGATCAAGAATGGCCACGGTATGGCCCACTTCGTCGGCTTCTGGCTACAAGAGGTAGCCTCAACGTTGCTCATCTTCTCAACTGCACCTTTCTCAAGTTCAGCATCCGTAGAGCTTGACGGATCAACAGCTTCGTCATCTCCCCAATCAATGAGCTCTTCCGGCTCATCAAAGTCCAAGTCGGACTTTCTCACTCTGGATGGCTCATCTTCAAGCTCCTCATCAGTGCCATGGCTCAGGCATCCAAGACCGCCTCTTGAAACGACTTGCTCCCTCACAGCTGGAGTAACAGGCACCTCGCCCTTCCCCAAACCAGCTCCTGCAATATCTAAAACAGCAGATTCTTCCTCCTTTTTGCTCCCAGTCTGGGGCGGAGGTGTTACAACAGGAATAGGAATAAAGACAGGCATATCAGGAAGCACAAAATAGGATTTCTTTTCAGAAACCGTATTACAAGTGACAGGCCACATGGAGTCCTTCTTCCTAGCTGTATGGGCAAAGACAATGGAATGCTTGCCTACCTTAAAGGTCAAAGTACCCGAACCAACATCAATAACTGCACCAGTAGTGTGCAGAAATGGCCTACCTAGAATGATAGGTATGTGGGCATCCTCAGGCACATCTAGGACTACAAAGTCTACAGGGAAGAAAAACTTCCCTATTTGCACAGGGATGTCCTCCAAGACTCCTATAATTTGGCATGAGTGATCGCCATCCGAACGGTCATGCTCGAATCGCAAACCTATTCAATTTTAACTTTCTAGCAAGACTCAAGGGCATGACGCTAATACTAGCTCCTAGGTCACATAATGCCTTCTCAATAGAGAAGGTACCTATATTACAAGGAACGGAAAAGCTACCTGGGTCCTCTAGCTTATGGGGTGCAGTGGGAGTCAAATAAGAACATAACTCTTGAGTGAGTGCGACAGTATGCACAGTTTCAAGTGACCTCATTTTAGACAGTAATTGCTTCATAAACTTCATGTAACCAGTTACGCAGATGCTAGCTTCCAAACGGATCGAGATGACTCAAAATCTCGGTCTGGATTCGTTTTTACTCTTAATGGCGCTGCAGTCAGCTGGAAGAGTTCCAAACAAAGTGTTACAGCAGATTCTACGACTGAGTCCGAGTACTATGCCGCGTCGAAGGCTGCAAAGGAAGCGATATGGATGCGTCAATTCTTACAAGGACTATCTGTAGTGCCTAGTTCAAATGACCCGATCACCATCTATTGCGACAATAGAGGTGCCATCTTCCAAGCTAAGGAGCCTAAGTCTAGCAACAAGTCTAGACATGTACAACGGAAAGCTCATCTAATTCGAGATTACGTGGAGCAAAAGGAGGTAGTGATAGAAAAGATTGCTACAGATGATAACATAGCAGATCCTCTCACTAAACCATTACGACAAGATAAGCATGAAGGGCATGTTAATTCCATGGGAATTAAACGTGTTCCTGAGTTGTAGTACTCTTTTATGGATTAGATTCATTCTCTTTTGTACTCTATACGACATCATCGTTTTGATATTTATATATTCTGTTTTTCATGTGGATTTGTACGACAATTTTGAACACCACAAAGTGAACTGAACAAACATTATATTTTTGGTCCTTAATTGCCCACGTCGGTGATAACTCGGCAATTATTTTGTGACGTTGGTTGATGGTGGGTTCAACGAGCCATAAGTCAAAAGGTTGACTGACCAATCACAGAGGCGATTTATACGGATATCTCGTAGGACACAATTGCGACATTGACGTGGAGTCCTAAATGTTTTATAACATTCGGTGCCAGGTCGTGGATAGGACCTCCATGGTGATCCTAAGAGTCGATTCTTTTGACTATCGACTGTCTCTTGAGACTAAGGCGGATTTTGGGTGACTTTGGTTTCTTTCTCACGGTCATCCGTAACAGGGGGCCAAGTAGATTTTTTCTGGGTCATTTCATGCTGTGCTTAGATCGGAAGGAGTCGAGTTGAAGGAAATATTCAGCCTTTATCAGGTACTCGATATTTCTCGGGGCCACTCGAGGAGTCAGAATCGAAATGCATGGCCATGCTCGAATACGAATTCGTTTTATCAGTTAAGTCACTCTATAGTCGGGGAAACCACTCATGATACAGATCGATTGTAAAATACGACCTTTGCGGATCCGGATCTGCAAATTGTTTTACATTGAGTGGGAGAAATTTTAAATGGATATGAGAATCGGTTATCGCACATACACTTGTACGGACAAGTGGGAGTTTGTTGGAGCTGTGTCCTCCAGTTAGTGCGGATAACGTTATTACACATACACTTGTACGGACAAGTGGGAGCTTGTTGGGGCTGGTGTCCTCTACAGTTAGTGCAATAACATTTAAATCTCTAAAAGGATCAAAGGGTATACTTTTGTATTATTATCAGTTGGTCCACGTTTATCAATAACGGTTGGCTTGCTAGATAAGTTTGACGTTATTGTCATACTGATGGCGGTGATCAACTGGTCCCTAAAAGTCACACCTATAGGATACGTTTGAGAGATGTGACGGTATGAAAATACAGTCATGTTGATGCCTAATATGACTAAGCGATTAGTCGGAGTTATTAACTAATAATTAGTCAAACGCGATGTTGAGATAATTATTTAATACGGATTAAATAATAATGGCTAAGACAATTAAGCGATTATTTCGTAAATTAAATATAAACGATTATATTTAATTGATGTATATTGAATTAATTATACAATATTGTCTTTGTCGAACATGTATTAATATTTCGACTAATCCATGTTATTAGTCGATGTTTTAATAACCGATAACCGATGACGATTTATAATAAAACCCAACATATACATTTTAGCGAAATTAATCGGACCACGAGTTAAAAATAAGGAGGAAGTGGAAAGCCCACTCCCTCCCCATGTACACGGTTTGGACCGAGAGGAACAAAAAGGGAGTTTCTCTCCTTTTGTAACCTAATCATCTCATTTGCAAAGGAATTAGGGTTTCGGGGCAATTTTCTCTGAAATTTCTAGATCTCACATCGAAAAACCTCACAACAACTCTCTCAATATTGCAAGTCAATTAGAGAGTATTTCTAGCGCAAGGGCATAGTCTCGAGACGGTTTTGGGTGCAACGATTAGGAGGAAATCTACTTTGATTTGTTCTTTAGCCGCATTTCAAAGGACCCGAGGTTGATTCTTGTTCTTTATCGTTTCTCTATTGTTTTTCGTTTATGACCATAAATCGCATGTTAAATTTACGTTATAGTCCTATATTTTAAGGGTTTTATACGGATATTACCCCACTCTTCTCCCCCTGGGCCTGGAAGTACTGGGCGGTCAGATAGGCGATGTTGAGGGTAAAAGGACCCTCGCAGTCAATGTTCAGGTAACCGCCTAAGATGGAGAGCTCGTTTTTGTTGATGTTGTTTGGCTCCCTACGGCCAAAAATGGTGCTCCCCATCAGTCTAAGAAAGTAACGGGCATGGGGAAGGTGGACCTGAGCGAGCTTTCGGTCGGGAAAGGTGGTCTGGGCCAAGGTCCACCAAAGCTGACGAATGACCTTCCTAGGGGCAGCAATGTCGCCCGTAAAGGAAAGGCCGAGTCTGGTACCAAACTCCTCCAACGTCATCGAAAAAGTCCGGTTGAACAACCGGAAAGACACGGAAAGACTAGTGGGAACAGCGTCGTGTGCCCCGGAGGAGAAGGTGAAGGAGCTGAAAACTCGAGGCTCAGCTCTAGAAAGGTATGGCCACTCATAGTGATGAGTCCGGCCATCCTCGTGCCCCGTAAAAGCTCACAAACTGGCTCGTATAAACCGAGCCTCTCAAGTGCCGGACGGTCTAAGAAACGGGTAGGGAGAAACTCACAGCCAACTAAGTTATAAAACCTCTTACGATGTACACCATTAACGAAAATTACCTGCGGGTACTCAGGGTGGGAGTCGAGGGAGTCGTCCCCTCGGACAGTGACCGTGCCAGAAGGAGTAACAGAAGTACTAGGAGTTGGCGTAGCATGAGCACGACCACGACCTCGGCCCCGACCTCTAGAACCTGAGGTAGAAGACCGTCCAGTGATGGTACGAGGAACTAGGGCCGCCCGTAAAGCAGCTGCGACTGCTGGTGAGTCCGCCACAGGTGTGCTCACCGTGGCTGAAGTGGAAGCTGTGGCTGCTGTGAGCACCACTGAGGAAGACAGACTAGCAGCAGTGCTAGCAGTGGTGGTGGCTGTGACTGTAGTGGCAGCTGAAACAGGGCTAGCAGCAGTGTAGCGGCAGTAAAAACCTTACCAGCAGTAGAGACTAGAAAAACAGAGGTACTGGCAGGTGCGGAGACGGTAGTAACAGCAGGGACTACTATCTCAGACATAGACAAGGATGGACTGGCAGCAGAGCTCGAAGAGGGCATTGAGCTAGAATCCATCCTGAACAAATAGGGCAGGGGAATTAATAAGAAAGCAGCAGCTAAACAGCTAGAAAACAGAATGAAATCGGCATGAAAATTCCCCTAACCAGTCGAAAAATTCGACCTACAGCATAAAAATTCCCAACTTTTTCCTAAAAAATTTGAATACAGCAGGTAACAGCGATAGGGTGCGGGTAACACGCAACAATGGCAACCAATTAGGCAACAATAGAAGCGAAATTAAGCAAATGGCAGCAGCACTGACCAATTTTCAGTCGAAAATTTCGACTGTAAAAACCCCTAATCGCAAATTTCTCGCAAAATTCGAATTTAAACATGTAAAAATCAACGAGGCATGGGAATTGATCATCACGCAAGACAAATAAGGCAAACAATTACAGTTATAGTCGAAAAAACTCGACTAAATAAGGAATTTCGAAACCCTAATCCTAATTCACTTCATAATAAGCAAAATTAGTGAAATTAAAATGCAAAGAAGTGTAGGAAATACTTACTTGATGATTAGGAACCTACAAATTGCAATTAATCGACAAACAACAGGCAAAAATGGCGATTTTTTTGATCGAAAAACCGCAAACCCTAACATCCTCAATTGATCGTGTAAAATGGCGTGAATCAAGGTGAAAACAAAGGGCTAAGGATGACTAATTAGCAAGTAGCAAAATGTAGGTGGCGGATTTGGCAAATGGGTAAGAAATATGGGGGATTTGGGGTGTTTTGATCGCAAATAATAGGGGGTAGTCGAAAGAAATGAAGAAAAAACGAAATAACAAAGAAAAAGAAGGAAGTTAAAGAAACTCCCTGCGCGTCATTTCCACTTTCACTCGATCGAGTGGTTTAAAACTACTCGATCGAGCACTTCTAGCTTGAATCCACTCAATCGAGTAAAAAGTTACTCGATCGAGAACTCCCCTTTTCAGCTTTAGTCGATCGAGTAATATGGAACCACTCGATCGAACAGATTTTACTCGATCAAGTACAAAAAGTACTCGATCGAGCTCTATTCCTCGCGTAAGCTCTTGAATTCACCATTATTCCTTTGAATTTGCATCTAATTCCCCAAACCTGCATAAAAACACTCGCAAAAATATCCCAAAATACCAAATACGAAAAGTAACAGTCTATAGTCTCTAATCTACGCTAAAAATCGTCTAAATTCTAATTGTCCTAATTAAAAGCAATAAATAAAGTTCAACGGAGAATTTTAAAAAAAATGTTTATACAAATTGGTACACGGGGCATTTCCCCGCTCACTTCTCAAGGCAATTCAATAGCCCCTCGGAGGGCTTCTGACTGGAGGACGTCATCTCAGCAACATTAATCGTCCTCTTCAATTTACACGAGCTTGAATTTGAATCATTAGGAGGAGAATAGTTGACGTCCACATACGCGCGAAATTTTCTCATCCTTACTCCTTTCTCACCGGCTTTAACATCGTTGCTCCCACTTTGACTGACATTAACTGCACAATACCCTTTGTGACTCTTGTATTATTTTCATCTGTACCTGCAGCAAGGAAAACAGACGAACTTTCCTCCTTTTTGCTCTCAACCTGAGGCGGAGGGGTCACAATAGCAGCACAAAACTCCAAATTTTCATTTGGAGTGTCAACAGGAGGGTCAATAGCAGAGAGGGCATTGCAAGGCTGAGCTTGCATGGGAGCCCTTCGGAACTTAGACTGATGGAATATCAATTCCTCGTCCCCAACCTGAAAATTCAATGTCTTGCCCCCGACGCCTATTACTGCACGGGCAGTAAATAAAAATGGTCTCCCTAAAATTATAGGGGTATGAGCATCTTCGGGGATGTCAAGTACAATGAAGTCAACGGGAATAAAGAATCTACCGATCTTAACAGGTATGTCTTCTATGACACCTAGTGGCCGTGATATGCTACGGTCGGCCATCTGAACAGTCATATTTGTGCAATTAAACTTTGTCAAACCAAGTCTCTTAGCCAGAGACAGCGGTAAGACACTCACGCTAACGCCAAGATTGCATAACGCGTTATCAATCAAATGGGTACCAATATGACACGGAATCGAAAAACTACCCGGGTCTGACTGTTTGGGAGGTAACTTATTCTGAACCAGGGTCGTCCCTACCTCGGTCAAAGCTACCGTCTCATGATCATTAATGTGCCTCTCAGGCGATAAAATTTCTTTCATAAATTTAAGGTAAGAGGGTACCTGTGTCAGCAGTTCGGCGAATGGCACAGTGACTTGCAAGCTTTTCAGGAGTTCGGCAAATTTGCCGAATTGTTGATTATCTTTAGTACTTTGAAAACGCCTCGGGAAGGGCACCGTGATGGTTATCTCGAGTCCCTTGTTCCTCTCTTCCAACGTGTCAGCCGGATCAAGCTCCAAATCCTTCGGACGCTTCTTTCCTCTCGAACGAGGTCTTTCAGGCGATTTTTCACTCGATCGACCAAAAATACCATTCGATCGAGTAGATTCTTCAGCATATTCACTTGATCGACCAGAAATTTCACTCGATCGAGTAAGATCTTTTCCCTGTTCACTCGATCGAGTAGAATTTTTACTCGATCGAGCCCTTTCTTCAGCAAAATCACTCGATCGACCCCTTGTAATCAGTCGATCGAGTACTTTCCTTGTCGTCAGCTCCTTTTCTTCACCAAAACACTGTTCATCAGCAATTATTTCCTTCCTCGGGTCTGATTTCAACACGTCCGGTCCCTCATATGAACGACCGCTCCTCAAATTGATTAAATTTACCATCTCATGTGGATTTTTATCAGCTTGTGAAGATAAATGACCCGGTTTCCTTGTGGACTGGTTCGCGGCTAACTGGGCAACTTGAGTTTCAAGTGTCTTGATAGATGCATCTTTTTGTTGATCACTCAGCTGCCACTGCTTTGTCAAAGACTGCAACATCATCTTCAACTCACCTAGCTCACTTAGTCCACCAGAAGATGATGCACCTTGATTAGGTGTAGGAAAGGAAGGAGGCTTCTGAAAGCCTTGTTGAGTCTTATGTGGAGGGACATACGGCTGCTGGTGCTGCGGAGGAGGAGTAGATTAAGCACATTTTGACTTGTCCACCTCAAATTGGGATGGACTGCCCCTTGGTTGTTATAATAGGAACCCCCTCTGATACCCGTCGTTGTGAGCACCAAAAATAATATTTATAATTCCTATTAAAACTAACCTAGGCTAGTGGTAACAGGGTCGAACCACAAGGAGGCGAATGTAATTAAAAGTTGTCTAAATTTAGTCTAAGGTAACAAGAGTGGGGGTTGGTTTGATTTGGTCTATAGCTAATAACAATAAAAATTAAACTAAAGAAATATATTAAATCAAATATAAAGAAGGGTACTAGGATGGTCGGTTCACTATAGTTTCGGCGGCAGCAAACTAAGTCGGTCTAAATCAAACACATGAGGCAGGAAAACAAGAGGTCCTCTCGGTCCACTCTTTACAGATAGCGTCTTTCGATCTCGCTATAAATCCCTAATATCACTAATACTGACTCTCGTCCTGAAAAGTGACTAATAATCTAAACTTTACCTATCTTTCGATCTCAAAGATAGTTTAGTCATTTTAATTGGTGATCTAACAATTGTCCCTATCTCTCGATCTAATGGGTCAGTCACATCCTAAACATTCAACTAGTCGTGTGCACTCGATTCGTCGAATAAAGAATTAAAACAATTAAAACGAAGGTAAACGTCACGTGGCGGTCGATCGACCAGGTATGGCGGTCGATCGACCGACACGCGATTTCGATCCATGTTAATTCTACGCCGCTTAATCCTACAGTTCCCCTACATCCTAGCACAAGCAATTTAGCTACTCAATTAAAGGCAACAATAAAATTGGCTAAATAAACTACATAATTCATGATTAATGCGGTAAAATAAACAATTAACATAAGACGGCAATTCGGCTTTGGGGAAACTGATCTAGCAATTCTACAACTACGAATGAATGCAAAATAACTGAATAAAACCAGAGAATACCGTGTGAATTGCGAAGGAAAAGAACAAAGTCGAATGCAACATGTTGAATTGTATTCAATACCGAAGTAATCCTCGAACCCCGATTAATAAACTCAAACTAAACGGAATTGAAAACCGAATAAGAACTTCCTCCTTTTCGAATGTTCTAGGTTACGTTATATAGAAAATATACGTAATACTTATTATCAAAACCTAAACACAATGGGCTTGCTTATCCTCAATCTTCTTATTCACACTCGATTAGCGTCTTGGTCGATCGACCTAGCATGGCGGTCGATCGATCGCCTGAGCTGAACAAAGAGCCTCGGAACCCGTAGGTTGGACGATCGACTGAAGGCAGTGGTCGATCGACCGAAGTAGCTGATAGTTGGCTTCTATAATCTCGTGGATTTGTCTTTTGGGCCTTGAAACGCGCACCAAGCTCGTTCCTTAAGTGAATTCTTCACGTCAAATGCAATGCAGGATACTCGGGGACGGATTTAGCTCAATTTCCGTTGAATTCTTCACATTTCTGCAATAATGTACAAAAACACGAAAGTAGACGGAAATAGGGAGAATAGTAGCATAAACTACTAAAATGAGCTCTTAAATGCGTGTAAAACAGGATGTAAAACATCATATAAAAGACACGCATCAAACTTCCCCAAACCAAACCCTTGCTTGTCCCCAAGCAAGAACTAGACTCGATCTAATTACCTAATGGAACGAGTTCAATCTCAGAGCGAAATGCAAACTGTCAAGCCTAAACCAATTTAATGCAATAACCAACAATCAATTAGCAATGTGAATCATGCAAACGAGTTATAAAGTCGTTAAGAATGCACGAACAGTTAAGCGTAGAGACTTATCAAATTGGACTCTCACGGGTCGCTCAAATCACTCATAAGCACAGGTGAATATATAAGAGGATAGAAAGAATTCATTTTGTAGAGACTCTCACCTAACAACGACCTATAAGAACATGCCTGCAATCTAATATGAAAGTAATCTCTATGACCGTACATATGCATTCCAACCAACAAATGACCATGTCACATGCCGAAGTAAATATGGATAATGTGAGGTATGGGTAAGAAGAGGCAAAACATTTACGGGAAAGTGGAGGTACAGGTGATCAAGCTAGTACCAAAACGGAACCATATGACAACAACCTTCTTCTTGCTCAAAATTCAATCGATACGGTGCTATAGCAAGCACAAAACTCACAATCTCCATCATAACAGTAATCAACCAACTCCCCATAAGATACTAATGCAACATGGGAGCAAAAATCGCCATAAGATAAGGATTTTGAATTATGCGAATTGATTCTTCGGAACCCAGTCGATCGACTTGATGTAGAGGTCGATCGACTGGGTTAACAGTACAGAACTCTTTTTTCTCTTTTTCGAATCATTTTTTCTTTCTTTCTTTTTCCTTTTATTTGAACTTCTTTCCTCCTTCATTCTTTTTATCCAACAAAATCTCAATAAGAGCAAATGCTACCAAAAACCGAGTAACAATCCCAAGAACATAGACTACTAGCTTGACAAGGGCAGGCTAAATGTAGGATGTAGTAATGGGACAAAAATGCTGTTTTGGCAGTGTGAAGCTTATTGGGCAAAACGAATAAAGGGAAACCTCTACCACATGTGTCAACAAACCACAAACCGAATGCATACAGGTATTAAGCAGATCAAGTTCATATTTATGCACATTTATGTAACATGTCTCATAAGGAGTACTACTCACACCCTAGATAAACCGGTCACGAGATGTCACCGATTATAAGCTCTAAACCATAGAAAATATGATGTAGCTTGCCAAAATTCTAAGTCAAGTCTCAAGTTCAGCAAATAATTAACGAAAACTCGTAGATATGCACTTATACGATTCTACTAATAACATGTCAATTAGCAAGGCTTAGGCATAAACAGGTGAAATTGCAATGTCATCATTGAAATACTACCGTTCCGACTCGACTAAATGCTAAAATAAACATGCAAATTTTGAATTTTGATGAAATTTTTCAATTTTTTTTGGAATTTTCTTTATATATAAGAGAAATTAAATAAACAATGCAAACTGAAATGTAAACGAGAATGCAAGCAAATGATATGCGACGCAAAACCCTTCACCAAACCAAATCGCACAATGTCCCCATTGTGCAAAATCATGTAATGAAGAAAAGAGAAACGGGAATTTGCGAGAAAATAAATAAATACGACAAGAATTAAAACTTGGGAACTCACAAGACTTTAAAAAGAAAAGGAAACCTCCCAAACCAGCGTGAGCTAGGAGGTTTCAGTGGCTAGCAGTGCTACCAAAAAGTACCTGAAAAGACAAAAGGACCACGCATAAGTCCGATAAAACAATTTTGAAGCGGTATTATATGCACAATTGAGAAAATAGAAAAAATAAATAATATGACGGATGGTAAAGTGGAGTAGAAAACTCCCTCAATTCCGCAAATCGACCAAACACAGCGGGGGAGAGGTCGTGAACAGGTACAGCAGTCCAGGGCGGTCGATCGCCCACCTAGGCCAGTCGATCGACCAGAGTGAGCAGGAACAGAAGCTCCTGGAATTGTGCAGCCAGTCGATCGACTATACAGGTCAGTTGATCGACCGAAAATACTGCTGTAACTTCTGATTTATTCGTATTTGCTCAATAACTTGAGCTAATGAGGTCTAAAAACCTGCAAGTGCACAATAATACGCGCCCAAAATTGCGCAAAACCCAAAGTAAAGTCTAAAGTACTTAAAAATCCTAAACAAAATAATTAAATGCGAAGTCTCGCGCACACAAAAGCAATAAAATAGTTTAAAAGCAATAAAATGAAGTTTTTGATAAAGCGCGTGATCAACTAGTAGTTGATCAAGAATGGCCACGGTATGGCCCACTTCGTCGGCTTCTGGCTACAAGAGGTAGCCTCAACGTTGCTCATCTTCTCAATCGCACCTTTCTCAAGTTCAGCATCCGTAGAGCTTGACGGATCAACAGCTTCGTCATCTCCCCAATCAATGAGCTCTTCCGGCTCATCAAAGTCCAAGTCGGACTTTCTCACTCTGGATGGCTCATCTTCAAGCTCCTCATCAGTGCCATGGCTCAGGCATCCAAGACCGCCTCTTGAAACGACTTGCTCCCCTCACGGTGGAGTAACAGCACCTCGCCCTTCCCAAACCAGCTCTGCAATATCTAAAACAATGAGATTCTTCCTCCTTTTTGCTCCCGATGCAGGGGCGGAGGTGTTACAACAGGAATAGGAATAAAGACAGGCATATCAGGAAGCACAAAATAGGATTTCTTTTCGGAAACCGTATTACAAGTGACAGGCCACATGGGGTCCTTCTTCCTAGCTGTATGGGCAAAGACAATGGAATGCTTGCCTACCTTAAAGGTCAAAGTACCCGAACCAACATCAATAACTGCACCAGTAGTGTGCAGAAATGGCCTACCTAGAATGATAGGTATGTGGGCATCCTCGGGCATATCTAGGACTACAAAGTCTACGGGGAAGAAAAACTTCCCTATTTGCACTGAGGATGTCCTCCAAGACTCCTATATTTGGACCGCAGAGTGATCACCATCCGAACTGGTCATGCTCAGAATCGCAAACCTATTCAATTTTAACTTTCTAGCAAGACTCAAGGGCATGACGCTAATACTAGCTCCTAGGTCACATAATGCCTTCTCAATAGAGAAGGTACCTATATTACAAGGAACGGAAAAGCTACCTGGGTCCTCTAGCTTATGGGGTGCAGTGGGAGTCAAATAAGAACATAACTCTTGAGTGAGTGCGACAGTATGCACAGTTTCAAGTGACCTCATTTTAGACAGTAATTGCTTCATAAACTTCATGTAAGCGGGCACTTGATTCACTAATTCAAGGAAAGGTACTTGTACCTTTAAACTACGAACAACATTTTCAAATTTATTGAAAGATACATGTTCCTTCGTCGGCACCAATCTCTCCGGATAGGGGGCTGTAAGAAGTAACTTAGCCCTCTCCTCTAAATCTCGCATGTCGGCATCCGTGGACTTAGGCTGGAAGTCCACTACCTTCTACTTATTGAAGCTTGACCCCTCTTCAGACCGTCTCAAATATGAACCATTGATCGACATTGGGTCGTACTTCGGAACCAGGACTGACCCATCAGCACTTGGGTCTTGCCCCAATACTATCGGAGTTGTCGTACCCCGAAACAAGTGATCCCTCAGATTATTGGGCATTGGAGGACGAAATTGTTCAATATCAGCAGCGCCCTCGGTCGATCAACCATGTTTCTCAGTCGATCGACCGGATTCGACAGTACCAGAAGCTCCTGTAACTCGCACTTCAGTCGATCGACTGGGTGTATCAGTCGATCGACTGATATACCTGGTAGACGCCTTTTTCTTGTTATTACTTATTACAGCTGTATTCTGATTCGGTTTCGCCCCATCTTTTTCATCAGCGTCCTTGACCATGGCAAGCCCCTCCAGGGTAGACCCACTCCTCAAAGTAATGGAATTTAGGGTCTCTTTCTGGTCAGTTTGAGTCGGTAAGTGTCCCGGAGCTAGAGTTGTACTCTTGCTAGAAAATTGAGCAATTTGGCTCTCTAGTAGTTTCATTCTGGCCTCTCTAGCTTGGGACTCCTTTTGCAACATATTCTTCAACTCAGCAAAGTCATAATTTTGAGATTGTTGCTGCTACGGCACATAGGGAGGTTTTTGATATGGTTGTTGCTTGTGAGGGGGCTGCTTGGTTGAGTCGGATTCAGGACATTCTGGCTACTCCACCTCAAGTTGGGATGGACATTCGGCTCATAGTACGTGTTTGTCTGCCTGTAATGTTGAAACGCAGCACAAGACTCGAAGGGACTAGGACAATTTTCGGAGACATGTCCCTCAGCTCCACATCTTCTACAGACGAAAGGACCGTCTGAAACAGCATTCACATGATACATCCCTCCTTTTGAAGCTCCCCCAACTCGTATTTGTCAAACCTCGCCGTGAGAGCCTCTAATGCAGCTACAGAAGGGGATTCAGCACTCCTCCTCTGATTGCCTCTCGAATTCCCATATTCAGCTTTATGGGTGGCTAAGTCATCAATGATCTTCCACCCCTTAGTCTCTCCCATATTCTCAGCAAATCGGCCATTGGCTGCAGCATCCAAAATAGCCCTCTGATCGTCATACAACCCATTATAGAACTGTATGTAAAGACTCCATTTTTTGAACCCATGGTGCGGAATAGTTCGCACCAGCTTCTTGAAATGGACCCATGCTTCATGAAAGTTCTCATCAGGTCCCTGTTTAAAGCTCGTGATCTGAGCTCTAATGGCATTCGTCTTCGAGGCAGAGAAGTATTTCTTGTAGAATGCCAAGGCCAAAGAATTCCAGTCGGTGATCTCATGAGCGGCTCGATTCAGATCTTTGTACCACTCCCTTGCAGCATCACGGAGTGAGAATAAAAACATGGTCTCCTTTATCTGGTCCTGGGTCACACCGGTCGGTGGGGGTATAGAGCAGCAATAATCGATAAATATCTCCATATGCTTGGCTGCATCTTCATTTGCAAAGCACCCGAATCAGTTCCTCTCAACTAAGTTGATATAGGAAGGCTTCGGTTCGAATTTCCTATCAGCTCCAGGTAATTTGAACCCCTTGTATAGATTTGTTGTCGGCTCGGAATGACTTGCTATAGTTGCTTCTTCACCATGACTGGAATTTCCGGAGATGTGACTGTCTCTCAGAAGAGGTAGAAGCAGGAGATGTAGGTGGGTCTTCTTCGAACAATTCGTTCTCGTAGTAACTAGACAGAGTACTCAGCTCTTCCTCTGTCGGCAATATCCTAGATGATCGTCTCAACTCACACAAGGTCTTCTCAATCTCAGGATTGAAAGGTACTAATTCACCACCCTGTGACCTGCGCATAAGAAGAAACTACAAAAAGAATATAAGAAAAGTTTAAGGAACGGATAACCCTTAAACTAATAAACAAACTAAAATAAAACAACTAAAAATTAGAACAATTGCCTCTCCGGCAACGGCGCCAAAATTTGATACCCGTCGTTGTGAGCACCAAAAATAATATTTATAATTCCTATTAAAACTAACCTAGGCTAGTGGTAACAGGGTCGAACCACAAGGAGGCGAATGTAATTAAAAGTTGTCTAAATTTAGTCTAAGGTAACAAGAGTGGGGGTTGGTTTGATTTGGTCTATAGCTAATAACAATAAAAATTAAACTAAAGAAATATATTAAATCAAATATAAAGAAGGGTACTAGGATGGTCGGTTCACTATAGTTTCGGCGGCAGCAAACTAAGTCGGTCTAAATCAAACACACGAGGCGGGAAAACAAGAGGTCCTCTCGGTCCACTCTTTACAGATGGCATCTTTCGATCTCGCTATAAGTCCCTAATATCACTAATACTGACTCTCGTCCTGAAAAGTGACTAATAATCTAAACTTTACCTATCTTTCGATCTCAGCATAGTTTAGTCATTTTAATTGGTGATCTAACAACTGTCCCTATCTCTCGATCTAATGGGTCAGTCACATCCTAAACATTCAACTAGTCGTGTGCACTCGATTCGTCGAATAAAGAATTAAAACAATTAAAACGAAGGTAAAACCTCACGTGGCCAGTCGATCGACCAGGTATGGCGGTCGATCGAGTGACACGCGATTTTAGTCCATGTTAATTCTACGCCGCCTAATCCTACAGTTCCCTTACATCCTAGCACAAGCAATTTACCTACTCATACTGAAATTAAAGGCAACAATAAAATTGGCTAAATAAACTACAGAATTCATGATTAATGCGGTAAAATAAACAATTAACATAAGACGTCAATTCGGCTTTGGGGAAACTGATCTAGCAATTCTACAACTACGAATGAATGCAAAATAACTGAATAAAACCAGAGAATACCGTGTGAATTGCGAAGGAAAAGAACAAAGCCGAATGCAACAGTGAATTGTATTCAATACCGAAGTAATCCTCGAACCCTAATTAATAAACTCAAACTAAACGGAATTGAAAACTGAATAAGAACTTCCTCCTTTTCTGAATGTTCTAGGTTACGTTATATAGAAAATTTCGTGATATATCATAATAACACAAATTTTACAAGTTTTATATGTTAATCTTTATAACTCGGAAAAACTTTTAACCGATTTGCATGCAAACAACCTTGGCTCATGATACCGATTGAAGGAAAAGTAGATCTATATACTTACATATTCATATATGTTATAATTTAATTTGTCATAAAATTAATGATTGATCTTATGCATGCAAACATTAAAACAAAATAAGGAAGAAACATTGTTCTTACATTGTGATTTTCGGTTTAATGGGCACAAGAGAGATCACCTTTCTCTCTTGTTCTTGAGCTTTCCCTTTTGGATGAACTAAGACCCAAGTGTAGGATCTCTCCCAAGGATTTATACCCAAAGCTTTCTCTTAATTAAAATTAATATTATAGATACTATTACAATATTAATCTTGTAGAAAAATGACCCAAAACAATTTGGTTTTTAATCTCCCAAAAACCGGTTGGGAGAGAATAGGAGAGGAAGTATTTTCTCTTTCTAAAATCTTAATTTTTGATAAGTTAGAATGAATGAATAATGCACACTCATGCATGTAGTGTATATCAAAAAATATAAGACAAAAACCCTTTGCCTTTTCTTTGGTAAAACCGGGTAGGAGGGAAGAGGAGGGAAGAAAGGAGACCCAATGCATGCTCTTGTTTGCCTTCACAATGCAAACTAGGGTTGCATGTCTAGGCTATTAGTGAATGATTATGTTTTCCACTAATTTAAACAACACAATTTTAGCCAAAACCTCCCCTTAATTTCGGTACATACATAAAATGGAATCCATTTTATTTTTGTCAATTTTGTCTTATGTCACATGTCATATGTTACATAAATTAGTTATGTATTTTTAACATATTAAAAATCAACGTATTAATAAAAATACGTCATATAAAAAAATCGACTTAGTAATTCATAATTATTTGTACCAAAATATTTTACCAATTTACAAATCACAATAAATTGTATTTATAATAATTCATTCAATTTTAATTGTTTCTTTAAACAATAATTTCATCTGAGTAATGATACAATTCAAATACTCGGACCGTATCTCATTTTAATCAATTTCAATGTGATACGTAAATTTTACTTCCAAAATCGTCCGTCAATTTTCACGTAATTTAATTAACTCGTAACGTTATACGATTAATTAAATGATCAATTAAGAGTGTTGCCCTATAGGTATGACCTAGGGGATCAACTGATCACCACCGTCGCACGACAGTAATGTCAAACTCTAGTCAGCCAATCATTACCGATATATGTTGATCGGTTGTGATAAAATATTACTTCCCAATTGTATTCTTTATAATGAGACTTAAACATGTGATCATCATGATCAACAGTCGTGATCGCATTATTGTCGGAGGACACATATTCCAACAATCTCCCACTTGTCCTCGACAAGTGTGCGTCACCAATTCTCTTGTCCTATTACTATCTCCCACTCAATGCAAGGTGTCTTTCAGGTCGTACTTTCAAGTGATCATATCGAGAGTGGTTTCCTCGATCTGGAGAATAACTGATTGACCGGATTTATCTATCATAGATACCTTCCGAGCGTGGCCACGCATTTCCAGTTCATTACTCCTCGAGTGGCCCTGAAATATTGTTATAACCCTGACTAGGGATGGACAATTACTATCGCACTCATTCCCTTCGACTAGCCACAGCTATCATAACCCAAAATATGCCCATTTGACCCCATTTACGAAGGTCGTAGTAATACAAATCAAAGTTAATCTGAAACTGTGCCATCTTAGGCGAATAGTTTTTAGTCAAAAGAATCGACTCATTCGAATACTATAGTAGCTCTCGCCACGACCAGGCTATATAAATTTGCTAAAACTCTATAAGCGGTCATTAGGCCCGACAAAATGTTCCTAACAGTCTGCCTATGTGATCGACCAGTCATCTCACATGACTCTATGGCACTTGAACTTGCCATCAATCGCATCACACTCTAGTCACTTCGAGACGTCACCTCATGTAAGTAACTATGGCCAAATACAATGTTAATCCATGTTCACTTTAACGGGGTTCAATTGTCTCTTCAACCCGTTTGGATATAACAATGTACAAGGTGAGTTAATAATAACTCAAACGACAAATGTCCACATCACACTCGGGTAGTCAATACCATATTACAACCTTGTGATGCAAATCGTAAGTGTAAACACTTATTGATTGCAATAGAAGTTTAACATGCCATGTGTCCATGTGTTCAAACTTCTTATAATCGCATTTTCCTTTACATTCATGTTCTCTCTCATAGCATGAATCTTACCAAGTATACATCAAGGTTCCCGACCTCGGTTTTGGTTCTTTATCTTGAAAGAACTTCCTTATCGATTATCACATAACGAACGAATTTGTGGTGAATGATATAACTTGTACTGATCAAGTACTCCATCCACACACAATGCACTAGGTATATGTTTTGCATAATCTTGCAACAATTTGACAAGATGATTAGCCTAGCACTTCTCACAAGTCCTAGCATAGTTAGGAAAGATTAGTTTTGAGTAACTTCTTATTCAACTAAGTATCTTTCCAAAACTTCTTATTTCTCTTTCTAGGCTTGAAAGATTTAGGATTCTCATAAATCCTTACATGTGCTCGGATTTTCATTAATATGCGCAACCTCTTGACACATATAAGAGCATTCTGACAAACACCGAAATCGCTCATCGGATTCTACTTGAGAATTCATGACGTTTCTATTGTGGCTTACCAATGAATCATCATGCTCTTATGCATATGATTCACCATTGGACATGTGCATGATCATTCTAATGGCGGAAACATTAGTAACTTATAATCATGTCATCAACTATATTTAGGTTCAAGGAACGACCATGACTGCTAACGGCAATTCCATTTCATTTAGATGAATAACCTATGTTTCTGTTGATCCGATGTGTATCTCCCAATACTTATCCAACATCCCTTGATGTAATTGGATTCATCATAGTCCATTTTCATCCAGAATTGAAAACTCAAAACTTCCTCTATGAAGGAAGGTGTTAGCTCGTCATTCTTTAATGAGTGGTGAGTTGTAAACATTCAAAGGATGATAGCTACCACTAAATTCCATGTCTTCACATGATAATTTCCTAACTCCCACTCAATTCCACATATTTCGAAATTGACTTCTCAATCGAAACTTTTCAAGAATTGAAATATAAATTGCATTGCCAAGTTATTAATATAAAACCATATATGTTCCCATCATATCCCTTCAAAATACCTATTTCGAAGAGGTCTCATTTTAACCTTACGGAAAGAGATTTTAAATTTCTAACACACTCATATCATAATGATGTGTGGCAATGTCATTTATTAAATATAAGTAATATCTAATACACATCCTTCAAAATATCCCTTTTAGAAGGATGTTTAACCAATCCATTTTCATAATGAGGTTAAGTAATGACATCTGCGTGGTTTAAAACTTTGGCTATTGGAGATATCGGTATATCAATCCTTACAACTTCTAGTGATAAATATCGCTTATTACTAGGATGTTACATTGATTCATTTAGGCTCTTAAGTAAATCTCAAGGTTGAAACTATTGGTCAAATTTTATCATAAACTTAGTCAAAAACTTGTTAAGACTTTACATTAGTCATTTTGTTCCAAAACTTTCTTTTGGTCTCCTCGTGTAGTTATCATAAGAATATGTTCTTTCGATTACTTCACTTGGTCTCTTTTGTCATATAGAACTTACTTGAGACCATAGATCTCATCTATTTGGTATACTATGTAAATAGATATACCTTCATTCAAATCATTCTTTCTTGCGTAGATCTTCATTTACACAATAGATCTACTTTTTATCTTGTCTCGTGTGTTGTGTCCTCATTTTTCTCCCACTCTATCTTTAGAATAAATACACTATAGATTCAAAGATAGCATATGAGACACAAATAATGATTTGAAGTATAAGGAGAACTATCTCATAGATTGACTAATAGTTATAGATTTCGTAAGTGTACTTGGTGATTGACATTCCTTTAAGAGAGTTCATAGACTCAAAATCGCTTTATAAATGATCATACACAAGCCTTAAGCATGTGGACATATAATGAAACCCGTCATTATATTTGTCTATTAGATCACTTTAAGTTATATGTTTCTAAGAACAAGCATTTAAACATGAATTTTAGAACAAAAGGATAAAATGATAAAACGGGTGACTTGGGTTGCAAACCAAGTCACCATTATCCAAAATACAACCCATTATCCAAAATACCTTTCCATGTCGAACACGGAAACTTAAGGTTCTAAAATCCAAAACATAATTTAAAATAAGACAATGAAAAGCAAAGCTCCATGAAAGCTATCCCTAGCTTCTTGATGGTTTCTCATGCTTGCTTTTCCTTTCCCTTGTCTTTGCTTGGTGGAGGCCCTATTTACAATAAAAAGGGAGATACATTATCACAACTTTGCATCATAATACCATAGTTGAATTAGAAACATAAAAGAAGGATAGTCATTTACCTACTGGAGTAATCTTTCCAGCCTTAATATCACCAAGATATTTGGAATAATTTCTTTTCCAATGTCCCATACCATTACAATAATGGCATTTATCAAGAGGACCCTTCTTGATTTTTGAAGTGCTAGCTTCACAAGTCTTAGCTTTGGTGAATGTGGGATTTTGCTTCTTACCCTTCCTCCCATTCTTCTTGAACTTCCCCTTACTCTTAGTGCTTATGTTAAGCACATCTTTTGGAGGATTCACATTTAACCCCATGTCCCTCTCGGCTTGCACAACTAACGTGTGCAATTCTTCAAGAGACATATCCTTGTCTTGCATGTTAAAATTCACCCGGAATTGAACATACGCTTTGACTTTGGACAAGGAGTGTAGAATCCTATCTACAATGAGTTCTTTAGGGATTTCAACCTTTTGAATTTTCAAGGTCTCGACAAGCTCCATGAGTTTGAGCACATGAGGGCTAACCTTTTGGCCCTCTTTGAAGTCGAGATCAAAGAATGCCGCGGCCGCCTCATATTGGACGATCCGCGGAGTTTGTGAAAACATTGTCACAAGCTTGGAGTAAATCTCATTAGCATTGCCCATTTTAAAGGCTCTCCTTTGGAGGTCCGCCTCCATCGCAAATATCAAGACATTTTTCATTGCGGCGGACTCCTTTTGGTAAGCCTCATATGCTTCCCTAGTGGCGGCGGTCGACCTAGTAGTAGGTTCGGGTGGAGATGCCTCGGTAAGGTAACGAAGCTTGTCGTCACCTTGGGCGGCTAGTATGAGTTGGGCATCCCAATCGGAGAAATTTGACCCATTCTTTTCAAGTTTACATCGATCCATGAAGGATCGGATCCATGATGAACTAGCGAGAGGCGTTGCAATAGGGGTTGGTGTTGCCATTTGTTATGAGGAAAAAGTGGTCTACAAAACAAAGGAGTAAAACAAATGTCGTTTTAATAATAATACTCGTAAAAATTTTTAATTTAAACAAGTTTTGTGCATTTTTCTAGTGACCTCTACCCAACTAGATAAATGATTCCAAGACCCAAATTCATATCGACTTAGGCACAGTAGGGCCGATTCATCCTTTATTAATATAACTCGGTGGATTAACGTTTAATCGATTCTATTTTTAGAACTCTTGGTCGATAAAATTACTCTAATACTTATCTATAGCCCAAAACACATCCGACAAGGGCACGGTATGGCCGATGAAACTCTTATCGAAAAACTTTTGTTGAGTTCAATCCAAATTTCGAATAAATGTGTCCATAATCCAAATCTACATCAACTCGGGCACGGTAGGGCCGATTCATCCCTTATCAACATGAATTCGGTGGATAGACATTTATCACCCACTTCCCCTACGTAACAAGTTTTGTACCCCGGTAGGGCCGAGTGCACTCCCTTGCGAAATAGGTTTTCATGGTTTCTACTATTTGGTAAGGCTATGTTTCAATTAATTGTTTTAGCGAGAGGTCATGTCAATTTATTATCTATCACGTTTTAAGTGAACTAAAGCGGTGAACTACGATAATTCTAATTGACACGGTCGATTAAACTCGATGAAAGAAGATGCATGTTTTAGTTATGGCGATTTAGCGATGCATGTGACATATAAATAAAATGCAAGCATAAAATAAATAAATCCTAGTATGGCCTTTCCTAAAATAGAAAAACTATTTAACTATTACATATTCGGAAACCAACTCCATTGGTCCCTTGAACTTCGGTTGTGTCACGCATCTCGAGGTAACATCGTCTTTATGTATCGCCATCTTGAAGAAATCCGTCTTTGGGAACTCCGAGATAAATTAAATTACATAACAAATTACATAATTTCCTATTATACATTTGTAACTAAAATAAATAAAATAAATCTATTAAATTACAAAACGGTGATACGAGATCACAATAAAATTACAACCGAATCGATATTCCCATACATTTCGGGAAATACCAATTAAAACTAAGGCCATACTAAGTAAAATTACATAATTCAAAATTACATAAATAAAATTATGACAATCATAAAGGAAAAATGCAGCATTATAATATGTATGAACATGCCCAATTTTATGCTAAATCGCCTTTAATTAGCCAATATCGTATATTACTCGGTTTTTACGGATTTGCGTGATTTCAACATTTTATAATCACAAAAATTACATAAATTCATATTTATGCATAAGTTAATTACCCTAACCACTTAGGACTCAAAATTTAGTCTTCACTAATAATTTTACCATAATTAACTCATATTTCTAAATTTGTTCATTAATGGACTAAAAATTTCAAAAATAAGCTATAAACTTCAAATAAATCACAAAATTTCAAATAAATTTGAAATTTGAAATTTAAACTCATGAACATTCTGGAAAAATACCATGACACTCATAATGTTAAAAAAACTTAGGTTAAAAATTTCGAAATTTATCCGGAAAAACAATGTTGCGGTTTATCGGTTTTAACCAAAATAATCATAAAAACATGTGAAAAATTATATACATTAACTTTTCAATTTTCGATCTGAAAAAGATAATAAAATGCAACATATGATGTTTTTCTTTAGTTATAGAGTATGTTTTATTAATTTTTTTTTCATTAATTAAGTCACTATTCATGCCATTTTTCTTCCAAAATCCATAAATCATGCAAAAGACTTCACTATAGCCCATTAATTTACACTCATCTTGTAAAATTGCATGTGACAACATACTAAATTTCTATGACCAGATTCGAAATTTATCTCATATTAACCTATTTTTCACCTAAATCCGAATTTAATAATGAAAAATCCATTTTTCGAGCATAACAAGTCCAAAAATTATGAAAATTTACAGGTTATCTCAAAATAATATATGTGACAATATACCCAAAAATCACTGGAAAATTCGAAGTATAGCTAATTTTAGACCGAAAATGACATTTTTACTCATAAAATCATATTTAAATGCCATTATTGTATAATATGAACAATAAAAATCCGTAAATTAACCAAAATATCCTAAAACATTTTAGGACCAGAAATTTTAACATGCATGAATTAATTTCGTGATATACATAATAACACAAATTTTACAAGTTTTATATGTTAATCTTTATAACTCGGAAAAACTTTTAGCCGATTTGCATGCAAACAACCTTGGCTCATGATACCGATTGAAGGAAAAGTAGATCTATATACTTACATATTCATATATGTTATAATTTAATTTGTCATAAAATTAATGATTGATCTTATGCATGCAAACATTAAAACAAAATAAGGAAGAAACATTGTTCTTACATTGTGATTTTCGGTTTAATGGGCACAAGAGAGATCACCTTTCTCTCTTGTTCTTGAGCTTTCCCTTTTGGATGAACTAAGACCCAAGTGTAGGATCTCTCCCAAGGATTTATACCCAAAGCTTTCTCTTAATTAAAATTAATATTATAGATACTATTACAATATTAATCTTGTAGAAAAATGACCCAAAACAATTTGGTTTTTAATCTCCCAAAAACCGGTTGGGAGAGAATAGGAGAGGAAGTATTTTCTCTTTCTAAAATCTTAATTTTTGATAAGTTAGAATGAATGAATAATGCACACTCATGCATGTAGTGTATATCAAAAAATATAAGACAAAAACCCTTTGCCTTTTCTTTGGTAAAACCGGGTAGGAGGGAAGAGGAGGGAAGAAAAGAGACCCAATGCATGCTCTTGTTTGCCTTCACAGTGCAAACTAGGGTTGCATGGCTAGGCTATTAGTGAATGATTATGTTTTCCGCTAATTTAAACAACACAATTTTAGCCAAAACCTCTCCTTAATTTCGGTACATACATAAAATGGAATCCATTTTATTTTTGTCAATTTTGTCTTATGTCACATGTCATATGTTACATAAATTAGTTATGTATTTTTAACATATTAAAAATCAACGTATTAATAAAAATACGTCATATACAAAAATCGACTTAGTAATTCATAATTACTTGTACCAAAATATTTTACCAATTTACAAATCACAATAAATTGTATTTATAATAATTCATTCAATTTTAATTGTTTCTTTAAACAATAATTTCATCTGAGTAATGATACAATTCAAATACTCAGACCGTATCTCATTTGAATCAATTTCAATGTGATACGTAAATTTTACTTCCAAAATCGTCCGTCAATTTTCAAGTAATTTAATTAACTCGTAACGTTATACGATTAATTAAATGATCAATTAAGAGTGTTGCCCTATAGGTATGACCTAGGGGATCAATTGATCACCACCGTCGCACGACTTACGTAATGTCAAACTCTAGTCAGCCAATCATTACCAATATATGTTGATCAGTTGACAGTAAAATATTACTTCCCAATTGTATTCTTTATAATGAGACTTAAACATGTGATCATCATGATCAACAGTCGTGGTCGCATTATTGTCGGAGGACACATATTCCAACATAACCAATAAACTTTAAATAATCAATTACATACGCACATTCGAAAAAGCTTTAAAAAGTTTTAAATCCTCAATTCCCCCCCCCCCCTCTTGAGTATTTTTGGATCAATAGACTCTTCAATTGGTATCAGAGCCTCGTGCTCTTGATTGCCTAACCGCAAAGAGGCTGATCTATTTTGTTTTTCATTTATCTTATCGTTTTATATTCCGCTGCCTATCACGGGATAAATGGATTCCAAATATCTCAAGTGTCCCGTCTTTGATGGAAAGAATTACGGATTGTGGAAATACATGATGACTCACTATGTGAAAGGACACGATTGGGAGTGCTGGAGGATTATCCAAAACGGACCACACAAAATTCTTATGGCATCCGAGGAAGGCACTACCTATGAAAAGAAAGAAGAGGACTATATATGTCGAGGCCGACTACAAAAAGGCCGAAAAGAACTCCAAAGCAATAAGTCTTCTGTAAAACGGAATGACTTCAACTGAGTTTGATCGGTTCTCTTCATGTTCCACGGTCAAGGAGATATGGGATGGACTCGAATTAGCTTATGAAGGTACTTCCATTGTTAGGAAGCACCGAATTGATTTGCTTATGCAAAAATATGAGCTATTCATCATGGAGCCTAATGAGTCTCTAAATAGTATGTCCGCAAGGTTTTCAAGTATAATAAATGAATTAAAAAACCTAGGTAGGAAATTTTGTACCGAGGACATTGCTAGAAAGGTTCTTAGGAGCCTTACTAAGAAGTGGCGTGCTAAGGTCACTGCAATGGAGGAATCACGAGATCTTGAAACCCTATCTTATCAAGAACTCATTGGCGCTCTCATGGCCCATGAAATTACTCTTAACAAAGACGACGCTGAACCAAGTCGCAATAAGAGTATGGCCTTAAAAAGCGAAGAAGTGGACTCTGACCTAGAGGATGAAACTGTCTTGTTTGCACGACGTTTTAAAAATAAGATTTTTCGAAATAAACAAACAAAATCATCCTATAACAAAAATAACAACAAGTCATTCAACAAAAAGGTTAATGACTCAAAGTCGTCCTTCGCAAATAGAGGGTGCTTCAAGTGTGGAGAATCTGGTCACATGATCAAAGATTGTCCAACATGGGAGAAGATAAAGAACAAGACGAAACGTGAGAAGACAAAGAGAGAATTCAAGCAAGTTATGATGGCTTCGTGATGGGGAGACCTTGATTCAGAAGATGACGAGGAATCTAAAGACGACGAAGTTGTAAATCTTTGTCTCAGCAGTGTGAGTCTTGACCTAATCTCCGACAGTGACGATGAAAGCACAAATTCTCATTCAAACTATTGCTTTCTTGGAGAATCAGATGAAGACGATGTTGAAGAGGTAAGTTATCTTGAGCTTATGAAACGTGTTAGAAAACTGTCTAAAAGTGCCTTAATTGAATTCTTTGAACAATCTCTTGATAAATGTCACGAACAGGATTTGGAATTGAAAGATCTAAAGGAACAGATTCTCGAAATCGCAGTAGAGAATCATACTCTCAAGACTAAAGCTAAGAAGTTGAAATCTAAAGTTATAGCGGAGAAAGCTACAACGTTAGATTCTACTATGGCTGAAAAGAAGGAATTAGAGTCCAAAGTTATAGCTAATGAAGCTATAACTTCCGACCTAAAGCTTAACATCAAGCACCTTCAAGCCAAAGTTATAGCTAATGAAGCTATAACTTTAGAACTTAGAAAAGTCAAAGAACTTTTGGAAACTAAGGTCATATCTAATGAAGAAGTGATCTTAGACCAAAAGAAAGAGATAGATTCTCTTTCAAAGCAATTGAAAGAATCTAAGACCGATATGATTAATGTTAAGAAACACCACACCGATGTTGTGTTCATTCTTAATAAACGATTCCAAGACTTTCGTGATAACTTTAAAAAGGACAATGAGGTAGATCACAAGAAATGTCAAGAGGAAATTAAAACCCTAAAAGACCTTCTTCTACACGCTAGAAAGGTCCATGACAAGTGGGAAGGTAGCACAAAAGTCCTAAACTTCCTAACCGAACAATCTGACAATAATATGAAGATGGGGTTAGGACATGAGTGCTACAGCCGTAGAGATCACTCTAAATGCAAATCAACACCTTCTGATTTTGATTTTAGAAAAGGGAAGTATGCTGATCTTCCTGAATATTTGATTTGCAATTACTGTGGTCATACGGGTCATATCCAAATCAACTGTGTTAAAAAGTCTCATGATTTACGAAAAAATGCCGAACATGCCAAAACTGTTGACACAGTTGTCGAGGACAAGGAAACTCCCACTAACGAACCTAACGAAGAAAGGAACAATAAATTTCGTTGGTTCTATGACATGGCCTTTGACTACTCTAAGAAACCTAGCACTTCACAAAGCCCTTGTAGATCTCAACCCAGTAAACCTATTCACAAGGCAAATAGTCAAGAGAGATCTAGAGAAATCCCTAGACCTAGAGAAAACCCTAACCCCAGAACTCCTCCCAAGTCAAATAAACCAAGGGGTAGAAAAACGATCATTAGACAAGTGTAGATTCGAAAGGAACTAGTTTATAGAGTAACTAATCATAAGGGACCCAACTTAGCTTGGGTACCTAAAAACTGTATCTAATCCTTTCTGCAGGAAGAAGTGAGAGAAAACAATCAATGGTATCTTGACAGTGGATGTTCAAGACACATGACCGGAGATAAGAATCTGTTTCTTTCACTCAAGCCCTTCAACGAAGGAAAAGTGACGTTCGGGGATAACAAAAAGGGAAAGGTTATTGGTGTTGGCAAAATCGGAATTTCTAAATCTCATGCAATCAGTGACGTTTACCTCGTGGATGGTCTAAAATACAATTTGCTAAGCATATCTCAACTATGCGACAAAGGTAACAAAGTAGTTTTTCATACTGATAGTTGTCGCATTATTATTGAAGGAACTAGCAACGTTATTCTTGAAGGCCACCGAAAAAGGAATGTGTATATGGTAGACTTAAATGCTGTGCCTACTAACTCTTTTTCATGCATGAAAGTTACATTTGATGATCCTTGCTTGTGGCATAAACGGTTTGGTCACATCAGCTCACTAACATTGAATAAACTCAAGAAGTGGGACTTGGTTGAGGGGTTGCCTAAGATCAAGTTCGACCAAGAAAAGATGTGTGACACATGTGCAAGATGTAAACAAGTAAGATCATCGTTCAAACCTAAAAGAGTAGTGAGCACAAATCAAGCCTTGGAACTAGTGCACATGGATTTATCTGGACCTATGAATGTAAGGAGTAGAGGAGGATCCAGGTACGTCTTTGTTCTTGTAGATGACTACTCAAGGTATGTATGGCCTATCTTTCTTCATTCAAAAGACGAAACCTTTGATGAATTTGATTGTCTTATGAAACGTGTTCAAAACAAATATAAGACTAATCTTGTATCTATTCGTACGGATCATGGCACCGAATTTGACAACCAAACCTTTATAGAATACTGTAGAGTTAATGGTGTAGGGCATAACTTTTCTGCACCAAGAACTCCTCAACAAAACGGTGTCGTTGAACGTATGAATAGAACCTTAGAAGATATGGCACGAACAATGCTCTTGTGTAGTGGTCTACCTCGTAACTTTTTTGGGTGAAGCCATAAGTACTTCTTGCTACATCCATAATCGTGCTATGATCCGACCTATCCTCAAGAAAACCCCCTACGAACTCCTTAGAGGTCGAAAACCTAATATCTCCCATCTTCGCTGTTTCGGGAGTAAATGTTTTGTACATAATAACGGTAAGAACCGTTTAAGCAAATTCGACCCTAGGAGTGACGAGGCGATCTTTATAGGATATTCAGATCATAGCAAGGCTTACAAAGTCTTCAATAAGAGAACTCTCTGTATTGAAGAAAGTGTCCATGTTATCTTTGATGAAGATAACGTGTTCGATAAGCCTTTACAGGATGAGGAAGAAGACTTGGATGAACCCGACTTTCGTCTCTCAAGAGACGATCCCTCGGATTTGGAATTAGAGGATAATGAGATTGAGGGAATAAACGATGAACTTGATCGTTCCTCAAAAGATAAAAAGGAAAAAAGCAAAGTTATAGTTGATGATACTATAACATTGACTCAAGACAGAAACTCCCAAACCAATGTTATAGATGATGTTACTGTAACATTGAATCCAAATCAAGGTGTAGAGTCCGAGGTTATAATCGGCTCAAACACAACACCCGGATTGGATTCAGGGGGAACTTCCTCTAATTCCGAACCAAATGGAGTGGGGTCAAGCTCAAATAACGATGAAGAACCAAGCACTTCGACGAAGTGGAAATACAAGAACTCACACCCCATGGATAATATTCTTGGGAATATTAAGAAGGGTGTTCAAATAAGACGTTCCTTGAACAACTTCTGCTCTTTCTACTCTTTTCTATCCATGATAGAACCAAAGAATATCAATGAAGCTCTCGCTGAATCAGATTGGATTATAGCTATGCAAGAAGAGCTTCTTGATTCGAAAGAAACAAGGTTTGGCATTTAGTTCCTAGACCAAAAGATCGTACAGTCATTGGAACTCGGTGGGTCTTCAGGAACAAATTAGATGATGCCGGAGTCATTGTCAGAAACAAAGCAAGATTGGTGGTCCAAGGATATAATCAACAAGAAGGAATAGACTCTTCAATTGGTATCAGTTGCTCGTCTTGAAGCTATTAGACTTCTGATAGCATTCGCCGCACACAAGGGAATGAAACTCTTCCAGATGGACGTCAAGACGGCATTCTTGAATGGATATTTACAAGAGGAAGTCTTCGTTGAACAACCTCCTGGTTTTAAGAATATCAAATTTGAGGATCATGTTTTCAAATTAGATAAAGCCCTATACGGATTAAAGCAAGCACCTAGGGCTTGGTACGACAGATTGTCCAAGTTTCTACTTGACAGTGGATTTAGTATAGGATCCGTCGACAAAACCCTATTTCTAAAGATGGAGGGTTCGGACCTTTTGGTTGTTCAAATATACGTCGATGATATCATCTTTGGATCGACCAACCGAAGCCTATGCAAATATTTTTCTGAATTGATGACTTCCGAATTCGAGATGAGTATGATGGGAGAATTGAAATTCTTCCTAGGCTTGCAAATACAACAAACAGATGAAGGCATTAAGATCCATCAACAGAAATATATCAAAGAATTGATTCGGAAATTCGGAATGGAAAATTCACACGCTATGCCTACTCCAATGGTTGAGAACAAGAAATTGACATTGGATGAAAACGGTAAATCAGTTGATGAAACTACTTACCGCGGGATGATTGGGTCACTGTTATATTTGACCGCAAGTAGACCCGATATTATGTTTAGTGTATGCGTTTGTGCGAGATATCAATCATCTCCCAAAGAATCACATATGACGGCCGTAAAACGGATTTTACGTTATTTAATTGGAACGGCCAACTTATACCTATGGTATCCAATGGAGTGCAATTTTGATCTAGTCGGTTATTCTGATGCCGACTACGCAGGATGTTCTCTAGACAGAAAAAGCACGTCAGGTGTCGCCACGTTTGTCGGACCGTGTATCATCACGTGGGGTTCGAAGAAACAAAATCCGGTTGCTCTCTCAACTGCTGAAGCCGAATACATTGCTGCAGGACTGGTATGTACTCAACTTTTATAGCTTAAGCAACAATTACGTGATTATGGTGTTGACGTAGGATGTATTCCTATTTTATGTGATAATACTAGTGCGATAATTATTTCTAAAAATCCCGCACAACATTCACGTACCAAACACATTGAAATAAGACACCATTTTATTAGAGACCATGTTGAGAAGGGGAATATAAAACTTGAATTTTGTAGTACTGAAAAACAATGGGCAGACATTTTGACAAAATCATTAGCTAAAAAACGATTTGAGACTTTACGGTTGGAAATTGGTTTAATCAGTGGTACCTAAGTTTCTATATCTGTTCAATCTTTTTATGACTGACTAGTTAAGTTAAGATTGTATGACTGTATCCGTATATTGCGTTTCATGAATAATTTCGTTATAGGAATATTTTTATCATAAGATTCTATTTGTTATTTAGAATTTAATTGCTATACAAACTTATTCTTATCGCAATAAATAAAACACACCATATTCTTTTTATCTTTCCAAAACACAAAAATCTCTCAAATAAAGCTCCCAAGTACACGGCTCAAATTTCCTATATCAAACCAACTTCCTAATTCATGTCTTATCACCATAAATTTCCATACTTATCACTTTCCTATTCCTAATTAAAGACACTTACCATATTTCACCTCCACTTGTTAACCCTAAAACCTACACCTATATCTACCCTTGCGTGTTACCCGTCCACCCATCCCCCACTTGCCTACCTTTATTCTTCCAAGTTTTTACCATCATTACATCTCCTCTATTTTACTCAAACCATCACCATCATCCCCTTTTTCAACAAATCACCATCATCATCATGCATCCATCTCATGCAAAAAACACCCGATCCTCAACCCGTCACCACCAAAATCGTCCCTTTCCTAACCAAACATCACCTTTACCACCACATGATCCTCATTCCATGAATCATCCTTCACCACAACCAAACTCAATCTCGCCCCTGTTTCGTAGTCAGGATGAATCGGTATCCGAAGGCAAAAGACGTCGTCTTTTCAAGGGTAAAAATAAAGTTGTTGTTGATGATAGAGAAGCTATTGTGGAGGAACCCGAGGTGATAGTTCGGAATGGTGTTGCTCGTACTCTGCTTAGGGATTCTTCGAAAGCCGCGACAAAGGAAGGGTTGAATCGTGTTCGGCTTACTCATGATAAAGCATCTTAGTTAATCGAGTTTTGAGGTATTCCATTCATGGTGGTCGGTACTATCCGAAATCTTGGTTGGTTAGTGTACCCGCTCTTGCTTTCTTTGTTAATTTTCTTGATTTTCAAGGGTGGAGTCACATTAGTCAGTTTTCGGGTCCTATATATCCGGTTGAGGTGGTACAATTCTTTGCTAGTGTGTCAATCAAGAAAGGTATCTTGCATGCGGTTGTTAATGGAGTCGATGTTACCGTCTCTGTTTCGGATTTTTGCTCTGCTTTTTCGGTTCCCGATGAAGGAATCGAATTAAATCCGAGTCTTGAGTGGTCTAATGTTGTGAGTGAAAAGGAGTTGTTAGTGAAGAAGTATTTCGAGGAGATGACGGAGGGTGTCAATATCGTGGTTCGGCCTCTCTCGGCTAAGATCAAGTTCCTCTTAAATTTTTTGTGGAACACAGTGGTGCCGAGGAGAGGAGGCCGTGATAAGGTGTCAAGTTATGAAGCACTAATGGTTTATTCTTGGTTGGAAGGTCAAAAGGTGAATTTAGGTAGTGTCGTTTTGCATCATATCATTCAGACTAGTCTTACAGTCACTAAGGATAAGTTGAGCACTACAATTGATTTGCCGTACGGTATGTGGATATCCCGTTTGTTGGAAATTAAGAGAGTAGTAGGGCCTGACAGTTACGGTGTTAGTGCTCGGGATTGTATGTGTGACAAATTGATCAAGCTCATGGGTCTTGTTGTTGATGGACCCGAGTTGATTCTTGCAAAGAATGTTGAGAAAGCCCCGGTGGATTCGGGTTTAGGAGCTATGGAGTCAAAGTTGGAGGGGTTTATGAGTGGTTTAATGGAGAAATTCGAGGAGCATTCGGCTAGTTTGGCTACGGCATTGTCACGGGTTGGACCATCTCGGTCTTTAGACTCGGGTTTGGATGCTAGTCGGGTGTACTCGTGGATGGAGGATGTAGACAAGAGGTTAGCGGGTTTTGAAAGGGAGTTGAAGGCTATTCGTGGGGAAGTGTTCCCACACGGTGATCGTCTCACTTTCCTTACGAGTCAGGGTGGTGCTTTGGTGATACACGGGAAAGCGATGGCGGGTGATCAAGCTCTCACGTTGGAAGCTACAAAGGCTCTTTCCTTGAAGGTTCTTAATTTTGAAAGGAGCATTGGTACTCTTTCACAGTTGGTTCGGAGCTCGTTCGACCGTCTGGATGCTTTGGAGCACCGTACTAGACCCGACTACGTGAACCCGTATAAGACCCGCAATATCTGATTTCCTCTCGTCCTACCCTCATTAGCCCTTACCTTAATTAGCTTTTCTTTTGTTTTAATGGTGTGTTAAACAAACTCTTATTCGGCCCATTTTGGCAATGCACTTGAGGTTATGGCCCAAGTGTTCTATTAGACATGTGTTCATTCGGCCCACTTTGGCTTTAAACATGTTTAATTCTTAGTTTGTATGCTAATTATCTTTTGGATGCTTCTAGTTTTGCGTGTTATTATTATTTCTTATGACGTTTTTATCTCTTGTCTCGTCCTATATTATTCTAGTCATTTTTAATTTGTTCTTAACTTTTTGATGATGTCAAGAGGGGGAAAGAACGTCTATGGTAAGCATCTACCTAAGCTTGCTCCTTGTCAAGACCAATTGTCTCTTAAAGTCCTTAAGTTTCGATTTCTGAAAACTTGTCTTGATCTTGCGTTAATCCTTATTATCAAGATAACGGTATTATATTGAGGGGGAACTTTTTAATTAGTCACAATTTTAGGAGACTTGCCATCATCAAAAAGGGGGAATTTGTTGGACCATATAGCTTATATGTTTATGTTTTGATGATGTCAAGGTGTTTTGTATTTTATATACTCGTTGCGTGTAATCGTTTGTTAAGTATCTTAGGACTAATTTATTACAAGCAACAAAGAGGATTGTGACAATTGCATAAGAAGTTCAAGCCTTCGTTCAAAGATCAAGCAATTTCAAGATTCATTCAAGTATCATGTGAAGACGAAGTTCGTCTAAAGATTTATCAAGCTTGGATGATGACGTAGCCTATACTCAAAGATCTTCTTAAAGATTAGAATAGTATAGGTGATTATCTCATAATGGTAATCAAGAATGAGGTTCTTGATTAGTAAAGTTATAGCTTTGCAGCTATAACCTTATTAGTTAAAGAGCTCAATGTTATAGCTCTTCTACTATAACATTAAAGTGCTGAGTTTTTGTACACGACTAATAAACTTTTCGAAAATCATTTTATTATTGTTTAAAGTTTATCTTAAATGTTTAATAAAAGTATTTATTTTATATAGCCCGGTTTAGTGAGGAGTTCGGTTCTATGGTAAGCGTTAATTGGTGGTTATGATGGATCAACTTATGAGTTGGACTTTACTACTAATTAGGGTTTCCATATAGTCTCTCTTTGAAACCTAAATTCTAATTATATTAAGATTAGGGTTTGCATGATTCACGAGCATATGAGCCGTGATATGCCGTGCTACCTTGGAGATATTAGGTAAAGATTTTATTCTATAATAAAGATCTTTACATATCTATATATCTTACTTAATATATTCTTTATGGTAAAAGATATTCTTGTTTTAGGAAATCTTATCATAATCTTAGAATTTATAGTAAAGATAATATTTAGAAAGATTATATTCTATCTTTTAGAATATTCTTTATTATCTTTTAAGGCTTTTAGGAAAGAGATAATAAGAAGATATAATTTGTAATTATATTTTATTATTTCGGCTATTAGGGTTCGTATAGATACCGTGTAGCCTATCTCTTTCTTACCTATAAATACTTTGCTATTTACAACATCTAAGATAGAGACCTCAAGCATAAAAATTGTTTTCATATTTAAAAAGCAAACCGTGTGTTTTAAGCATAAAAACCGATTTGCAATTTTGAAAGGTCGTGTGTTATAAAACTCGCATACTTGTTCTTCGTTTATCGTTATAAGATAATAGTGCTTAGATTGATTTCTTAACTTGTTCATTAACGTGAACCTTTGTTAGAATCATTAGTACTTTCTTATTAGCGTAAGTTAGTCACTCGAGTATTTAACGGTACTCATTGAGTTACAGCTAGAGTTAGTTGTACGAGTTGGGTTAGTAAATTTGTAATCCGTAGAAAGGTACTAAATTTATTAATCGAGAATAGTGGACGTAGGTTTCGACTTGTGAAACTGAACCACTTCAAAAATCCGTGTGTCTCTTCTTCTTTCGTTTGTTTCGTTTATTTTGCTTACTATCGTTAGTTGATTAGTTAAAGTTTAACCAATAAACTTTAAATAATCAATTACATACGCACATTCGAAAAAGCTTTAAAAAGTTTTAAATCCTCAATTCACCCCCCCCCCCCCACCCACCCCCCGCTTGAGTATTTTTGGATCAATAGACTCTTCAATGATTGATAAGTTGAATGTTATATGAGCATGATAGATGTTATTGTTTGGCTTTTGGTAGGTAGTAACATGTGGTTAAGGATAGTGGTTTTACAAGTATCGAGTCGCTTTTGTTCACTTTGTTGATGTTTAAGTTGTTTGAAAGAGAAAATCAAATAGTTATGTTGTTCGATTATAGAGAGGTTATCTTTAAACTGTTATAACTCGAGATATATATATGATTTCAATGTGATTCCAATTGAAGATGATAGCTTGTTCTGTTACGATTCCAATGATAGGTCACACGCCCAAAATGACCAAGAAACGAGTGAGATATGTCCGTTTTATGAAAACTGGACAGTGCTGAGAAATGCGTAGGGTACTCGATCGGGTGGTCCTTACTCGATCGAGTGCACCTCTTGTTACTCAATCGAGTAACCCTTACTCGATCGAGTAGCCCTTGTAAATTCTTATACGTGCTTCTGACCTTCACCTACTCGA
Organism: Silene latifolia; assembly: GCF_048544455.1. Classification (NCBI taxonomy): domain Eukaryota; kingdom Viridiplantae; phylum Streptophyta; class Magnoliopsida; order Caryophyllales; family Caryophyllaceae; genus Silene; species Silene latifolia. The sequence goes on along the minus strand of NC_133538.1, from coordinate 11,126,742 downwards.
TCGAGTAGGCTGTACTCGATCTAGTGACCCCTGTTTTGGGTCATATGCTTATCTTTTGACTTCCTTGCATATTATGTTTTAATTCAAAGGTGGTATTTTGCTTCGTTATGCATTATTTTACATTTATATTGGTCTTGATGCATAAGTTACCCAATCTTATGGTGTAGTGAGTGGCACCCTATGGTGGGTATGAATTCGGTGGGGAGGACATGAGTTATATGTGGTTGTGAGGGATAGTGGAAAAAGAAAAGGAACATTGATGAGCTGATTGAGGCATGGTGCAAGTTTTGAGAGACGTGGTGAGTGATATATTTGCGAATTTGAGTAATGTAAAAGTAAGTGTATATGAGCAAGGAGTGATGTAAGTGTAAGGAACGTGAGAATAAAAAGGTTAACAGGAAGGATGTGGATAGTAGCAACTTGAGATGTGTAAGGAATTATGGAGGGAGATGGTTAGATTGTGTTGGTTAAGAATATATGTAATGAAAGGTCGTTCTAGAGGGATGGAGAAGAGTGGTGCATACTGAACTCAGATGGAGACATGTCGCGACGTTGATTTGTAGATAGTGAGTGAGTTTGGGAGATTTGGATTATTAAGAGGTAAAACTAGTGTGTGCTTTTCTTGGGCAATTAACGGTATGAAACGAGTTTTGGTTTGTGAGTGATAGCATGATGAGAGAAGATCCATGGTAAGAAAGATTGAGATGTACTGATATGAAATAATGGAATTTGAGTTTTGGAGCAACGAAAAGGTAACTAGATTACTAGAGAGTTAGGTACAAGGAGTAAGGAGATGAACTATTAATTGGTATTGTTGAGTGTAAGGAGAAAAGAAGGATAAAAGTAAGCTGAAAAAAATATTGACTGGAGTTATGTGATATAGAAGTAAGGAATCGTCGAGATGTACAATACTATCATGAGGATGTTAGTTAATGGTTATATAGGAGTTTCGGGATAGAATGTTATGAGTTTCGAGGAATTAAGGAGAGTAAAAGTCGGTAAAATATTGACACGATATGATATTTTCGGTGGGGAGTTAGGTGACGATATAATTACGGATAGAATTGGAATGAATGATCAGGTAAACGTTGTTGATGGATTTGATGTACGTTATTTGGGATGCTAACCGAAGATAGGAAATCAACCGTGATATTTAGAGATGAGTGTAAGAGGTTTAATGTACGAACGGTGGTAGTGTTGAGGTGTTGTCACTAGTGGTTGGGGTTGATAAGCAGGAAAGATAGCCATTTTAAAGAGGTTGATTTTTGTAGAGGTCGGATTGGTATGTATGGTTGTGAGGGGGTATACGATGTGGACATAGGAGGCGGTTGCTAGTACTTGGGTACTAAGGGTATGGTTACATTTGGCAGGAGGTGATAGTTATGCAAATGGAAGAATGTGTTACGAAGGGCAGACGAGTTAAGCTCGGGCGAGAGATAACCTTTATCAAGTGGTAACTTACATGATCAGGATTGACTGGTTGGATGTGATTACGGGTCTATGATGTGTATGAATGTTTGTGTGAGGTTCTGACCTCACGAGAAGTGGTATAGTATGGTAGATATAAAGTTGTTATCTGAATGTTCTGTAATATATGCTGGGTACGGTAACCTAATGGAATGACATTCAAAAGTAATAATTTGAGTAATCTGGCATGGCTAGTTATACTTGTATGTGTATTCATGATATATGTTTATTATGTGAAATAGTATGGATGACATTCATGAGGTTCTTATCTGTTTATTCCGTTTAATATGTTGCGTTGTGATATAGTAAAGCAGTTTTGAGTAAGTTTTCTTGTACGGGAAGTTGTCCTGAGTCAGTGTTTATGGGAATTGTATAAGTTGTTATGTCTATCGATGTGGTTGTTGTGCCTCAGGTGGTGATCCGGCCACGGTACGTTGTGTTGTGATGCGGGTATTTTCGCGCTGTGGTGCTGCTGTTGGTGGCGGTGTTGCGATACCGTCATCGGTTGTGGTGGAGTAGGAGGGATGATTACGATACGAGTTTTCGAAAGTACATACCAGTTATTCATAGATAGTTGTTTTATTTACTGTTGTTTTGTTTATTGATGTGTCTTACCAGTTTCAGCTTGGGAGTGAGGGTAGAGTATGATATGGAAGAGAGTTGTGTATGTTTCCGTTGTTGTCATGGTATAGTGATATCATGTTTATGGGACACAGTTGTGAGAGGTTGTTATAGTACTTTTGACCTTGTTTTGGATGAGGCATGGTTGACATAGTAATTGCAAGTGATTTGTGGAACAGGTGTTGTACTAATCTGGAAGCGGCAAGTAGTTCATAATATTTTATAGAGACAGTGAACATAGGGTGTTGGAAATCAGTATCATGTTAAGTTAGGAATGACTTTTGCGGTAATGAAAGAAAAGAACTTGAGGATCTAGAGTCAGGGTGGGTAATAAGTGTGGATCGTGAGTTATGCTTTTGGAGATAGGTGCTTTGTATAGAGGAGCATGTCGTTGTACAGTAATGTGGAAGAATTGGAGTGTTGGTTATGCTAAGGATTTTGTGGTCTAGGTTAGGTGGTGTGCCGAATGAATTGAGGTATGAAAACTGTTTAAGTAAGAGAGCCATGGAAATAGGAATTGTTATAGGTGTTGCGGTTATAGGCGGTTATCTTTGACATGCGATGGTGATGAGGATTTCGAGTAGGTATAGCTAAGGATCTAGTATTAGTGCGTTACGAAGACGTAACTTTTACCTTAAGAGGAGTAGGATACGACAAACAGAGCTTGATGGTTGTACATGTTGCGGTATAATTGCGAGTTTGAGCTTTGGTGTAGAATAAAGGATGGATTTGTATTGTGGTGGATATTGTTAAAAAGGTCATGACCGTGCTTGTAGTAATTCGATGTTTAGGAATACTTCGATATTGTTGACAGTTGGATGATGATGTTTATGAGTTCGATAGTGTTGATAGTTGGATGATGATGTTTATGAGTGTGAGTAAACTTCGAGGACGAAGTTCCTTTTAAGGGTGGTAGAATGTAACATTCCATTTGATGTGTATGAGTGTCTTGATATTGGAGATTCTAGTGGATAATAAGTAGTTAGACGAAGCTAGCGACGTCGGTGGATGGTATTTGGAAATGTATGGAGTTAGTGTCGACAGACTATAATATGGTGGATACGATATCGTGAGTCATGTTGTGGAGATAGGCATAGTTGGTGGAGTTGGTGTTAAGTGTTCACATTTTATAGGTTGGGGTTTCGTTTTTAGTTCTTAGTTACGTGGTTGTGTCTTGGTCAAGTTAGTATGTTGGTTTTGAGTATGGGTTGAACTTTGGGGATGAAGTTCTTTTTAAGGAGGGGAGACTGTAATACTACGGTTTTCTATGTCTATGGGTACTCTATCGAGTGGGGCTTACTCTGTCGAGTAAGTGTCTTTTTACGCAAAACAGTAGCTGACATGATGGGTACTCGATCGAGTAAGTGTGTCTTACGGGATTGTTTAGCCGAGTTTTGTTAATAATGCGAGATTAGTATAAAAGGGATTCCGTCACTTTGTTTAATCACTTTTAACATTCTAAACCTTTCAAAGAGAAGAATAACAGTTACGTACATCGCATCCATCACATTGTTAACAAATCCCAAGGCTTGGTTTGTCGGCTTGGCTTGTTCTTTGCGACGTTGTGATCCTTGTGTCGAGGGTAAGCTTCTTATTTAATTTTTATAATGTTTTGATAAGTTCGTTTAAACCCTAATTGGGTAGAACTGGGGGATTTGGGTGTATTATGATGAGTAGATGGTAATTATGTGATTATGTGCTATAGGAGGAGGATTCGTAGAGGAAAAGTTCTGATTAGCTGCTTTGACGGTCTCGTGTGATTGTTATTCCAAGTAGGGTTTCCCTACTCAGTATTGTTTATATGGCATTGTTGGTTGTTGTTAATTGTTTTATTGTTGTTGAGTAATTATCATAAAGGAATTGGCATTTGGTGATTGTGATTGTATAAGGTGATTGTTGTGTAACTGTCTGTGGTTCTCGAGGTGCGTCCTTGGCTGAGTGGAGTCACTTGCAGGAGTGGCTTCATGCCCTTAATTCGCCCTTTGTGGAACCCGCCACAGTAGGGGATGTGCACATTAAGGAACATGGGTTTATCGCTCGGACGAGATGAGCGGGGCTTAGGTGGGAACGGCTACGGTCCCCCACTGGCGGTGTGGAATACTTGTTGCGTTGAGTATTCTGGCAGGGCTACACACTTTAGTGTGTAGCCATGTGTGTGGTGATGTGATGGAGTTTGGGTTGATTGAATTGGTTGTGGTATTGTTTTATTGCAGTTGTCTGTTTTTTGTAATCAGTACTGACCCTGTTTAAATGTTTTAAAAACTGTGGTGATCCATTCGGGGGTGGTGAGCAGTTGTCTAGCAGGTATGCTATGGATGCGCGCGGGATTAGCTATGGATGGAGTGGCCACGAGTCTGATAGTAGTCTTCCGTTGTGTTGTCTTTATACATTTGTTACTTCAGCTGTAGTTTGTTTTTAGATCAGTTGTATTTTACTTTACAATTGGTTTTGTTATGTAATCACTTAAACTTATTTATTAAAGTACGTTCTTTTATGGTCTATTTGATATACATTGCCTCGGGTAACCGAGATGGTAGCACTTCCATAGTTTAGGTGGTCTTGGTAAGGCACCTTGGTGTATGGGGGTGTTATAGAGCCTTTCCCTCATGTTGGCCTAGAACCGCACCAACGGCATAGTTGCTAGCATCACACAATACTTCATATTTTTTAAAGACAATAGATAAATTATGCAAACATGACTCAAAATCCTGTCCATAGATACTAAAGTCATCCATAAAGACTTCCATTATGGTTTCTATGTAATCTGAGAAAATAATAATCATACAACGTTGAAAAGTAGCGAGAGCATTGCATAGCCCAAAGGGCATTCTCCTATAAGCAAACGTACCATAAGGACATGTGAAGGTGAGTTTATATTGGTCATCCGCGTGTATCGGGATTTAGAAGAAACCCGAGTATCCGTCAAGGTAGCAAGAGAACTTGTTAGAGGCTAACCTCTCGAGCATTTGATCAATGAATGAGAGGGGGAAATGGTCTTTTATTATAAAGGAGTTTAGTTTTCGATAATCTATACACATTCTCCATCCCGTAACTATCCTAGTTGGTATCAACTCGTTTTTCTTATTTTCTACAACCGTAGTACCCCCTTTCTTGGGTACTACTTGAACGGGACTCGCCCAATGTGAGTCGAAGATGGGATATATAATTCCCGCATGAAGTAATTTCATGACCTCTCTTTAAGCACCTCTTGCATGCTCGGTTTTAGTCTTCTTTAGCCTTGAATTATAGGTCAATGGTCATCCTCCAAATGAATTCTATGCACGCAACGTTCGGGACTAATTACCTTAAGGTCTTCTAGGCTATAACCAATAGCTTTCTCATGTTTTCTCAACACATCAAGTAATGCATCTTTTTGATGTTGTAACACCCCCACATACCAAGGTGTCATACCAAGGACCACCCTAGCATGAGAAGATGCTACCATCTCGATTGCCCGAGGTAAGTATATCAAAAGTAACCATTCAAAAACAATTATTAAAGTATAAAGTTTAGTGAAAACATCGTCTCAACTAAAAACAAAAGAAAGAGTATATGAATCTCAATACATCCAAAACAAAGTATCTAAACTCATGACAGCGGAAGCTAGACTCAAAGTGATGACATCCCATCCTTGTCCCCGCAGCTAAATGTAATCATCACATGTCAGAATCTGCTCACCATTCCCGAATGGATCACCATAGTTTTACAAAATACAACGGGGTCGGTCAACTGAATAATCAAGATAAGGTAATCGCAAAGAAACAACCACGACAACAACTATACAACCATCCTCCAATTCCAATCGTGCCTCATATCTGACTACACACTCAAGTGTGTAGTCCTGCCAGATTACCTCCGCAACAGATAATCTACACCACCAGTGGGGGACTGCAGCCTTGCCCGCCTAAGCCCCGCTCATCGCAACGAGCAACAACCCATGTCCATTAATGTGCACATCCTCCTTTGTGACGGAAACCACAAGGGGCGAATCAAGGGCGTGAAGTCATTTCCAAAAATGACTCCACTCAGCCGAGGACGCACCTCACCAATATAGTCAATCCACCACAACTCCAACAATCAAGAAAGACAAGCCAACAACGATACTAATCATGTCAATACCACAATAAATCATCTTAAATCAATTAAACAGACAACTGAGTAGGGAAACCCTACCTTATCGCTGATCTGAATCACGAGTATACATCGGAAGCTAGAAACGTTCCTCTACGAATCCTTCACCTAAGAACAAACACAACAATAGTAATCACAAACATGCCAATCCACCTTCCCCCAAATATAATCATTAGGGGAAAAACCCTAAGAGACAATTCTTAACAAAAGACACAATACGAATGACTTACCGACGAAACTAATGCGAAAGAGAGGAACGAATGACTCACGAATGATCAATTGCCTTGAGAGTGATTAGGGTGATTAGAGGAGTGAAGAACGCAGTTTAGGTTTTGGTAAAATGAATCAGAAACTATTAACGAGGTTTATATAATCTTTAATCACCCTTAATGAAACAGCGGAAATTAATCTCGTCAGGCTGGTTACTCGGCCGCGTATGTGGAGTACTCGGCCGAGTGTTCCTGGACAGTAGCCTGACCAGAGAACACACAATAATTTACTCGGCCGATTTAACCCTATTCGGCCGAGTAACAAAACCCAGAAAACTGTGGTATTACAGTCTTCCCTCCTTAAAAACGAACTTCGTCGCCGAAGTTCACACCCATACCTACATGGCAAGCACACATATCACGCCACCAACCATCACCTCACCACACAACTCTCATCCTCCATCCTCAACACTAACTCACCCAACAACGCGTAACACCTACCTAAAAACGCAGCTCACAACATAACATCAACCATAGAGTAGCCCACCTAACTTCATAACTCTATCGAATACCAACAACACAAACGCCGTCAACTTTGTCTTACTTCAATACCGCTCACTAGCAAATCCAATATCACCACCATCTACCAAACGAGTTGTTACATTCTACCACCCTTAAAATGAACTTCGTCCTCGAAGTTTACTCACACTCATAAACGTCACCACCCAAAACTGTCAACACTACCGTAACCATATTTACCTACAACCCTACTCCATAACCATACACATAAAATACATACTACTACAAGCATAACCTTTACCTTACATAACATCAACCACAAGTCTATCCTTTTTCCACATCAAGACTCAACACTTCCAAATATACTACCGTACGCATAACCATCAAACTCTCTTTGTCGCATCCTACTCCTCTTAAGATAAACGTTACGTCCTCGTAACCTAAATAGTACTGTACCCTAAGCTATTTCTTCCCCATTATCACCATCTTATGTCACCAATCACCGACTATAACCTCAACACCGACAACCATTCTTATATCCAAGGCTCTCTTTCTCTAACAGTTATGTACTTCCAGTCACTCCGCACACCCCCTAACATATACCATAAAATCCTCAGCATAACCACCACTTCAAATCTTCCACATTACTGCACAACCACATACTTCCCTATTCTCGCACCTATCCCCACAATACCACCCACGATCTATAAATTGTTACACACTCACTAGATCCTCAAATTTCCCTTTTTCTGCCATCAAACTCGTCCATAACTTAACATGATACTAATTCTCAAACACTACATACTCTCTACTCCGATAAAATACTGTGAACTAACCACAACTTCTAGCTTAGTACCCACATGTTTCGTTAATTACTTGCCACAACTATGTCAACAAAAGTCTCATCGAACATAAGATCGAAAGTGTTCCAACCACCTCTCACAACTATGTTTCTTCAACAAGGTATCACTGTAACTATGACAACATCGACCACATATGCAACTCTCTTCCATATTATACTTTAGTCTCACCTCCAAGCCAAAATCACTGGAAACTGCAGTAAACAGAATAACAATCTATATGCCCATACTAGACTGACATAATCTTTCAAAAGTTCATCTCACAAGTACCCCTCCTACTCCACCACAGCCGATGACGGCATCGTAACACCGCCACCAACAGCCGCACCGCAGCGCGAAAGTACCCGCATCGCAACACGGAGTACTGTGCTCGGATCGCAACCCGAGACACCACAACCACAACGTTAATCATCACAACTTATATAATCTCATAATTACTTACTCGGTATAACTTCCTTGATAAAAGAAAACTTCCTTAATACCGCTTTATTAGATCACCAAAATGCAACATATTACACGGAATAATTAGATAACAATTTTATGAAAATCATACCATACTACTACTCATGAGGTCAGAACCTCGCACAATCACTTACACACATCACAAACACATAATCAAATCTAACTAGCCAATCCTGATCACGTAAGTTAGCACTTAATTAAATACATCTTTCACACGAGGTCAAAGTCATATGCCCCTTCATAACACATTCTTCCAATTCGCATAGCTACCACCACCCGACCAAAGTAACCATACATTAATGCTCAATTAGTGGTAAACGCCTCCTATATTCACATCCTATACTCCCTCGCACCTTGACGTACTAATCCAGTCCCCACCAAAAATCAATCTCTTTCAAACGGCTCACTTTCTTATTTAACATCACCTGTAACCACTACTGAAAACACCATGACACCACCATTTTTCGTATCACTACTCTTTTACAATCATCTCTATATAACAATTCATTTCCTCTCTTTGGTTATCATCCCAAATAACGTACATCAAATCCATAAACAAAAATTACCTCAACAACTATTCGAATTTTATCCTTAATTATATCGTCACCTAGCTCACCACCATAGTCTCATGCCATGCAAATGCTCTGCCAACTTCTTACTCCTTTAATTCCTCAAAACTCAAGAGTAACAAGTCGTCCGACAATTTATATATATCCCTTAACTCACACCCTCATGATAGTATCACACAATTCCATGATTCCTTACTTTCGTTTCCCCTAATTCTTGTGAACATTCACTCAACTTACCATCATCCTTCTTGTTGGGCCCTAAATTATCCTGCCTGACCTGATATAGGCCAGGCAACAGCCAAGGACAACTTCCAGGCAAAAGACATCTGAAACCAGGCATTGATTCAACACGGATAGGCACCAAGCAGGAGTTGATGAAAGACAAGCGAAAGATAACCGGCTGACCTAAAAAGGAAAAGCACCAGGCCACCTGCAGCGACAAATAGGCGGTTGATATATGTTCCCTACAAAAAAGGAAGACCAATTCCAGAAAGCTATGATATAGGAAGCAAGATCAAAACAACGGCTAATAAAGAGGCAACCACCTCAGGGCAAATAGGGCACATTCCTATTTACCAAGGAAACCCTAAACGGCATAAGAAGGAGGAAGAGATCAGCTATAAATAGAAGAGAAGAGAAGATTAGAAGGGACATGAGATATACCCTCACTTTTACTTATATTTTTGTATTCTTAAGCTATATATTCGCCTGTCACGCCTGATATAACAATACTCTGTCAGGCTATCTAAAACAATAGTAACAATCACTCCTGGCTTGGTGCCCGTGGTTTTTTCCCTTATTCCCAGGGTTTTTTCACGTATAAAAAACTTTGTGTCATTGTTTATTAGTTCATTTTGCACTTAATTATACCAATCAGGCGAGTTGTTTGAGTTAGATCACCCTACATATAAATCCCTGGCAGGACAATCTAGATCAGTAAAAAGCCTGTCAAAACAATTGGCGCCCACCGTGGGGCATCTAACTCAAAAATAATCAAAGCCCACAACCAAATACCACAAAAAACTAAGAAAAGATGGCAGGAGATAGTGTTGAGCAACAATTAGTGTTTTGCCAAACAACGGTTGTTGGAGATGGAACAATGAAACAAAAAATGATCCAGTGAAGGAAGTGGCAAAATTGAAAGAATCGAGAATCCACCCTAAAAATACAAATTTGGGAGAAAAAGCTTCAGGATCAAAGTTGAAAGTCCAGCCTGGCACACCATTCTCCTCAATCATAAGGAACATTGATTTCTCCAATATTGGTACTCCTACTCCATCAAAGTCCAAAGCAGGAGAAGGAACGGACTCAGGAGAACTCCAAAATGAAGAGACCTCATCAGATCAGACTAACACGGCCATTATGATGGCTATGCTCCAGGAAATCCAAAAACTTCACGAGAGATTTGAAAAGATTCCAGGAGTTCCTACCCCAATTGAAGAAGCAAATCCAGAGAGCTATGCTGATTCACCCTTTGTGGATGAAATAGTAAAAATAGACCTGCCAAAGAAATTTGTGATTCCCTCAATGAGAATCTATGATGGAACCACAGATCCACAAAACCGCGATTACAAGCAAAGGATGCTGGCAGCATCAATTCCCAGTGAACTACATCAAGTCTGCATGTGTAAGGGATTTGGAACAACTCTGAACGGACCTACCCTGCAATGGTACATAAACCTGCCAAATGGAAGCATCAAGTCCTTTGTTGACCTGGTCAACTCTTTCAATCATCAGTTTGCCAGCAGCAGGGAACTAGAAAAGAGATCCAGTGACCTGTACAGGGTTAAACAAAAGCCTGGAGAATCCATCAGATCCTACATGACAAGATTCAACAAAGAAAAGGTTTCAATCCCCAGATGTGATGTTGGAACAGCCGTTGAAGCTTTCAGGCAAGGGCTACCCCTGGACAGTGACTTCTATGATGCAATGACCATGAAGCCCTGTCATACCTTTGAAGATGTCCAAGCATTAGCCATAGGCTATATCAGGCTGGAAGAAGACAAAGGCTACAAGGCAGATAATGCTGACAACAACTCAGGATATGACAAAACCAACAGAAAAAGCTCTAACCACAGAGGAAGCAGTTCCAGGCCATCTCCCTACACGAGACCTGACAGATCAGAAGTCAACTATACACATGAACAACGAGGTAACTCCTATACTTATCCTCCTGTCCAGGAATATAACTTCTCTGTTGACATTGCGCAGGAATGATCAAGAGACTTGACCATATGGGAGACATTGTCAAGTGGCCAAAGAAGTCGACAACTCCAACTCAAGGAAGGACACCACCAGGTGGTGCGAATTTCACATGGACATAGGACACAACTGAGAAGAATGCCGGGATTACGGAGACAAGTGGCTTACCCGCTAAAGAAAGGATACGAAAGACTTGATGCCAACAAAGAACGAGGAAGATGATGGAACAAGAAAAAAACAGAGAAAGGCAACAACGTGACTTACCCCTGCACCACCCATTTATGAAGTCAAATTCATCAATGGAGGATCGGAAATTTGTGGCCTGACCGGCTTTTTTGCAAAGAAAATTGCCAGGGGAGTCAAAAATGAAATCTCCTTTTAAACCTATCAATTTACCTCAAATTACTTTTGACGACAACGATATGCGGGGCATTCCGGACCTCCACCATGTGACCTGGTGATCACCATGCAAATAGGGACCGCACGTGTCATGAGAATCCTGGTAGATGGAGGCGATCAAGATAAACCCGATCATGCTTGATGTCCTTAAAGCAATGAAGATTGATGAAAGCCAAATCATAAAGAAGTCTAATGTCCTAGTGGGATTGGTGGAGAAACAAGAAACACACGGGAGAAATACACCTGCCCACATACGTGGAAGGAGTATCTTCATACGAAAGATTCGGAGTCCTGGACTGCCTGTCATCCTACAATGCCATATTGGGAAGACCATGGATCCACAACATAAGGGCCATACCATCCACCTATCACCAATGCATCAAAATACCAACAGAATGGGGAGTAGCAACCATAAAAGGTGAACATAAATCGCCGGGAATGCTATCTTGAGTCACTGAAGCCTTCAAGGCGGGTAAGTCCTCGCCTAGCAATTACGGTACCACTGTCGGGACAACTCATGTGGCGAAACCAAAATGGAAACCGATCAAGTAATTTTAGACCCCGAGTACCCGACAGGCACGCATCGATAGGATCGATGTCCCCGATAATATCATGCCGAGAATTAGTAAATTTTCTTAAAGGTAAATCTTCATGTTTTGCCTGGTCACATTTTGATATGACCGGAATAGATGCCAATATTATTACACATAAACTAAATATAGATGAGTCTTATAAGCCTGTCCGTGAGTAAAAGAAGAAAGTTTCTTCTTTGAAAGACACGCTATCATTAATGAAGAAGTAGACAAACTATTGGACATGGGGATGATAAGAGAAGTCATGTACCCTAACTGGCTAGCTAACGTAGTGGTGGTACAAAAGAAGAATGGCAAGTGGAGAGTTTGTGTAGATTACACGGACCTCAATAAAGCTCCGCCCAAAAGACCCATTTCCGCTCCCACACATAGACGCAATGGTGGATGCTACAAACAGGCATGAACTCCCGACATTCATGGATGCCTCAAGTGGATTCAACCAAATCAAGATGCACCCATCGATCGGGAACATCATTGCATTTATCACGGAAAGGGGCATATACTGCTACACAGCAATGCCCTTTGGCCTGAAAAATGCAGGGGCAACATACCAACGCCTGGTCAATACAATGTTTAAGGACCAAATAGGAGACACCATGGAAGTCTATATTGATGACATGGTAGTTAAATCAAAGAAAGCTGAAGATCATGTCAGGGACTTGGAGACAGCCTTTAAGATCCTGGAAGAATTCAATATGAAACTTAACCCATCCAAATGCCATTTTGGAGTATCTTCAGGAAAATTCCTAGGTTACATGGTGACCAAAAGAGGAATAGAAGCCAGCCCAGAACAAATAAGAGCCATACTAGAACTGGAATCCCCCAAGTCAGTCAAAGATATTCAAAACCGACGGGACGAGTTGCGACCACTGAATAGATTCATTTCCGGATCATCGATAAGGTGCAAGGCATTCTATGACCTACTCGGGAAGAACAAAGCATTCAAATGGTTGCCGAACACGAGTCGGCATTCCAGGAGCTCAAAACATACCCGACTACACCTCCGCTACTTGACAAACCAGACAAAGGAGAACCCCCGACGGTCTACCCATCTCATCACGAAAAGCAATGATAAGTGGAGTCGACCAAAGAAATTGATGGCCAACAAGACATCATTTACTATGTAAGTAAAAGTCTCCTAGACGAGAAATCGGTATGGCCTACTTGAAAAATATGTACTTGCTTTAGTAATGTCCGGCACTAAACTTCGACCTTATTTTGAAAGTCACCCAATCATTGTAAGAACCAACCTGCCTATCAAATCTGTCCTAAGAAAGCCGAGTTGTCGGGCGAGAATGGCAAAATGGTCGGACAAATCAGCACCTATGATATAACCTTTGAACCCGGGACGGCAATTAAATCTCGGGCACTAGCGAGACTTCGTGGCTGAATTCAGTCCTACCCTAGAACCAGACCTTATAAAAGAGGTCAATCTTCTTGACACCCAAAAGACAGACCAGGAATGGACTCTCCATGTAGATGGGGCAACAAATATGAAAGGCACGGCCTAGGACTAGTCCTAAAGTCACCACAGGGAGACCTAATTGCACAAGCTATTAATTGTGAATTCAAAGCCACGAATAATGAGGCTGAATATGAAGCCCGATTCTTTGGATTAAAGGTATGTATAGAACTCGGTGTAGCAAATCTCAAGGTAAAACCGACTCTCTCTTAATTTCCAATCAAATCAAAGGAGTATATCTTTGCAAAAGATTCAAAGATGATACTCTATTTGGAATATGTCAAAAATCTTTGCAAAAAATTCAAAACCTTTGACATTGACCAAATACCAAGGACTTAAATACCAGCGGATGCCCTAGCCGACTGGGATCAAACTTCAGCCCTCTTGTGTTTGACAAAATACCCATCGTCCACTGTTGGAACCAACCATAGAAAGGCACGAACAAATTTGCCCTATCCAGGAAGATACAACCTCCTGGACTAAACCTTACTATGATTGGTTCCTACAGGGGATACTCCCTACAAATAAAAACGAAGCAAGGGCCACGAAAATCAAAGCATCCACTTATACCATTATAAATAACACCTTGTTTAAAAAGTCTCAGGCTGGACCTTACTTACGTTGCCTGGAACCAAATGAAGCCAGCCAGGTCATAGAAGACATACATGATGGATACTGCGGAAATCATAAAGGTGGAAGAAGCCTGGCAAGCAAAATTCTCATGACATGCTACTTCTGGCCAACCCCGAGAGCCGATCGCATAGCATATAGCTCAAAATGTGAAGCTTTGTCAAATCCATTCCCCTTATATCCATCAACCATCAGAGCTACTACATTCCATCTCAGCCCCCTGGCCATTCATGAAATGGGGCATGGACATAGTAGGCAAGCTACCTCAGGCGCCTGGACAAAAAGTCTTCATACTAGCAATGACTGACTACTTTTCCAAATGGATAGAGGCGGACTCTTACAGGCAAGTCAAAGAAAAGGATGTCATATCATTTATCAAAAGGAATATCATATGCAGATATGGAATACCTTGAGAAATAGTCGTGACAATGGTACACAATTTGTGGGATAAAGAAAGACAAACTTACGTGCACAATGGAATATCAACCTAGTCACATCTACACCAGGCTACCCTAAAGCCAACGGCTGCGAGAATCAAGTAACAAAGTAGTAATCACTGCTGAAGAAAAAGTGAAAAGAAGAAAAAGAAGATGGGCGGAAGAGCTCCCCTAGTCCTATGGGTGACGGGACCACACCCAAAACAGACCCACGGGCCGGACACCATATTCCCTGGTCTATGGTGCGAACCCGATAATACCAGCAGAAATTCATGTGCCAACTACAGAAGCGGCTGAACACAATAGAGGAGAACACGGGGCCCCTATTACGGGATAACCTACTCTTAACGGAAGAACTAAGGGATGCGGCCAAAGTCGGGATAGCCGCCTACCAACAGCGATCGCAGAAGTTACAACAAAAATGTCAACATCAGAGTATTCAAAGAAGGAGACCTGGTACTAAGGAAAGTTTTCCCCAACACCAGAGAAAAGAACGCAGGCAAACTAGCCCCTACATGGGAAGGCACGTACTTAATTGATTCAATAGTAGGACAAGGAGCTTACAGGCTACAAACTTTAGAAGGAGAAATGATCCTCAGATCTTGGAACATTTCCCACTTAAAACTATTTCATATCTGAGAAGCAGGTAAAACTACATATCCTATATACATGTCAATAGAACTTCCTGCTATGTGCTAAGTTGCTTGCCTGTTATTCTTAGCTTCACCTAAAACTTTATTTTAAATCCTGAAAACTATTTTTACGCCTTCTTTTCACTTATTATATGTTACACTTTAGGCTTAAACAAATGTTCGGGATTGAGGGCCACTCCACCCAACCTGAACAGCATTTCTAAAAATGCTCTAATTTGGCACCTGCCTGCCTGACCCGAAAATTAAACTGAGCTCAGTACATAAAAAGATAAGTACAAAGGTAGAATAGACCATAGTACTTGTCAAAGAAGCCCCTCTGACAGTGAGGGCCATAAGCCCTCCCGACCAAGCAACCACCCTCATTCTCAAAAGCCCTCCCGACGGGAGATAGAGCCACCATTCCCCATAAACACAGGAATGAGGGCCATAAGCCCTCCTGACAGGCATTACTCTAACAAAAAAATCACATGAATGTACAGGTACAAATTCTAGTCAAACACAGCAAGAAAATCAAGAGAAGAAAGGATATATATATTAAAACCTACCCAGGAATATACCCTTCCCAGGCAACAAACCGTTTATCCAGGAAAAGCCAACAAAAACCAAAACAAATCCTAAATTATTTGTTCAGGGAACATCCCCCCCTGAATAGGCCAAAACAACACAAAATTCCACAAACAGAAAAAATCAAACTAGCCCGCCTTGGACACGAAGAGAGCCAATCCTCTCAGTGACCTCCTCTTCTTCATCTCCCTCCCCTTCAACATCACTATTTTTCCCTTTGGATGGAGGAGAGTCCACTTCCTCGTCGGCATGCAACTTACAAAGCTCAGGATAAGTGGTATTGAGATCGCCCAACTCGATCGGGATTCCAAAAGGCGACTTGGCGGGCTCTTTCATAGCATCCACACGGCCCTTGCCAAAGAAATACAATGCAACATCTTTATACCTAGCCTGGACCTCATCCCTCTCTACTGACCAATTCTTCATTTACTTTTAACTAATCTGCATTACTGCTTTTTTGACCTTCAACTCTTCCTAAGTAATATCAAACTTAGCACGAAGAGCTTTCAGAGCATCTGAGCGATTTCGACTTAGAAGACTCCACCAAAGAACCGAGCCTTCCCCGCCTCATTATCCTCCTTCAAAGAATGATTTGACCTTGGACACCTCCAACTCGACTTTAAACTTGTCAAAGCATCTTTTTCAAGATTTGTACCTCCCAATCCAAGGCATTTTTTAGACCATGGGGTGATTCCGGTTGATGGCGCTCCTCAAAGACATCATTAACATTCTAAAACAAAAGAAAAATTCCTATCTAAGCCACAAAAAAAGAAAACACACACAAAAACCCACAATAAACAAAGACAGAGAATATATACCTCCTGAAGCATGGTAATCAGGTTGGCAGCATAGTCCCTGGAACGATACATAGCAGCCAAAGCACGGGCAGAAGCTTCCTCTGCCTGGTACTTGAAATAGGGATCATCAACCACAAAAGCCTGAGCCTGAATTTGATCCTTGGGAACTGGACCTCATCCATACGAGCTCTAACCCCCCTGACCTCATGAACTCCTCTAGACTCATCCACTCTCTTCCTCTTCTCAGGACGGTCACTATCATCCACAATCTTTTCAGGAGACGCCAACTGAACCTCCTGCACAGGTTCCTGAACTTGAACAAAGACCTTTGTCACTTCCCGTTGCCTTCTTTCGCTCTTTGACTTCTCCCCGTAATTTGGGAGACCCCCGCCTTCACCAAAGACAGACGAAAACTAGCAATTACAGCGAAGCCCGGTAGCTGCACGACGAGTTTCTAAATCAGCAATATAAGCATGAATCCAATACAGGAAACAGAATGACAAAAATAAGCTAAAGAACTTACTCCCTGACGAAGATGCCCCTGGAACCTTAGTGCTCTTTACAGGCTTATACGTACTCAACTTAGCCTTCTTAAAACGAGGCATGAAGCTTGCCCCAGACAGGCAGGCCAAGCCCTCTCCTCTTCAGGCAACGCCATAAACGCCGCTATCCGGTCCACCGGCCCCTCAAGATCGGGATCATTCACCCAATCATTTACTAAAAGAAAGCACGGGCAAAGTAAGTAAACTCTCCAAAACATATTATTACCAAACCAAAAATAATGCTGGAAAGAAAGTTACCTCCTTCAACAATTTGGGTAATTCGGATAGTCCAGTCGGGGGCAATTGAATCAGCCTTGATAAACATATAAGTTTGAGCCCATCCTTTATCATCCCCTGAATCAAAGTTGGTAATCAGGTGAGCCATCTTTGACCTGACTCGAAAATTGAACCTCCCAGTAGAATGACTCTTCAGGTGATAGACATTCTTGAAATCATCCAGGGTAATAACCAATTTATGCTTAGAACATAAATGCTCAATAGAATGGACAATTTTCCAAACCATTGGCATGAGTTGAAACGGAGGAACCCTAATAGCCCTAATCACCTCAGTCATAAAAGGAGAAAGGGGAAGCTGACCGCCACCCCTGAACGCCCACTCAAAAATACAGAACCAACCCGGGCTACTCCAATTAGCCCTGACAGGACCGTTCTCAGGAATCCAAACCTCAGCCCCATGAGGAATAAGGCCCCTGCCCTTTATATAATGCTCAAAAGCGGGTTTCGATTGATTGGCTTCTTGAAAAGAAGCCGCCAAAGCCTTATTAGGAGAATATTCAACCCCCTTATAAGACATGGACAGAACCTCTGGAGGAGCAACAACCTCCACCACATCATCCTCAGGGATGATATCAGGGACCCCCTCAACCTCAGCAGAAACCATTTCAACTTCAACAGGAACTTTTTCAGCCTCAGCAGGAGCTTTTGAAGCTGTTGTCCTTCTCCTGCCACCAGCCATATCTTATTTTTTCTGGAAGATGAATTTTTCAAAGAGAGAATTTTTTAGAAAGGGAAAGAAGAAATTTGGGGATTGAAATGTGGAAGCAATCACGGCAAAGGAAGGATATTTATAACCGCAAATCCTAAACGGCTAGAAAAGCAAGTGATAGAGACTAATCATGACTCTCCTAGGGTTTTATGAACCTACCCTATTAATGACAAATAACCGTTACAAGAAGTTGAATCAAACACCAATTCTAAATCGATAAATAGACCTGCACAAATCACTTTTGGCCCAAATTTTTATCTCCTTATTCTGGCGGACTCAATAATGGAATAAGCGAGATAAGGGGCAATTGTTGGGCCCTAAATTATCTGCCGACTGATATAGGCCAGGCAACGACCAAGGACAACTTCCAGGCAAAAGACATCCGAAACCAGGCATTGATTCAACACGGATAGGCACCAAGCAGGAGTTGATGAAAGACGGGCGAAAGATAACCGGCGACCCTAAAAGGAAAAGCACCAGGCCACTGCAGGCGAGAAATAGGCAGTTGATATATGTTCCCTACAAAAAAGGAAGACCAATTCCAGAAAGCTATGATATAGGAAGCAGTCAAAACAACGGCTAATAAAGAGGCAACCACCTCCGGGTAAATAGGGCACATTCCCTATTTACCAGGAAACCCTAAACGGCATAAGAAGGAGGAAGAGATCAGCTATAAATAGAAGAGAAGAGAAGATTAGAAGGGACATGAGATATACCCTCACTTTTACTTATATTTTTGTATTCTTAAGCTATATATTTCATCACGCCCTTTGATATAACAATACTCTGTCAAGGCTATCTAAAACCATAGTAACAATCACTCGACTTGGTGCCCGTGGTTTTTCCCTTATTCCCAGGGTTTTTCCACGTATAAAAATCTTTGTGTCATTGTTTATTAGTTCATTTTGCACTTAATTATACCAATCAGGCGAGTTGTTTGAGTTAGATCACCCTACATATAAATCCCTGGCAGGACAATCTAGATCAGTAAAAAGCCTGTCAAAACACTTCTGTTCCCATTACCTCCAAAAATCAAATTCTATTAGTGGCCTATATCATTATCTTTCATTCATTTCTTATCAACAATCCCTCTCATCATGCTTCTCACTCATGCTCCCCACCGATAGATCCACCCACTCCATGATTTCTCCTTAACTAATTACATCTTCTTTTAATAATTCTAGAAAATAAAGATTCACTTCATCCCGGGACCTCCCAAATGATTATACACTAGGCTCACCTTCCAGTAATACAAATCTCCATAACGACTACTACATACAATTCCTCATTGCGGCATCCCTCGACCTAAGCTCACTAGGCACCAATCCTTTTCATCAATTTTTTTTATCACAATCTTCCATTACACATCTCCTCACCCAACATCGCCATAATCATTTCTCTCCAGGAATCACTATATATCCCAAATTATCATAATTTTCACATCTCTCATTTCAAACTTTTCTTTCTCACATTCCTCGAATTTACCTTACCACTCTCATCATCACTCGAGCATATACGGGTCATTACTACACCACTTAAGACAACGACTAATTCACTCACCATAGCTCAGAGAATGTGCTCCTTGTCTTAATAACTCGTCTACTTCGCTTATTCTTTCCACTATCCATCACAATAACGTGCACCCATGTCCTCCCCACCAAACACATATCCTACATAAGCTGGTATTCTCCATATCATAGTATCTGGTAACTTACGTATCAAGACCATCACATATGTAAAAGAATGTTTTAAAACCCAAGACATATGTGTGCACATAACCTACGGCTCAAAACAAAGGTAAGAACATAACTGTCGACTCAAAACAACCGCCCAAAGAGGTACTCGGTTGCGTACACGACATACTAGGTCGAGTACAGGGCACTCGGTCGAGTAACTATATCACTCGGCCAACTTCCCGACTCCAGAATCTGAACTAAATTGTCACAGAAAGATTACTCGGACGAATACTAGTTACTCGGCCGAATACGAAAGTTACTCGGCCGAGTAGACCCTACTCGGCTGAGTTCCTGCACAGTTCTCAACAACGTCCAGTTTTCGTAAAACAGTCATATCTCACTCGTTACTTGGTCATTTTAGGGGTGTGGCATATCGTTAGAATCGTAAGAAGACAAGCTATCACCACAAATTGGAATCACAGTAATATCATTCCTAGAACTCCACTTATGATAGTTTTAAGACAGCCCTTTCATAATCGGTTTTTATACAAATCCAATTTTCTTAACAAAACAACTTAAACATGAATAAGGCAAACAATACCAACTCAATACTTCTAAAAACCAGTACATAGGTAAAATTTTATCATACCCACATGTAAATTAAACACAACATTCATATACTACACATGCTAGAAGTCACGTTCATTCTTTCTTACCACGTTCATGCTAATACTTCCAAACCAAGTAATACACATCGTACCTCATCAAAATGAAATTCAAACCAAACATATCACAATTCAGTACTACCCACATTATTCCTCCCCTTAACCATGTCAATCATATTAATTATCAAAATCACCACATTAGTCCACATACCCATAGTAATGCACATAGACTACCACATAGTACAATTCCACATCACTTCCAACCAAGATACACATACACCATTCTATTCACAGATATAGACACACACACACACACACACACACACACACACACACACACACACACACACACACACACACACACACACACACACAATGATCCCCTTGACACACCCCATAGTGACTGACTCGAAGTTGTAAAGGCAATTTGCGGTTTTAGGACGTCTCCCAAACCTTTGCGGTAGCTCCAAACAATTCCTACCTGGGTTCATTTTCTTTAAACACCCTATATTCATTTGGTTCATTTGTTTTAGGTTCCAAAATTGTCGCTCTGATAAAACTTTTTAACACCCCCACATACCAAGGTGCCTTACCAAGGACCACCCTAGCATGAGAAGATGCTACCATCTTAATTACCCGAGGTAAGTATATCAAAAGTAACCATTCAAGAACAATTATTAAAGTACAAAGTTTAGTGAATACAACGTCTCAAGTGAAAACCAAACTAAGAGTATATGAATCTCAATACATCCAAAACAAAGTATCTAAAATCATGACAACGAAAGCTAGACTCAAAGTGATGACATCCCATCCTTGTCCTCGCAGCTAAACGTAATCATCATTCGTCACAATCTGCTTACCATCCTCGAATGGATCACCACAGTTATCAAAACACAACGGGGTCAGTCAACTGAATAATCAAGATAAGGTAATCGCAAAGAAACAACCACGACAACAACTATACAACCATCCTCCAATTCCGACCATGCCTCATATATAACTACACACTCAAGTGTGTAGTCCTGCCAGATTACCTGCCGCAACAAATAATCCACACCGCCAGTGGGGGACCGCAGCCTTGCCTACCTAAGCCCCGCTCATCGCAACAAGCAACACCCCATGTCCATTAATGTGCACATCCCCCTTTATGATTGGAACCGCAAGGGACGAATCAAGGGCGTGAAGCCATTCCCAAAAATGACTCCACTCAGCCGAGGACGCACCTCACCAATATAGTCTATCCACCACAACTCCAACAATCAAGAAAGACAAGCTAACAATGATACTAATCATGTCAATACCACAATAAATGATCTTAAATCAATTAAATAGACAATTGAGTAGGGAAACCCTACCTTATCACTGATCCGAATCACGAGTATACAAATAAAGCTAGAAACATTCCTCTACGAATCCTTCACCTAACATCAATCACATCAATACTAATCACAAACATGCCAATCCACCTTTACCCCCAAATATAATCATTAGGGCAAAACCCTAAGAGACAATTCTAAAGAAAAGACACAAAACTAGTGACTTACCAACGAAATTGATGGGAAAGAGATGAACTTAAGACTCACGAACGATCAATTGCCTTGAGAGTGATTATGGGCGATTAGAGGAGTGAAGAACGCAGTTTAGGTTTTGGTAAGATGAATTAGAAACTGTTAACGAGGTTTATATAATCTTTAATCACCCTTAATCAAACCGCGGAAATTAATCCCCGTCAGACCGGTTACTCGGTCGAGTACCTGGAGTACTCGGCTGAGTATCCCTTACTCGGCCGAGTATTACAATACTTAGCTGAGTGTTCCTGGACAGTAGCCTGACCAGAAAACACACGACACTTTACTCAGCCGAGTTAGCCCTATTCGGCCGAGTAACAAGACCCAGAAAACCGTGGTATTACAGATGTTCCTCAAGCTTAGAATTAAAAATGACGGGTTTAGCCTTGGACTCATCTAGGAATGCATATTCTAAATTAGAGGGGAGGGGTTTTAGAGTAGGAGCTTGTACCTCACTTTTGCAAGGATTAATGATACCTTCCACTTTTATGACTTGTTCATAGGTAAGCTCTTTACTCTCTAAAGCGGCTTCTATCAAATCCACCTCAAGGTCCCATTGTCGATCATTAGCTTCACTTACTTCCAAAGCTAATAATGCCTCCAAAGGGTCTTTGATGTAGCTAATTGGTGCAAAATCTTCCACAAAACAATTTACAATGTCCATCTTGTGGTGGGGGATTTTTTTTTTATATATTATGCAATTGACTACACTAGGGGAAAAATTAGTGCTACCTTAAGGAACTAGGTTTCCTAAGGCTAAAACATAGTTATTACCAAAAACTCGAACAAACAAAATAAATCACACCATCCCCGACAACGGCGCCATTTTTTATAGGTGTCGTTAAACTATCAAAACAATATTTATACTCAACAAACTAGCAAAGTAGTAAGTAGAGGCTGAGCCCAAATGATGGTAGCTTTGTATTATGCAAGTTATGGAGTGTTTAAGGTAGTAACAAGGGGTGTCACAATTGATTGGTAAGGAAAGATATCAACTAACAACTACTAGCAAATAAATGTAAAGAAATTAAACAAAGCAAGTATGTAAATAGAAGTGTAAACAATTGATCAAAGACATTAGGGTGTTATGGGATCTTAGGAGTAATCAAGTAATAGATCCAAGGGAATGAGTTTGGGTATTTGGTCAAAGTCATGGTAGAATAAGGCCAAAATTTTTGGTCCTACGGGCGCCATTTTTGATAGGTTTCGTTAGACTATCAAAATAATATTTGTACTGAATAAACTAGCAAAGTAATAAGTAGAGGTCAAACCCAAAGAACGGTAGCTTTGTATTATGCAAGTTATGGAGTGTTTAAGGTAGTAACAAGGGGTGTCCTAATTGATTGGTAAGGTAAGATATCAATTAACAACTACTAGCAAATAAATGTAGAAAAAAGAAAACAAAGCAAGTATGTAAATAGGAGTATAAACAATTGATGAAAGACATAAGGATATTATGGGATCATATGGGTAATGAAGTAGTAGATCCAAGGGAATAAATTTGGGTATTTGGTAAAAGTCATGGTAGAAAAGGGCCGGAATTTTTGGTCCTACGTCCCATAGGTCGAGTTGGGTTAGCTTCTGGCATACAGCCGGTCTCCCTACTAGTCTTAGTGCATGGTCTAACAATCCTCGAGTTTGTTTATATCTTACAAGGGTCGTTAAAAAGCTAAAGAATCATGCAAGGTCGTCAATCATGCATTTCATCAAACATAACATGTTCAATAAAGCTAGAACTACAATAACACAATTTAATCAACCAAATAAACTCATTGAAAGATGGATATACCATTTAATCATCCCCTAATCCGCCATTTACCGTACTAGAGGACTACTCACTCATTATCATGGAGGTGATGCAATTAATGGTGTCAAACATCAAAGCAAGAGGAAACATGATGAACAAAGTAAAGTAATTAACAAGGATTTAACAAGTAATTAAGTAAAAGAGTAAAAGAGTAAAGAATTGTAACAACGTTAAGGAGATGAACAATAATAATGAAGGAAATAAAGAAGAAAAAAATTTGAGGAAAGAAAAATCTGCAAAAGAGAGATTAAGAGAGAGAATGTAGAGAGAGAAAAAGCTCTGAAATTTAGAAATCGTCTAGGGTTCTGAGTTATGGCAAAAGCAAGGAAACAACATCAAAATAATACTAAAAATAGTAATAAAAATTCCAAAAATAGTAACAAAAATCATGATTCTCATCTACTAGACGAGGAAGATCATATTCAAGCTGACGTAGAGGAAACGGAATCTAGGGCAAGGGTTTTGGATTTTACAGAAGAGAATCTTGCACCATATGATCTGGATGAGGATTTGGAAACTATTCCTGAAGAGGAGGAGGTACAGGAGGAAGCTGTGCCTACTGTCACTACGGATGCTGTTCCTACTGAATCATCTGGTGAGTGGACTGAAGTTTCTGGTAAAAAGTCATCACCTTTACTCAAATTAACCTTAGATGATGTTAAGGATGAGATTAACTTTTGGTCTACATCTATCTTTGGTTATGTTGTTGGAGCTAACCCTCCTTGGAACGTTTTGGATGGTTTTATCAAAAGAATGTGGAAGGAGGATGATTATAATCAGGTCTCCTTCCTACCTAATGGAATTTTCCTTGTACGGTTTAAGACCAAGGCCATTCAACAGAGAGTATTACAGCAAGGGTATGTCATGTTTGATAACAAACCTGTCATAATTAGAGAATGGACACCCACAACTGACCTGGTTAAGGAGAAACTTGACAAATTGCCTATCTGGGTGAAGCTGGTGGGTTTGGACCTTAAGTTCTGGGGTAAAACATGTCTCCATAAACTTGGGGTCAGATTGGGACAGTTATTAGAAGGGATGAAGCAACTGAGAAGAAAATATTTCTGGGGTATGCACGACTGATGATTGAAGTTAAGGTTAATCAGAAATTCCCTGAATCATTAAGTTTCATGGATGAGGAAGGGAAAGAGAGGAAAGTGAGACTGGGGTATGATTGGCTCCCTATCACTTGCAACACTTGCAGGGGCATAGGGCATGCTACAGGGCAGTGCAGGAAGAAGGTTACTACTCAGAAAGTTACTCAGGTGTGGAGGAAGAAAGTTGTCTCTGTTGCCTCTGTTTTAACTACCCCAATTGTGGTCGGAACTATTGGCACCAACAGGGGCAAGTCTCTTGTTCAGACTGCATCCAGACTGAGTAGACAGGATACTCATCCACCTGTCATTACTCCTGGTAGCCACTCTTATGTTGAAGCTGTCAAAATGTCTTTAAGGAAGGAACAGGAGAATGTTGCACCTAATCAGGAGATGGGAAGTGTATCAAGGACTACATGTGATAATGGTTAGATTAGGTTTCTGGAATGTGAGGGGCCTCAATAAAATCAATAAGCAGATGGATATTAGGATATTTCTGCATTTAAATAAGTTAGAGTTATTTGGTCTGATTGAAACTAGGGTGAAAAACAATAAATGGAAGAAAGTTAGTAATTTCATTAGTGATTGCTGGTCTGTGTGCACTAATCATCAAAGTCACAAGGGGGGTAGAATCTGGGTTCTTTGGAATCCCCAAGTGCTCACTCTTGACATTCAGCATATATCTGCTCAAACTATACATACAAAGATCACTGACAGAGGAAGGAATTTGACATATTGGGTTACTTTTGTTTATGGTTACAATAAAGTTGCTGAGAGGAAGGTGCTTTGGAGCACCTTAGAGCACTATCATAAGGTTACTCCAGGGGCCTGGTTGATTGGGGGGGATTTTAACAATGTCTTGTTTCCCAATGAAAGGATTGGGGCTACCATTACTAGTGCTGAATTGTCTCCTTTCCAAACTTGTGTTCAATCTTGTGGTGTTGAGGATATTAAGGCTGTAGGCTCTTTTTTCACCTGGACAAACAAACAAGAGCCAAGTTCTAGGGTCTACAGTAGGATTGATAGAGCTCTCATTAATGATGCTTGGTTGCATCTATTTCCTGAATCATTTGCAAATTTCCTTCCTGAAGGAGTGTATGATCACTGCCCATGCCTCATTCAGTTGGAATCTAATGATAAGATAAGACATATTCCTTTTAGGTATTTTAATATGTGGGCTAAATCTCCTGATTTCTTGGGTATCATTACTAAACACTGGAATGCTCCTATATATGGCACTCCTATGTACAAAGTGGTCAATAGAATGAAAGCCATGAAGTCTGATCTCAAGCAATTGAATAGGGATAATTTCCATGATGTGGAAAAAAATGCTCAAATTATGCTTATGACTCTCCATAGTATTCAAACTGATCTTCAAACTAGGCCTTTAGATCCTCAACTCATTGAGGCTGAGAAGGCAGCTGCTGATGGTTTTAAAGTTCTGGATGAAGCTAGGACTTCTTTTCTGGCTCAGAAGGCAAAAGTTTCCTGGTTAGAGGAGGGTGATGACAACACTGCATTCTTCCATTCTGCTATTAAGAAAAGAAGGATAGCTAACAAGGTGATGCAAATTGAAGATCAAAATGGGATTTTGCATACTCAGATTCAGGGAATTAATGATGCCTTTGAGAGTTACTATAAGCAGATTTTGGGTACTAGTTGTCCTGTTACTGGAGTTCATTTCCCTACTGTTAGACAGGGCCCTGTGTTGACTGAGCATCATTACAGTTGCCTTGTTAGACCAGTCACTAGGGATGAAGTCAGGAGAGTGATCTTCTCTATTCCTGGCAATAAATCCCCAGGACCTGATGGGTTTAACTCTCAGTTCTTTAAGGATGCTTGGGGGGTGATTGGTGCTGATGTTACTGCTGCAGTTCAGGATTTCTTCAGTGCAGGCGCTCCTTAAGCTGCACAAACAATACCACTCTAACTCTGATACCTAAAGTTGATATGCCTAAAAGTGTGACTCAATTCAGGCCTATAGCATGCTGCAATATGATTTATAAATGTATTGCTAAGGTCCTTTGCAATAGATTAGGACAAATCCTTCCTGACATTATTAGTCCTACTCAAAGTGCTTTTATCAAAGATAGAGATATTGTGGAGAACATTTTGATCTGCCAAGACCTTACCAAACTTTATAATAGGAAGCATTGTTCTCCCAGAGTGATAATGAAGCTGGATCTTCAAAAGGCCTATGATTCTATTGAATGGGATTTTTTGGAGGGGATGCTGAAAGCTCTGAAATTTCCTTCTCATTTTACTAGGCTTTTGATGGAGTGTGTGACTACTCCTCATTACTCTTTGTCCTTGAATGGTGAGTCTTTTGGTTATTTCAAAGGACAAAGGGGTTTAAGACAAGGAGATCCTTTATCTCCCCTTCTTTTTTCCATTTGCATGGAATATCTTACCAGGATCTTTAACATAATGAAATAAATTGATGGGTTCAAACATCATCCTTTATGCAAGAAACTGAATCTCACCCATCTGTGTTTTGCTGATGATCTATTGGTATTCTGCAGAGGTGACTGGGATTCTATGCTTGTTACTATCAGAGCCTTTAATACTTTTTCTGCTGCTTCTGGTTTAAAAATGAACAAGCAGAAGTCTAATGTCTATGGTAATGGAATGCCTAAGGAGATTTTAGAGAAGTTTGTTGTGCTCTCTGGTTTGAAAATTGGTACCCTACCCTTTAAATATTTAGGGGTGCCTATCTCTGCTAAGAAATTGTCAGTTTTGGATTGTAATATTTTGGTGGAGCGTATTGTGGATCGCATTAGAGCCCTAGGGGCCAGGAAACTATCATATGCAGGGAGATTGGTGATGATCAAGAGTGTTTTGGGTACCCTTCATAGTTACTGGGCAAGAATTTATATAATTCCTACTAGTATTATGAATAAAATTGAATCTGTTTGCAGAAGCTTCCTTTGGAAAGGTGATGCTGTATCTTATTCTCCTACTCTGGTTGCTTGGGATAGGGTCTGTATGCCTAAAACTCAAGGGGGGCTTGGAATTTGTGACATGAAAAGATGGAATATTGCTGCAGTGGGCAAGTATGTCTGGTGGATCATGAACAAGAAAGATCACCTATGGGTTAAATGGGTGCATAGCATTTATATAAAAGATGCTGCTTGGCCTGACTATAAACCATCTCAGGGGAGTAGCTGGGCATGGAAACGCATTTGCAGGATTAAAGATAGGCTTCTTGCAGGTTATGTGAATCAGGGGTGGCTTACTGAGGATGGTGAGTATACCATTGCTAAAGGCTACCAGTGGTTGGGCAATGCAGCTCCTTCTGTAGCATGGTATAACTGCATCTGGAGTAACATTCATGTCTCTAAACATCAATTCATTGGATGGCTTTGGATTCAAGGTCGTTTGCTTACTAAGGACAGACTGTGTTCAATGGGAATTGGTTCAGACACACAATGTGAGTTATGTGGTCTTGTTGCTGAGAGTCATGACCATTTATTCTTTGGTTGTGAGTACAGTCAGAGGTGTTTGCAGCTGGTGAATTGGTGGTCTCACAGTTCCATTCCTTCTTTTCAGTTGATGGACTGGTGGATGGGTCTTGGTCAGGCAGATCACAAAGATGTTATGGCTGCAATTATTTTGGCACTGATATATCATATTTGGTGGGCTCGGAACCAATGTCGAGTCAATCAGTTGGTTTGGTCTCTTGAATTCATTTTTAGGCGATTAAAGAATGATGTAATGGTTCGTGTTAATTACAAAAGTCAAGATAGGGTGAGGAGAGTCTTAAATTGGCTCACTGTCTAGTGATCTTTGTATGAGTCTTTAGTTGTTGATCAGAATTGGATTCTCCAATTCGATAATATGTTGTATGGTTGATAAAACATTGTATGCGGGCTTTCAATGTTAATGAAATTCTTACTTTCTACCAAAAAAAAAAAGAAATAAAGAAGAAACCCTTGGATTAATGAAGAATTGTCACCCTCTTCAAATACAACCTTAGAATTCTTCAACAACAAGACTAGATCTAAGCTTAAATGTGGAGAGATTAAAGAACAATTAAAAAAATATTAAAGTAATTAAATATGATTAAGGTAAATAATTCCTAATTAACCCTCTAAATAAGTATATCCTCCCTAATGGGGAATGAGGAGTATTTATACTAATACAAGAATGAGAGGCTAATTAGATATTTTAAAGCTTGGAAGGCAAGGTAGCCGCTTGAGGGAGCCGCCCGGATTGGCTGAGGAGCCGCTCGGATTGGTCTTTGCTCCTATGATCCCTGCCGTGGAATCCGCCCGGGTCTTCCAGGAGCTCACCCGGATTGGAAGAATCTGCGCGGGTCCTCTGTTAGCCCGCCCTAATTGGGTTGTTTTGGCCTTCTTCTTCTTTCACTGCCCCAGAATCCATGGGAATCCTTCTGGGTAGGGGGAGGGGGACTTGGTCTAATTTGCCTATAAGACTTGATATAAGTCTTTGGTTTCCGTCTCCTCTTTATTCTTGGTCATTAATACCGTCAATTAGGCTCCTAAATGCTCCGTTTATGCATGATTTCTGCCGATTTTTCTTCCTTTCCTACAAAAGAGCTAAAATCCAATCGAAAAGCAAATAGGAAGCGAAAGACGTCCAAATGACCCTAATAAGAGCAATAAAGCATGTGAAATGAGGTCCAATTAGGGTTTAAAAATGCGCTTTTTACGGCCGCATCAAGAATATGGGTCATTTGGAAGCCACAAGATTACAGAATTCAATTTTTTTTCTTATGATGCTCAATTTATTCGTATGAAGGTGGAATCTATTCGATATGGGAGTTGGTTTTTTCTCATACTAGTTGTCTCTCCGCGCGCGTTGCGCGCGGAGATCCACGACACGTTTTGTTTTGTTGTCGAAGCTATTCTGTTTACATCTAATGTTAACTGCGGCCTTCTTAATGTACCGTGTTGTTTAGTCTGTTGCAGATTTACACACTCTATATATTTCGTCTTGACATATTTGGTAATACAGATACTCACGTGTGTCCCAAAGCAAAACATCTGCTGCACTAAGAAACTACATAACAAAATTATTTTTGTATTATCCATAGCAAAGGCACTGTAATGAACTTCTACAAATAGATGACATCCTTTTACAAACAGATGCATATGTCGTAATTAAATAGTTGTCATATTTGTTGTGAAGTTTTGTAATCATTTTTAGTCGAACAGAACATCTCTTTTTCTCCCGGTTCATTGTTCTATGTTAGTATGTTACTTAAAAACTAAAAATACTAAAGTCTCGTATGCAATTCACATGATCGAGTGAATGAGTATGAGAATTAACATTAATAATACATGGACCTTAACTTTGATGCACTTAACGCTGATCATTGAATAGAGATATGAAATTAAAACAATTGAAAAATTAACTTGTGTTGATTTGATTGCATTTAACGTAGGATGATTCAAGTTGACCATTTATCTCCAAATTCTTAAATTTAAGAGGATGTTTCTCATTGACCATGGTTCTTCAAAATCTGGAAATTAACACACCATTTTTCACTCTTGCATTCTTGCTCTTCTAATGGTACTATTCGAATTTGGGATTCTCGAACTTTACAACAGGTTGATTATCATCTCCATTCTCATATATTGTTATCACTTTTCCCTTCTCCTCCTTCCTTTTCCCCTATTCGTTGCCTCACAACCTCCTTATTCTCTTTCCATTGCCACTCCCCACTCCCCACTTCTCATTTTCATCTATTTATATCTATCAGGTTGATTATCATCTCCATTCCCATATATTATTGTCGATCGCTAATGATGACTCGGTCTCATTTGGAAAGCCCTGGATGTTTGTAGTATAGCGGATGTGATAAGCAGTGGTTTAGACTGAAGCATTTGATGTGATTAGGCTAGCATAAATAAAGCCTCTAAGAGCCGTACCTTAAAAGTACTTTCCAATTGCAGATAAAAAAAACATTAGATACAAACTTAATAGATTTACACACTGGTTAGCAATATAATTAAGATATCACAAATATGCAAATTTGGAGCAACTTTCCCTACAATATATATATATATAGATAGAAAAATAGGCTTCTGAAAATAAATGACATCTCGGAGTAACAAGTTCATGTTAAAGGCGGCCATAGTCTAATGCTTTACCCTAACTAAAAAAGAAAAAAAACTCTAGCTCTTCATTCCGCATGCAATTTGTTCCTCTCGATCCTTCATTATATGCACTCCTGTAGTCTCTAGGTACCCTATAATTATCCTTAGTGAGCCATGGTTGCCAATTGTTCGATGAACTTGATGGTTGTCCTATCATACATACACCAAACCAAAAATGAATTAGTACCGCATTAATCTAGGAAGGAAAAAAATCTAAAGAAAAAGTACATCTCACTATAATAAACATTCATATGTTAAAAGTACATAGAATTAGAAACTGTGTAGAGAGATATCAATACATACGTATAATAAACTGGAACAAAAAAAAATTTTCTGGCCAAAGAAGAACTTATTTAAATCCCTTGGAACACAAGTACACAACTGATGATATTTATTTCCTATAAATGGGAAGTCAACTTGTTTGAACAAGACTAATTATATCTCGTATCTCGAGTAAGAAATGAAATATGCCTTACCAAGTGGTATGTATTGACCCGTCTTAAGCTTAAGACGGATAGTACCATCTTAAGAAAGACTTACTGAAAAACCAACACAAATCTGCTCACACAAAGTAAACGACTACTTCAGCCTAAGACCAGCAAAATAGGACCTCTAGCCTATGATCGACCAAAACTGATCGAAGATTGCTGAATGTTAAGTTTTAAGTAGGCATTTAGATCTTTTCTCCGAAGTTAACACTTTGCACTAATCATTTCCATTTAACCAAGTTTTTACGACTCTGTATAAATTTGACATCTATTTCCGTCAAAAAATTTAGTATAATCTCAGGATCTGCTATAGTTGGCTCTACTAAAAAATCCAATCAGAGCCACTTGGAGAAAAAACGAAGTTGGATCAAACTGTCAAAACTCCTCAAACTACTAATGTGCATGGACGAATAACTTGACCAACACAAAATTAAAACACACATGGAAACTCCATTTAATCATTAATGTTAAACTTGGCTTCAATTTGAGGGAGTAGTTTTAAGAGCCAAAGAGAACGACACTCATAGTATAAACTGCCAAGCACAGACGTTTTCATAAAGCTTCAGTCAAATTCAATCAAATAGCTCATCAATTGAAACTGAAGTCATCAGTAAAGAAAACAAAAGTAATGGTCCCTAAGAAAAGGAGCATTACATAAACGATCCCTATAGGAAGGTAGAAGTCATAGTTGGCAAAGTGTCAAACACATAAATTTCAGTGAGGTAAAATCAAAATATCATGTACTCCATACTACATTATGTCGTAAAGCCGCACACAACTTGAAGCTATTGTAAGGTAATCTACTTGCCCCTTCCAATGTCCTTGACACCACAAATTTGTTCCTCTCCCATAGCCAGCTCAATGCTTAGAATCAGGTATTTCCGATCCGCAACTCGGATCTCCGTATAACCAATTATTCTTCTACTCCCATCCCAAACAGTAAACACTCACACCAAAAGGGATTAAGTACATCAAAATATGCACAAGTATTCTAGTTATACATTCACCATTTAGCACTACTACTTAATTAACTCATTACTCACTCATCTGGGTGGTATCTATTGTTTCTCTGAATTCTAAGCCGATTCTTCTTTAATTCTGCACACCTTTAGCGTTCAACTCAACTGGGTAAAGTATTCCATCTCAGATTTACCATCTATTCACTAAAATGGATCCCGTCTTTTCAAATGAATTCCATACATTCTCCCAATTTTTGTTGAGGTACATCCTATCCTTTCCCAATTAAACCTGGTGTCGTAGTTTTCAATAAAGGTAGCTGCACGAGAACGCCACCAACCGACTACCCCTTCAGTTTTCGCTTTGAATCAGTTAAACGCTGATAGTCACTTTTCTTTAGTGCCTAGGAGAAAATTTGCAGTCATAAGCAATAGCTCTACTAATATCGAGCATATCCATTGTCTCAGAAAGCACAAAAAAAGTTTTAAATTTTGTTACGAACTAAATGATATTTGGATATTATAGATATGCATCATCAAATACACTGTCATCCATGGGAACACATGAAAACAAGAATGTATACCTGTCATCCATGGGAACACAATCACACATGAAACTGTAATATCAGCATTGCTGTCAATGTGCTTCTGTTATGCAGGATAACACGTAAGTTAGAATGAATCATCAACAACTCGACAAATATGCCTATTCATCAGACAGAAAGTGAGTACTACACTACTACCTGCACAAAGTCCATGTAATCCATTTGGTAGAGATGATCATCAGATAAAATAATAATACTCCACATTCTTGTACTTTGAGTCCTACAGAAATCATTAAAGAAATAGGATCTTTGTTAGTCAAGCTACTCAATGTTATCAAGCTTCTTTAGAAAAACAGAATATTAAAGAGTACTAAGCATGTACCTCAAATACCCAGAAAAACTGTCACACTGGAACCACCTCTTTCCTGCCTCTCCATGAGTTTGAGTTGCAGCCAAAACCTATGTAAAATCACTCAAAATCATTTCTTGCTGCTTGACCCATGCATACATATATAGAGTATTAATTTTCTAAGGGGTTTGCACCATCCGGTTTGGTCGGGGTTCGAGCTGTGTAGGACCACAATGGCGGAAAAGTTCTCCCCCCAAAATTTTGACTCTACTGCATTCTCTATGAACCGAATCCGAGCCCTACGGTTAACCTAGATTAACTTACACCGTAATCCGGTTTACTGAAGGCATACCAATTCAAAATGATCTAGATTGTTGCTAATCATTTTCTTTGCATTGGCTACTGTAAAAATAATTATAATTGGCCAGTCTACTTAATTGCGCTACAGAGGAAATTAAACAGAACCAATCAGTCAATCGCAACTTGTAAGATTTGAAACATGCACAAGGTGGCTCCACTGTCCATCGACCCATGACACAAACTCCACACCTAAGGTGAGGTACACATGCATTATGACAGGAAAAAGTCTCCAAATGCTAGTCTCGGTTACTTACCTCCACAAACCCGCCACCAAGATTCACACCATCTCCAAAATTATAAGCTCTAGCAAGCTTTTCTTTCCTGCTTCTTTGATACAAGCACTATGGTTTAATTTGGAGCACTCGACTCCATTGTTTAATCTTTTACAATAACTTCCTAAAGAAATCAATAAACAATGTTAGAAAGCTAAAGATCTCAACTTCACCAAAATAAACAAATTATAGAATAAGACCGTCCCACGCAATAAATATTTTATCAAGTATAAAGCAAAAATGAGCTAACTTTTATTGTAAAAGTGTGTGCCTTTTCTGACCTAATATACCCAACCACTAAATAGCAAAACAAGAACAACCCAGATCATAAAATGGCTAATAATTAACAGCAAATTTATGAAAATAATCTCAAATTATATAGGGGAGCAGAGGATTTAGTAGGAAAACATAATAAAAAGAACTCATTAGGATTGTGAGGTGCAAGGAAAAATCAGTTGAAATGGGAGATTAAATGAATTAGAGGAAATAATTGATAACAACTGGGTTGTTCTTGTTTTGCTATTGCATAAATGAATTAGAGCAAATAATTGATAATTCGCTATATAGATCTACTAATCTTCTACTTTATTGCTCCAAGTCTCGGCTTACCAACTAATTTTCATGTTCAACCAACACAAGTTATTAGAACCTTTGAGCTTAAAACGGCTCCTCCTCATCCTCATTCTCATTCTCCTCATATGGTTTCTGCAATGTACGACACTATGTATTATCCGAAAAAATACACACTCATCTAATTCAGACTGTCCACATAGATAAGCATTAAAATACTTAATTCCAGAACATGGTGCGGCTACTTAGAAGATAAGAATCAAACAGGAGCTTTGAGACCACCACTTTACTTCCAATCATCTTTAAGATCTCGAAATTTATATATAAAGTAATTGGACGATCATCAAAAGAAGCATACGTTTAGTATGCTTTGAGGAAAAATCATACAGTATTTCTTTGACGCATGAGTTACTTTGGATAATTTATAGCCAGGAAACCCAAGTCTAAAAAAACAAGAGACAATCCTACTCAAGGGAAATGATCTAGTAAATTATTCTTGACCCGTTAATACAAGAGCAAATTAATTATTGAACAACACAAAACATGCCCATATCCTGCGCTTAGTAGTATAATGGATACGTCAACCAGACAATTAAACAAACCGTTAGGAATGGATAGTCGATCAAACCATTAGGAATAATAGATCAAACCGTTAGAAATGGATACGTCCACCAGACAATTAAACAAACCGTGAAGAATCACTTACCATATACAACTATAACATCTCCAACGGCCCGGGGCAGAATCTCACATGTCATGCAGTACCAGTAATAGCAGATCTCACCACCTGGATTTGCACTATAGCAGGTGATATCATTGAGCATTCTTTATTTTTTGACGGGCTGCGCATGTACGCAAAATAAGACTTAGTCTATGCTGACTATGTGAGTGAACAACTATATGGTTGTATCGAGAAAGCCACAACCAACCTAAGTACCAGACCTAATATACATGACATTTCCCATTTGACTCGACGATTGCTTAAGTTTCTCATTCCAGCTGACCAAATGAAATATGTTACCAGTATTTGTGTTTATCGTCATCATCGCCACCACTGACACTGAAACCGACTCAATAAAGCCAGCCCATAGGCATCTCAATCAAGCAATCAAACTAAAAACCGTAAAAATGAACGGGTAACTTGATAAATGACTGATAATCAAGGTAAATCAAAAACTTAATTACAATCCAAAGCAAGTTCAATGCCACAATTGGATTTTATAGCAGCAAGCTTCTCCCAGGTGCTCCGTCTACCCTGATTTGCCGCCTTTTGGAGCTCTCCATATGATGGGTTCTGGATAATTTTTGAATACTGGTGGACGAACAAAAAAAATCCACATCAAATCTTAGTCAAAGTGCAATTTTCATTACGGTCAGCAACTCAGCATAAGAGTCTCTATGCTTTTAACATAGAGTAAGGCCACGTATATACATCCCCCTTACCCCGCGTGGCCGCGTCAAATAGGAACCAATCCATTGAGGCACCATGGTAATATTGTGGAACACTAAACACTCAACGACCATGTTACAGGGATTGTAATGTGCCACACAGAAGCACGAACTCACAAACGGTGAATATTATATTCAACAACATGCTACGATTCAATCTCATAAAGGATGAATTATGAAGTGCCAATCCCACTATTCTTGGAAAAGTAGTAAAAGCATGCTTCAAGACGAAAAATGTAACACACTTATCTTTGAATGTTAGGTCACAAACGTAAGACAAATCACCGAGAGGGGATAGCTCAAACGTACATAGCTCAAATGGGAATGTAAAACAAGTCACGAAGAGGGAATAGCTGAATGTCAACTTAAGAACTTTCTCGGTTGTAAAAATGGTTTTATATATGGGTTGCGACCCCAATCCACGTCCAAGTAATCAATGTTTTGGAGAAATGGAGATCGCATCTTGAGGTCATATCGACCAATATTTTTGGTTTGAGGCTATGACGGTCGGTTTTGATATCTAAACCGAAATTTAATATCATGGTTGTAACTAAGAAAGACCAAACAACAAAACTTTTCACATAATTGTTTTTATTGCAAGTATTCATCAACTCACATTATCCATTTTTAATGTAGCCAAATTATTTACTCTTTGGTTCTAGAATTTGATGGAATAAGGAAAAATGACTTACTAAACCTGAGGTGTTTACATTTTTTATTGAGAAGTAAACAGAATTCACGACACAATTTTCATTTTGGGTCATCTAAAAACAGCCTATATGTGTTGCTAACACAAGAGTAAGGCTGCATACTTCCCTCCACAATCATTCATAATCGAACTAAATATATCCAAGTTTCATATGTGAACACCAAGCCATGATATCTAATACTCCGTATTAAGCAACAAACTGTAAACAAAAACTGATAATCCACGAAAACAAGTTCAGTTGAACCACAAAAGTGAAAGTAGGCACCCACGCATCGCGAGGAACAAGCTAATAAAAAACTTGCATACCTGAGCAAGTGTGGCAGGCATCACAACAGTGACATCACCCTCCCAAGCCTGAGCAAACAATTTAGCAATTCCACCCAAAGAAAAACCCGGTTCGATATCTGGTTGCATCGTGTTTTACTTCCATCTCAGCCAGTTGAGCAAGCTACAAGTATTGAGCCACTATTAGTTGCCAATATTAAGCTTACAGATGAAAGATATATGTAGATAAAAAAAAGTGGCACAATGAATTGCATCACATTGAGGTTGTAGTTAGAAATATCCAAGGAGGGGATGCCCTAGTAGTAGCTACTTTCAGCAACGAAATAACATCACTCTTGTGTCTCAATAAAGGGGTCCTTGCAAACAGACTTACCCTAGTGTTGACAGAACAAATATGCTGTTTCCGGCATTGCTGTATAATAAAAATTAACAACTATTTTATCATATAAGAAGCGGAAAGAGGTTAGTGGGTCATTCTGCTTTATTCCATCATATTTCATAGCCGAAGCAAAGACTTTGATCCCATTGGAGCAAAACATAGCTATGACATATTAACACTCATAATAATGCAGCTATAAGTGATTTCAACCAAAACCTAGAGGTTAAGATCCATAAGATTTATAGTATTTTTTTTTTCTGTTCTGTGTTTCCCATCATTCAATTGATTTCCCCATTTGCTATCTATCAGCAAATTCTGCAGTTGGTCACTAGGAGACTGAAGTAAAGAAATGTTATTTCAGGATGGATGGTTTAGCAAGAAATCTCCGAGAGCAACATTAGTTACATTACCCCTATCATCACGGTCCACAAACCTCCAAAGAGGCTCCTGTTCCATGTGCTGTAAGGGGGATATGTTGCTCTTCACCTATACATAGGGTGCTTCCCCAATCCTTGATGAAAAGTGTGGCAATCTACTCCGCGACAAATAAGAAGTTCAAATTAAGAGGGCAATTTGAGTTACTTTCATTATACTTCAAAGATACTACTTACAGAAAAAAGAAAAAAGGGGGAAAGAACTACCAACTATGCCTAAAATAATCAACTGATTTTCAAGACCCTCCCTCCTCCCCACTCACCCACCATTTTCTCGTCTTCCCAATGTACCTCTTAATATCTACAGATAAAAAACACTAATGCAAGATCATATCAGAGAGAAGAACCACGGAAGCCATAAAGCAGAAATGAAAGTTTATAGTTTGAAAACTATAATACCTTGGCAGCAAAGTTGCCCCCATAAGCTCTCATAAATTCCTTCAACCTCAGAAAAGGAGCAATATGTGGATTTGCTTGACTAACAATGAAGTGGTTAACATTGAACAACTCCTTCAGTTGCATCATGGGTAAGTCAATCTCCAAGCTAC
Source organism: Silene latifolia (assembly GCF_048544455.1). Classification (NCBI taxonomy): domain Eukaryota; kingdom Viridiplantae; phylum Streptophyta; class Magnoliopsida; order Caryophyllales; family Caryophyllaceae; genus Silene; species Silene latifolia. The sequence goes on along the minus strand of NC_133538.1, from coordinate 11,088,343 downwards.
CATCTCTCCACCTACGTCTTAGGGCTTGTGCCTTCTTTCGGACCAAGATGGGATGGTGGGTGGTAAGGTACAAGTTCACCAAACCTATCTTTAGCCATCAGCTCCTGGGCCTCAAAAAGCCCGGGAAAGGCACAAGATGCTGTGACAGCGCTCCATATAACTACATGGGGCGAGGTCAAATAGTTAAGACAACGGGGACGTTCATGTTTTCGTGGAGAGCACACCGTTATACCAAGAATCCTTCCAGTCATGTCATAAGCCTCCTGGAAAGTCATATTACTTGTCAGGTTCCTCAACATCATTTGCAATTGCCTAATCTCATGAACAGCTCCACGAGTCGTGACCCTCTTAACAATTGTTAAAATAACAAAAAAATCGATGCAAAGAATCAATCTAACAAAATCATGAAAATAACCCAAATTACAAAGTTAAACAACATAAATATTACTTCTTTACAAATGTAGGGAAAAAGGGGGGAGGAAATCGAAAACCTTGATCATATCATTGGATTGATTGACATAGGTTGCATGCATACAAGAAGTAGCGCCATTAACAAAGGATTTCACAAAATCACAGTTGAATTGAAAATGGACAGAGGAAATTTGAATTGACAGAGGTTGCAACCATCTCTCCCTTGATCATATAAGGGAAATATGGAGTATATGCAGATTTGGTGGATGAAAATCGAAGGAGGAAATGAGTGAAGGGGAGGAAAATAGGGATTTACCGATGAGGAAAGTGGAAATTGGAGCCCAAATAGATGAAAAGTAAAGGAGAAATGCAGGAGAAGAATAAAGAAATACAACAGTGCAAACACTGCTCCTCACGTGGCTCGCACAAAAATACTGGCCTACTGTTCACAAGCAACATTTTGCGCGCAACCATACCCAAACAATCTACTCCTACAAGTTGGGCCCTATAAAGCTTTACACAATAAATAGTCTTTCAATTAGTACCGCCTGAACAACAAATAAACCGAACATAGATGCTCTCTTGTGAGCTATTACCCTGACCAATACAACCCCAATATTAGCAAACAGCATGTTAGTGAAATTACATTTGCGGTTGGGCTCTTAAACACAACACCCCCACCCTATGCTATAGAAAGATAGAAAAAAACAAAACTGAGACGACCCTAAGTGGACATAGAACATCTACATCAAGTAGAACAGCAAACGAAGAAATTAGCAGTTGTGAGACCACACCTACATCTATCAGGAACTATATGCTTAGCCGTACTTCCACTCGACGCCATCTCCAGTGATACTGCACAACACACATGTCACATGTTGAGATGCTGAACATAGAGTAAAGACCAAGAAGTACGCAAGAAATTATACACTCCAACAATATATTCTGCTCAGGAACAATTCTAGTCTTGGCCCTCTACACTGTAGTCCGCTCTCTCCAACTTCTCCACATATTTAAATACGAATCAAAGACAACATCACAAGTCAACAACAATTCAATTGATGATCCTATTCCCAAAAAAATTAAGTCAACGCACAACAAAGGAAAGTCTATAAACAAATAATTCACAGATGACATGTATATCAACTGAAATTATCCAATACTCTAGTATCAGAGCATCAGAGGAGTCATCAAAATAAAAATGAAGCGGTCGTCAGAAGCCAAATAACATCCAGATTAAGTAACCAATCAAATGTTGAGAAGTTGAACATAGAGCAAAGACCAAATAGGAAGCAACGAACCAAGTTATTCTACACTCCTTCCAGATTCAGTAATCAACTAAGTATAGAAATCACAGTAGATGAACAATTAACACAGCCTTATAACACTTGAACAATTAACAAAACAAATCAACAAGAAATCGAAACCATTTCAGCAAATGAGCAAATGAACACAGCAACACATGAACAATCGAGTAACTGTAAAAATATAAATTTAGCAATTGAAATCAACCTGAACCGAGTATAAAATTCGCAATAGATGACTAATTAACAGAACCTTGTAAGACTTGAACAATTAACACAACCAATTACCAAGAAATTGAAACCATTTCAGCAAATGAACAAGGCAACACATGAATGCAACTGAAATCAACCCGAACTGGACGTCGTCACACATAAAAAAAATCACAAATGAACAAATGACATTCACCAGTTCTGAAAAGTGCACGAAAAGTAAAACAAGAAATAAATTCGAATAAATCAGCACTCAAAATAATCAGAGAGATCAGAAAGAAGATAAATTCCTAAGATTTTACCAAAAATTACAGGCCAACCACCTCTTTTAAGATTGTGGCCAGATTTTTTGAGAGACAATACAAAGAAGAAAGAAGAGTAAACAAATGGAATACCATTAATTAAACATACTCGAGTCCTCACTCTTTAAAAATTTGACACTAAGCACAACCCAAAACAGTTTATCATGAAAACATCTATTATAGTAGTGCCCCTCATTTTATGAATGTCAACCCTAATTCACCCTAACAAAATGTAAAATTAGTAAAAGACTTCAACTTTATTTGGTAATGAAAAAAAAGGTAAATTCAAGAAAAGAAAGAGTAAACAAAGCGATCATTGAAATAAGAAAAAAACCGAAGAAAAAAACAGTAGAGTAAACGATGAAAATGAAAGGGAAAATCGATTGAAATGGGAGTAAAAAAACCAACACAAGACTATGTCAGTAACATAAGTTATCTTGCAAGACCTTTCTACTAAGTGGGAAAACTAAGGATTTGTGTTCATGGTTGTAATAACTCTGGACTCTTAGTACTACCTCTTGTATCCTTGTCTGATACTTGGGCCATAGTCCTGTGTCTAATTACTCCTAAATGAGTATATCAGCAACATAAGTTGAAAAGAAATATCTTTAATTTCTTGCCAACCCTTGTTTAACCAGATTTAGAAGAAGAGGACCAACTTGGTGATGATGAAACTCCGAAAGTGGATATAAATGACCCTTCATTATATCTAAGTCGTTCTCAAATTTCGAGATGCTTACTTCAATCAGCTCTAAAAACGCCCAAACATGATAAGAAAAGACACCCAAGTCGGTAACAGTCATAGAATAAAGCTAACAGCCCCTCATTGATCGAAGAATCTAATCAAGGAAGTAACATATTACTGTTTTGGTGATAGTCTTGCCAAATAGAACTTCAAATCGATTACAAAAGTGCACAAGTTATGTAATTTGTCAATATGAATATTAGTTCCATCGTTTTTTTATACTAAATTGAATTGAAACATGAGAGCAACTTATATTTAACATGTGAGTCCCGGCGATATTGAATGCGAGAAGGATGAAATGTGAATGAACCCAAGAAACAAAATGATACAAACAGCAATGAACAAACAAGTACACAATCTGTATTTAAACCGAATCAAATCATACCCCTAAAAATTATAACTACACAGCCATACCCAAATCTGCAAAGGAACTACAATAACTCTCAACCAATAGCTCAGATGAATAGAGCTGAAGATGGCTAGTGCTGTAGAAAATACGGTCAAATACAAGTAAAGGGCAGTGAAAATCCCAGAAGTTATTACAAGTGTTCATACCCGAATTGCCCAACAAAGAAGAACGTTGAGAAATAGTCGAAGGACAAGTGACTAAGATTGTTTACAAGGGAAGTCAAAACCATCCAAAGCCTCAACCTGGTAGAAATCAATGGCTTAAAACTGTCAGAAAAACGGTTTTGAATCGTCCGAAACTTCTCAATACACAGATCAAACAAAAAACCTTAAAATTCAATAAGGAATTTGATTATTGACTGATAATCAAGATAAAGCAAAACCCTAATTGAATTATTAGGTCCGAGAAAGTGTAAAGCACGAAAAGTGATGAATTACCAGAGCTACAATCATCACCACAAATAATCATGGTGGTCTCCATCGCCGTCGCCGTCAACACCAGCATCGGAGCAGGAGAAAGCTATCAAAATCGGTGAAATCAAAAACAAAATAAGGAAATAAATCAACCTGATAAGTACACAAAGCAAGCAAATGAAAAAAAAGAAGAAATTAGCAGATGAAAGACATGATTAGAGATGCAGAAAAGGAGAATGAAAGAGCTCAAAATAACCAGGTGAAGAACAATGAGAGACGAAGAAGAATGAGAGAAGAATGAGATAGACAATACAGAAGCAACAATCAACAAAAAAGAAGTTTAAAGAGCAAAGAACAAGTAGAAAGGTGTTCATCACGTGAGACAAGAAAGCATCGCTTCTCTGTTCATAACCAACGTTTTAGAGAAACTTTGGACATTTATAAGGGCTTTAGATATATTTTCGCCCTTAATAGTATGTGAAAGAGAACCTCAATAGAAAAGCCGTAGGGACATAGCTAGGACTATTCAAGGGCCTAAAGCCGGGGTACTGCTGAGATTAATTCCTTACTTCATTAAATGCGTTGATGACTGTGGACTAAGTGATATCCAAGCTACATGAGCTTTATTCACTTTATGTCCATAAAAATTATATGTCAAAAGAACAATGACCGTAATACCCAATGTTCCTATCCCATCTTAATCTTTCTTAGTTAAAATTTTTTTAAAAAAAATTACCATACACGTTTATTCTCTTATGGCCCAAGCTTGGCATAATCCAAGCAAAGGCTTGCATCGATTAAATAGGTTCACATGTTTAGGCCTAATCCAACCCAATTCATGAGTGTACTAGAATAATACACAACGATTTTATAGCTAATATCTACCTAGTATAAAAGCCAAGTTTTTTCTTGGCTTTTGATTGGCTGATAAGTTTTAAGAATAATTAACATATGAGCCCCACCATGTTTTCTATGCCAATTAATTACCCTCTCTCCTCAACTCAATTCCTATTCTAATTAATCATATTTCAAATGTTTAATCTTAACAATGATGAGTGGTTAATTAAGAACATCTAAAATCTAAAAATTATAATATTTACAAAATTATATCTAAAGAATAACTAATCAATGAATTTAAAAATTTATATTTATAATATTAACTATTTATTTTTTGTTTGATAATATAACATAATAAATACAAATCAACACTTATTCTTTAGATCTATATTTGAGAAAACATAAAATAAAATAATCGGAAAAAGTTTAAATTTTTTGGTTGATAAAATCATATAAAATATAAAAAATAAAATCATATTCCTTGCAAAAAAAAATCAAAATTTAAATCTTCAAGCCATAAAATCAAATAAGTTTAAAACAACATGTAAAGAATCATTCATAATAAATCACAATTGTTATCATATGGTTATCACTTATCACAAATTGTTACGCAAGAATTACAATTATTTTAATAACTCGATATTTTAAATTTATAATTACTCCCTCAGACTCCACAAATTATTTTTATTTTTATTTTTTGTGAAAAGTATTTTAATCACTGAATACTTACCCGTCTTAAATGATGATTTGTGTAAGACGATAGCTATTACTATTTACGAGATGATTTTACCCTGTGGAACGGTTTCAATGTCTAAAAATACAAATTGTTTATCAGCATTCGATGAATAATTTTTATAAAAATGGACCGTCTCACAGTATAAAACCACCTTATTCTAAAATTTGTGGGCATGTTTGTTATTTAGTAAAAACAAAAACAGCTTAGCTAATATAGACTAGATAACAAATGAATAATATATAAATATAGATGACAAGTGATCGGGACGAAATGAGTAGTAGTTTCATAAATCATACTCATATTATAGTCATATCATATGAGCTTTTATAACAGTGAGAATGTCGGCCTAATTTAGGATTGTTCATTCCCATACTATTGAGATAAGGAAAATGAAAGGGCGCCACCGGGTGACACTCAATTTGGGCGCCACCCTCTCACATGGGTGAGTGGGGACCCCTGCACTTAAGAATGCATGTGAGAGGGAGACACTCAATTTGGGCGCCACCTCCGATGAGATAATATGTTTTTATGTATTGCACTGAAATTTGAACATTTAATTATTATTACGACCCGTGCAATTTCTGCACGGGTTTAACACTAGTTTCAAAGTATAGATAAATAAATCTACATCAATATATATATATATATATATATATATATATATATATAGGGGCGGGATCCCGTGCGAACTGATTTACGGTGCGAACCGTACGAACTAACCAATTAAAGTCATATTTAAGCTCCCCTTCTTATTTCTCTACCAAACTGAAACCATACGACAGACTCCCAACACAAACCCACCACAAACAATCAACTTCCATCGTCTCTCACACTTCCACCGCCGGCGCCACTTCCACCATCGGTCGTCACTTCCACCGCCACTTCTACCACCTTCCCAAGAACGGATTTCAGTCTATTATAGAAAAAAGGTTAGTTTAATTTGAATTCTTACTCTTCACACAATTAGAAAGTTAGGATTTAATTACGATTTTTAGATCTGTTTAATTTTGTGATAAATCATTGTATTGTAAGCGAAAAATTAGGTTATAATTGAAAATTTAGGATTTGTAAAATCTGAATTTTTTCATCTTCGTTAGGTGGATAATTGATTTTTGTAAATGAATTTGCAACTTAGGTAGAAATACACTGTGTTTGAGTTGTTACTTCACAAAAGCAAGTTAGAGTTGTTGCTCCACAAAGGCCGAATAGGTTTAATTTCGTGTACTGATATAGCATTTGTAGTGAATTAAATCGAAAAGAATCGCTTTGTGAAGGGAATCTTGAAAGAATTCAACTTGAAATGAATGTTTAGCTTTGCAGAAATAATGGTGTACATTAATCTATTATCACTACAAATGTTGTCTAATGGTCTTGTTTCGTAGACTTTGGTAGTCTCCATTCCAAGAATAAGCTATAAGTCTTTATTACTACTTTTCAACCTAAACAAATAAGAATGCACAATATTTTCCACACTACATACCAACACCTTATTCTTGTATTTGTCCACACTTTAACTTCGAGAAGTCTCTCTTTTTCTGATTAATTTGCTTGGTTATGCAATCTGTTAAATTGCTTCTCATTCATATGCTTTCATGAATCAAGTGTTGACATGGCTAGGAGCCTAGGATTATACATATAAGTTTTGACTTTCAAGCATGAATAATTGCAGGTGTGTCTATGTTATGGATTGCTTAATAATTTCAGCCTGTTTTGTTTTTTTCGCTTCTAATTTTTCCTGAGTTTCAGCTATGTATTTTTTTTATAATAATTCCAATGTCAAACTCTTTCCAAACCCAATCCAAAACTCAACTTGACCCATGATGTAAATTGGATACGTTTTGGTTCTGAAATGGAGCGAATAATGAGCCCGGTTGGCTTTAAAAATAATCGTTTTGGAGTATTCAAATGGTGGTGGTTGGAGATTTATGATCTTGCAGGTGGGTCAAGTTTTGGTGTTGCTGCGTGGTCCGAGACACTTCCTCTCACGCTAGGCTGCTCGACAGTGGTCAAAGGCCTGTATGGGAGGTGCCGACTAAAGGAGTGCAGGGGTGCAGCTCGGAGATAGAGGCGATGTTGCTGTTGGTTCTTTCAATTGAGGTGGGAACGGAACTCGATGCTCGATGACTTTAGCTTCGGGAGTATTGGCTTTTGCAGGCCAGTGATGGGCCGGCAGTCGGACTGTTCCCACCTAGAATGGCTTTTGCAGGGTGCATTGCAGCGAAAAGCATCAACATTGTGATAAAGACTAAGAACAATGATGAGTTGTTACCCCGTTAGTTTCTCATGAAATAGTTTTATAATCGGTGATGAAATTTTCTAGAGTAAAAGCCTACATTTTCTACTTAAAATGTTGCATTTTTAATACAAATGGACAAGTGATATCATGCTCTGTTGTGTTTGGTTTGTTTGTATAATTAAAAAGTTTCAGAGTTAGTGTTATATATTGACAAAATGAGTTTATGCCATATGTACTACTTACTTATAGAATGTGTGTTTAGTTTCACCTGCTTAACTTGTGCTCCCGTCTTCCTCACCTTCATTCTTAGATCCTTTTTTATTCTTCTTCGCCTTATCTCTTGACCCGTCATTTTCTATAATACTCTTGGTCCCTACGTACATTGTTGACTGTTGTAGGTAAATATGGTTTAAATATATTGCTTGTCCGAATTGCAAGTGACCGAAAATAATGCAGGATAGTTTACTATTATTGAAATTAATCAGATTACAGATATTTATTTTGAGTGGGGGAGTCAAGATTAGAGTAGAAGACCCGATTCTGAAGGACCGCCTAACAGAATTTTTTTTTAAAGTGTCCTAAATAGTATTTTAACAGAAATTGATTTTGGTTCATTTTATTATTGAAAAAGGGTCATTCGGAAGAAGCGTACCTACTATACATTTAAAATGAACTTAGAACTCTTTTGAAATGTACCTAGTAGGTAATGACGTATCTAGTGCATAAAACCCCTCCTAACATGTGGGGACGAAAGAGCTTAGCGTTCTATTAGGCGGCCCGCTACCGCGGAGCCGCCTAATCAAACCTTAAACCCTTTCCCTTGTTATCGGAAATGGGTTAATTAGACGAAACGTACCTACAATATATGTGAAATGAACCTAATACTATTTCGAAACGTACCTAGTACGTAAAAGGGATTAAACGGGGGCCGCGTATCCTAAAACGGGACGGGAAAAAGTTTAGGGTTGGATTAGGCAGCCCGGTACGGCGGGTCCGCCTAATCCAACCCTAAACCCCTTCCCTTGTTATAGAAACGGGAACCGTAAACTGAGCCCTAAAAGAGGAAGAGTGAACCCCTTTCCGAGGGGACCGGGTATCCTAAAACGGGACGGGAAATGGTTCAGGGTCGGATTAGGCGGCCCGCTACCGCGGGTCCGCCTAATCCAACCCTAAACCCTTTCCCTTGTTATCGGAAATGGGTTAATTAGACGAAACGTACCTACAATATATGTGAAATGAACCTAATACTATTTCGAAACGTACCTAGTATGTAAAAGGGATTAAACGGGGGCCGGGTATCCTAAAACGGGACGGGAAATGGTTTAGGGTTGGATTAGGCGGCCCGCTACCGCGGGTCCACCTAATCGAACCCTAAACCTTTTCCCTTGTTAACGGAAATGGGTTAATTAGACGAAACGTACCTTCAATATATGTGAAATGAACCTAATACTCTATCGAAGCGTACCTAGTACATAAAAGAGATTAAACGGGTGGCGGGTATCCTAAAACGGGACGGGAAAGGGTTTAGGGTTGGATTAGGCGGACCCGCTGTGTAGCGGGACCGCCTAATCCAACCCTAAACCCTTTCCCTTGTTTTTGAAACGGAAACCGTAAACTGAGCCCTAAAAGGTGAAGGGTGAACCCCTTTCCGAGGGGACCGGGTATCCTAAAACGGGACGGGAAAGGGTTTAGGGTTGGATTAGGTCGCCCGCTACCGCGGGGCCGCCTAAACCCTTTCCCTTGTTATCGGAAATGGGTTAATTAGACGAAACGTACCTACAATATATGTGAAATGAACCTAATACTATTTCGAAACGTACCTAGTACGTAAAAGGGATTAAACGGGGGTCGGGTATCCTAAAACGGGACGGGAAAGGGTCTAGGGTTGGATTAGGCGGCCCGCTACCGCAGGTCCGCCTAATCGAACCCTAAACCCTTTCCCTTGTTATCGCAAATGGGTTAATTAGACGAAACGTACCTACAATATATGTGAAATGAACCTAATACTCTATCGAAACGTACCTATTACAAAAAAAAGAGATTAAACGGGGGACGGCTATCCTAAAACGGGACGAGAAAGGGTTTAAGGTTGGATTAGGCGACCCGCTACCGCGGGTCCACCTAATCCAGCCCTAAACCATTTCCCTTGTTATCGAAATGGGTTATTTAGACGAAACGTACCTACAATATATTTAAAATGAACCTAAGACTATTTCGAAATGTACCTAGTACGTAAAAAGGATTAAACGGGGGCGGGTATCCTAAAATGGGACGGGGAAAGGGTTTAGGGTTGGATTTGCGGGTCCGCCTAATCCAACCCTAAACCCTTTCCTTGTTATCTCGGAAATGGGTTATTTAGGCGAAACGTACCAACAATATATTTAAAATGAACCTAAGACTATTTCGAAACGTACCTAGTAGCTAAAGACGTATCTAGTGCATAAAATTCTCCTTAAAGTGGGACGAGAAAGGGTTTAAGGTTTTGATTAGCCGGCGCGCTACGCGTAAAATAAAATTTCATCTATCTTCTTTTTCGGAGAAGCTCAAAGTTCATGAAGAAACGTATCTACTATACATTCAAAATGAACCTACCACTCTTTCGAAACGTACCAAGTAAAAGGGAATAAACGGGGGGTCGGGTATCCTAAAACGGGAAGGGAATGGGTTTAGGGTTTGATTAGGCGGCCCGCTACCGCGGAGCCGCCTAATCCAACCCTAAACCCTTTCCCTTGTTATCGGAACGGGAACCGTAAACTGAGCCCTAAAAGGGGAAGGGTGAACCCCTTTCTGAGGGGGCAGGATATCCTAAAACTGGACGGGAAAGGGTTTAGGGCTGGATTAGGCGGCCCGCTACCAAATAATCGTGATTTTGACAGATTGTCAAAAGATAGTTTATACATTCACTATTTTCCATATGCTGTCAAAATGGCGGTATAGTGGTTGAAAAATGATGATTGTTTTAAGCAAGGACTATACAATTAGAGGATAGATGAAAATTGTATCAGAAGAAGAAATCAAGGATGCAACCAACAACTATGATTTTTAAGGGTCATCATTGCCAGTTTTAGTGTAGAAAACATCTATAATGGCACCCTTGATGACAATCTATAGATCATGACAATATAATTAGGATTTATCGGTAATGCTTGGAAACTCACATATCAATGATAACTGGCAAAGAAATAATACTTGAAAATAGTCTCCAATAATAAAATGGAAGAAAAAGAAACGAAAAGGATCTGAACACAAGAACAGCAACAATTAAGTTGAACGTTAAAGACATCCTCAAATAAGAGTGTTGAAGAAACAGACTAATTACTCGATCAATTCCATTACAGGAAAACATAACATCCAAAACAGAAATTGTTCTTCTAGCTTCATCTCTACCATCGGCTAAATCGATTAATAAGCTTATAAACTAAACAAAGTTAATACACTCAAAATCCGAAGTTTTATCTGTCTTTCACTACTTAATCACAACCAGAAAACACAATCTAGAACTCCTGAGAAGCCGAGCCAATATCGCTGTTACCACCAGTTGCCTTCTTCGGCAACAATGTCTGATGAATATTCGGCATCACACCACCATTTGCAATTGTCACCTGTCCAGGTAACTTGCTTAGCTCCTCATCATTTCTTACATCCAATTGAATGTGCTATCCTGGTCGTTTTGTTGTCTCTCGCCGCATTCCCTGCCTACTCTTCTACACACCAAATAATCTCACTCTTATCAATTAACTAAATCACATTCATTAACCTCAATATCATAAACTGCTAAATACTTATACAAATTACAAATTTCACTATTTATAATTGTTAAAAACACCGCTTTCAAAATGATTAATTGATTCATTTCATTTTTTTGTTCACAATCGACAGCTAGATAAGTCTCTTATCAAAGTACTCTCTCCGTCTCAATCATTTGTTTACATCTGATTAAATACGGAGGAAGTACTCTCTCGGTCTGTCCATCTCAAATTAATCACAATCAGATCCCACAGCATCATAAACTACTAACAAAACTATATATACAAATTTCTCTATCTATAATCGTTAAAAACACCGCTTTCAACCCGATTAATGAATTTTGGTAACATTTCGAGGCAAATAAATCACTCATTTCCTATATAGGGGCGGGATCCCGTGCGAACTGATTTACGGTGCGAACCGTACGAACTAACCAATTAAAGTCATATTTAAGCTCCCCTTCTTATTTCTCTACCAAACTGAAACCATACGACAGACTCCCAACACAAACCCACCACAAACAATCAACTTCCATCATCTCTCACACTTCCACCGCCGGCGCAATTTCCACCATCGGCCGTCACTTCCACCGCCGCTTCTACCACCTTCCCAAGAACGGATTTCAGTCTATTATAGAAAAAAGGTTAGTTTAATTTGAATTCTTACTCTTCACACAATTAGAAAGTTAGGATTTAATTACGATTTTTAGATCTGTTTAATTTTGTGATAAATCATTGTATTGTAAGCGAAAAATTAGGTTATAATTGAAAATTTAGGATTTGTAAAATCTGAATTTTTTCATCTTCGTTAGGTGGATAATTGATTTTTGTAAATGAATTTGCAACTTAGGTAGAAATACACTGTGTTTGAGTTGTTACTTCACAAAAGCAAGTTAGAGTTGTTGCTCCACAAAGGCCGAATAGGTTTAATTTCCTGTGTACAGTATAGCATTTGTAGTGAATTAAATCTGAAAAGAATCTGCTTTGTGAAGGGAATCTTGAAAGAATTCAACTTGAAATGAATGTTTAGCTTTGCAGAAATAATGGTGTACATTAATCTATTATCACTACAAATGTTGTCTAATGGTCTTGTTTCGTAGACTTTGGTAGTCTCCATTCCAAGAATAAGCTATAAGTCTTTATTACTACTTTTCAACCTAAACAAATAAGAATGCACAATATTTTCCACACTACATACCAACACCTTATTCTTGTATTTGTTCACACTTTAACTTCGAGAAGTCTCTCTTTTTCTGATTAATTTGCTTGGCTATGCAATCTGTTAAATTGCTTCTCATTCATATGCTTTCATGAATCAAGTGTTGACATGGCTAGGAGCCTAGGATTACACATATAAGTTTTGACTTTCAAGCATGAATAATTGCAGGTGTGTCTATGTTATGGATTGCTTAATAATTTCAGCCTGTTTTGTTTTTTTCGCTTCTAATTTTTCCTGAGTTTCAGCTATGTATTTTTTTATAATAATTCCAATGTCAAACTCTTTCCAAACCCAATCCAAAACTCAACTTGACCCATGATGTAAATTGGGTACGTTTTGGTTCTGAAATGGAGCGAATAATGAGCCCGGTTGGCTTTAAAAATAATCGTTTTGGAGTATTCAAATGGTGGTGGTTGGAGATTTATGATCTTGCAGGTGGGTCAAGTTTTGGTGCTGCTGCGTGGTCCGAGACACTTCCTCTCACGCTGGGCTGCTCGATAGTGGTCAAAGGCCTGTATGGGAGGTGCCGACTAAAGGAGTGAAGGGGTGCAGCTCGGAGATAGAGGCGATGTTGCTGTTGGTTCTTTCAATTGAGGTGGGAACGGAACTCGATGCTCGATGACTTTAGCTTCGGGAGTATTGGCTTTTGCAGGCCAGTGATGGGCCGGCAGTCGGACTGTTCCCACCTAGAATGGCTTTTGCAGGGTGCATTGCAGCGAAAAGCATCAACATTGTGATGAAGACTAAGAACAGCAGTAGTTGTTACCCCCGTTAGTTTCTCATGAAATAGTTTTCGCAATCAGTGATGAAATTTTCTAGAGTAAAAGCCTACATTTTCTACTTAAAATGTTGCATTTGTAATACAAATGGACAAGTGATATCAGAATGCTCTGTTGTGTTTGGTTTGTTTGTATAATTAAAAAGTTTCAGAGTTAGTGTTATATATTGACAAAATGAGTTTATGCCATATGTACTACTTACTTATAGAATGTGTGTTTAGTTACACCTGCTTAACTTGTGCTCCCGTCTTCCTCACCTTCATTCTTAGATCCTTTTTTATTCTTCTTCGCCTTATCTCTTGACCCGTCATTTTCTATAATACTCTTGGTCCCTACGTACATTGTTGACTGTTGTAGGTAAATATGGTTTAAATATATTGCTTGTCCGAATTGCAAGTGACCCAAAATAATGCAGGATAGTTTACTATTATTGAAATTAATCAGATTACAGATAATTATTTTGAGTGGGGGAGTCAAGATTAGAGTTGAAGACCCGAGTCTGAAGGACCGCCTAACAGAATTTTTTTTTAAAGTGTCCTAAATAGTATTTTAACATAAATTGATTTTGGTTCATTTTATTATTGAAAAGGGATCATTCGGAAGAAGCGTACCTACTATACATTTAAAATGAACTTAGAACTCTTTTGAAATGTACCTAGTAGGTAATGACGTATCTAGTGCATAAAACCCCTCCTAACAGTGGGACGAGAAAGAGCTTAGCGTTCTATTAGGCGGCCCGCTACCGCGGAGCCGCCTAATCAAACCCTAAACCCTTTCCCTTGTTATCGGAAATGGGTTAATTAGACGAAACGTACCTACAATATATGTGAAATGAACCTAATACTATTTCGAAACGTACCTAGTACGTAATAGGGATTAAACGGGGGCCGCGTATCCTAAAACGGGACGGGAAAAAGTTTAGGGTTGGATTAGGCAGCCCGGTACGGCGGGTCCGCCTAATCCAACCCTAAACCGTTTCCCTTGTTATAGAAACGAGAACCGTAAACTGAGCCCTAAAAGAGGAAGAGTGAACCCCTTTCCGAGGGGACCGGGTATCCTAAAACGGGACGGGAAATGGTTCAGGGTCGGATTAGGCGGCCCGCTACCGCGGGTCCGCCTAATCCAACCCTAAACCCTTTCCCTTGTTATCGGAAATGGGTTAATTAGACGAAACGTACCTACAATATATGTGAAATGAACCTAATACTATTTCGAAACGTACCTAGTATGTAAAAGGGATTAAACGGGGGCCGGGTATCCTAAAACGGGACGGGAAATGGTTTAGGGTTGGATTAGGCGGCCCGCTACCGCGGGTCCACCTAATCGAACCCTAAACCTTTTCCCTTGTTATCGGAAATTGGTTAATTAGACGAAACGTACCTTCAATATATGTGAAATGAACCCAATACTCTATCGAAGCGTACCTAGTACATAAAAGAGATTAAACGGGTGGCGGGTATCCTAAAACGGGACGGGAAAGGGTTTAGGGTTGGATTAGGCGGACCCGCTGTGTAGCGGGACCGCCTAATCTAACCCTAAACCCTTTCCCTTGTTTTTGAAACGGAAACCGTAAACTGAGCCCTAAAAGGTGAACGGTGAACCCCTTTCCGAGGGGACCGGGTATCCTAAAACGGGACGGGAAAGGGTTTAGGGTTGGATTAGGCGGCCCGCTACCGCAGGGCCGCCTAAACCCTTTCCCTTGTTATCGGAAATGGGTTAATTAGACGAAACGTACCTACAATATATGTGAAATGAACCTAATACTATTTCGAAACGTACCTAGTACGTAAAAGGGATTAAACGGGGGTCGGGTATCCTAAAACGGGACGGGAAAGGGTTTAGGGTTGGATTAGGCGGCCCGCTACCGCAGGTCCGCCTAATCGAACCCTAAACCCTTTCCCTTGTTATCGCAAATGGGTTAATTAGACGAAACGTACCTACAATATATTTAAAATGAACCTAAGACTATTTCGAAATGTACCTAGTACGTAAAAAGGATTAAACGGGGGGCCGGGTATCTTAAAATGGGACGGGAAAGGGTTTAGGGTTGGATTTGCGGGTCCGCCTAATCCAACCCTAAACCCTTTCCCTTGTTATCGGAAATGGGTTATTTAGACGAAACGTACCAACAATATATTTAAAATGAACCTAAGACTATTTCGAAACGTACCTAGTAGCTAAAGACGTATCTAGTGCATAAAATTCTCCTTAAAGTGGGACGAGAAAGGGTTTAAGGTTTTGATTAGCCGGCGCGCTACGCGTAAAATGAAATTTCATCTATCTTCTTTTTCGGAGAAGCTCAAAGTTCATGAAGAAACGTATCTACTATACATTCAAAATGAACCTACCACTCTTTCGAAACGTACCAAGTAAAAGGGAATAAACGGGGGGTCGGGTATCCTAAAACGGGAAGGGAATGGGTTTAGGGTTTGATTAGGCGGCTCCGCGGTAGCGGGCCGCCTAATCCAACCCTAAACCCTTTCCCTTGTTATCGGAACGGGAACCGTAAACTGAGCCCTAAAAGGGGAAGGGTGAACCCCTTTCTGAGGGGGCAGGATATCCTAAAACTGGACGGGAACGGGTTTAGGGCTGGATTAGGCGGCCCGCTACCAAATAATCGTGATTTTGACAGATTGTCAAAAGATAGTTTATGCATTCACTATTTTCCATATGCTGTCAAAATGGCGGTATAGTGGTTGAAAAATGATGATTGTTTTAAGCAAGGACTATACAATTAGAGGATAGATGAAAATTGTATCAGAAGAAGAAATCAAGGATGCAACCAACAACTATGATTTTTAAGGGTCATCATTGCCAGTTTTAGTGTAGAAAACATCTATAATGGCACCCTTGATGACAATCTATAGATCATGACAATATAATTAGGATTTATCGGTAATGCTTGGAAACTCACATATCAATGATAACTGGCAAAGAAATAATACTTGAAAATAGTCTCCAATAATAAAATGGAAGAAAAAGAAACGAAAAGGATCTGAACACAAGAACAGCAACAATTAAGTTGAACGTTAAAGACATCCTCAAATAAGAGTGTTGAAGAAACAGACTAATTACTCGATCAATTCCATTACAGGAAAACATAACATCCAAAACAGACATTGTTCTTCTAGCTTCATCTCTACCATCGGCTAAATGAACTTAGAACTCTTTTGAAATGTACCTAGTAGGTAATGACGTATCTAGTGCATAAAACCCCTCCTAACAGTGGGACGAGAAAGAGCTTAGCGTTCTATTAGGCGGCCCGCTACCGCGGAGCCGCCTAATCAAACCCTAAACCCTTTCCCTTGTTATCGGAAATGGGTTCATTAGACGAAACGTACCTACAATATATGTGAAATGAACCTAATACTATTTCGAAACGTACCTAGTACGTAAGAGGGATTAAACGGGGGTCGGGTATCCTAAAACGGGACGGGAAAGGATTTAGGGTTGGATTAGGCGGCCCGCTACCGCGGGTCCGCCTAATCGAACCCTAAACCCTTTTCCTTGTTATCGCAAATGGGTTAATTAGACGAAACGTACCTACAATATATGTGAAATGAACCTAATACTCTATCGAAACGTACCTATTACAAAAAAGAGATTAAACGGGGGACGGCTATCCTAAAACGGGACGAGAAAGGGTTTAGGGTTGGATTAGGCGACCTGCTACCGCGGGTCCACCTAATCCAACCCTAAACCATTTCCCTTGTTATCGAAATGGGTTATTTAGACGAAACGTACCTACAATATATTTAAAATGAACCTAAGACTATTTCGAAATGTACCTAGTACGTAAAAATTATTAAACGGGGGGCCGGGTATCCTAAAACGGGACGGGAAAGGGTTTAGGGTTGGATTTGCGGGTCCGCCTAATCCAACCCTAAACCCTTTCCCTTGTTATCGGAAATGGGTTATTTAGACGAAACGTACCAACAATATATTTAAAATGAACCTAAGACTATTTCGAAACGTACCTAGTAGCTAAAGACGTATCTAGTGCATAAAATTCTCCTTAAAGTGGGACGAGAAAGGGTTTAAGGTTTTGATTAGCCGGCGCGCTACGCGTAAAATGAAATTTCATCTATCTTCTTTTTCGGAGAAGCTCAAAGTTCATGAAGAAACGTATCTACTATACATTCAAAATGAACCTACCACTCTTTCGAAACGTACCAAGTAAAAGGGAATAAACGGGGGGTCGGGTATCCTAAAACGGGAAGGGAATGGGTTTAGGGTTTGATTAGGCGGCCCGCTCCGCGGGCGCCTAATCCAACCCTAAACCCTTTCCCTTGTTATCGGAACGGGAACCGTAAACTGAGCCCTAAAAGGGGAAGGGTGAACCCCTTTCTGAGGGGGCAGGATATCCTAAAACTGGACGGGAACGGGTTTAGGGCTGGATTAGGACCCGCTACCAAATAATCGTGATTTTGATGATTGTCAAAAGATAGTTTATGCATTCACTATTTTCCATATGCTGTCAAAATGGCGGTATAGTGGTTGAAAAATGATGATTGTTTTAAGCAAGGACTATACAATTAGAGGATAGATGAAAATTGTATCAGAAGAAGAAATCAAGGATGCAACCAACAACTATGATTTTTAAGGGTCATCATTGCCAGTTTTAGTGTAGAAAACATCTATAATGGCACCCTTGATGACAATCTATAGATCATGACAATATAATTAGGATTTATCGGTAATGCTTGGAAACTCACATATCAATGATAACTGGCAAAGAAATAATACTTGAAAATAGTCTCCAATAATAAAATGGAAGAAAAAGAAACGAAAAGGATCTGAACACAAGAACAGCAACAATTAAGTCGAACGTTAAAGACATCCTCAAATAAGAGTGTTGAAGAAACAGACTAATTACTCGATCAATTCCATTACAGGAAAACATAACATCCAAAACAGACATTGTTCTTCTAGCTTCATCTCTACCATCGGCTAAATCGATTAATTAGCTTATAAACTAAACAAAGTTAATACACTCAAAATCCGAAGTTTTATCTGTCTTTCACTACTTAATCACAACCAGAAAACACAATCTAGAACTCCTGAGAAGCCGAGCCAATATCGCTGTTACCACCAGTTGCCTTCTTCGGCAACAATGTCTGATGAATATTCGGCATCACACCACCATTTGCAATTGTCACCTGTCCAGGTAACTTGCTTAGCTCCTCATCATTTCTTACATCCAATTGAATGTGCTATCCTGGTCTTTTTGTTGTCTCTCACCGTATTCCCTGCCTACTCTTCTACACACCAAATAATCTCACTCTTATCAATTTACTAAATCACATTCATTAAACTCAATATCATAAACTGCTAAATACTTATACCAATTATAAATTTCACTATTTATAATTGTTAAAAACACCGCTTTCAAAATGATTAATTGATTCATTTCATTTTTTTGTTCACAATCGACAGCTAGATAAGTCTCTTATCAAAGTACTCTCTCCGTTTCAATCATTTGTTTACATCTGATTAAATACGGAGGAAGTACTCTCTCGGTCTGTCCATCTCAAATTAATCACAATCAGATCCCACAGCATCATAAACTACTAACAAAATTATATATATACAAATTTCTCTATCTATAATCGTTAAAAACACCGCTTTCAACCCGATTAATGAATTTTGGTAACATTTCGAGGCAAATAAATCACTCATTTCCTCTTTAAATTCGACATTAGAGTTATAGATCGATGCCCAGAGATGATCTAGATGAGGCATCGTCGCCGCTGACATTAATGACGTGCAGAAAATACCGTCGACGGATAATAGAGAGAATATGGGCGAGGCGTTTGTGTTGATGGAATTGACGGCAGAAAATGTCAGTTATTGTACTCTCCGGTGATGCCTCCGTCGTTGATACTGTAACACCCCCACACTCCAAGTGCCTTACCAGAACCACTCAGGTATAAAGATGCTACCATCTCGGTTACCCGAGGCATGATAATCATAAGACAATGAAGAAACATACTTTATTAAACAAGTTAAGTGATTACATAACAAAACCAACTGTAAGCAAAATACAATTTGCTCTCAAACTATAAACCAACGAGAAAGGAACTGTCCTAACAAACACAGCGGAAGACTAAAGACTATGATATGTGATGACTCCATCCCCTGACTAGATCCCACGCGTATCCAAGATATACCGCAAGCAACCGCTCACCACCCCGAATGGATCACCACGATTTTAAAACATTTAAACGGGGTCAAGTACTAATCACACAATTTATATACATATCAACAATCCGATAAATGACATGACTCACACCGTCACACATACATTCACACCAATCCCAACAATCTCAATCACCGATCGTCCTTTGGACTACCCCGATGGGGGACCGCAGCCGTACCCACAAATCCCCGCTCTTCATACCGAGCGATAAACCCATGTTCATTAATGTGCACATCCCCTTCCGTGGCGGGTTCCACGAAGGGCGAAACCAGGGCGTGAAGCCACTCCCGCAAGTGACTCCACTCAACCGAGAACGCATCTCGAGAACCATAGGCAACCAATCACAATCACAATATCAACAAATCCGAATCTATCAACAATGTACAATCACAATCACAAGTAGTCACAATACAATTACTATAACAAACAATCAATCTCAACACATCAACAATCATCCCATTATGGGACTAATGCTGAGTAGGAAATCCTACCAGTAAGCACACAATCGGACGGTCTCTACCTTTGAGTCAAAAGCTTCCTCTATGAACCCTCCTCCTATCATACAACATATAGAGGCTACCAAATCACATACTACACATAAACCCCCAAACCTCTAAATTAGGGTTTAACCAAATCAAAGGAAAGACAATAAAAGGGTACATAGATCTTACCCTCGACGCAAGGAACTCAACGGTATAACCAACGACGCGAACTGACCTTCCAAACTCAGGGATTGCTAATTATGCGATCGGGATGAAGAACTTGCTTGCTTCCTCTCTTAAACAAGAATTTAGGTTTTGCAAAAGTGATTTAGAATAATGACGATAAAGCTTATATACCTTAATCGCGTAATTAACAAAACCCGAGAAAACTCCTCGAAAAGCGGGACACTCGATCGAGTACCGAGATACTCGATCGAGTGCCCCCTTACTCGATCGAGTACCCACGTTACTCGATCGAGTACCCAACAGTCGAAACTATTTTAAAACGCAACTCACCCTTACTCGACGAGTAAGGCCTACTCGATAGAGTACCCAATGACTTATAAATACGGAGTATTACAGTCTTCCCTCCTTAAAAAGAACTTCGTCCCCGAAGTTCAACCCATACATAAAAACAACCATACTGACTCGACCAAGACACCACAACTTAGCTAAGGACTCAAGAACTCGACCGAACATAGAACATGAACTCTTGACACCCACTCCACCAACTATGTTTACTTCCACAACATGACTCACTATATCGTATCTACCACATATATATCTCTCACGACACCAACTCCATGCATAACCAACTACCATCCTCTAATGCTGCTAGCTCCATAATATCATCAACTATCAAATCCAATACCAAGACACTCATAGACATCAAACGGAATGTTACATTCTACCACCCCTAAAAGGAACTTCGTCCTCGAAGTTTACTCACACTCGTAACCTCATCATCCAACTGTCAACACTAGTGAAATATTCTCACACTCCTAAACATCACGCTACTACAAGCATGGTCATGACCTTTAATAAAATCACCCACAACACGAATCGATCTTATATTCTACATCAAGACTCAACTTCCGAATATATTATCATATGTACAACCATCAAAATCTGTTTTATCGCATCCTACTCCTCTTAAGCCAAATGTTACGTCCTCGTAACTCACTAATACCCAAACCATATTTATATCTCATTACCCTCTGTACCACCACATGTCAAAGATAACCGTCTATAAACCAAACACTCACCATTCTTATAACTCACGATCCGCACTCGTTACGTACACGCACACTAGATCCTCAAGTTCTTTCTTTCATTACCGTAAAACTCATACACAACTTAACATGACACTAATTCCCCAAACACCCTACACTCATTGTCTCAACAAAAGATTATGAACTACCTGCCGCTTTCAGATCATTACAACACATGTTCCATGAATCATTTTCCATTACCATGTCTACCGATGTCTCATCTGAAAACAAGATCAAAATTACTGTAACAACCTCTCACAACCGTGTCCCATCAACAAAATATCACTATAACATGACAACAACGAAAACATATACAACTCTATTTCATATCATATTCTACCTCATTCCCAACTTAACATGGTAAAGAAAACATCAATCAGCAGACAAATTGTCTATCTGCACAAACCGAAACTCGCAGGAGCAACATCAAACAAAACAACAATCTATGTATAATCTGGTATGTACTTTGAAACTCGAATCATAATCATCCCGCCTACTCCACCACAACCGGTGACGGCATCACAACACCGCCACCAATGACCCACACCGTAGTGCGAAAATACCCGCATCACAAAGACACTATGTACCGTGCCCGGATCACCACCGAGGCACCCCAACCACACCGATAGACATCACAACCGCATACAATTCCCATAAATATCGACTCAAAGATAACTTCTCGACAAGAAAAACTTACTCAAATCGACTTTATTAAATCACCACGCAACATATTATATGGATAAATAGATAAGCATCTCATGAACATCATCTCTACCATTTCACGGAATACACATGTGTTATCAATACACATAAAATTATAACTAGCCATGTCAAATCAATCAAATTATTACCTTTTTGGATATCATTCAATTAAATTATCGTGTCCAACATATATATTACCGAACATTCATAAAACAACTTTATAATTATCACACCATACCACTTCTTGTGAGGTCGGAACCTCACACAAACATTTACACATAACATAGACCCGTAATCACAACCAACTAGTCAATCCTGACCACGTAAGTTACCACTCGATAAAGGTTACCGCGCCCGAGTTTAACTCATATGCCCCTCATAACATATTCCCCATTCGCACAACCATCACTTCCTGCCAAATATAACCATACCTTTACTATTCAACTAATAGCATCCGCCTCATCTAACCACATCTTATACCCTCTCACAATCATACACAACAATCGGGTCCCTACCAAATCAACCTCTTTAGAATTGCTACCCTTCTAATATACCATCACTCTTAACCACTAGTGGTAACACCACCATGCCACCACCGTCGTATATCAAACATCTTACACTCATATCAAAATAACATGGTTTTTCTCCTATTTTTGGTTAACATTCCAAATAGCGAACATCAAACCCATCCACAAAATTACCTCAACATTATTCCCAATACCATCTTATTTGTATTGTCATCCAACTCTCCACCAAATATCTCGTATCGTGCCAATACTACACCAACTTCTTACTCCCTCAATTCCTCGAAACTCATTATCAATCATGTTGTCCTGAAACTCCTATATAACCTTTAGCTAACATCCTCGTGATACTATCACACATTTCGATGATTCCTTACCTTTATATCACATAGCTCCGGTGAACATTTTCCCCAGCTTACTTTTATCCTTCTTTTCTCTTTACACTCGATAATACCAATTAATAGTCCAACTCCTTATTCCTTCTAGCTAACTCTTTAGAAATCCAGTTACCCCTTCGTTGCTCCAAAACTCAAATTTCATTATTTTCTACCGACATCATCTCACTCTTTCTTACCATGGATCTTCTCTTATTATGCTATCACTAACACTTGCCACTAATCTATCCATAGAATCAACGTTTAATGTTCAAACAATTGCATCTCCCTTTTTACATCTCTAGAAATCAGAATTCATTTAATACCGTTAATTACCCAAGGAAATCACACAGTAGTTTCATCTTTTAATAAACCAAACCTCCCAAACTCACTCACTGTCTACAAATACACCTCGTGACATGTCTCCACAAAGTTCACTATATATTACTCTTCTCAACCCCTTTGAAACGAACTTTCACTACATATATCCATAACCCACACGACTCCTAACCATTTCCCTCCATAATTCTTTACACATCTCAAGCTGCCACTATCCACATCCTTACTTTCAATCTTTTATTCTCACGTTCATTATACTCACATCATCACTTGCCCATATTCACTTACTTTTACATTACTCAACACACAATCATATCACTCATCCCGTCTCGCAAAACGTGCGCCATGCCTCAATAAACTATACCAATCTTCCTTTTCTTTTTCCACCGTCTATCATAATCACATATAACTCATGTCCTCCCCACCGAACTCATACTTATCATAAGTGCCACTCTTTACATCATAAGATTGGGTAACTTACGCTTCAGGACCAACACATACGTAAAACAATGCATAAAGAAGTAATACAACACCTTTGAATTAAACATAATATGCAACGAATGTCAAAAGATAAACATATGACCTGAAACACGCATATGACTGCACGGACCCACTCGATCGAGTACGGAACCTACTCGATCGAGTTGAGGCTACTCGATCGAGTGCCCAATCATGCTCGATCGAGTGCCCCGACTCCAGAACCCAAACGGACCTTCGATCTCGACTTACTCGGCGAGTAGCCCGGCTACTCGATCGAGTGACCATACTCGATCGAGTGCCCGAGGTACTCGATCGAGTGCCCAAAACACGATTCTGGTCAAAATAACGACAAATACCCACTCGATCGAATCAAACCCACTCGATCGAGTCATGCAGACTCGTGAATACTACCCGCATGTTATCTCACATACCCCAACGTACTATGCATTCATTATTATTTCAACATTATGATTACAACTACGCATTCAAATCTGCGCGACTCCTCATACAATCAACAAAATAATCTACTTCGTGTTATCAAGTGCCACATTATAAACAACCATCATGCTTTTCATCCAATTCGTTATACAAAACACATATCATTGAACCTCTATTCTTCATGTTACTACTTACCAAAAGCCAAACATTACCATCTATCATGCTCATATAACATTCAACTTTCAATCATGTATTACCCGCATGTTTTAAACTTTCATAACTTTTTATAACACAACAACATTACAAATCCACTTCATCACATAAACACTTCCATAATCAAGAAATTCATATCCTTACGAAATTGCCACTTCATCTTTTCCAATCAATTCATCTAGTTCAATCATATACTTCATCTAACAAGCGCATATGATACGATAGTAGACAATTATACGAACTTAATATATTGCTTTACGCAAACAAAACTACGAAAACAAATCTTATCACACCCCCTAACCACATGTTATTAGGATTGCCTCACTATAAACCATTCGTCCTGCAACATCATTATTCATCACGCATCATCATATACGAACTACTTTCTTTTTCTACCATATCATTTGTCATTCTCATATACTTTTCCAACGATTCCAACCAACATGTAAACTAACTATCATGCAACATGCTTTCAACAAACCATATACAAAATCACATCGTCACCATCTTTGTCTACACATTCCCCATTCTCCACAATCATACATCCACTGGTTCATACCACACATTACTATATAGATACACAATACACAAGGTAAACACATAGCGATCCCGACTCGTATCCCAAGGTGACCGGTTCAAAATTGTAGAGCGAGTTCGCGACTTTAGGACGTCTCCCAAGTCTTTGCATTAGCTCCTACAACCTTTACCCCGGGTTCATTTTAATTGACTCCCTATATTCTTTGGATTTATTGGTTACGGGTTTCGGGATCGTCGCTCGATACCATTTGTAACACCCCATACTCCAAGTGCCTTACCAGGACCACTCGGGTATAAAGATGCTACCATCTCGGTTACCGAGGCATGATAATCATAAGACAATGAAGAAACATACTTTATTAAACAAGTTAAGTGATTACATAACAAAACCAACTGTAAGCAAAATACAATTGCTCTCAAACTATAAACCAACAGAAAGGAACTGTCCTAACAAACACGGCGGCGGACTAAAGACTCGATATGTGATGACTCCATCCTGACTAGATCCCACGCGTATCCAAGATATACCGCCAAGCAATCGCTCACCACCCCGAATGGATCACCACAGTTTTTAAAACATTTAAACGGTCGATACTAATCACACAATTTATATACATATCAACAATCCGATAAGCAGACAGCTCACACCGTCACACATACATTCACACCAATCCCAACAATCTCAATCACCGATCGTCCTTTGGACCAGCCCGCGATGGGGGACCGCAGTACCCACCAAATCCCCGCTCTTCATATGCGAGCGATAAACCCATGTTCATTAATGTGCACATCCCCTTCCGTGGCAGGTTCCACGAAGGGCGAAACTAGGGCGTGAAGCCACACCCGCAAGTGACTCCACTCAGCCGAGAACGCATCTCGAGAACCATAGGCAACCAATCACAATCACAATATCAACAACCGTCTGAATCTATCAACAATGTACAATCACAATCACGGTAGTCACAATACAATTACTATAACAAACAATCAATCTCAACACATCAACAATCATCCCATTATGGGACTAATACGGAGTAGGAAATCCTGCACGGTAAGCACACAATCGACGGTCTCTCTCTCACGAGTCAAAAAGCTTCCTCTATGAACCCTCCTCCTATCATACAACATATAGAGGCTACCAAATCACATACTACACATAAACCCCCAAACCTCTAAATTAGGGTTTAACCAAATCAAAGGAAAGACAATAAAAAGGGTACATAGATCTTACCCTCGACGCAAGGAACTCAACGGTATAACCAACGACGCGAACTGACCTTCCAAACTCCGGGGATTGCTAATTATGCGATTAGGATGAAGAACTTGCTTGCTTCCTCTCTTAAACAGTAATTTACGTTTTGCAAAAGTGATTTAGAATAAGGACGATAAAGCTTATATACCTTAATCGCGTAATTAACAAAACCCGAGAAAACTCCCCGTAAAACCGGACACTCGATCGAGTACCCGAGATACTCGATCGAGTGCCCCCTTACTCGATCGAGTACCCACGTTACTCGATCGAGTACCCAACAGGTCAGAAACTATTTTAAAACGCAACTCACCCTTACTCGACTGAGTAAGGCCTACTCGATAGAGTACCCAAAGACTTATAAATACGGAGTATTACAGATACGCCGCCGCGACATGGTGGTGGTCGTCGGAGCTCCGGTATCAGCGATATTTGCGTGGGGTGAAATGAGATAGTGTGAGGAGTGAGATTGAGTAGTTGGGACTAGGGGTTATGCGTGAGATATAAAATGGTTGGCTGGAATTTTCTTTATTAGCCATAGATTGTTCTAATCTAGTGGTTTTTATTAAGTTCGTACAGTTCGCACCGTAAAATAGTTCGCACGAGATCCCGATTATATATATATATATATATATATATATATATATATATATATATATATATATATATATATATATATATATATATATATATATATATATATAGGATCTTGTGAGTTTGGTTTCTTATGGTGAGTTGTGAGTTTGCCCTTTGAAATCTCAACCACTAGATTATATTAGAGATGAATGGTCAAGATCTAATCTTACATGTCATATAAAACCACCATCAATTACTTATGTTCTCTTTCTTCTAATGTTACTTTTTTTTTACTTTAATTTTTTTCTCTTTTTTTTTTATCTCGTGTTATTATCTTTGTTATTGTGCTTTTTTTTTACCACTTTGATTTTTTTCTCTTATGTTTTTCTTTAATTTACTCATTATGTTACCTTTTTTTTTTCTTTTTCTTTTTCATAGGATTTTTTTTTACTTGAAATTTTTTTACTCTTATTTTTTTTACCTCGTGTTATTATGTTGTTATTGTGCTTTTTTTACTTTGATTTTTTTAACGACTTTTTTTTTACCACATGTTATTGTCTTTGTTATTGTTATTATTTTATTTGTTATTGTGATGTTATTCTCATTACATTACTTTGATTTTTTTACGACTTTCATTTTTTTCCTTTTTTACCACGTGTTATTGTCTTTATTTATTCTCGTTATTCTCTTGTTATTGTGTGATGTTATTCCGGTGTCACTTTGATTTTTTTACTACTTTGATTTTTTTACTCTTTTTTTTACCGCATGTTATTGTGATGTTATTCTGGTGTTATTGAGATGTTATTCCGATGCCACTTTGATTTTTTTTACGACTTTGATTTTTTTCTTTTTTTTTTTACCACGTGTTATTGTGCTGACTTTGATTTTTTTTCTTTTTTTTTTACCACGTGTTATTGTGCTGTTATTCTACTGTTATTCTGTTGTTATTGTAATGTTATTCCGGTGTCACTTTGATTTTTTTACTACTTTGATTTTTTTTACTACTTTGATTTTTTTACTCTTTTTTTTACCGCATGTTATTGTGATGTTATTCTGCTGTTATTGAGATGTTATTCCGACTTTGATTTTTTTACGACTTTAATTTTTTTCTTTTTTTTTACCACGTGTTATTGTGTTGTTATTCTGTTGTTATTCTACTGTTATTCTGCTGTTATTGTGATGTTATTCCGCTGTCACTTTGATTTTTTTACTACTTTGATTTTTTTTACTACTTTGATTTTTTTACTCTTTTTTACCGCATGTTATTGTGTTGTTATTTTGGTGTTATTGTGATGTTATTCCTGCCAAATAAATGACAAAAGACACCTATTTTACTCTTTTATGAGAACACAATAACACCAAAGTAACACGTGATAAAAAAAAGTAACAGCTTTCGATGACAAGGGTAGCAATCAACCATCTTCATCCTCTTCCTATATGAAGAAGACGGCCTATGTTAAATAGTAAAAAATGAAAGGTGGTAAAACATGGTTAGCAACAAGATTAAACAAACAATATAAGATGAAATGAAAAAAACATGTAAACAATTGAAATAGTGTGAAAATGAGATAGAAAATATATCAACTTAAATTAAAGGAGAAACTTGGATTAAAAAATGGAGGATGATGTCTTTTTGTCTTCCAAAATTACAACCCAAAAATAATTATAAACTAATGAGATGAGAGAAATTTGGATAAACTAGAGAATAATTAAATTATTACAAATGCAAATAAGGAGAAATTAAGAGGAAAAATGAGATGAATTTTCTCTATCTATAAACTACTCCTACTGTCTACTATTTGAGTGTTTTCTATCTCTAAAAAAATGATGAAGGCTGCGTCTGATGTTGTCTCAAATTAGGTCTGTATTGGGCTTTTATAATTTTATTACAAAACGACAGCCTACAAAGTATAAAACGCAGCTTTGTATGTTCGGGAAAATGAGGGGCAAATGTGTCTTTTCCTTCTTGTTTCTTTCTTTCACAGGCTCTTGATTCTATTCAAAACTCACCCAATTAGTAACCTGAGTTCTTCAAACAAACATCACAATGAAACCGTGATTGAATTATGCGCATCAGTGCAGATGATTACGGGCTACTGTCATGTTCGGCCTGCGACTCATATCAACCCTCTCAAATTTATCTACGAGTCTCTGCAACTCCCATCGTTCATCACCACCATACTCGCCTGAAGCTCGTCTTCAACCTTCAATCGCAAAAGCAACATCTCGCCATACCCGCATCTCCCATGCTCCTTCAACATTCATCACATTTCAATTCGTGCACCAACAACACATTTCGTACCACCGAGCATTCCCTGTTTTGCTTGTCAGGACCGGCTCCCCATTGAAATCAACACATCCGTCTCTAGTATATAATTTCATGTCCTTAATCTTAAATCATTAGTATTAAATCAATACCTAATAAACCAATCCATATGAATATTCTTAGAGGAATAAATCAATCAATCAATCTCCAAAATGCAAGGAATTCATACATGATCAGATTATAGTTTACATGAAGTCGATCAAGATTAATCATTAAACCAGATCCGTCATCCCACAGAAGCTTTCTAGGCTAACAGTTGATTCTTAATATTAGAATTGTAAATGCATACTGACTGTTTTGGCTGATTAAAAACAGTGGGGATCAAGATTCAGTCATTCCACTGACTGGAAGTCGCACACTCAATGGATATTCTCTTAAATGGACACGAACTATGCATCTTCAACCATGGTAAAATACACTCAGGGTGATATAAATGCTTACAAGGCATCTGTTTCACTTCGCTATTCAACTCAAACTCCGTCATACAAACCGCACACGAATTCGACTCCAAATTTACTATATCTTCTCCGACCACCACGCTCGGCAGCCCTTCCACCGCTGTCTTCGCAGCCGGTGGTGTTCCGTATCGATTCAGATCATTCTCCATTAAATGCTGAAGAATTTGTTCTATTCCATTGTCGGTAATATAATCTCCAAGGTTCGCCGGAACCCTAGATGAAGCATCTGAACCTTCCACCACGAATTGGATATTCACACAGTTGGATTGGAAATTCTCGAGGTGCGATTGCAAAAACGAGAGCGCATCAAATCCTCTGGCGCCGCCGATACTGCCGGCACCACCTGGCGACTAAGAGAATAACGACGACGGCGTGATGATGAACTGAGTTGCCTTGAAAGAATGTAAACAAGTGATTTTTTTTTACTCTTTTTTTTTTATAGAGGGTTGGGTTTGTGAAGGGAGAGAAGGTAAACAAGTGATTTTGTTTTGTTTAAAGGTAATCTCAGCCATCTATTTCTTTTTATCTAATGGCTGAGATTTGTGAGTGCACAAACTCACAACTCACCCTAAGAACCAAACTCACGAGATCCCACCATATATATATATATATATATATATATATATATATATATATATATATATATATATATATATATATATATATATATATATATATATCGGGGATCCGGTGAGAACCACTAACATAATGAGAACCTTGATAACCCTTACTAAATCATCATCAAATCTTGTTCCGAAAGTTTTGATGGATCATTTACCCTTAATTTAGTTTATTCTAACACATTTTTAGTATAGCTAAACAAAAAAAAATTGATTTTATTAACAAAATATAAACTTAATGTAAAAAAATACAATTAGGTATACTAAAATGGCTATAGATGCACGAAAATCAATGCTAGGTAAAAGAAAATTGTTACATGCATGAAAATGATTACTAGGTTCATGAAAATATCAGGCTCTACGTGCACGAAAACGAGTTCTAGGTAAAATTGTTAGATACATGAAAAATGAGTACTAGGTGCATCAAAATTAATAAAATGTTTCTCGTATAGATTCCGGTCAATAATTTATACTTTTTGGACCAAGAAATATGTTATATAGACATAAAATTCTATGCTGAATTCAAATATGTCGTCATTTTTTAGAAATAAATCATTAAGGTGGAGTTCTCACGGTTCTCACTATGTAGGTGGTTCTCACCGGATCCTAAATATATATATATATATATATATATATATATATATATATATATATATATATATTTATATATATATATATATATATACGGGATCAAGCGAGTCCTTTTAGTGTTGAGTCCATAAGTCCTCTTTAGGACCATTGGATGGAGAAAATAGGCGGCTGAGATTGAAAGGCAAAATGGTGATTAATAATGTGTTTAAAACACACTCTCTCCACAGGGGCGGGCCCAAGAATTTGGAGGCCCTGTTCCAAATCTTAGGTGGAGGCCCTTACCATAAGTGCATCATCGATAATAACATGTTTGTAATAATTATTTTTTTAGGAGATGACCCATTTGTTTTAACACTATTTGTATTTAAGACCCTCTTAACTTAAGATGGTTTTCACTCTGATTAAAATAGAGCTAAAAGTAAAAGAAGGGTGTTCGACGGCACGGACAAAGCTAGGACGAAAAAGTAAGGGGGGCCGGTTTATAGACCTTTCGTATATTTTGCTCTATCATCAGCACTTTGACATAATTATTACTTTGTAGAAACATAACAAATATAAATTATTTTGTTCATTTAGTCATAAAATTTCCACAAATTTTTTTTATTTTTATTATAAAAGAGAAGACATGTACGCTAAATAGAAGAAATGCAAAAGGAAAAATGAGGAAAAGTGTTACTAAAAACTTATCATACAAAAAGTATTTTATTTGATTCATTTACTATGTTTGATACAAGCATTTCTTTATGACTATAAAATTAGTTTTTTTTATAAGACACGTTTATCAAAGTTTATTTTAGCAAAATTAAGTCAAATATAGAAAAGATTTTGATAATGGAGATAATTAAGACTATTTAAAAAAATTGTGAAAAACAAAAGAAAAATAAAATCAGCAAAATGCAGTGGCAAGATTCGAACCGCAGATCTCCAACATCAGTGAAAACCCAACAAGAGATTTACCATCTCTGCTAACCTCCATTATGGGTCATGAGTATTGCTGCTAATGTATATGTATCATAAAGGCCACCCGGGCCACGGCCCATTCGGCCAGAACCACGCTTCGTCTCTGTTTGACGGTCTTATGCAACACGAACAATTTTTTTAAAGTGACAAAGTTTTCAAGTAACTTACACTAAAATGGTGAAAAATGATTAATTAGTTGACTGGGTCTCATCATTCATCAAGTTTCGGAGCCTATTGATATGTACGAGAATGAGGTGGAAAATGGAAATGGAAGGCAAAAAAACAAAAAAAATTAATGTAAAAATTACAATACGAAGAATCGAGCCCATGACCTCCTCCGTAGGACTTCAAAGTTGTTTACTCCTAGGCCCACTACCATTATGCCAAAGGAAAGATATGCTTACATTATAGAATGTTTATAAATTAAGTAGAATTGTTTCCAGATGAGGCCCCCAACCCTTTTGGGCCTCCTTCGATGAACCGAATTGAACAATGTAAGGGTCGCCCCTTTCTCTCCAACATACTCTAATTAATCACTAACTAGTTGAAAAGCCCGTGCGATGCACGGGGCTTTCATTAGGATTATCTGTAAAAATATATTCTTAAGTTGTTAGAAAAGTCCTACTATGTTGTCATTGATGGAAAAAAAATCGTGATTGGTATAGATGATAACCGATGAATTATTAGTGCTTTTAGCATAAAAGTTTTGCCATTAATTATTATAACATCAAGTGACATAGTTTAAGGGGTCGTTTGGTTCACAACCGGAATTGAAGTTCCAAGGAAGTACCAATTCACATGTTTTTGCAATTCACTTGAAATTGAGGAAATTTATTTGGTTGGAATGTGGGAAGTGAATTCCATAGGAATTACCACTTACCTAGGGGGGTCTAGGTAAGCAACTTCCTCCATTATGGAGGAATTAGAGTTCCTATGGTACCTTAATTCATGGGATTTTGTGTAAACAAACAACCTACTTATTTTGCAAATCACATTTAGAAGGGGCAACCAAACAACCCCTAAGTATGTCGCTAGCTTTTTCATTGTTACAGGCACAACCAGTTTTTAATTAAATACAAAACGCTTTCTTTATAAATATGGTGGAGCTCACCAATATGAACCCTTAATAACGGAGACATATCTTTATGAGTTTTGCAAATTATCTTACAACTACGTAAAAGTGAATGATGTTACAAAAAACAGCAGGTATAATAATTATATATATTTAGTGTGTTGAAAGAAAATGTTAGATCTCTTACAACATAATTTTACCTTGACTATTTAAAATTAAGAGTATTTGCTCCTTATAGACATCTCGCAATATCTCTGATTCTATTACATAGAATGCACGGGCACCTAGTAGTGTTATCTGTGACAATCAGTTAGTAGTTTATGTCATTTTTTAAAATAGTTGGGTTACTGATACGTGCATTTTATATAGTCCTTTTAGCCTATTTTATGCACGCATCTCTATGCTTTTACCGTGGTTTTATGCTACGAAATGCCCCGAATATGCTACTTTGGGTTATTTTGTCTTATTTGCAGGAATGAACCCGAAAGGAGTGAAAACAAGCCTAAAACATGTCCTTACGCATGCATTTAGGAGATGAGTTGAATTTGGAGCGGTAATGAAGCTATTTTGAGATGCGCATTGGAGTAAGGAAGTTAGGCGAGCCAAGAGAGTGCTTCAATTTGCTAGTTCCTTCTTGTAAGAGCCATATCTCGAGTTCTACAACAGATATTCAGGTGATTCCAATTGGAGATGAAAGTTTGTCCTTTTAGCTTTCCAATGCCACCGGAATCACCCTGTTTGACCAAGTAACGAAGAAATGGCAGCCGTTTGAAGTTCAGTGCGCGAAGCAGGAATTACGCGCTAAGAAGTGCTCGATGGAGAACTATTTCTATTCGATCGAGAGCCCATTTGCTCGATCGAGAGCCACTTCTTCTCGATCGAGTGGTTTTAGGATGAATAAGTACTCGATCGACTATGTTTCCTTTCGATCGACCAGTTCCTTTTATGCCTTTGCTCGATCGAGTGATTTAGTTACTCGATCGAGTGGATTTTTTGTGGTGGGCTTTTTAGTTATTTTCCGTCATTAGGTTTAATCCTATTCCTATTTTCTTATAAATAGGAGTAAAGGTTGTCATTTGTAATCATCCAAGGATCACGTTGCTCTTCCCCTTTTCTCTATACATCTTTATTACTTTTATTCTGTTCATTTAGGATCTCTTTAATTCGGTAATTCTTTCTTCCTTTCTCTCTTTTTATTTAATGGTTATTATTCCCTCTCCCTCTTTATTTATTATTCTTATTAATTCCATGTCTAGCTAAATTCCCCTTAGTATGTTAGGATTAAGGAAGCCGTGGTAGCAATGCTTTAATTGTATTAAATAGATTAGCCCTGCGATAAGAATTGTATTAGGCAATTTAATTGTTATCCGTCGAATGAATGCATGCAGGAGACCATAAATTTAGTTAACCCTGACCTAGATCGAAAGATTGGAAGGGAAGGCTTGCTTAATTACAATAGGGTATTGCAGTGAGGGCGAAAGTTAAGTCACATTTACGCTCTAGGGTGGTTTAAGGACCGAAAGGTGACGACCATAGCTCTTCTTATCAATAGTCTAATCGCCTTAGTATTCCCGATAGTATAAGATCTGATAGCTGCCACGGTGGACCGACTCTTAGCATACTACCCTTCTCCTATTGTTAATTTTTCTTATTCATTTCCCTCGCTTAGTCTCTAGTTAGTTAAATCAAATCAAACCCCCATTTCTGTGACACCCTGACAGACAGAATTAAACAGATAGATAGCAACTTAGCCTCCCTGTGGAGATCGACCCTACTTACCTGACTTCTGTTAGTAGTAATCTAGGTATTTTATTTTTGGTGTAGAAACGACCGCATCAAATTTTTGGCGCAGATTCTTGCAGTGAACGACGCTTTTTATCATTTTATTTTGTTTGTTTTTCACCTCAAGGGAAGACTAAGTACCTTGAGGCTGTTCTTATCTTTTTCTTTAGTGTTGTTTTGATAGGCCTACAGGTTTATTAGCAGACTCGAGGGAGATTATTGAAGGGAAGGCTTGAGTACCTTCGATCCCTCTTGCCAAGATGACATCTGTCTCCGAACTAATTGCTCGGTTTGAAGCCCAAGCCGAGAAACCTCGCTAGTTGGGAAACGAAGAAATCTTGGGATGTGTTCTTCTTGAGCACAATGTAGCTGTAGTTGTGCCGCCACATCCACCCCATCAATGGCCACCGCAACAAGATCCTCGTGATATACGAGAAAAAAAGAAATCGCGGAGTGAAATCCTTAATTCTAGAATATGATAGATATATGGGTGCTCAAGTCACCGAGCTGCGATCTGAAATTGCTCGGTTACACGGTGTGTTGGATGATCGGCAACAGGAAGAGGTGTACTTGACCAAGAGCGGTTTTTCCCATGAAGAACCGCGTTGCCCAATCTTGAAAATGATTTCTATATTTCGGATGACGACTTTCTATCGTATTTCTAGAGTGTATGCAAGGATATCAGTATTTTGACGGAAGAAAGTCCTCGATCGAGTAATATCTCTTCTCGATCGAGTGACATGCGGGAGGATAGTTCTCGATCGAGTGATTTTGTTACTCGATCGAGTGAGATGCGAGAGGAAGTTGGTCGATCGAGTGAGTATTTTGCTCGATCGACTGATTTGGCCATTGGGAGCTTAACTTCGTCACTTGGGTTCATATTGGATGACGAGTTTGACGATGATGAAGGTTACGGTGAACCTCCCTTATTCACGGTAGAGTCGGATACACTTGAAGCTGCGATTTACGGGATGGATTCCACGGAGGAGGTTGATGAAGAAGCTGAGACGGTAATTGCTCCTAGCACGGATGAGGTAATGCATTCCCTTGTCAGTGATTCCGTCGTTGAGAGCAACCAACCCGAGGTAGTAAGCGATAATTTCATTATTGTTTGTTTTAACAGTATGTTGCCTCGTTTAAATTGTGCTCCTTCTTTTAATGCTACCCCCCTTCATATGTGGACGTTTAAATTAGCAAATTTTCACCGTCCTTGTCATCTCAAAACTGTTAATCTGAATCGGGACCCTTATATATTGACAGTTGCTCCCGCGCTCCTTTATTATGTGGATAAATTTAGGAGCTCACATAGGAAATTTGTTAGACTCAAACGGTTGTTTAATTTCATTTCCTATTTCTTGATTCCACTTGGGTGCTACTTATCTTTGTTGTGTAGCACATGCGCACTATTTGACAAATTCTGTCGCGCGCTTTTTTGTTTTGATTGTGACTAACCAAGAAGGCTCGAAGAAAAAGAAGGTCGAGCTGGGACTGATCGAAGCTAGCGCTACCCGGAGGCAACCCGGCGATTTTATTTTGCTTTTTATTTTATTTCAGTTGTAATAAATGGTTTTTATACCATAGACGGTCTCAGTTAAGCTTGTCTTTGTTAGTTGCGGGCTGTTTTTATTGCGTTTTGCAGGAATTACAACGAGGATCACTCGATCGAGTAGTCATTCTACTCGATCGAGCACTTTTGCTGATGAATTCACTCGATCGAGTGGCAATTGTACTCGATCGACCACCTGCAGAAAGAAATCCACTCGATCGATCACTAAACTATTCGATCGAGCAGTTTTGAATGCCCATTTCACTCGATCGACTACTGTTCAACTGCCATCGAGTGTTTTTGACTTGGATTAGCTTACTGAGACGGTTTTCCGGGCCTTTAGCAACCTCCCATTTCATGGTCGGTTTGGGGAGGTCCCTTATTTTGCGTATCTTGTAAGTTTTCCGCTTTTACTCTCTTCCTCCTTTAGTTTGCATTTTCCTTTCCATGTTTTGGTACAATGGGGGCATTGTACGGTTTGGTTTGGGGAGGTTATGCATCCATATCTGTGTCTGCATCTTGTTTTTATTGCATTTCTATTATCACGTTCAATTTCAGTATGCATTGTTGTTTATTTTCATAAAAATCAAAAATCTCATAAAAATTGTTAAAAATTCAAAAATTTTCACGTTTATTTTAGCATATAGGTTGAGTCGGAACGGCCGATTTCCATGATGAAATTGCACTGCAACTGTCTTTTTGCTTAAGCCTTGCATTAAACTTTTATCTTTTTGCTTTGTCTTATTGCATATCTACGAGTTAATGTTAAATTTAGCTGAACGAATAGACTTGACCTGAAATTTTGGCAACCTACTTATAATTTCTAAGATTTAGAGCCTTATAAACTGGTGTCATTTATGACCGGTTTCATGTAGGATTGTGAGTAGTATACTCCTTGCATATCATGTATCATTAATTTGCACGTATATGAAATTCAATTGCTTTTTGCCGTCATACATTCGGGTTAGTGGTTGGTGTCACATGCAGGGAGGTGCTTACATATTCCCTTTCTTTCATTTTTACCCATAAACTCCACATTAGCCAAATTTGCTTGTTGACCCTTAGCTACATTCCAAATTTAGCCACGCCTGTCAAGCTAGTTTAGATTGTTCTGCGGTATATTGTCTATTGTATCAAGTTTGGCTCGTATCTCATTGACTTGGAGTTGGTAATTTATGAAGGAAAGGAGGATGATGAAAAAATATGTGAAAAGAAGGAAAAAAGAGAAGTCGAAAAAGAATTGAATAAATAGAAAAAAAGAAAAATTCGAAAAAGAAAGAAGAAGAAACCGAGAGAAAAATAAAGAAAGAAAAGAAAAAAAAGAGATGTTGTTTGTTGATTAGGCGGTTTCTGCTCCTATGTTCTATCTTATATCATATGAGGAGTATTTTTAGTTCGGTTTGGTGAGTTTTATGCCAAATGAAGAGCATGTGCTTTATTCTATAATTGAGTTGGAAATGGATATGTCTCATATGGTTCTGTTTAGGTACTAGCTTGATCACCTATACCTCCACATTCCCATACATGTTTTGCCTTTTCTTACCCATTGCCTCACTTTACCATATTTTTGTAAGCCCTCGGCTGTGACAGGACCTTGTTTGGTTGGAATGTATGTTTGGTAGTTAGAATTGTCTATCATATTAGTTGCATGCATGTTTATGTGGGTCGTAGTTTAGGTGAGCGGCTAATTTTTCTTTCTCTCTTACATATATTTGTTCACCCCTTGCTTCATGAGAGAAGAGTGACCCGTGAGAGTCCATTATTGAAGGTCTAGCAAGGTCGACGGTTCAGCTTTATTATAAACATCTTATAACTCGTTTGCATTTGACTGTTTAGCTATAAGTGTTAGTTTGTCTGCATTAAATTGGCTTAAGTGGGCATTTGTAGCTAGCTCTGAGTTATCTTTTCCGTTCCTTTAGTTGCATTTTAGTTTACTCGGGGACGAGTAAAGGTTTGGTTTGGGGAGATTTGATACGTGCATTTTATATAGTCCTTTTAGCCTATTTTATGCACGCATCTCTATGCTTTTACCGTGGTTTTATGCTACGAAATGCCCCGAATATGCTACTTTGGGTTATTTTGTCTTATTTGCAGGAATGAACCCGAAAGGAGTGAAAACAAGCCTAAAACATGTCCTTACGCATGCATTTAGGAGATGAGTTGAATTTGGAGCGGTAATGAAGCTATTTTGAGATGCGCATTGGAGTAAGGAAGTTAGGCGAGCCAAGAGAGTGCTTCAATTTGCTAGTTCCTGCTTGTAAGAGCCATATCTCGAGTTCTACAACAGATATTCAGATGATTCCAATTGGAGATGAAAGTTTGTTCTTTTAGCTTTCCAATGCCACCAGAATCACCCTGTTTGACCAAGTAACGAAGAAATGGCAGCCGTTTGAAGTTCAGTGCGCGAAGCAGGAATTACGCGCTGAGAAGTGCTCGATGGAGAACTATTTCTATTCGATCGAGAGCCCATTTGCTCGATCGAGAGCCACTTCTTCTCGATCGAGTGGTTTTAGGATGAATAAGTACTCGATCGACTATGTTTCCTTTCGATCGACCAGTTCCTTTT
The DNA here is from genome assembly GCF_048544455.1 of Silene latifolia. NCBI lineage: Eukaryota > Viridiplantae > Streptophyta > Magnoliopsida > Caryophyllales > Caryophyllaceae > Silene > Silene latifolia. The sequence continues at coordinate 11,049,691 of NC_133538.1, read as the reverse complement.
ATGCCTTTGCTCGATCGAGTGATTTAGTTACTCGATCGAGTGGATTTTCTTTGGCCGGGCTTTTTAGTTATTTTCCGTCATTAGGTTTAATCCTATTCCTATTTTCTTATAAATAGGAGTAAAGGTTGTCATTTGTAATCATCCAAGGATCACGTTGCTCTTCCCTTTTCTCTATACACTTTGTTACTTTTTATTCTGTTCATTTAGGATCTCTTTAATTCAAGTAATTCTTTCTTCCTTTCTCTCTTTTTATTTAATGGTTATTATTCCCTCTCCCTCTGTATTTATTATTCTTATTAATTCCATGTCTAGCTAAATTCCCCTTAGTATGTTAGGATTAAGGAAGCCGTGGTAGCAATGCTTTAATTGTATTAAATAGATTAGCCCTGCGATAAGAATTGTATTAGGCAATTTAATTGTTATCCGTCGAATGAATGCATGCAGGAGACCATAAATTTAGTTAACCCTGACCTAGATCGAAAGATTGGAAGGGAAGGCTTGCTTAATTACAATAGGGTATTGCAGTGAGGGCGAAAGTTAAGCTGTTTACGCTCTAGGGCGGTTTAAGGACCGAAAGGTGACGACCATAGCTCTTCTTATCAATAGTCTAATCGCCTTAGTATTCCCGATAGTATAAGATCTGATAGCTGCCACGGTGGACCGACTCTTAGCATACTACCCTTCTCCTATTGTTAATTTTTCTTATTCATTTCCCTCGCTTAGTCTCTAGTTAGTTAAATCAAATCAAACCCCCATTTCTGTGACACCCTGACAGACCGAATTAAACAGATAGATAGCAACTTAGCCTCCCTGTGGAGATCAACCCTACTTACCGCTGACTTCTGTTAGTAGTAATCTAGGTATTTTATTTTTGGTGTAGAAACGACCGCATCAGTTACCAAGTTAGTATAATAATGTCAGTTAGTAGCATATATTTTATTGCACCGCTGAAAACGTTGTTTTACGTTACTATGGTCTGGTAATAGAAAACTATTAAATTTAACAAAAAGTCAAATTATGCTAACAATGGAAGCAAACAAAATTTTCAGCAGTTGATTTAGATGAGGACAGATTAATCATCAGTTCCTATAACAAAAAAGCAACGAAAGCGTTGTATACTAACATTCAGAGATATAGTTGAATTATAGAGTTACCGTTCTTATTGTCTTAGCACCATCTATTTTTTACCGAAATAGTCTTTGATTACTTATCCTTAAAATCTCCATGCAAAATATATAATACGATATCTTAATTTGGTAAATTATGAAAACTTCTTTGTAAACAATGTCCTTCTTGTGGCCTTGATACATTTGGTCTCTATCATCGATGTAGAACCTTAATCTCTCGGATAACATTGTTCTTAAAACTACATAAAGCTGGCCATTAATAAAAATTGGTTTCGACAGGTAAATTTCAACATGATTTAGTGACTGTCCCTAACTCTTGTTTATTGTTATAGCGCAGTATTAGATCCGACAAACAATGACACGACACGGAAATACGACACGAAATTAACGGGTTTGGGTTGACATTTAACGACCCATTTATGTAAGTTTGTCGACAAGGACATGACACGAGATTTAATTGGGTAAGTTTGGGTTGAGCACTCTACACACGAACCCGACACGAATAACCTATTTACTAAATTAATCCCAAATTTCTTGATCCTCACATAAATATACTTACACTTTCCAAATATGACATCACACAAAAACACAACACGAAATTAATGGGTTAGGGTTGAGGTTTGATGACCTATTAATGTAACTGGATCGACATGAACACGACACGAGATTTAATTGGGTTGAGTTTGAGTTAAAGAGTTCGTGATCCATTTAAATGTGACACCTCAACCCGACACTACCTGATCTATTTGTCACGTCTACGTAGCATGGGCTCAACATATATTGTCTCTGCTTAAAAACGAAAAGAATCTTTGTATCTGAGGAAGTCATTACTATCCTCGGGTTCAGTATCTTTTGCCGACTTTGGAACCCGTAAGTATCTTCCTTTTTACTATGAATTTTCCAGGGCGATTGATAATAAAACAGGTCCCGTTAGATAATTCTCTTACGGAGTTAATGTTCCTCTACAACGTAACCGGCATACCACACTTGATAGAGCATACTATTATGAGTTATATTAAAAAAATTCATCATGTATACTCTCTCCCCTTCTTAAACTCATCCGCCGTGCTTAGACCTGTCAAACGGGTCAAACGGGCGGGTTACGGGTTCGGTCGTTTCGGGTTCGGGTAAAATACGGGTCGGGTCTATTTCGCGTTTGAAAAATACGGGTTTATACGGGTCGGGTTTATACGGGTTTCGGGTCGAGTTTAGGGTTAGAACGGGAGATCAAACTTTTATAACTTTGACCATTAATATAACTTTGAGGTCAAACTTTTATAACTTTGACCATTAATATGTCGAAAGTTATGATCAAACTTTCGCATTAACAATTGTGTAGAAGCAATACGGAAGATCATTGCGAAGAGGATGAAATACATTTAGTGTGAAATTCCTAAAAGATAATGAATCTTACTCCCAAAGTCTACACCAACTAAAATACCGACCAAATCTTGCATAATGAAAACAAAAGCGACGCCTAAAAGTAAGGATGCCAAATGGGGGATAAGACATGACGAATATAGGCCTTCTCATACCCGTATTTAATAGAAAAATTACATGCCCCTACTTGTCGCAAGTAAAAATTTTCAAAACCATAACCGCTTCAACTTTGGGAGATCTTAAAATAGTTTCGTTCCATTTAAATGTCATATATTCGTCTATTCTATAACTTTCTCAAATAATTCTGATATTATTTTCCCCATATATAACACCCATGTTTGGCACGATTTAAAATTCAGTTTGAGTCTAAAATTTTATTTATATTCGCTACATCCAAGACAAATGCGATATACTTGGGCACTTGTGATAGATTTTCCTTTTTTATCAAATTAATTTGCTTTTTTCTTATTGTAGAGTTAACAATAATTTTTATTCTTATCTAGAAAGCTAATATTTATTTTCAACCAATAGCTTATTTATTCTGTTCCTCGTGATTTTGAAGTATAAATGTACCTTGTGTTACAATGCCTAATTGCTAATATTTATTCTGAACCAATAGCTATAATGGAGATTATAACATTAAAAATGGAACTTGAGATCAACTACTAACAATAGGGTCAAAATAAGTAAATATTGGCAAAAAAAGAAACATCAAGAAGTAATTAATTAGATATGAGGTAAGGTCGAGAGATCATGAAAAATCTCATATTTAGGCTTTATTTCAAAGAAATTAGCTTTTGAGCAATATTTGATTTATCTTAATTTTTTGTAATTATTTGATAGATAAATTATTTACCAAAATAAGAAGAGCATGTGACCAATAAGTTACTGTTTTTTTATTCATTCAATTTATAATATTAAATACATAGAATTTATTATGTCCTTTTATATCATTTTACCAAAAAAACAGCTACCTTTCGGTTAGTTTGCCAAACATTTATGGCTTAATCAATTAAATTATCTTCTCTTAATTTCCAGTTACCTTTTAAACTACATTTATAGGTTTCAGTTAACTGTTCTGTTAGTATGACAAATGAAATTTAAGATATAGTAGAATAAATTATATTTTATTCCTTTTTGAAATCCACATTTTAAAAATTACTCCCTTTTGAAAGTTTTTGCTAAAATAACTCCATTAAGTTGCATTTTTTCCTAAAATTGCTTTAAAACTTCAATTTATGACTTATATTCCCTGTTTTTGAACTCTCCCTCCATTTGTCAACATAATAATACCTTTCAAAGTATAAATTGGCTAAGGCACAATTGGAATAAGTTCAAAAACAGACGAAATGGGTCACTTAAATTGGAATTTTAAAGTAATTTTAGGAAAAAAATGCAATTTTGGAGTAATTTTAGCAAAATATTTCAAAAGGGAGTACGGTAATTTTAAAAATGTGAACTTCAAAAGGAAGTAAAATATAATTAACTCGATATAATATATGAATAATGTATATTATAATTAATATATCATATAATTGGTTACATTGTGTATTTTGAGTATCACCTATTTATATTAGAATAATCTTATTATTAAAATAAATTTAATCTACTTTTATTAGGATAACTCTATTAAAAAATTCTACTTTTATTAGGGTAATTTTATTAAATGTGTTTCGAATCTAGTCTTGTTAGGAATTTTAAAAAAGTTGGACTCTCTAATATCGCTTGAAAAGTTTCTGCTTTATATATATGTATTATTATTATTATTATTATTATTATTATTATTATTATTATTATTATTATTATTAAATGTGTTTCGAATCTAGTCTTGTTAGGAATTCTAAAAAAGTTGGACTCTCTAATATCGCTTGAAAAGTTTCGGCTTTATATATATGTATGTATTGATTGATTGATTATACTATATATACCCTTTCCCCTCTCTCTCTACCTCACTTCTTCCTCACCCTAACAAACAAAAACCCCAAAAAATTACTCTCTCCCTCTCTATCACTCCCACTACTACCACCCACCGCCTGACTCCACCACCACGCAGCCACCACACCACAACTTTTTCCAACACCGGCCACCGCAACCGTATCCCCTCGACACCACTCAACACCACCACCACATCACCTTCACTCACGGTCCATACCACCCACAACCACCTCCTCCTTTTCTCTTCTCTTCTCCTGTTGCCGCCAAAGCCGACACACATCCTCTCCAGCCTCTCCACGCACTACGACGACCCCATAACAACCATCACCACCCCATAACAACCACACAACAACCACCACCACACCTTATAACCGCGATCTAAAAAGGAGCTCAAAAAAAAAAAAAGAGATCTAGTTTTCTGCCGCGGGTTACCAGCTACACTACGACCATCATCGCCCTCCTTCCTCTCCGCTCTTTCCTTTCCGCAGGAAACACCACCAACCCTATGCACCACCGCACCACCGCACCTCCTCCCTTTGTTTACAGTCTAGTTTTTTTAGATCTCATGTTTGGCGGTGGTGTGTACTTGGCTTGTGGGGGTGTTGTCGAGGAGCCGAGTTGAGGGTCGATTATAGTGGTTGTGGGTGGTGTTGGCCGTTGGTTGGTTTTCTGATTTGAGGGGTGTTGTCGAGGAGCCGAGTTAAGGGTCGATTATGGTGGTTGTGGGTGGTTTTCAGATTTAATTTCCTCTTCATTTTAATTTTTTTCTTTTATTATTTTGGGTGTTTTTTCTTTTAGGTTATTTTGGGTGTTATTATTTTCGGTAGTTGGTAGCGGTGGTTGGTGGTCAGAGGTAGGTCGAGTGGTGGCTGGTGGTGAGGGCGTGGAAGGAGAGTGAAGGGAGGCTTGTGGTGGTCTGTGACGGTAAGGGAAACAAGGTAGGCTGACTGGTGGTTATAGGCGCGTGGTGGTGGTGGGGTGGTTGGCATAGGTGCGTGGTGGTCGTGTGTGTAGGTTGGGTCCTATTTTATCCCAGATTTAGTATTTTTTTTTATATATTTCATCCATTTTTAGATCTCCTCAAAAAGTGCAATTAATTCCGAAAACTAATAAAATATAATCGATTGTTCGTGATTAGGTTGTTGTTTTTTTTTTTTTTTTTTTCAAATCTCGTCTTATCATATTTTTTTTTTTCAGATTTCAATTTTTAAATCTCGTTTTTCAAATACATCACCACATTTTTTCAGTTCTCGTTTTTATTTTGTGTGAACCTGTTTTTTAATCTTAGATCTACCAAATATATTTCATATAATTTGTTTTAAATTTAGATATACTAAATAAAACTATATTTTTGAAAAGTAATCGTATTATCTCATTGTGGTTATTGTTGGTTGTTGATTTGGTGTTACATCCATAAAGTATTAAAGTTACACTTCCATTGGACTGAAATTACTCTTTTAATGAATTGAAGTTACACTCCCATTGTACTTACGTTACTCTTTCAATTGATTGAAGTTACACTCTCATTGGATCGAAGTTACACTCGACTATCTCAATGGACTGAAGTTGCACTCTCATTGGATATTGCACTGGAATTATGATCTCAATAGACTGAAGCTACACTCGTAATAAAAAATTAGACAATTAGGAATTAAAGTTACCCTCATTAAAGACTCATGTTATACTCTAAGTTATATTTTAAAATAGGATTATTTCATGAGAATAATCCATCGTATGGGTGTCCTGCAAATAACACTCCGTCCTATCGGTGATTCCAATTAAATCCATCCTATCTACCATTCTTTCCCTAACAAACTCACTTGAAAATATGACCGGTTACTTTAGGTTACATTCACTCTCCTCCTTATTCGACTGATTTCCTTCATTTTTGTACATCTTCTCCATTTTTCTTCAACATTTGTGTTCTCCATTTTGTTCTCTGGATTCTCCTACTCCCTTATTCTTCCTCTGCATTTTTTTTCCATTCCAAAGCAAATAGCTTTTTTTTTTTACTTTAATATTGGGTACCATTTCTTAATTACAAGCCCTGAATTTCCCTTTTTTTCCCATTGAAAGCTCCTCGCTGTAGTCCTCCGTGAAGATTCCATAGTATCACATACTAATCAATTGGAAATTATTGCACACCATTAATAATCTGTAGCTTGCATATTGAAATTGCTTCCGCGGATTGTTCTCGTTTGCATATAGGTTTCCGGATTTTATCATGGATCGTCATCTGGTGGTGGTCAATCCACATGCTCTGATTGTTTTTGATTTATCCATCATTCTTCCTCACCTTCTCTTTGGGTTTTCTTGAAATTGGTGGACGTTTATGTTACCAATTCTACTAGTATAATTCTTCAATACACATTTGTTATATTCATCTTTTCCCTCTTACAACCCACCTTTATTCTAAATTTCTCAATTCAATCAGAAAACCATTAATTATTTCCTCAAACACTACCTTACCCATTACTCGATTTTCACCATAAAATATAGAGTTGTAAGAGGCATTTCGTCAAACAGGTGGTGTACATGGTGATTGCAGAGTTTTCTTCCGAGAAAAAAAGGGTGCTTTAATTTTTGTATATTATGGGAATGTTGGTATATATGGGTCCATTGAGTTTTGATAGTTTGAATATTAAGGTTAGTGGTTTGAAGATTGGTAAAGAAGGAAGATGATGGAGAAGTGTATTTAGCGTGTTTAAACTTTAAAGTATTGAACAATTCAGTGCTTTTAACCTAAAAATAATAAGGGTGACCTGTTGTTCAGGTTGCCCGTCTCCTGAGACTATTATGGAAAGAATGGTTGATAGGATAGATTTAATTAGAATTACTGATAGGATGGAGTGTTATTCGCAGGACACCAATAGGATGGATTATTCCCATGAAATAATCCTTAAAAATACTAAAATGTAACTTGTCATAAAATTATAAAAAAATCAAAATAAAATCAAAATCAATTTTTATGATAAAGTTACACTCATTAAAAGACTAAAGTTACACTTTAAAAATAATAAAATGTCATAAATTTATCTTAAAATTCTAAAAAATCAAAATAATATAAGTTAAAATCACTTTTTAGTATAAAATTACACTATTTAGAATTAAAGTTACACTCGTAAAAAACAGAAGTTACACTCTAAAAATACTAAATTGTCATAAACTTGTCTGAAATATTACAAAAAATCAAAATAATGCAACTTAAAATCACTTTTTAGTATAAAGTTATACTATTCAGAATTATAGTTACATTCGTTTACGCTCTAAAAATACTAAAATGTCATAAATTTGTCTTAAAATTACAAAAAATCAAAATTTATAAGTTAAAATCACTTTTTAGTATAAAGTTACACTATTCAGATTTAAAGTTACACTCGTAAAAGACTAAAATTACACTCTAAAATTACTAAAATGTCACAAACTTGTCTTAAAATTACAAAAAATCAATATAATATAAGTTAAAATCACTTTATAGTAAAAAGTTACACTATTTAGAATTAAAGTTACACTCGTTAAAGACTAAAGTTACACTCGTAAAAAGTTACAATCGTAAAAAAAACAGTTACACTCTAAATTTTTTAAAATGCCATAAACTTGACTGTGAGAAAGAAAGGCAATTAATTAGTGAATGAGTAAATAATTAGTGCATTGGTGCTTTAATTAGTGATGAGTGTGCTTTGTGCTTTTTAATCTCAACCATCCACCTATTAAGATCTAAGGGTTTCTAAGAGGACTTATGGACTCAACAAATATAAGGGACTCATTTGATCTTCTCTCTCTCTCTCTCTCTATATATATATACTCTCTCTCTCTCTCTATATATATACATATATATATATATATATATATATATATAGAGAGAGAGAGAGAGAGAGAGGTAGGATCCGGTGAGTCCACCTAAATATTTGAGTCCATGAGTTCATAAAACAATATCACGCACTATACAAAATAATATCACGAAATTTTTTTTTTTCGAAAATTTTTTTTCGGGATTTTTTTTTTCGTGTAAGCTGTGATATTGTTTAGTATAACGTGTGATATTTTTTAGCATAACTTGTGATATTGTATTACAAAACAATATCGCGAAATTTTTTTTTTTCAAATTTTTTTTTACGAAAATTTTTTTTAACAAATTTTTTTTTTTTTCGTGAAAGCTGTGATATTGTTTAGTATAACGTGTGATATTGTTTAGCATAACGTGTGATATTGTATTACAAAACAATATCACGATTTTTTTTTTCAATTTTTTTTTTCAAAAAGTTTTTTTTAAAATTTGTGATATTGTTTAGTATAATGTGTGATCTTTTGTAGTTTTGTGATATTATTTAATATAACGTACGATATTATATCATGGACTCACGGAATCAAAAAGATAGGGTGGACTCATGTGATCATATATATATATATATATATATATATATATATATATATATATATATATATATATATATATATATATAGTGATAAGTTCTTCTAAGTCCTTAATATCTTTTGAGTCCCTAAGTCTTTATTAGGGCCCTTGGATTAGAAGAATGGAGAGTTGAGATTTGCCTACTTTAAGCCCATTATAGGCGTGAAAAAAAAAAAAAGGAAATAGGGTGAGCAGGAGAGAGAAGGTGTCGGTACTGATAACTTGCTATTACCCCTTTGTGCACACACAAACACATGCATAATCACTCAACAACCTTCCTCAACACATTTCTTAGACATACTCCACCAAAACACAATTTGAAAAAAAAAATACTCATCAGACTGGCGAAAATTGAGCGCAAATCCTACTTTTTTCATCTCCCATCTTCCTTTATCAGCTTTCTTGATCATCTTCCATTATTATCCTTGAGCATCTTCCATTATTATCGTCGAAGCTGAGTAACAAACAACAATACCAACGTCCAACGTAAAAAATGACGGATTTGCAAATGGTTCCATTTGGCCATGGTAATGATTGGATTGTTTTTTTTTTTTTTTTTTTTTCTTCATGTTAGTTTATATATAATATTGTTATGAAAACATTAGGTTAGATATTAACAGTTCTTTAAATATGACGAGGAAGTGTATTTTAGGTTATTTTTGAAGATTGTTTTTTATTATGCAAAAATGTTAAACTTCTCCATGATGGAAGTTAAACTCGTGAATAATAAGTTCAACATCATAGTGTCAGGCTTGAAATTTATAACAGTGAATTCGATGAAATTGTAATCTTAACTGCAAAAGGTGTGAATGTAAGCCACAAAAGTATTATTGTAATTATTATGGTAGAATTGATTTTCAAAAGTGTAATATTTGTATAACTTATAAAACTGTAATTATATGTGATAAAAGTATAATTTTAACAGGTAAAAGTGTTATTGTAATAGACATAATATGTCAGTGTTCAAACTGTAATTGTAATAATTACAAGTATAATTGTAACGTACAAAAGTGTAATTATAACAACCAAATGGTTTATTGTAATGAGAAAAGTTTGCAACTTTATAAACTATAATTGTAATAATAAAAAGTATAATTCTAACAGATTGGACTGTAATTTTAACAGGCAAAAGTGTGATTGCAAAAGACAATTTCTGTAAGTTTTGAAACTGTAATTCTAATAGAAACAAGTATAATTGTAAGAAAGAAAAGTGTAATTATAACAACCAAATGGTTTATTGTAACAGAAAAGCTGCAACTTTATAAACTATAATTGTAATAATAAAAAGTATAATTCTAACAGATTGGAACTGTAATTCTAATAGAAACAAGTATAATTGTAAGAAAGAAAAGTCTAATTTTAAGAAATATATAATTTGAACAAATATATGGGTTACTTTAAGTTGTTATGAAAACAATTGATAATTATTACGCTATTGTCAGATAATATTGAGCACAATGGAAAACAAAAGCCGAACGAAGAAGAATTTTGCAAAGATGTTGAAGCTAAGTTCACCCCGTATGTTGGTCGGAATTCTCGGAAATAGAGGAAGCAGTGACATTTTATAGAATTTATCTTTGTTGCTTGTGGTTTTGATGTGCGTAAGTACACAACTAAGAGATGGCGTGGAGGGGAGATCAAATCTAAACTGTTGGTTTGCAACCGGGAGGGGTTCAAACAGAAGGGACAATTGGAGTGTAGTGGCGACCAGGACTCAGGTAGGAGACACAAAGTCAGGCGTGTTGGTTGCAAAGCGAGGATTAGGCTGTTCTTGATGAAGGGGGAATTACGAATTGACAGATTCCATAGTGGGCACAACCATGAACTCGTATCGCCCGAGGAGATAGAGAGTTCCAAAAGTTGGCATGCAACATAATGAGACTATCACAAAATGATAATCCTTTATAATTCAAGGGTGAGTTAATTGGAATTACACTTTTCTTGATTAAAATTACACTTTATTTTGTTAGAATTACACTTTTGTGATCTAAAATTACACTTTTTGAGTCTGCTATTACATTTTCTATTGTTAAAACAACACTTTTCTTTTTTTGAACTGATATATTTGTATCTGTTTTAATTATGTTTTTGATGAATAAAATCTGTACATCTAAAAGATTGTCATTAATCAACAGCTGAAGATAGGAGCTACGAAGACGTACAAAATTCTGAAGGAACATGTTAATGGGTTTGAAAACATCGGTGCTAGTTTGAATTCTTTTAAGAACTTTCACAGGGATGTGAAATGCTACATTCATGAACGGGACGGTCAGATGTTCGTGGACCACTTTAAGGAATTGGCTGTTACTAGACCAGGGTTCTTCTTTGACTATGATGTTGATTCTGACGGTAGCCTTAGTAAAGCTATATGGGCGGACGGGATCGCTAGAAGGAACTACTCAATTTTTGGGGATGCAGTGTCATTCGATCCGACGTATTCCACCAATAAGTATGACATGTCATTCACACCTTTCACGGGGGTTGATAATCATAAACGGTCAGTCACTTTCTGTGGAGCGCTTGTTGCTCATGAAGATGCAGACTCGTTTAAATGGGTGTTCACCCGTTTTCTGGGTGCGATGGGTGGCAAAGAGCCTAAGTACATTATCACCGTCGGGATCTTTGGTATTCTTAAAGCGGTGCCATTGGTGTTCAAGACAGCGCGCCACCGCTATTGTATGTGGCATATCATGAACAAGGTTCCAAGCAAGTATGGAATCGCGAGAGATGATTATTCAGTGTTTCTAAAGAAATTGAATGCCATAATATGGGATGAAGACATTGAACCGGAGCAGAGTTCGATACAAAATGGGAAGAAATTGGCGGGGAACACAATGTTAATAACATTGTAGTTCCAAGAAATGTACGCTAAAAGGAGCGAGTGGGTTATGGCTCATTGTAGGGACCTAGATATGAGAGGTGTTATGAGGACAACCCAAAGATCAGAGAGCGAAAATAGTTTTTTTAAGAGATTTGAGAGTAAGTCGGGAACATTAGTTGAGTTTACGATGCGTTTTGATGGTAGCGATGGACCAGCAAAGACACACACGAAAGCAGTTGACAACTGTAATGATACGATTTCCCTGAAATATCAACACATCTAGCTATTGAAGTGCACGGGGCGGAAGTGTACAGTCATAAAGTATTCGAGGAATTTAAAGAAGAGGCCAAGTGCTCAATTGGTACTTGTAAAAGTAGAGGATTCACTGAGTGTGGCTCTTTAGAAGTGACCACTGTAAGAGATGCAAGCTGGGGAGAGAAATTATGAGGTCACATTTACGCCAGGTATCATTTCAGCAGCATTTGTTTACTAAAATTATACTTTTATCCGTTAAAATTATACTTTTGTTGATTAGATAATACGTTTATTGATTACTTTTACTAAAATTATACGTTGGGTTGCTAAAGTTATACTTTAATCCGTTAGAATTACACTTTTACTGATTAGTATTACACTTTGGGTAGTTAAAATTGCAAATTGATTAAAGTTATACTTTTATCCGTTAGAATCACACTTTTATTGGTTAAAATGCTACTTTTGTGTATTACTACGGTCACACTTTAAATGACAGTGATTTAACTAACATATTACTTTATAATGTTGAACTAGATACACTGAAAGCCACTTGTAGCTGTAGAATGCTTGAGAGGAAAGGCATCATTTGCCGGCATGTCATATGGATTTACTCATCGAACGGAGTGAAGATTATTCGAGAACAATGTATTGTTAAAAGATGGTGTAAAGATGCAAGGTTGTCTAAAATGTTCGATTGTAATGGTGAAGCAAGCGAGGACATTGATATAATAGATGGAAAACAGTTGCGATGTCGTAATGTGGTCGGAGATTCATCGGACAGTTGGGTTGCTCATGGGCAAATTGAAGAATGATGTCGAGAACTTCTCGTGTCTAATTAGACAGTTTAAGGAGAAACTCTCACCATTAGGATCACCATTGAATAAACGTCAACAGTTGGAGAAAATTCTTGGATGTTCTCCCTCGAGGAGATAACCATTTTGCCGCCCAAGAAATCCAAGAACAAAGGGAGCGAAAAGAGAATGTTGTCGAAGAAGGAAAAAAAGCGATTTGCTTTGGCAAGGAAGCCAAAACGTATGTGTAAAAATTGCAAGCGATTAGCTAACCATGACAAAAGGAACTGCCCTAACCCATTCGAGAGCACCCGCCGATCTCGCAATCGTCGAAACCTCATCGGAAGAAGAAGAAGATGGAGAAGACGAAGAAGAAGGAGAAGAAGACGAAGAAGATGAAGAAGCAGGCATCTTAGAATAATCAATTTAAGACGTAATAAGTAGTGCAATTTTTTGGGATGTCTACACAAAATACGAGGTACAACATGATGTTTCGTATTGTGTTTAGACATCAAACTGCCAGGAAGACAACTGGTCGCCTTTGGTATTACAATGTATCTTGATGAAGTTATTTAGTTAGAATTACATTTTTCTATTTTAAAGTTACACTTTTGTTATTTACAAGATAACACTTTTTGCCTTAGAATGACACTTTTCTCTGCTTTGCAATTAGACAATTTGTTAGTTAAAATCACACTTTATTCGATTAGAATTACAATTTTCTCTACTAAAACTACACTTTATTAAGTTAAAATATGTTCTTCAAAGTATGTAATTTTAAGTTAAAAAATGTAATTCTAACTAAATAATTTGTTATTTACAGTAACACTTTTTTTAAGTTAAAATATGTAACGCTTGACTATCATGACAAATTATGTTCTTCAAAGTACACGAGTTATTATTTTGCAACATCTTTGAGATAGGTAAAACAACATTACTATCTTTTCATAAATAAAACTACCAAAATGACACTTTTGTCTTTTAAAATTACATTTATATTTTATGTAATGTAAGGTAAATCATCATTGATATGGCTGTTAGAATTACACTTCGAAGGTTACAATTACAATTTTGTGTATTACGAGTCACACTTTCTTCGATTGATTTAGCTAACATATTACTCTATATTGTTGAAGTAGATACATTGAAAGACAGTTGTGGCTGCGTCTTGCTTGAGAGGAAAAGGCATTCTTTTATAGAATGTCGTAAGATTATTTACACAAAAACTAACTGTCTACATTAAGTTTGCTAACAGCTGCAAATAATACAAAATATGAAATAAGTGTTTACATAGCCAAGGGAATATTCCAACAAAAACAGAACTACTAAATTAAGGTTGTTATTTTTTCACATTGGGGGAGTACATCTACGCTTCTGTTGTAATACCTTCCACAGTTTGTCCTTCGTGCTAACAAAAGCTTTGACCTTCTCGAGCACACCTTCGCGCAAAATGTTCATACCGCCCGAACGAGGGTAGCTACCAATTTGGATCACCAAAAGCGCCGTGATTTATTCTTCTCGAGATCTTCATCTTTGAAAAGGAAGACCCTCGTATAAGAGCATCGCCATCATGGTGAACAGACCCGACTACGGTTGGTTGAGAGTTGGTGACATCCCATTTGAAAGGTATCGGCGCAACACATAATTTGGAATTTCCGTGCCCTAGTGTTCTTCTTTTCCTTATCCCGTGATTCTAAATAATCACTCACTGCTAGGCGCAAATGTACATAATTACCCTATAAAAGCTGATTGAACAAAAAAGATAGCATTCGGAAGAAAGCGATCGAAAATAACTTACAATTAAACGCGTATTTGCTTTGCCAAGCTGCGACTTCTTCAAGTCAGAATGCCTTTGCCGTCCGGCAAGTCGATTGTATTTGATTTGTGATTGATACAAACGCATGCAAAATGGTCGTCAATGCAGAACGGGACAAATAGCAAGTCTGTTTTCAAGTTAACGGTGCGGTCGCTGTCGACGATGAAGGTGTCCCGGATCGGTGCAGTGTCGTCATAGTTAATTCTTTGTCGATTGTGTGCCTGGTTGCTCAAACGTCCGAGCATACGCACATGATGGAAATCCTTGAAAAGGCAATAGTGAACATGATTCTTTGTTTTTACATTGTCACCCAAAATTACACTATTGTCCCTTAAAATTACACTTCACATGGTTAGAATGACACTTTTGTGGATTAAAAGAACTAAAGTGAAACATTCACATTAAAACGCTGTAACTAAGAAAAGTGACATTCTAAGTAACAAAGGTGTAATACAAGTGGACATAAATATTATGCAATGATAAATGGAATTACCATGTGACGTATACCAAAGAATGACATCCTCATTTGGTCGCCATATTCCTCCTTCTCCAAATGGTTCATCAAAATCTACCAGCACTCGATCACATTTAACGACATCAGGTTTGCAGGCATCAAGGACATAATGTCTTTTCTCCGAAGCGTTGCGTGACGGGTGTACCAGACCAGCTGTTCACTGCACTCCGTAATATTAAAGAAGTCGTTAATTAAAGTAAAATAAATGTCAAAAATAATTTGAGTATCCTTGAATAAAGAAGGCGTTAATTAAGCCAGCGTGACAGACTGTTCATCATAAGTGTGGTCATCTAACAAGCAATAGTCGGCTACATGCTTCCTCCTGTTTTTAATATCCTTGATTAACGCTTGATTGCCCCGGAGCAGCTTCGACACCACATTTGTGTTGAGACCACCTCTACCACGGTCGAGAGCGCCCAACCCGTCCCCCTTTCCACGGGGATGGCTCTTGTGGTGATAGCGCTTGACCGGATGGAATGCGCATGGCAACCGGCGTCACCTCCATAACGGGCTTTTCAAATTCGATTCGCGAGCACGTTTTGTGGACTCCGGCCCTATGTCACCATCTGTTTTCTCTCTAACATGACATTCAACTTTCTTCTCAACGGATGTCCGGCGGTCGTTTTGAAAAAACCAACCCTCGTCGGGATATCTTCTCGATCTTGTTAATGTCACGGAGGACGAGTGTTGCGGCAATCTCGACACGGTACAAACTCATAGCATCCTCTTTCCCGAGGTCACATTGAAAAGGGCTTCCGCGGTAGAACATCATATGTAGCATCATGAAAACACCCGAGTCATTTCTCGAATACCCTTGACCTTGCAAATTTGAACTCAATGTTGACAATCTTGAACCGCTGACCTTTGCCCCCTTAGATGACCCTTTAGACACCAAATACTTCCCCATTATATTTGCCTGGACACAAAAAAACGTCATTGAGTTAACGTAGTACGACCCACTAAAATTCGTTGACTTTTAAGATATCAAAGAAAAGAAAAGTGTGATTGTAGCAAAGACAAAGTGTTATTTTAACTAACATAAGTGTAATTGTAGCGAGAGGAAAGTGTAATTCTAACAAAATAAAGGGTTATTTTAACAGCAACGGTGACATTTTAACGAGAAAAAAGTGTGATTTTTGACAAAAGTCTAATTGTAGCAAAGATAAAGTGTTATTTTAGCAACAAAAGTGTGATTCTACCAAAGGGTCAAAAGTGGGATTTGTAGCAGAATAAAGTGTTATTTTAGCTTACAAAAGTGTAATTCTAACAAAATACAGTGTTATTTTAACAGACTACATTGTAATTTTAGCAAAGAAAAGTGTGATTTTAGCTGAGAAAAGTGTAATTCTAACAAGATAAAGTGTTATTTTAACATACTACATTGTAATTTTAGCAAAGAAAAGTGTGATTGCAGCAGCATAAAGTGTTATTTTTGCATCAAAAGTGTAATTCTAACAAAAGGGTAATCAAAAGTGGCATTTCTCCAACCAAAAATGGATAAACTGTAATTTTAACAAAGAAAGAGTAATTGTAGATATCGGCCACTTACGGAAATACGCGCTATCCCTCCGTAAGGGAGCGTTTCTATTGGGTCATCGTACTTGCGGTTGTCGAGGTAGTCAATCTGCTCGGTGAGAAAGTTGATGCACACGCAGCTGTAGTGATCACCGTCGCCAGATAAAACGGGGAGAAAGATGCACCGTGTGTTGCTAAGATCGAACAATTAAAACTTAAAAACCATGAGACAAGATTACATGTTTTGTTACCTACCATGTCCGTATCAAGTTTGGAATGGTGCACGACACATTTCAGCCCATGAATCCCGACCACCATAAATGTCTTCGTCTTTGTTCAACACTTTCCCAAGCTTTTGAGCGTCCCAAATCATAATTGCAGGGGACTGTAATTTGAAAAGTGTTAAATGCGTGAACAGATAATTAAAAGAACTATTTTATACAAATAAAGTGAACCTTTAACCAAAAAATGTGTTAGAATTAACTCAGAAGGGAGATGTTAAAAGTATAATTTAAACAATCAAAAGTGTAATTCTAACGGCAAAAAGTATCATTTTAACGGACAAATGTGCAATTTTAAAATACAAAACCAACTTTTTAACTTTAAAAAGTATAATTCTAACGGACAAATGTGTAATTTTAACACACAAAGGTAACATTTTAACTTACAGTGTGACTTAGTCCAAAGAAAGAACGGGATATGTCCGAAGGTTTCATGATGTGGTTGAGTAGCAAGCACCAACCATCAATAACACTTTGGTCATGATTTTTGCCCAGGGTTCAAAGTTGCAATATCTTCCGGGTAATGAAATAAAACTCATTTGAATTGGACCAATTGTTCCCTACAACGAAAAAATGAAATTAGCCAACAAATATATATATAATTAGCAATGTTAAGAGGCTCTTGTAAAGAATAATACACTTACAACTCGTTAAACACGTCGATCGATTGAACGCATAGTCAATCACATATTTCTGTCATCTTTGAACATTGGCACTAGGAGCTCTGATTTGAATGCTAGGTTTTTCGTCGCAAAGCACAAATCGGGATTAGGTGCCCCACAATCAAGAGAACACCCAAGGTTCTCAATGACGTGATCCATGCATGGTAAGGGCTCACTCGAGTGAAGTAAAAAAGGATGGTAGCTCGGATCACGTGAGGGACGTACGGGACCGGGATAGGAATGTCAACGTTCTCTGCCTGCGGAACTACGTCGGTGATACCTCTCTTCTCTCGACGAGTCCCTTCCGAAGACTTCCGGCAACATCCTCAATGCCGCATACGTAATAAAAATAGTGTTATTTCATCATCGGTAAGTAAGTGTAAGCGTAGCGAGAGAAGAAAGTATAATTCGGTAGACAAGATTATAATTCAAACAAAATTTAGTGTTATTTTATCACAAATAAGCGTAATTTTAACTACAAATAGTCTAATTGTAGAAGACAAAAGTGTAATTGTAAGCTACAAAAGTATAATTTTAACTTAAAAAAGTGTAGTTTTAGTAGAGAAAATTGTAATTTAAGCTGAATAAAGTGTGATTTTAACTAACAAATTGTCTAATTGCGGCGAGAGAAAAGTGTCATTCTAAGGCAAAAAAGTGTTCTTGTAAATAACAAAAGTGTAACTTTAAAATAGAAAAATGTAATTCTAACTAAATAACTTCATCCACGGCATTACCTCCGTGATCCTTGATCTGCAGCCCCATCCACTACCTTCTCTACCACCTGCCCGAGAACTTATCTCCAAATTTGGCTCCTCATTATTCCAACCCTCCTCATTTACGGTCGGCACGAGATATTGGGTGCTCCTCGAACAGCGCGTTTACTTCCCCGAGAAGAATATACAGTGCTTGTCCATTCTACGTCCATAAATTCCTTTGCCGGCAACGCATATACATATTCAGCTGCTCGTTTTCCTTCAACACCCGCTCGTGAGTGGTTTCGCCTCCGCCGTTTCTCGCACCCTCTTGATAATGTTGTTCGGCTGCGCGCTCCGCATCGCATATCTCGGCGCAGAGAGAACATCAGGCGAGTGGCAGGGGGAACCCGAGTTCGAACTTCCGCCAAAGCATTATCCGCCTTCTCGGTCTCCCGGCATCGGGCCCTCTAAATTCCAAAGATTTAGAGTCCACTTGTACTGACATCGTGTAGTGTTGCGAAACCACAATTGAACTTGAACATTGGAGACTAGGTTGACATTACCCTTCCCAATCTTGTCATCATCCTTTTCCGCCTCGGCATTCAGAGCTTCACTCACATACACACCCGCTCCCGTAGCGTCGGAGGCCACATTCACCAATTCTCTTACGTCTCCAATTCCTTGGTCTTCTCTGGCCGACCTTTCAGCTCGGCGATGCCTTCAATAATCTCCGCACCGAAATCGCGGTTGAGTGACGGGTGGAACAGCGTCGGTGGGCCCATCGTCCTCATTTTTTTTGTCCGCTATCTCATTATCCCCGGCCACATGCACGTCCAGATCCATCGTCTGCTCTTCTACGGCCTCATTTTTTTTGTCAGCTATCTCATTATCCCCGGCCACATGCACGTCCGGATCCATCGTCTGCTCTTCTTCCTTTTTTTTGC
Organism: Silene latifolia; assembly: GCF_048544455.1. Taxonomy (NCBI): domain Eukaryota; kingdom Viridiplantae; phylum Streptophyta; class Magnoliopsida; order Caryophyllales; family Caryophyllaceae; genus Silene; species Silene latifolia. The sequence continues at coordinate 11,030,541 of NC_133538.1, read as the reverse complement.
GCAGCATTCGCATAGAACTTCTTCTCGGCCTCATCAAGCTCTTCTTTTGAATATATATCTTCCGAGCTTCCGGTCAAATTTTGGTGGTTCTTTAATGACCACTGCTTTCCATCTGCCTTCTCTCCTTCGTATATAACGGAAATCTCACGAGTACTACCAACATCCATGTCAGTGTCCTTACTGTACTCATCTCTGTGAGCAGTGTCCGTAAATTCAGCGGAGCCGTAATATTGCACGGCATCCATTATCTGTTGTGTAGACACCTCCAGTGCTTTCTCACTAGCTGCGTCATCCGAAACAATTGACGCGGCCACCGGGCCTTCACGGTCTCTACCAAGATCTGCAGTCACCTCTTTCTCATTATCGGATCCATCATCCTCCATATCATCACTGTCCTCCTCATCGCCGACATTATCAACATCCTCGTCATCTCCCTCGTCCTCATCACCATTGTCCTCCTCTTCATCATCGTCACCAACATCTTTGCTCGTACCGTCGTCATCTACCTCATCATTTCGATCTTTGGTCACCTGGACTTTGTTGCGAGCAGTCGCGATTTCACGCGAACGATTTATTCGTTCAGCTATCTCCTGCATTTCCACAGCATAATCCTTCATCCTTTGGCTTTGAAATAATGATTGCGTGCATTGTGTAGCGACAGGGTCACTAGGATGGTTCATCCCTCCTGTTAACCTTTTGAGCGTCATGGTCGCATCATCGCATACCATGAATAGAAGAACAGTAGCATTCCTTTGCATCTTCAAGTAAAGCTCATGCACATCCTACATTAAAATACAGATAATTGGACAATTGTTCAGTCAAAAGTGTTCATTCAAAAGTATAATTTTAACCTTAACAATTTGTAATTCTAAGGTCCAAAAGTATAATTCCAACGGACGAAAGTGTAATTGTAAGCTACAACAGTAAAATATTAACTTTAAAAAGTATTATTTTAACGGACAAAAGTGTAATTGTAACATACAAAAGTATAATTTTAAGCGTAAAAAGTATAATTTAAGCGACAACCTTGTATAATTTTAAGCGACAACCTTGTATAATTTTAACTTTAAAAAGTATTTTTTTAACGGACAAAAGTGTAATTGTAACATACAAAAGTATAATATTAATTTTAAAAAGTACTCCCTATTTTACCTAAAATGGACAACCAACCAAAGGTAAATTATAAATGGCATATTTTTGGACAATATAATCCTTATTTAATATTTACACAAAAATGTGGCCCACCCACTAACTCCTTATTTCACTCACCTAAACCCATTTAATAATTGTGGCCCACTCACCAATCTTTCCATCTTTGCCCCTCCTTTTTACCTCTTTTCTTAAATAACCCATTTTTCACCATGTTATTGTGCGGATCGGAGGGAGTATTATTTTAACGGACAAAAGTGTAATTGTAACATACTACACTATAATTTTAACTTTAAAAAGTATAATTTTTATCGACAACCTTGTAATTTAAAATTCGATTAATATCGCAATTACAATTGTAGTGTAATTGTAGTGAAAGAAAAAGTATCTTTAAAACATTAAAATAGCACTTACATCTCTGACCCGAGCTTTCAACTCCTCGTCATCATCAACACCGAGGAAGGGAGTTCAATCTCGATGAACTTCTTCCGTCTGTGCGAAGTTGAAGTCACTTGTAATGCCGTATCCCTAACCACATTTCCAATGGCCAACACTTGGCGTCATCGGGCACCCCACCAATGCTTAACGAGTTCTTTTTGTAGGCACCGAGGATACTTAACCACGGACCAAGTTAGCCGACCCAAACGGCTCTTGTCAAGCTCACCATGTAGTATGTCGAAAGCGTCTGCGGTCCCGAGTGCTTAATGAGGGGCGGGGTGTGGCGACAACTCTCACCACGGAAATCGAAACGTTGAAAGTACGTAATCATTAAGAAGGGGATACACCCAGAAGGTACATTTATTTTCACCGATATCTGCCATGACCTTCACCAAATTTTCCAAAGACATAAGTACACCAATCGTCTTTGCGTAATCGAGTCCACATCTTCAACGACTCTCAAAAGCTTGAAGTCAACCCCACCGTATGACGTTGGAGTTAGGAATGATGACATTGCGAGCGAGAACAAAAGCGACTGCGAGAATTGCGGACCTCCTTTTTGTATTTTTTTTAAAAATATCTTGGAAGACAATTCCTAAATTAATGCCTTCATTAACCCCTTTTATGTTGTACGCTTTTCGCCATTTATCTTTCAATTGCTTGTTCTCCGGCGCTTGAGAATCCTTTTGGCGGCCCGTAGGTACTAGATCAAGAGTTTTAGGACCAAGTGGTAACATAAAACAGTCATACACGTCATGCTTGGTGACCATGAACTCCTTATCCTTGGCCCGAAAAATATACGATTCATCACTGAATGCTTTCAGAAAATCTTTAACGTACCCCATCGGATATGTTTTGAGCTTAAGCTCCAGAATACCACCGAAACCAATCCTCCGTACCGCATCTCGCTGTGCATCATTAAGCTTTTCAAGGAGCTCAACCACCGCCACGCCGGTAGGCACTTGTGACCACCTTTGCTATTTTCTTCGTGTCCTGGTTTTATTTGGTTTGGTGGTTTGGCAACAACAAGCTCCTTACTCGACTTAACAGACACCTTTGCTTTTTTGGACTTGCCTGATTTACCCTCATTTCCACCTGACATCTGTTAACATTACTCAAAATTAATTGTTAAATACAAAAAAAAATAAGACAAAAAGAAAATTTAAAATTGTAGCAGCATAAAGTGTAATTATAGCAGCCACAAGTGTAATTCTAATAAAATAAATGGTTATTTTAACAGGCAACAGAAAACTATCAGCAAAACAAAAGTGTGATTGTAGCAGCACAAAGTGTTATTTTAACTAACAAAAGTGTAATTGTAGCAGAGGAAAGTGTAATTCTAACAAAATAAAGTGTTATTTTAACAGGCAACAGTGACATTTTAAAAGAAAAAAGTGTGATTTTAGCTGTCAAAAGTCTAATTGTAGCAGCATAAAGTGTTATTTTAGCAACAAAAGTGTGATTCTAACAAAAGAGTCAAAAGTCGGATTTGTAGCAGATTAAAGTGTTATTTTAGCTTACAAAAGTGTAATTCTAACAAAATACAGTGTTATTTTAACAGGCAACAGTGACATTTAAAATTGTAGCAGCATAAAGTGTAATTATAGCAGCCACAAGTGTAATTCTAATAAAATAAATGGTTATTTTAACAGGGAACAGAAAACTATCAGCAAAAGAAAAGTGTGATTGTAGCAGCACAAAGTGTTATTTTAACTAACATAAGTGTAATTGTAGCAGAGGAAAGTGTAATTCTAACAAAATAAAGGGTTATTTTAACAGGCAACAATGATGACATTTTAACGAGAAAAAAGTGTGATTTTAGGCGACAAAAGTCTAATTGTAGCAAAGATAAAGTGTTATTTTAGCAACAAAAGTGTGATTCTACCAAAGGGTCAAAAGTGGGATTTGTAGCAGAATAAAGTGTTATTTTAGCTTACAAAAGTGTAATTCTAACAAAATACAGTGTTATTTTAACAGACTACATTGTAATTTTAGCAAAGAAAAGTGTGATTTTAGCTGAGAAAAGTGTAATTCTAACAAGATAAAGTGTTATTTTAACATACTACATTGTAATTTTAGCAAAGAAAAGTGTGATTGCAGCAGCATAAAGTGTTATTTTAGCATCAAAAGTGTAATTCTAACAAAAGGGTAATCAAAAGTGGGATTTCTCCAACAAAAAATGGATAAACTGTAATTTTAACAAAGAAAGAGTAATTGTAAGCAACAAAAGTAGGATTTCTCCAAAAAATATGACTAATCTTAATGAATATGAACATATATACTCAAAACGTTAGTTGACAAAATACAGTGATAAAAAATAACTGTCGTTCATGTCCTAAATGTGCTAAAAATAACTGGCTAATCAAAATGAAGAAACCAAAAACAGTGATCAAATAGAACAGTACATCAACAATGGTGACAAAGTATCGTGATCAAATACTGATCCAATAGCATAACAATGTCCAATAATTTAAAAAAAACGTCTAAATAAATGAAGAGAACAAATAATAAAACTGTAAAAACCCAGAAAAAAATCATAAAACTATAAAAACCCCCAAAAAAATTACCTTCTGAAGTGATTGAATGGACGACAATGGCAGTTTGCAAGTGAGCAAAGAAAATGGAGAAAAAAACGATAATAAGGTAGCAAAAAACCGATAAATTTGGGGGATTTTTAGAGCAGTTTCTTCTTGAAATGAATGGCGTTTAATTGGGGGGAATTGTTTTGGGGGAAAATTAATTTTGAATAATAGAGAGATAATAAGTGGGGGGAAGTTTGTAGGACGTGTGTGAGTGATGGCTTTGATTGACAACCTGCATGCATGCTAATACCCTATGAGTGGTAGGAGGAGAGAGGTAATTATTTTAGCCATTAGAATAATATTATTAGTTGCTTTTTACTTTTAATCTAAGCCATTCAATAACATGATCTAAGGGATGACAATAGAACTCATGGACTCAAGTGTAAGACTTGGACTTAGATGATCTTATTACTATATATATATATATATATATATATATATATATATATATATATATATATATATATATATATATATATATATATATATATATATATATATATATATATAGAGAGAGAGAGAGAGAGAGAGAGAGAGAGAGAGAGAGAGAGAGAGAGAGAAGATCTTGTGAGTTTGGTTTCTTATGGTGAGTTTGTGCTCACTTATTATTCTATTGTTATTCTTTTGTTCTCATACTTCTCTAATTTTCTCATTATGTTACCTTTATTTATATATATATATTTTTTTTTGTGTTACCCCCTGTTATTCCAGTGTTATTCTTGTGTTTTTTTGTGTTACAACTTACACTTATTTTTTTTACGTGTTATTCCGTGTTACTCTGTTTTTTTTTTGTTACTTTGATTTTTTTTTTACTACGTGTTATTCTAGTGTTATTTTGTAGTTATTCCGGCGTTACTCTGATTTTTTTTACTTTGATTTTTATACCACGTGTAATTCTAGTGTTATTGTGTTGTTATTCCGGTGTTACTCTGAATTTTTTACTTTGATTTTTTTACTCTGGTTTTTTTTACCACGCGTTATTCTAGTGTTATTGTGTTGTTACTCTGTTGTTATGCTGGTATTATTGTGATGTTACTCCGATATTATTCTATTGTTATTGTGATATTACTCCGATGTTAATTTGGTGTTATTGTGATTTTATTATGGTGTTATTCTTGTATTAGCGTGGTCTTACTTTGGTATTATTGTTGAGAAGACTAACTGAAAAACAGTTGCACCCAACAAAAACAAAGACACTCAAAACTAAAGTATAATATGATTGTACGAGTTGTATTGTAACTCACTATTAATACGGAAAAATCACTCTTATACACATGCTCACATGAACTACCACTATTTCACCATCAATTAATCACATTAATTTAAATTAAATCCTTTTTTTACTTCTTCTCTTCTATCCTTTGTACTACTATTACAAAATAATGACCCCATCCCAAATAAATCTACACTTACTCTTGAAATATATGGAGATGGAAGATTTAAAACTGGACTTATTTTTCCATTGTTTATGATGATTAGTCTTACAATCCAACGCTTTATGCTTTTGTATAAAGATCATTAGATTTATCAGAAGTGCTCCTCTTCGAGTCGTACACAGTACTGCTGAGATATTGGGGTATCTCTCTTTTCTTGCTTACTTCAAATAGTCGTCGCAACTTTTTTGCTAAAATGTCTCGATCGACTTCCATTAATGCGTTCAGAAAATTTGTGAATGTTTTAAGGAGGTTAGCTCAAATAATAGAATCCTTTTTCAAACTGATTGCCTTAGCATTAAGCAATAATTATTGGAGCAAGTTTCTACGATGGATTAGAAAGGCAAAGAAGGTTAGTCAACATCAATAGCTGAAAAAACATGCAATGGCATTGAAAGCTCATCGGATGCCTTACACTTTTGTTTCTTGTAAATATGAGGCTGCTGAGTTGAACTAATTTCAGATTAAGAATGATTAGCAACATCACGACCCCAAACCTATATTGATTGTAGTAATGCACTGCGGTAATTTACCTTTATTACCGAAATCGTAATTTTATCTGGGGTCAGTTGATGTTGGCTGATTTCGCACTCGGTTTCGATTCCGAGTTAAGGCGCTGATGCAGGACGGCTTGCCACGGTGTTTTGAGTGAGGTGGGGTCGACGGTGATTGAACGGCGATGGTGGCTGCTCGTGAAGGTTGTAGATTGAAGGAGATCGAGGAGTGGCTGCTACTGGTGTGTCGATTGACATGTAGGGAATGAATTATAGTGGCGTGCGGGTATGGAGCATGGAGGTCTCGAATTGGCAGAGGATGGGAATTATTAGATTTTAATCTTAGCCATCTGTTTTCCTTTCATCCAAAGGGCTGAGATTTGTGAACACAAACTCACCATAAGAACTAAACTCACGAGATCCCGCCTCTCTCTCTCTCTCTCTCTCTTTATATATATATATATATATATATATATATATATATATATATATATATATATAGGCGGGATCCGGTGAGAACGAACATTCGGTGCAAACGGTGAGAACGACCTACAATAGCAGGATTTTAAACAAAAAATAGCACGGGATACGTACATCGAAAAACCTACGTGAGTAACCTGACTGTTTTGACAAAAAAAATCCAAAATATCTCTTTCTCTCTCTACTTTCCAAAACTTATCTCCCAAATCAAAACAAATATTTCTGCGAAAAACATAGAAAATTCCGCGAAAACCATAAAACTGCAGCTGCCAAAATTGACGAAATTGATCATAATCAATGGCGTTGATCATCTAATGGATGTACGATTATAATATTTTTCTGATTGATTTTGTGTGATTGATGCATGAACAATCGATTTTGTGATTTCGATTGGCATTCCAGTATTATTTCAATCGTAGAAAATTATGGATGTTGAGGGTTCTAGCGATTTGGGGGAACATCGATGCGATTGTTCGGTTTGTTAGCAATGATATCGTGCAGTCATCATCTCATCTAGGTATGTACATCTGCAAATCAGTTGAGATAGCCTTTTTTATAATTCGTTTCATTAAAATCGCCTGATTGATGTATCTATTGATCATTTTAATGCGTATTCATACTAATTTAAACATAGGAAGACATATTATTACGCTTGCTGATCATGTTTCATTAGCCTAATTGGTATTATAAATTGATGAGTCTGATGGATAAGAACAGTTGTCTTACCGGTCTGGTTAGTGTATGTGATATGCAATTTGTTTGAGAGTTGATTATTACACTTGCTGATCATGTTTCTTATGCACGCTATACAGTATTCTGTGTAGTTCAATAGCATGTATATTAGTATAATTGATGTAATTGTCTTATATGAAAAACGTCCCTGGTAGAATAACGAAACCGCCCTTAATTAACCAGCGTATATGAATAGCGTATCCATTAGTATAGTTGATGCGTTTGTGTTTTTCAGCAGCGTATCTAGAATTATAGTTAAGGGATGTCTCATAAGGAGTAACTACTCACATTCCTAAATAAACCGGTCATGAATGTCACCAGTTATAGGCTCTAAATCTCATAAAATGATGTAGTTTGGCAAAAATCTAAGTCAAGTCTAAGGTTCAACAAGAAATTTAACGAAAACTCGTAGACTATGCATATATGAAACACATCATTAAATATTATAATGATGATCAACGCCATTGATTATGCGCCAGAAGAATACCTGTATGTGCGCCAGAATTGAAGCCTGTTTTGGGTATGCTCTTTGATAAACTAGAGGATGGGCTAGAATTCTATAAGGCTTATGCTGCTAATTCTGGTTTTAAAATGAGGAAGTCGACACAACGAAACATAGACGGGGTTGTCATGACTAAGTACTGTGTGTGCAGTAAGGCTGGACAAAGTAAGCCTAGATGGAAGGTAAAAAAGAGACAGAGAACTAGAATTTTATGTAACGCAAAGATTTTTTTTCGAAGAAATGAAAAAGGACAATATGTGATTGCTGACTTTCATGAAGGTCAAACCCACCTCCTCTCAACACCAAACACAGTGGTGCATTTGACCGAGTCACGAGAATTAACCCTTATACATAAAACCATGATTGTTGAGAATTTTAAAGTGAATAAGGGGCCTGTGCAAAGCTTTAGGATGTTCAAAGAGTACGTGAAAGGGTATCAAAATGTAAGGGCATCACTCGAGGGCTTCAGAAATTTTTGGAGGGATGTGAAGAAATTTATTAAAGGGTATGACGCACAAATGATGATTGAAAATTTCATGCACAAAAAAGCCATGTGTAGTTCGTACTACTTTGATTTTGATGTTGACGATCGTGGACGACTATCTAGGGTTTGTTGGTTTGACCCTATAGCTATAAAGAATTACAGTCTCTTTGGTGATATGACGTCTTTTGACACAACGTTTAATATGAACACATATAAAATGATATTTGTACCTTTCACGGGGGTTGACCATCACAAAAAATGTGTGACATTTGGAGCAGGACTTATAAGGAAAGAGACTGATGAGGATTTTGTATGGTTGTTTCGGAATTTTCTGAGCGCAATGAGCAATAAGTATCATGTGTGCATAATTACTGATCAAGATCGAGGCATAAAAAAGCTGGGGTTAAAACAGTGTTCGGGGACAAAACTCAGCACAGATATTGCATGTGGCATATCATGAAAAAGCTGCCAGACAAGATCAGAACTACGCTATATAGAGAAACTAACTTCATGAAAGAGTTGTGCTCCTGTGTTTGGGCAGAAGATATCGAACCGTTTGAGTTTGAGGAACGGTGATGCTCAGTTATATCCTCGTACGGGCTAACCGACAATGAATGGTTAGATACGATGTTTCACAAAAGGGCTTCTTGGATCCCAGCATATTTTAGGGATTTATTTATGGGTGGACTACAGGGATTTATTTATGGGTGGACTAATGAGAACCACGTCCAGGCCTGAGTCCGAGAATAGCTTTTTCGAAAATTTCATGAACCCAAACTTAACTTTGGTTGAGTTTCTTATGAGGTTTGAAAGTGCTATGGACGCTCAACGATGGAAACAGTCCAAATTAATAGCCAAGTCAAAAAACTCCTTCCCTGATCTAGAAACGCCTCACCCTTTGGAAAAACACGCTTCTGAGTTCTACACCCCAGTGATGTTTTTTGAATTTAAAAATGAGTGGGTGGCTGCTTGTTTCACTTGTGGTGTTAAAATTTTAGGGGTTACTACCAGTGACAGCATCCCCATTATTGATCGTGAAAAAGACAAGGCTTACTATGTTAACTTTATCTCTGACGAAATGAAATTGAACTGCTCCTGTAAAAAGTTCGAGAGACATGGAATTTTGTGCCGTCATGCGCTCTATGTGTTGAAAGAACAAGGCCTTGACAATGTTCCAGATCAGTATCTGTTAAGTAGGTGGAGCAAATTGGCAACATGTCAGCCGATTTGTAATAATGTGCCACATACTTTAATTGAAGATTGTAACTCATTAGATGTTAGACGGCACAAAATTGGTACCCTATGGTCCAAGGTGTTCTCGTGTGTGACGCTCGCTGAAAAAAAACCTGAGTATGTTGATGAATTACTGGGCATTCTGAAAGGTTTTAAAGACAAGATAAGCGCACAAACCAGTACGTCAGAATGTAGTAGTAGTAACACGGGTGATAGGCTGAGCAACAAGAATAGGGAACTTGAGATGCTCTTAGGAACAAAAATACCAAAGGAAGTGGTTGTCTTACCTCCTATTCAGTCAAAAACAAAAGGGTCTGGAAAAAGAATGATGTCCCAAAAGGAAAAAGCTACAAAAGAACAGAAGAAAGCGCCCAGGAAATGCAATGCTTGCGGAGAATTAGGATTCCATGATAGTCGGAATTGTCCTGGGAGAGTATGATTCCATGATACAGGTACGCTATTAATTTTGGTGCATTCATTATTGGAGAATACTGATAGCAGATTGAATTTGTTTAGTTGGTACTTAATTAAGGAATAGTATTGTTGTATTTAATCAAATTTGTAACCTTTAATGTTTTATAGCCTTTTTTCGTTTCAGGAATGAACAACGAAAAGAGTTGCGGATCACATACACAAGTATAATGAATAGTGGCGGGAGGATTTGAGACTTCATTTTTGAGCTGTTATATGGGATTATTGAACATTTTTTATTTTGATTTTTGTTATGATTTACGAGCGTATCTTCAAGTATTATATGTGCATCTGTCAAGACTGAAAGTGTATCTATCGGAATTGTGAATGGAAACTATACATGTTAACCTATACAATACATGGATGATCATTAATAGGTTTTGATAGAAAGAGTTATTGTGTATTTTTGTTATAGCTATGATGAATTGATAAACGTGAACTGTCAGCTAGTTTCCATTAACTGATGATTTCAGTTTTATGTGAAAATAAAAAAGCGTGTATATTAACACGATTGTTGCACATCTTTTACATGAGAAGCGTACCTGGCAGTATTATATATGAAAATAAATAGCGTAAATATTTATAAACGATGATTCACGAATGTAAGTTCCATAGACAAAATTAATATTGTATGACGTCTAATTTTGCATTAACTGATGATTTCATTTTTAACCAACGATAAAAACGGATACATTTATTGGTGAGTTTAAGTGAAAACTAAAAAAAGCGTGTATGTTAACATGATTGTTGCACATGTTTTACGTGAAAAGCGTACCTAGTAGTATTCTGAGTAGATAAAAAACCATGAATGTTAATAAAAGATGATTCGAAGTTGAAATTGTTGAATCCTGAAACTAATGACCATTCAGTTGTTCAATTGAAAAGTAAAATATCATACTTGAGTATGCAAATGATTTTGACTTATCTGAAAATATAATTAGTGTGTGTCAGTGTTAAGATGGCGCAACTAGTAACATAATTCCTGCATACCAGTTATAAGCCCAACATTCGACAATGAACCAAGGCCAGAGTTACACCTTTTTTATCTCCAAAATTTTTTTAAACAAAACCATCAACCAAAAAAACAGAATGTGTAACCATTCTTGCACACTGCCAACTCCAATAAAGATGGATTATCCAAAATGATGTCTAGCAAATTGGCATAAAAGTCGGTCACTTGACACAACTATTGAACAAAAGATTAGATTACATTTTTCATTAGACCTCTAGACAAACCACAAACACGAAGAAGACGGTCAAAATGAAGAACCATGCCTACCATTACATGTTGCCGAGTTAAGAACACCTGAGCATTCGTGGGAATATATTTTAGACAATTATGCCATCCAACAAAATGACATAAACTGGTGTTTAATGGACATAGCGGTTGAATAGGCTCAGTTTGCCTTTACATGACACAACAAATAATAAGTCCTATTTTACACCATTACGTCTTTCAGAAAATGAACCACACATACTCCTTGGTTGATTGCTAGTAGCCACACATCTTCCAAACAAACACTTGTCGTCCATTAAAACATCTGCATATCAAACACAATAATTAAAATCTGATAACCCGTGATTTAAATGGTTGTATTAAGGTAAAACTGGAAATGAGGGTAAAAAATAAAGGAAAACAATATAAGACCTCTCTCTGATTCTCTTTCCATCGTAACAAGCTTAACGCAACCGTCCTTCGGAATGAAGGCAACCCCTTGAAATTGCTCGCAGCTGTCCACAAGGATCGGTCACGGCCAGCCTCCAACCATTTCAGTACATAGACACCGCAATCGTGTCTTCACAAGCATAGTGACAATAATTAACATTAAAGGTTGACTTGAATGGAAATAACTGATGATAACGATAGTGGAAAGGAGTAAGAATGATGAACTTACATGTTTGACTGTTGAGGAACATTAAGAGTCTCAAATGGAAAGAGGGGAACACCTACAAAGTGTTTGTACCCTTTGGAACGACATAAAATCGTAGTGACATTGCTAACCTGAAAAAGGAGAATAAAAATGAACCTACTATATATGGAGAAAACAGAGAAAAATTATATAGTAAAAAAGATAGAAACTAATGATATGTACCACGTCCGCAGCGATCTCTTTATCAGGCCGAATATCCTTGGTACGTAGTGAGTTTAAGATATAGTTCGTCTTCTCCTCCATATCACACACGATGAGAAACCAGTGGTTATCTTCTATAATGGGTATAAACATCTGAAAGCCAAATTAAAAATTCGTGTAAGATGACTAAATTTAGGGTTATATTCAAATAGACAAAATGTAGTAATTAGATATCCAAAGAAAACAGATAGTATACTTACAGCTTTAACACACGTCCCATCATTTGGCATATAGGATGTTTTAATATAATTGCGGCCAAGTGTTCTATCTCGCTGTGGATTAAGGTGCTTCAATGAACAAAAAACATCATCATATTTCTATGACACATTATTCGTTAAAAAAATGTTAATTGAGAAACAGCTACAAAAATTATACTAACTCGTGCGGTTGTTGGGATATACAACAATTCTGACTTGAGTAAGGTTGAATAGATCCCGAACATATCAATTACCTAAAATGAAAACAATGAAATGTTGTTTTATACTAAATAAAAATACTAAGAGACAAATATGGTCTTGATAAAATGAAAATATACCATATCAGTGACCTATTTCCGAGGCCTCAAAGAGGACATGCCTTCTTTTGTTACTTCCCCAAAGTTTGTCACAACTACTGCATCACTACAAAATCAAATATACGGTATATACAAAAAAGTCATTATGTGGAATTAACAAAAAAGTCAAAAATTCAAGCTGATATTGTAAGCATATTATTACTATTTAGCTGCATCTCCCTCTGATGGAAGGAACACGTAATCCAAGAGATGCGAATCAGAATATACCACTTGTTGTTGAACCGCTTGCTTCCTTTATAAGATGGATGAAAACACATAATTGGTTAATATCGAAAAACACTAACAGATCATGAACATTTATACTAATTTTAAAATGTTTGCTTACCCAGTCCTGACATTAAGACGCCTTGCAGCTATTGAAACTTGTTGTGAGAGATCATTCTGGGCACTTCAAAGGAGAGCAAAACAATATTTCAACTTCTGCCTAAAAAGGATCTTGCCAACTACAGCTGCTGGCCGAACCTGTAAAGTGCAAGATATATTACATTTTTGTTGTGGATAATGTAACTACTGAAGTATATAGCGTATTTAGGCAACAAACAAATGTAACTTACGTTTATGACTTGGGTCTTGAGCATTTGACGACAGCCTGTATATATCTCCATGTAACACATCAGGTAAATGCCATCATCCACAATATCAAGCACATGTGACTTGGGTATGAACTCTTCACATTTGAAAAACTGTACTGTCTTGAATCTGCTCGAACGAGGGATCATGACGCAACGAATAAAGTCCCTCTAAAAAAAAGCCAAACAAAAATTAGCAAACATATTTGGAGAACTAATTACGCATCATCGTTTGAACACTTAAAAGGGTCTGCAAAAATCAAAATGCTCACCACCATATGGACATATTCAGCGAAGTCTACTGATTTAGGTTGCATTGGGTGGATGACCTCAATCTTACGGGCAATAAAGTTGACACAGATCAGGACCGGCTCACGAAGTGTGAAAGAAAACATCATCTGGATTTGGAAAAAACATATATGTACCTTAGTGAACACACAAAAAATGGCCAAACATGCTAATTTAACTTTAGATGCAATAAATATATTGCAAGCTCACCAGTTTCACTTTATCATACTCGGTGCTATCTTCACATATAATTCCTTATTTAAAAAACAAAAATGTAAAAATTTAAACACAAGAAAAAGCAAACACGCCTTTGATCAATGTAAAAGAAGAGCATAAGACAACGTACATTGTGAGTAACGAAAGCGTATAATCGTAAAGGGGAGGAGGCAGCTCTTATTTCCTCTCTCTTATTCAAAATACTAGCCCATACATTGATTAAATTTGCAGCTATCTTGGTGTTGGCAATAAAGGTCTTAAAATCACATCGTCTTAGCTGGAAACGGTGATTCCGGAATAGTACCTCATTGAAACAAAAAGATAACAGGTAGGTACACTAGTCAGAGGTATATATACGATATAAGATGTTATAAGTACGCTTGACAGATAACACAACATTAGATGCAAATACAGAACAAGGAACCAATATGAGTTGTACCTCTCATCAGATCCATCCCTAAACACCAAGTCAGAAAAATCCTTCTCAGATTGGCTCAAGTCAGCAAGCATGGATATATTCCGTTGAACATAAGGTGACTTGAATATTTGTGGAATAATGATATCCCTCTTATTATCTGGTTTTGCCACATTATGAACCGACTTAGAAGAGTTTAACGGGAATCCATGAGTAGGTTCTGTTTGGGGAGAAGCAACAGGTTTGATGGGAGGTCCTTGTGAACCATAGGAATCTGATATGTCTTGAGACTGAAAAAGGTTGAATGTCGGACACTCAGGAGCAACACGTCTTCTCTTTGGTGCAGCAGGTTCATTGAACGCGTTACTTAACGCGATAGCCGCTGCCACAAAAGCAGGGTCATTCCAGCATGGGTCATCATTAACACCCTATGCTGATGACGTGGCCCGAACATCGTGTTTCTCTGATTCTGACCTACCAACTGTAGCGGCCGTCTCGTGAGCAACATGGACTGTAGGATGTACATCTGAATTCTTGGCAGTTCCGGGATCATTGTTGCGAATGTCATTGCAACCAACAGTGGGGTCGACTTTACCGCAGTCTGCATTAGCCCCAACCCCTGCCTCAGGGATAACAGGTGGTGTCAACTGGAACCCGCCTAGCAGAGAATCTGCCATGGCAGAAAGCTGGTCGACAACTATAGAATCTGGCATTACAAGTTTAGCACTATTGATTGCATCTGCAAAGTTGTGAAACGCAACAGCAAATGCTTTCGCCGTGGTTGCCATCCTCACAATACAAGTACTGACACGTGTCACGTTATCATCGTGATTGTCAGGCTCATTGTTGTTGGGCATATCATTATCATTATCGACGACATCTTGCTCCATCACAACATCAGGTTGTGGTCTGGTACTGCGTTCCACAAACCCAGAACCAAAGCACCCGGGATGCTTTACAAGCTGGTTATCGATGAACCCGGAACCAAACCTACGAGCCTCCTTTTTTTCTTTTGATATACGAAAAGATATTGCACCCTTTGTCCATGTGCAAAGTGTTGGGAACACACGGTCAACTGTTATAGCTTTGAAAAACGACCTATCCAGATAAAAGAGGATTAGAACCAGCATAGGTCCTCTGAAGATCTTGTTGCACCCACCGTTGTCTTCCTTTTATTTATCAGCCCACCACTGTTGGATACTTGCAATTAAGTTTCTTCGGGTGAAGTCGCACCAGTTCATATGTGGCATAAGAGAGACATCCCTCAAACACTTAAGTATCCGAATACTTGGGACGTTACCCTTAACTCCCTTAAGTAAAGCCGACACGATAAACACGATAAAATTTCTCTTGAAATCTGCCCCACCTTGTCTTTGTTCAGCCATCTTAGACAAGAGATGGCTATTGGTCACTTTGTCAACTCCCTCATATTGGGATTTCCATTCATTAACCAGCTCTAAAAACTCTTCACTCTGCTCAAATCGGGTCGCTTATGAGATTGCTATCTCACCCATGGGTAACCCTGTGGCTAGATGAACATCTTCGTCACGAATAGGGAGTTGCCCGTTTAAGAGAGAGGACGTGAATGGATCAAAGCTGGAAACAAGCCAGTACGCCAGCTGCCCAGGAAGCATGTCAGTGTTAAGATACACGATGCCTCCAAATCCCATATCCTGAATATCTGAAATCTGATTATCAGACAGCCCACTATTGATAAATTGTAAGAGAAGTTTGGGACTCATTCTTGTCTTTAATACCGGGAAATCATCGGTAGCATCTGAACCAGCCTGTTGTATACTTGTACTAGGGGCTTCCTGATGATTACTTGGGCCACCTACATCTAACGTAGATGGTTCAGGCTTAGATCGCTTCATTATTACACCTGCAATCATGTAAGATGTAACTGAAAATAGTTATGACGTACCCAATAATCACTAAAATGCAGCAACGGATACGATGATACAAATAAAAAACGGAATAGTAATACTCCATCTACAAATAAATAGTGAATGTGGCATATAATTTTAAAAAAGGGACAATCTACGAACTACAAAATGAAAGGGACAACAGAATACAGATGATAGGTAAATTCATACAACATCAATACATATCACCACGCCACATATAACATAAGGACGTACCTAGCAGAAAATTTAACATGACTACAGCCCCTTGGGACGTACCTAGCTGATACGTAGCCCTTGGGTTTATAAAAAATCAGTAAAAACTCACGATTATACAACACACAACACACTGCTGTAACCCGGAAAGCAACCACAAAAAAACTAACAAGTTAGGAAACACATGAAATCACACATCAAAATGACAGTCAAAACTGTAATGCTGTGAAATAAAACATAACTAAGGTTACATGCAAGATGATTTTCAAGCAAAAAAAGAAAAATAGCACAAATTGTACAAAACCCAGATCAACACACAAACCATCCATGAAAAAAATACTCTGCTGACATCACACGGGCATCACAGATACGTTACAGGTACAAAAAACAAACATTGCAGAACAAATTGAGATACGATCACCCTCTTAAAAAGGCACTGATGAATTCATTTTATTAAACTCCAAATAGCGTGCCTGTGGACTAAATAAACGTGGTTAACGCGTATTAAAGTGCACCTAGACCCTTAAAACCCCCACTGAAACACGCAACAAAACAAAAAAAGTAATACAAAAAGCATAATAATAGTATATCAAACACCTTATGCCAAGCATACAAAAAATGCCACAAATACATAGGACATATCGTCACGACAAACATACCACATGAATGTACCTAGCAACTGACTTAGTGTGACTGTTAACCGTTGGGACGTACTTAGATGATACGGAACCATTTAAATGTATAAAAAAATCAGATAAAGCACACACAGACTAAATTCTGAAAGGCAAACACAAGGACAGAACGTGGAAACACGCATAAAAAAAGCTCGACAATAAAATACACATAAAAAACAACAAAAACTTGTTGTAAACAACACAAATTTCAGGTAGGAAACTTCATAAACTACAATCATGTTAAGCTTAGACTGAAAACACAGCAAAAAGAAAAAAAAAAAAGTAAAAGCGAACAAAAAAAATAGGGAAATATATAATACCTATTTAAGAATACACTAAGCCGACGATCCTCTTCAATTGAAACGGAACAACAACCTGCATGCAACCGAACGTAAGTAAACATCTAATGAAATCAAAGAATAAGCCGGACATAAACAAAAATAAAACCTAAAAATAATCACTATAGTAAGATAAATACCTAATTACCAAAAGCTCGACCGTAACGCAGATGAACCTGCAACAGTGATTTCAAAGACAACGAAGTAATTAGATTCAGCTTATTAAAAAGGATAATTCATCTTATTAAAGCAAAAATCGAGGAAATCGGCATGAACAACTAAAAGGTGAAGATCAAATCATACCAAATTACTCGCGAATCCATAGAAATAGAACGATTAAGGAAAGTAGGACGAGTAAAAGGCAGACGAATAATAATCGATCATCGTTATCGGCAATAGATTCACCAGAAATTGACGAACAAATGATTTGGGGAAGAAATTAGGGTTTAAAATGATTTGAGGAAAAGGTAGAGAGAAGAACGGGGATTACAAAATGAGAGGAGAGAGAAGGAAATGAAAAAAAGTATAATATATATATATATATATATATATATATATATATATATATATATATATATATATATATATATATATATATGAATCGCGCAATTAAGAAAATTAGTCGACCGTATGATTTGTTGTAATTTCCTTATTATAGGTCGTTCTCACCGTTTGCACCGAGTGATCGTTCTCATAGGATCCTAAATCTATATATATATATATATATATATATATATATATATATATATATATATATATATATATATATATATATATATATATATATTATTATTATTATTAAAGCTTTTTCGAGCGATTACAGAGTCTCCAACTTATCAGGGTTACATAATTGAAATCTAAATAGAATTATTAGAATGAGAGAAGATAACCTCAACTAGGATTGTCAAGAATTCCTATCTATAATTAAAGGCAAATATTATATTTTATTTTCATCCCTCTAATTATGGAGTATATATAATGTGTATTTAGGCATTTACGCATAACATACAACTTGCTATTATTATGAATTAATTTGATCTCTTTTATTGTTTGTTCATCATGCTATTGTTATAAATTATAAAATTAATTTAATCTCTATTTGATTATGCTAATTAATTCGTTCTATTCTGTTGTTTGTTAATCAGATTCAGTGTTTATCCTTTCTAAAGGTGAGCCATTGATCAACTTCTTACCTTTTAGTGTTTTCTCTTCTTTTTTTTTGGTGAAATGTAAATTTGTATTAATAATTAGGAACATTACACCAAGCACATTCTCATCATACAATACTCAAGAGAAAATTAGACTAAGTCTAACTTATGCAGCCAAATCAAAGCTTTCCTATAACTCTTACAATTTCCTAAAGAGCTTATCTTCCCTTTTAAAACATTCTGAATCTTGCCCAACACCGCCTGAGGATGCTGCACCACTCCCTCAACACGAGCAGTGTTCCTATTGATCCAAATGAGATAAATCAGTGTTGCAAAAGCAGCCATGACAACTTTCTTTTGTAGCAAAGACCTGCATCTCCAGTTTATGAGCCAAATAACAAGATCTCTCTAACAGGTATACCCTAACCACTGCTGAAGTACCAGCAAACACTTCTGACTGTAGGCACAGTAAAAAAAGAGATGCTGCTGAGTCTCATGTTGTGCACCACACAGATCACAAATCCCATCACTAATGATCCCAAACCGCAGAAGTCTATCCTTTGTCAGCAGTTTTTGATGCACATAAACCCAATTAATGAAACAAACCTTTGGTAAACAGAGTCTATTCCAAACATAAGGCATCCAACTGACCTGCAAATGATCCCTGGTGTTTTCTCCTTTTGTCCTAATTATTTATTTACTTTTTTTTCCTTAGATACGAGTCTTATATAATTTAGTTTTGTTTTGTGAATATGTCTACAACATAGACAATATAGAGTATTAGTCAACTCTTCAAATACGTCTTCTTTAACTAACGTCTTACAAAACACTCTCCGTGTTTCAATCAATAACTTACACTTTCTTTATTTCCCTTCACCCAATTTTTTAGATGCTTCAATTACTAAATCACAGTACTCTACTCCATTTATATTCATATAATCTTCTTAAAAATTAATTACTACAATAGCATCACCAAAATCTAGGCATGTTTTATTATTCAAGTATCCACCAATACAATTTATGTTTAATTTTTTATATCAATCTCTTACAACTTGATGTGTATTTTGTTTCAGTTCTTATGGAGTAGCGATCAACGAACTAAATAAAATCAAGTAAAGAGGAAAGGACTTTACTTAGCGGCTCGTGCATCCCAGAAATGCGAATTTTGTTATCACAATCTGAGTTAGCCAGAAGGTTGAAAGGGCTAGACTATTGACGACAATATCTAAAGGAGTCCTAATTATTAGTTTAATCATTTAGTTTAACATAATTATGTGTTTTTTATATTCATTAGCAGGTTGAATTATGGAATCAAAGAACTTTTTAGGAATTTGACACTCTTTCCGTCCTATTTATAGAACTAAACTCCAAATTTGTAGCCAACGTGTGGAAAAAAAACTTTTCCGTCAAGTATCATGCCAGTTGTGTATATAAGACAAATATATTACTTTTCCCTATATAATCTTATATACACAAGTGATATGTGTATAACCTGTCTTAAGCTTAACCCGGATAGTGCCGTCTTAATATAGACGTACTGAAAAAGTTTTATCTAGCTTTTTTTCCACATGTTAGCCTAAGTAGTTATTTTATTTCAGCGTTTTTATTTGCTATAAAAACTACTTGCAAACACTTACACAAAAATAAATTTAGTTGAAATTTTGGTGACATAAGGTGATCAAAATTGCATGCGAAATAGAGTTATTCCGGGTGTAATTCCGGAGCAGGATTTGTGACCACGTAAGCTTGATGAATGACGTCTTTTTGCTTGTCTCTTCCTTTCGGTCTCTCCTGTAAAGATGAACAAACTGAGGGCTCGGCTTGGTACCGAGCGTACTCACTCCGACGCTCAAGTCAGTAAACTTACGTGGTCCATACCACGGCATAGACTACGCTGGGGGCAAATTGATAGGACATATTCTGCACCCGCTGACCGAGTCAACATATTGAGCAAGGTCAAAGCCAAAAGACAGCAAGTCAACGTATTAGACAGACCCTAGCTAACCGACACTGTCGGCTGTCACTGGGTCTCGGCTAGGCAACTAGCCCCGGGAGGCATATCCGCGTACTCACATCCAGTCCCCTCGGCATGGAGTCAACCAGGCCAGCCGGCCTACCATGGGTCCCTCGGCCGAGGGTAGAATAGTCTTTCCACCTGCTAGCCACTTGGCCACTTGGCCACTACGTGACAAAAGGTGAAAGTCTATAAATACTCCACTTCTCTCATTGAGAAAAGGATCCACAATTCATCCAAAAACTCACTATTAATCTGGTATAAACTCCCTTATCTCTCTACAATATACTTTGCCAAGTAACACACAACTTAATCTCTTTAAGTTTACTGACTTGAGCGTCGGAGTGAGTACGCTCGGTACCAAGCCGAGCCCTCAGTTTGTTCATCTTTACAGGAGAGAGCAAAAGGAAGAGTCAAGCAACGACATCATTCAACAAGTTCGAGTGGTCATAATCCTGCTCCGGAATCACACCCGGAACAAGAGTCTTACACATAAATACGTTATCTAAAATTTTGATCAAACAAGTTACTTTCATAATGAGCTTTTACTTAGACAATTGTCTGAACAAGGAAAAGAATAATTATCCGTGTTGTGTTTAGCTTTATTATTATGGGAAGACCACATATCATATTGTTCAAAAGCAACTCAAATTATAAACGCATAATTGATAGACCATTGCTTAGTGGGCAATTTATAAATGTCTTTTTCAAAAATAAATAAAAAATAAATAAAAAACTTATAAATATTTATAAATATCTTTTTCAAAAATAAATAAAAAACTTATAAACGTCTTTACAAATAAATGGACACAAAAGCTTCGTCTTTTAATAACTTAGTAACAAACCATCTCACCCAAACTTTAGTGGTGTAATTTTGGGCATTTAATTTGTTTTTTCCTTTTTAGAGTGATTTTCATAGGAGTAGGGTAAATAATTGAACATTAATCTTCTATAAGACGGTCTCACAATAATAGTGTTGACATGTTTTTCATTTGGGATTTGTTTTTTCCTCTTCTATAAGTCAATAACTCTTCAGAATGAGTATCTCATCTCTTTGGTAGGTTTAGCCAAAAGCAAACGTAATGATGGGGTACACTTTAACAACTTTGAATTATTATATTACACAAAAACTTTGTTTCATTTAGGCTCTTAAGTAAATATCAATATTGAAACTCTTGGTCATATGTTGTTCATAAACTAGCCAAATCTCTTGTTAAGACTTGTCTTTAGTCATTTTCTTTCAAAACTTTCTTTTGATCTCCTCGTGTAGTTATCTTGAGAACATATTCTTTTGATTACTTCACTTGGTCTCTTTTGTCATGTAGATCCCATCCATTCGAGACCATAGATCTCATCTATTCGTGTATACTATCTATTTAGGTATACAAATCATTCTTTCTTTCGTAGATCTCATTTACTCAAGTATACAAATTATTCTTTGTATTCTTTGTGTCTGTTCATTTTTCTCCCACTCTATCTTTAGAATAAATACACTAAATATTCAAAGATAGTTTATGAGACACAAGTAATGATTTTGAAGTAGAAGGAGGACTATCTCATAGATTGACTAATAGATGTTAAATTTGATGAGTGTACTTGGTAATTGACATTTCTTTAGGAGAGTTCATCAACTCAACATCACTTTATAATTGATCATACACAAGCCTTAAGCTTGTGGACATATAATGAATCCCATCATTATAGTTGTCTATTGGATCACTTTAAGTAGATGATCATATGTTTCTATGTGCAAGCATATAAAGACGAATTTTTAGAACAAGGAAATATGATAAAAGGGGTGACTTGGGTTGTAAACCAAGCCACCATAATTCAAAATACAACCATTGTTTAGAAAGGATAAACCATTTCCATGTCGAACACGGAAATCAAAATAGTTCTAAAAATCCGGAACAGAGCTTAAAATAAGACAATAATAAAAAGCCAAGCTTCATTGGTAGCTACTCCTAGCTCCTTGATGATTTCTCAAGCTTGCTTTTCTTTTCCTTTCTCTTTGCTTGGAGGAGGCCCTATTTACAATAAAAAGGGGATACATTATCACAACTTTTTATCAAAATACCATAGTTGAATTAGAAACATAAAAGAAAGGATAGTCATTTACCTACTGGAGTGATCTTTCCAGCTTTGATGTCACCAAGGTACTTGGAACAATTCCTTTTCCAATGTCCAACACCATTACAATAATGGCATTTATCAAGAGGACCCTTCTTGGTCTTGGAAGTGCTAGCTTCAAAAGTCTTAGCCTTGGTAGACATGGGATCTTGCCTCTTACCCTTTTTCCCATTCTTCTCCCCTTGCTCTTGGTGCTTATATTAAGCACATCCTTAGGTGGGTTAACATTTAACCCCATGTGTCTTTCGGCTTGCACAAGTAACTTGTGCAACTCTTCAAGAGACACGTCCTTGTCTTGCATGTTAAAATTCAACCGGAATTGAACATATGCTTTGACTTTGGATAAGGAGTGTAGAATCCTATCTACAATGAGCTCTTTGGGGATTTCAACCTTTTGAAGTTTCAATGTCTCGACTAGCTCCAACAATTTGAGTACGTGAGGGCTAACCTTTTGGCCCTCCTTAAAATCGAGATCAAAGAATGCCGAGGCCGCCTCATATTGGACGATCCTCAGAGCTTGCGAAAACCTTGTCACAAGTTTGGAATAGATTTCATAAGCGGTGCCCATTTTAAAGGCTCTCCTTTGGAGATCCGCCTCCATCGCAAAAATCAACACATTTTTCATAGCGGCGGACTCTTTGTGGTAAGCCTCATATGCTTCCCTAGTGGCGGCACTCGACCTAGCATTAGGTTCGGGTGGAGAGGCCTCGGTGAGGTAACGAATCTTGTCGTCACCTTGGGCGGCTAATTTGAGTTGGGCATCCCAATCGGAGAAATTTGACCCATTCTTTTCAAGTTTACAACGATCCGTGAAGGATCGGAGCCATGAAACATTAGTGAGAGGTGTGGCGTTGGTGTTTGGTGCGGCTATTTGTTATGAGAAATAAAAGTGGTCTACAAAACAAAAAATAGAAGGAATAAAACATTTGTCGTTTTAAAAATAATAATAACACTCGTAAAGTTTTAATTTAAACAAGTTTTATTGCATTTATCTAGTGACCTCTACCCAACTTTGATAAATGATTCCAAGATCCAAATTCATATTAACTTAGGCATCGGTAAAGCCGAATACAACCCTTATCAATATAACTCGGTGGATTAACTCTTTAATCGATTCTACTTTTAGAACTCTTGGTCGATAAATTTACATTAATATTTATCTTTAGCCCGAAACACATCCGGCAACCGTCGAGAATACTTTTATTGAGTTCAACCCAAATTTTGAATAAATGTGTCCATGATCCAAATTTACATCAACTTGGGCATCGGTAAAGCCGAATACAACCCTCATCTTTATAAATTCGGTGGGTAGACATTTATCACCCACTTCCCCTACGTAGCAGGGTTTGTACCCCGGTAAGGCCGAGTGCACTCCCTCACGAAATAGGTTTTCATGGTTTCTACTTTTTGGTAAGACTAAGTCTCAATTGTTTATTTTAGCGAGAGGTCATGTCAATTTATTATCTATCACGTTTTAAGTGAACTAAAGCGGTGAACTACGATAATTGTAATTGACACGGTCGATAAACTCGATTTAAATGATAATGCATGTTTTAGTTATGGCGATTTAGCGATGCATGCAACATATAAATAAAATGCAAAGTATAAATAAAATCCTAGTATGGCCTTCCTAAAATAGTAAATCTAATAAACTATTACAAATTCGGAAACCAACTCCTTTGGTCCCTTGAACTTCGATCTTGGCACGCATTTCAAGGCAACATTTTCTTTGATTGATCGCCTTCTCGAGTGGCACCGTCTTCAAGGAACTCCGGAATATATAAATTACAAAATAAATTACATAATTTCCTATTATACATTTGTAATTAAAAATAAAAATAAATCTATTAAATTACAAAACGGTGATACGAGATCACAATAAATTACAACCGAATCGATATTCCCATGCATTTCGGGTAATACCAATTAAAACTAAGGCCATACTAAGTAAAATTACATAATTCAAAAATTACATAAAATTAAAATATGTCAATCATAAATAAAATACAGCATTATAATATGGATGAACATGCCCAATTTTATGCTAAATCGCCTTTAAGGAGCCAATATCGTATATTAATCAGTTTTTACGGATTTGCGTGATTTAACCTTTTAAAAATCACAATAATTACATAAATTCATATTTATGTACAAGTTAATTACCCTAACCAACTTAGAACTCAAAATTAGTCTCCACTAACATTTGACAATAATTAACCTAGATTTCTTAATATTGTTCATAAATGGACCTAAAATACAAAATTATGCCATAAACTTCAAATTAAATCATAAAAATTTCAAATAATTTCAAAATTTGAAATTTAAACTCATGAAAATTTTGAAAAAATACCATGACACTCATAATGTTCAAAAACTTAGGTTAAAATTTCGAAAATTTATCGAGAAAAACAATGTTGCGGTTTATCGATTTTAACAATTATGACCATAAAAATATGAGAAAAATCATTTTTACCAACTTTAAATTTTTAGATCTGAAATATATGATAAAATGCAACATGTGACGTTTTCCCTTAAGTCATGAAGTATGTTTTAGCATTATTACTAATTTTAGTCACTATTTATGTGATTTTTCATCAAAAATTCATAAATCATGCATAAAGACTTCATTATAGCCAAATATTTTATATACATCTTGTAAAATTGCATGTGACAATATACTAAATTTCCATGACCAGATTCGAAATATAACTCATATTAATCTATTTACCCATTTAAATACGATTTTAACTTGAAAAATCCATATTTTGGGCAATACAACTCATTTTATTATGAAACCTTTCAGGTCATCAGAAGATAATATATGTGAAAACATATCCAAAAACCACTGAAAAAATCGAAGTTTAGCTATTTTTAGTCTAAAAATGACATTTTTATCATAAAAATCACATTTTAATGCCATTATTATATAAAATGAACAATAAAATCCATAAATAAACCAAAATATCCTAAAAATCACTTAGGACCAGAAACTTTTAACATGCAAATTTATTTTAAGGTTTTTCTTCATAAAACCAAATTAATTAGTTTTGTATGTTAATCATATAACTCGGAAAAACTATAAACCGATTTGCATGCAAACAACCTAAGGCTCTTGATACCGCTTGTTGGGAATTTAATCTCATTATATAACATATTCATATATGTGATATTTTAATTTAGTCATAAAATTAAAACTAGATCTTATGCATGCAAACTTAAATAAGAATAGAGAAGAAATCGTCTTTCTTACTATGGAATTTCGGATTAAAGGGCACAAGTAAGATCTCCTTCTTACTTGTTCTTGAGCTTTCCTTATATGGATGAACAAAGATTCAAGCTTAGAATCCCTCCCAAAGATGAATACCCAAGATAACCTCTTAAAAGACTAATATTATTAGAACTAGAATAATATTAATCTTACTAAAATTGACCCAAAATATTTGTTTTTGTCTCTTGTAATTTCGGCCAAGAGGAAGGAAATATACGAGTATTTTTCTCTCTAAACTTCTCTAAGTTTTGGTTGTGTAAAAGAATGAATAATACACTAGTGAATATCTTAGTGTATGTATCAATATAAATTGTAGAAACCCTTGGCCTTTTCTCTAGGGAAAACCGGGTATGGGGGTGGCAAGGGCCAATGCATGGCTAAGATACTTTTCACAAATACAACTAGGTGTGCATGGCTATCAATAAGGTTTAATGATTATGCTTCTTATATAATATAAAACATAATACAAACCCCAACCCTCCCCATATATTTTCGGTACATATATTGTAAAATGGAAAGTCCATTTTACAATTTATTTGTCAATTTGTCACATGTAACATGTTCCATGACATTGTGTATAAAATGTATTTTTAACAATTAAAACTCAACATATTAATAAAATATGTCACTTATAAAATTAACCTAGTAATTCATAATTACTTGTACCGTAATGGGTTTCCGAATCATAAATTACAACATTCTATATTTATAATAATTTATTCATTCTGTTTCAATTGTTTCCATAAACAATAATTTCATCTAAGTAATAAAACAATTTGATTACTTAGACCGTATCTTATTTAATCGAATTACAATAAGATACGTCAATAATACTCACAAAATCGTCCGTCAATTTTAAGCAATTTAATTAACCCGTATCGATATACGATCAATTAAATAATCAATTAAGAGTGTTACTCTTTAGGTATGACGTAAGGGGATCAACTGTTCACCACCGTCGCACGACAGTAATGTCAAACTCTCTTCAGCCAATCATTACCGATATATGTGGACCAGTTGACTGTAAAATATTACATCCCACATGTATTCTTAAAATGAGATTTAAACATGTGATCATCATGATCGACAGTTGTGATCGCATTATTGTCGGAGGACACATATTCCAACAAAAAATGCATGACATGGTCACATGTCTAGTAACATGTCACATATGTCACAAAATAAAATTGACAAAATACAAACTTAAAATGGAATCCCATTTTGTATAATGGGACCGAAATTTTAAGGGTGGGGGACAATGGGTGCCTTTTGCTTAAATGCTTAAGACAAATTTTTAAGCATGGTTTTGGGAATGCTAATCTAGGCTTTCTTGTAAATAACATTTGTGAGAAATGATAAGCAAGGATTGGCCTTGCTTCCCAAGACCACCCGGCCCTCTCTCCCCTCTTTACCATAAGAATTGTTTTTCTTATGGTAATTCATTCTAATGTTTTTCTCTTCTTTTAGATCTCTAAAATTGGTTTGAGATGCTACATAAAACTTCATAGAAATACTAATATAAACATCTCATTACTAGTAGTAGTAATATTTTTATATTAGTAAACTTTTAAAGGAGACACATACTAATTTCTAGTATCCAAATTAGTATATGTATTAAGAGGGTTATCTTGGTACAAATCCCTGAGGAGTAGATTCTAATATTGGATCTAAGTTCATCTTTGGAGCACTAGGTTTTTTTAAGAAGACTAATTTGGAAGGTATCCAATGAGTATAACCATTCGGCCCTCTTTGTAATTAGATCGATTTCTTCTTACTTTATTTTATATTATTATGCATGCATAAGATCTTGTTAGTTTATGACTATACTAAATTTATATTGTTATTAGAAATGTCTAATAAGAGGTTTATGAATCTTACAATTGGTATCAGAGCAATGGTTGTTGCATGCATAATCTATTTATAGTTTTTTCGAGTTATATGTAACTTAAATAAAACTAATATTTTGTGATTTATGAAGATAAAGGCCACGAAATTTTTGCATGATTAACGTTCTGGTCCTAAATTGATTTTAGATCATTTTGATGATTTATGGTATTTTAGTGCTCATTAATTTAATTTTTAGTATTTTTTATTACATTTTAATTAGTAAAATAACTTTTAAAATACTAAAATTAGTTAGACTATGATTCTGACCTTGAAATTTTTACACAACCTCATATGCATATTTTTCTTATTGTATGTAAAATTTTGTATAAAAGTGTTTTATATTGCATCAATATATATACTTAAAAGAGGAACTTTTGAAGCAATTTCATTGGCTATTGCTTTCGAGCGATTTTGTTGGCTATTGCTTTTGCATATTATCTAAAGCAATAAAAAAATGAAAATATAGAAAAGATAAAAAAGAATTGTAGATTAAATTAAATTGTAGAATTTGATGGTTATACATCTCTGTCAAATAATTATATCATTAATTAATTAATATAGGGATAATAATATAATATAAGACTTTTATATAAAATTCAATAAGTCTTTTATATAAATTCAAATAAGCATTCAAAGAAGTCAACCTTCTTTTACGTTCTAATCTTATAGACATGCCTCTTAGTCTTTTTATTGTGTTTGCTTATTGCATTCAAAGTTTATAATTTGTATACGGCTTTTATTTTGTTTCATAGGCAATGTGTACAAGTTTGTCAAACATATATACTAATGTGCAATTTGATTTGATATTGCAGGTACAATGTAACATGCTGAATGAATTCATGGTGGAGCAAATAATTATCCGATTTGATTTTAGTTTTATATGTAATTTATAATTTGTATATTAGTTTAACGTTTCATTACGCGACAATTATATCATCGTTTTCTTTCTTAGCATGGTTTCTTTAAGACGACATTATCCGTCTAAAGCTAAGATAAAGACAGGTAGATATATACCACTTGCGTATATAAGAGTACATAGAGATATACATAGAAATAACTATTGTCATAATTATTAGTTATGAGCAAACGAAATTATTTAAAGAGTTCGACTACAAATTTTTCAAGAACATGTACTTCAGTAACTTATATATATATATATATATATATATATATATATATATATATATATATATATATATATATATACTTTACTCCGTACAAGATCAATACATAATTTAGCTCTCTTAGCATTATTAATGTTAGAGACCCCAGAATTTACAAACTACGTATATTATTTTGTATTCAAATGAGTTATTAATTTAAATGATAAAGATAATTAAAATTATATGGTTTTTTACGTCATAAAAAGTTGTTATTATGAGGTGATGATTGGTAAATCTAAGCTATAGACGAATTCTTCCGTTTTTGGAGATGTAACCATTCCTGCCATAAGTATTAAGTATAGCCCAAAACATAATTGGGCCAAATAGCATAGGATGAGTTATTGGTGTGCAGTAAAATTTTATACTAAGAAACATGCCTTAATAATATGGAGTAATTGACATAATATAGGATGTAGCAATGTTTGAACGGTGAGCTTTAGCAGTAATCGTAGAAGAAAAAAGTATTTTAGAGAAAACAACTTTATTATTCCCCCTGTCCTTGGAATAGTTCATACTTGCTTTTTTTTGTGAGGGTGAAATAAAATAAGTGTAAATTATTAACTGAGACGGAGGGAGTAATAATTAGAAGGGGAAGAATGTATATTGTATACATAGTAGTAGTATTTAAGACACAAAATGAAGAAAACGCAGACAAAAAATCGTAACAAAAAAAAGAAAGCTTTTTTCAAAGCCAGGTCATGATAATTACTTATAAACTACTATTTTTAATGACATGGGCATGAAATAGTCGATTTATATCAATATTAGTCATTTTACAAAATAAATAAATAATCTGTTAATCTAAAATCGTTGATTATCAAACACCACTAACAAACTCGCTAATTATATCTTTTAGTCTGCTTCGGCCAATATTAATCCGTTGTTTACCAAACAGGCCATCATTTACATCATTGTTATGGTATTACCCAGCCAACGGCCGGGCATGAAATCTAGTTATTTATCATTTTTACATGATAAAAATGGATTAAATGGAAGTATTTTGGTTAAAATTAGTTAGACTTCGTTTCTCCCAATGAAATTTTGGTATGTTGTTACATGCAATATTTACACACTGTATGTAAATTTTTAGGTAAAATGGTTATATTTTGCATGATTTATGATTTTTAGATGTAAAAATCACATAAATAGTGACTATTTTAGCAAAAATAGTTAAAATAAATTTTATGGCATGAACAGTTTATCCAATGTTGTATATATGATATGAACATCAGATCTAAAGTTACATGTCAAATTTCGTTTGATTTGGGTGAATATTGATTTTTATATAATAAAATTGATATATAGAAACTTTAATGTTCATAATTGTAAATTCTATTTTTTTTGCTTGAAAATTTGTCATTTCCAGGTTCTGGAAATTTATATAGAATATTCAAAATTTTAATTTTGATTTTTTCATAATTTTTATGTTTAATTTGGAATTAAAAGGTTTTTGTTATGTATTATGCGATTTATTTGTGAAATAAATTAAAGATATTCTATGGGCAAATTTATTAAAATTTTGGAATGTTGGGAATTTTCCAGAATATACAAAATTATGATTTTTAAATTTTCGAATTTTTATGACTTATTGGGAATTATTTCTTTATTTTATGATTAAAAGATGTTTAATGAGCAATAATAGAATATCAAGTTTAATTATTGTCAAATATTTAGTGAAGACTAAATTTTTGAGTCCTAAATAGGTTGGGGTAATTAACTTGGGCATAATTTTGATTTATGTAATATTGTGTGATTTTAATAAATTAATAATCGCAATTATCCATAAAACCGGATCAAATATACGATATTAGCTTAAATAGGGCGATTTGGCACATCACATGGCATGTTTCATACATATATTAATGCTGCATTTTAGTATGAATGTCAAGTTTCCTTTTATGTAATTTTGAATTATGTAATTTGTACTTAGTATGGCCTTAGTTTTTAATTGATATTTCCCGAAATGAATGGGGATATCGATTCGGTTGTAATTATTGGTGATCTCGTATCACTTTTATTTTTTTTTGTTTTTCTTTTTCTTTTTATAATATATAAAGTAGAAAAGCTATGTAATTTATTTATCCCGGAGTTCCTTGAAGACGGTGCCATTCGGGAAGGCGTTCCGACAAAGACAATGTTGCCTTGAAGTGCGTGCCAAATGAAGTTCAAGGGACCAAGGAGTTGGTTTCCGAATTTGTAAATAGTTTATTAAATTTACTTTTTTTA
Organism: Silene latifolia; assembly: GCF_048544455.1. NCBI lineage: Eukaryota > Viridiplantae > Streptophyta > Magnoliopsida > Caryophyllales > Caryophyllaceae > Silene > Silene latifolia. The sequence continues at coordinate 10,999,381 of NC_133538.1, read as the reverse complement.
GGAAGGCCATACAAGGATTTTATTGCTTTGGTTTGCATTTATTTTATATGTTTGCATGCATAGCCAAATCGCCATAACTACACATGCATGTCATTTTATTGGGTCATCGACCGTGTCAATTATAATTATCTAGTTCACCGCTTTAGTTCACTTAAAACGTGATAGATAACAAATTGACAAGACCTCTTACTAAATAATAATTGAGAGATAGCCTTACCAAATAGTAGAACCATGAGTCCTAATTTCATAAGGAAGTAGGCTCGGCTTACCGGGGTGCTAAACTTGTTACGTTGGGTAAGTGGGTAGTAAATTGTTATTACATCGAAATTTGGATTAAGCTCAACGGAAGTATTCGCGACCGTAGCCGCATGTGTTCCGCGCTTAAGATAAATATTAAAGTAATTTTATCGACCGAGAGTTCTAGAAGTAGAATCGATTAAAAAGTTAATCCACCAAGTTATATTAATAAGGGATGAATCGGCTCACCGTGCCCAAGTTAATATGAATTTGGATCTCGGGATCATTTATAATAGTTGGGTAGAGGTCACTATATTAATGCTTAAAACTTATTTAAAGTGTTTATAAGTATGATTAAAATGACAAATGTTAATGTTTCCTTTACCTCCATATTGTAGTTTATCAATGGATCCTATCAATCTGACAACACCTATTACCATTGAGTCTTGTCATAACTTATTTGATGATATTTGCGCGAACAACAACTTCGATACAACTAGAGAGCTTCATTTTGGGATCGGTTCTGACGAAAACCTTAATTTCATTACTTCCTCCATACCTCCTACCATGACTAGATCTTTTGTGAATGTGTCTCGGGAAGACCATCTCACCAAGTTTATGGGATCCTTATCTTTAGAAGAAAGGAATGCCGAAACTAGTGGGAGTCCTAGCAAGCAAGCTCTTACAACTAAAGGGAAATGGTTCAAAACGAAGGGGAAGAAAGGTAGAAAGTTCAACAATGGGAACAAGATGGCTAGTGGGACTACCAAAGGAGCCCAAGTTGATGATGAGTGCCATCATTGTCATGGCATGGGACATTGGATGAAGAATTGCCCCTTATATTTTGGAAATATTAGGGATGGACTTGTTATTCCACTCGGTAAAATTCCTTCTGAAATTTATGTTATTGATGTAAATTTTACTTCCACCACAACGTGGGTATTAGATACCAGTTGCGGTTCTCACCTTTGTAATCATTTACAGGGGCTAAGAAATGTGGAAAAGCTGAGCAAGGGCGATGTTAATCTCTGACTTGGTAATGGAGCTAGAGTAGCTGCCATATCCAAGGAAACTTATGTACTTGTTTTAGCAAATGGATTTGAGTTATATTTGCATAATTGTTTTTATGTACCTTCTCTTTCTAAGAACATTATTTCTATTGCTATGTTAGACATATAGGGCTTTAATTTTGCCATTAAAAACAATTGTTGTATTATTTCTAGAAATGACTTGGTTATAGGCCGAGGCTATTCTATTAATGGCATTTATGTTCTAGAAACTTCAAACCAAAGTAAAGACATCTATAACATACAGTTCAAGAGACTCAAATCAAGTGATCCAAATGAATCGTACATTTGGCATTGTCGATTAGGCCATATTAACGAGAATCGCATAAAAAGATTAGTTTCAACTAATGTAATTAAACCATTTGATTTTCAATCATATGGTATATGCGAATCTTGCCTCCTAGGCAAAATGCCTCGTTATCCTTTTAGTGGTAAAGGGACACGAGCTAGTGAACTATTGGGCCTTATACATACCGATGTATGTGGACCAATGACTATCACTGCTAGAGGTAATTATGACTACTTCATTAATTTCACCGATGATTTAAGTAGATATGGGTATATCTACTTGATGAAATTCAAGAGTGAGGCTTTTGAGAAATTTAAAGATTTGAAAATGAAGTAGAAAACCAATTGAACAAGACGATAAAGACACTACGATCCGATCGTGGTGGTGAATATCTTTGTAATGAATTTGATTCACACTTGAAAGGTTGTGGCATTGCGTCACAACTTACTCCACCCGGTACATCACAACTTAATGGTATTGTCGAGAGGAGAAATCGAACCCTACTAGATATGGTTCAATCTATGATGAGTCAAACCGAGTTACCCGACTCATTTTGGGGATTTGCAATCCAAACCGCAATCAAATCATTGAACAATAGTCCGACAAAAGCAACCGAAAAGACTCCATATGAGTTATGGAAAGGAAATGTTCCTAATATATCCTATATGAAGATTTGGGGATGTGATGCTTATGTCAAGGTAAAGACAGACAACAAGCTAGCCCCACGATCCGAAAAATGCATCTTTGTAGGTTACCCCAACACCTCGCGAGACTATTACTTCTACAAACCTCATGAAAACAAAGTGTTTATGTTTAGTGAGGTTGTCTTCCTAAAAAATGAGTTTATTTCTAAAAGACAGAGTGGGAGAAATTTTGAACTTGATGAAGTTCAAGAGCCACAAACCGAAGTAGAGACTCAAGAAGACGTTCCTTCGTCGTCAAATTCTGTTATTGTTCCTCAACCATGGAGGTCGGGTCGAGTCTCTCGACATCCTGAAAGATATGTTTGACTTATCCAAGAGGATGGGAGTCTTGATGTGTTACTTTTTGAAAGTGACGAGCCCGCCACCTACAAAGCTGCAATCTCTAGTCCCAATTCAGCTTTATGGCTTGAAGCCATGAAATCCGAAATGATTTCTATGCATGAAAATCAAGTTTGGAACTTGGTGATTTGCCTAGAGGAGTAAGACCTCTTCAATGAAAATGGATCTTTAAAGTAAAGAATGGCATAGAAGGACATAATGATTTCTACAAGGCTAGGCTAGTGGCAAAAGGTTTTACCCAAGTTCATGGTCTTCACTATGACGAAACCTTTGCCCCCGCAGCCATGCTGAGATCCATTCGGATTATGTTAGCAATCGCCACATTTCATGACTATGAAATATGACAAATGGATGTCAAGACCGCCTTTCTAAATGGGTATTTGGAAGAGGAGGTGTATATGATGCAACCTGAAGGTTTTGTAGATCCTGAAAATCCTAACAAAGTGTGAAAGCTTAAGAGGTCAATTTATGGTCTTTAGCAAGTATCAAGAAGTTGGAACCATCGATTTAATAATGTTATAAAAGAAAATGGTTTTACTCGAAGTGTTGAGGAACCATGTTTATACATGAAGTTCAGTGGGAGCAATGTTGTGTTCCTAATATTGTATGTAGATGACATACTGCTTATTGGAAATGACATTCCAATGTTGCCCTCCATCAAGGAGTGGTTGGGAAATCATTTCCAAATGAAGGATTTAGGAGAAGCACAACGCATATTAGGTATCCGGATCTATAGAGATAGACCCAAAAGGATATTGGTATTAAGTCAAGAATATTGTATTGACAAGTGATGCGTGTCATTTATATGATGTTTTACACCCTATTTTACACGCATTTCAGAGCTCATTTTAGTAGTTTATGCTACTCTTCTCCCTGTTTTCGTCTACTTTCGTATTTTTGTACATTATTGCAGAAATGTGAAGAATTCAACGGAAATTGAGCTAAATCCGTCGCCGAGTATCCTGCATTGTATTTGACGTGAAGAATTCACTTAAGGAAAGAGCTTGGTGCACATTCCAAGGCCCAAAAGACAAATCCACGAGATTATAGAAGCTAACTATCAGCTACTTCAGTCGATCGACCACAGCCTTCAGTCGATCGACAAACCCACCGGTTCCAGTAGCTACTGTTCAGCTCAGAACAGTCGATCGACCATGTTGCTCAGTCGATCGACCAAGCCGCTACTCAGACGTGAAGATATAGAACGAGTTTTCCAATGCCCAAAGCGATATTAGGTTTAGGAATTATGTTACGTATACTTTCTATATAACGTAACCTAGTTTAGAGATATAATCATCTAGCTTTTATCAAGTTTTACATTCAGTTTTAGTTTATCAAATAATTAGGGTTCGGGATATTATTTCGCATTGGATTTTCGTTCGTGCTTTCAATCATTCCGTTACAACTCTTCTGCGATTTTGGTATTCTTCTTATTCCAGTTTATTACTTTATTTGCATTCATAGATATAGAATTGTTAGTTAGTTTCCCGAAACCATAATTATCGTTTTATGCTAGCCCTTTTGTTCCGTTGTTTTAATCATGTTCAGAAGTTAATTTCGTTAATTTCATTGTTGTTATCATCTCTAGTATGAGTAGCTAATTTAATCATGCTAGGATGTAGGGGAACTATAGATTAGGCGGCGTAGAATTAACACGGCCTGAATCGCGTGTCAGTCGATCGACTGCCATACCTGGTCGATCGACTGACCACGTGAGGTTTTACCTTCGTTTTATTTGTTTTAATTCTTTATTCGATGAATCGAGTGCACACTACTAGTTGAATGTTTAGGATATGACTGGCCCATTAGATCGAGAGATAGGGACAGTTGATTGACCACCAATTAAAATGACTAAACTATGCTGAGATCGAAAGATCGGTAAAGTTTAGATTATTAGTCACTTTTCAGGACGAGAGTCCGTATTAGTGATATTAGGGACTTATAGCGAGATCGAAAGATGCTATCTGTTGAGAGTGGACCGAGAGGACCTCTTGTTTTCCCGCCTCATGTGTTAGATTTAGACCGACTTAGTTTGCTGCCGCCGAAACTATAGTGAACCGACCATCCTAGTACCCTTCTTTGTATTTGATTTAATATATTCCTTAGTTTATTATCTTTTACTGCCTTTAGCTCTAGACCAAATCAGATCAACCCCCACATTTGTTACCTTAGACTAAATTAGACAATTATTATTATTTTTGCCTCCCTGTGGTTCGACCTTGTTACCACTAGCTTCTGTTAGTTTTAATAGGTTTTATAAATCTTATTTTTGGTACTCACAACGACGGGTATCAAATTTTTGCGTCGCATATCATTTGCTTGCATTCACGTTTACATTTTGTTTTGCATTGCTTATTTCATTTCTCATATATACAAAATTCCAAAACAAAATTGAAAAATTTCAAAAATTCAAAAAAATGCATGTTTATTTTAGCATATAGGTCGAGTCGGAACGGTAGTATATCAATGATGATATTTCAATTTCACCTGTTTATGCCTAGGCCTTGCTAATTGCCATGTTATTAGTAGAATCGTATAAGTGCATATCTACGAGTTTTCGTTAAATTATTTGCTGAGCTTGAGACTTGACTTAGAATTTTGGCAAGCTATATCATATTTCTGAGATTTAGAGCTTATAACTGGTGTCATTCATGACCAGTTTATCTAGGATGTGAGTAGTACTCCTTATGAGACATGTTACACAAATATGCATAAATATGAACTTGATCTGCTTAATACCTGTATACATTCGGTTTGTAGTTTGTTGACACATGTGCTAGAGGTTTCCCTTTATTCATTTTGCCCATAAGCTCCACACTGCCAAAAACAGCCTTTTTGTCCCATTACTACATCCTACATTTAGCCTGTCCTTTGTCAAGCTAGTAGTCTATGTGTTGGGATTGTTACTTAGTTTTTGGTGCATATGCTCTTTTGAGATATTGATGGGAAGATGAAAAAGGAAGAAAAGAGAAGAACAAGAGAAAATGATTCGAAAAAGAAAAAAGAGGTTCTGTACTGTTCAAAGCAGTCGATAGACTGCCAATTCTGGTCGATCGACTGAGGTTCGAAAGAAAAGAAGAAATCAATTCGCATAATTCAAGTCTTTATTTTATGGCGATTTTTGCTCCCATATTGCATTAATATCTTATGGGGAGTTGGTTGATTACTGTTATATTGAAGATTGTGAGTTTTGTGCTTGCTTTAACACCGTTTCAATTGATTTTGAGCAAGAAGTTGGATGTTGCCATATGGTTCCGTTTGGGTACTAGCTTGATCACCTGTACCTCCACTTTTCCATATATGTTTTGCCTCTTCTTACCCATACCTCACATATCCCATATATATACCTCGGCATGTGTCATGGTCATTTGTTGGTTGGAATGCATATGTACGGTCATAGAGATTACTTTCATATTATATTGCAGGCATGTTCTTATAGGTCGTAGTTAGGTGAGGGTCATTACAATATGAATTCTTTCTACCCTCTTATATATTCACCTGTGATTATGTGTGATATGAGCGACCCGTGAGAGTCCAATTTGATAAGTCTCTATAGTTGACAGTTCAGCAGTTCTTAACAACCTTATAACTCGTTTGCATGATTCGCATTGCTAATTGATTGTTAGCCATTGCATTAAAATGGTTTAGGCTTTACAGTTTGCAATTCGCTCTGAGATTGAACTCGTTCCATTAGGTCATTAGATTGAGTCTAGTTCTTGCTTAGGGACAAGCAAGGGTTTGGTTTGGGGAAGTTTGATGCGTGTCATTTATATGATGTTTTACACCCTATTTTACACGCATTTCAGAGCTCATTTTAGTAGTTTATGCTACTGTTCTCCCTGTTTTCGTCTACTTTCGTGTTTTTGTACATTATTGCAGAAATGTGAAGAATTCAACGGAAATTGAGCTAAATCTGTCCCCGAGTATCCTGCATTGTATTTGACGTGAAGAATTCACTTAAGGAACGAACTTGGTGCGCATTCCAAGGCCCAAAAGACAAATCCACGAGATTATAGAAGCTAACTATCAGCTACTTCAGTCGATCGACCACAGCCTTCAGTCGATCGACCAACCCATGGGTTCCAGTAGCTACTGTTCAGCTCAGAGCAGTCGATCGAACATGTTGCTCAGTCGATCGACCAAGCCGCTACTCAGATGTGAAGATATAGAACGAGTTTTCCAAAGCCCAAAGTGATATTAGGTTTAGGAATTATGTTACGTATACTTTCTATATAACGTAACCTAGTTCAGAGATATAATCATCTAGCTTTTATCAAGTTTTACATTCAGTTTTAGTTTATCAAATAATTAGGGTTCGGGATATTATTTCGCATTGGATTTTCGTTCGTGCTTTCAATCATTCCGTTACAACTCTTCTGCGATTTTGGTATTCTTCTTATTCCAGTTTATTACTTTATTTGCATTCATAGATATAGAATTGTTAGTTAGTTTCCCGAAACCATAATTATCGTTTTATGCTAGCCCTTTTGTTCCGTTGTTTTAATCATGAATTCAGTAGTTAATTTCGTTAATTTCATTGTTGTTATCATCTCTAGTATGAGTAGCTAATTTAATCGTGCTAGGATGTAGGGGAACTATAGATTAGGCGGCGTAGAATTAACACGGCCTGAATCGCGTGTCAGTCGATCGATTGCCATACCAGGTCGATCGACTGACCACGTGAGGTTTTACCTTCGTTTTAATTGTTTTAATTCTTTATTCGACGAATCGAGTGCACACGACTAGTTGAATGTTTAGGATATGACTGACCCATTAGATCGAGAGATAGGGACAGTTGATTGACCACCAATTAAAATGACTAAACTATGCTGAGATCGAAAGATAGGTAAAGTTTAGATTATTAGTCACTTTTCAGGACGAGAGTCAGTATTAGTGATATTAGGGACTTATAGCGAGATTGAAAGATGCTATCTGTTGAGAGTGGACCGAGAGGACCTCTTGTTTTCCCGCCTCATGTGTTAGATTTAGACCGACTTAGTTTGCTGCCGCCGAAACTATAGTGAACCGACCATCCTAGTACCCTTATTTATATTTGATTTAATATATTCCTTAGTTTATTATCTTTTACTGCCTTTAGCTCTAGACCAAATCAAATCAACCCCCACATTCGTTACCTTAGACTAAATTAGACAATTATTAATTACATTTGCCTCCCTGTGGTTCGACCCTGTTACCACTAGCTTCTGATAGTTTTAATAGGTTTTATAAATCTTATTTTTGGTACTCACAACGACGGGTATCAAATTTTGGCGCCGTTGCCGGGGAGGCAATTGTTCTAATTTTTAGTTGTTTTATTTTAGTCTGTTTCTTAGTTTAAGGGACATCCGTTCCTTAAACTTTTCTTATATTCTTTTTGTAGTTTCTTCTTATGCGCAGGTCACAGGGTGGTGAATTAGTACCTTTCAATCCTGAGATTGAGAAGACCTTGCGCAAGTTGAGACGATCATCTACAGTATTGCCGACAGAGGAAAAGTTGAGTACTCTGTCTAGTTACTACGAGAACGAACTGTTTGAAGAAGACCCACCTACATCTCCTGCTTCTACTTCTTCAGCTGAGACAGTCACATCTCCGGAAATTCCAGTCATGGCTGAAGAAGCAACTATAGCAAGTCATTCTGAGCCGACAACTGAAAATCTTTACAAGGGGTTCGAATTACCTGGAGCTGATAGGAAATTTGAACCGAAGCCCTTCTATATCAACTTAGTTGAGAGGAACCAGTTCAAGGGAGCTGCATATGAAGATGCAGCCAAGCATATGGAGATATTTATCGATTATTGCTGCTCTATACCCCCGCCGATCGGTGTGACCCAGGACCAGATAAAGGAGACTATGTTTATATTTTCACTCCGTGATGCTGCAAGGGAGTGGTACAGAGATCTGGATCGAGCTGCTTATGGGATCACCGATTGGAATTCCTTGGCCTTGGCATTCTACAAGAAATACTTCTCTGCCTTGAAGACGAATGCCATGAGAGCTCAGATCACGAGCTTTAAACAGGGACCTGATGAGAACTTCCATGAAGCATGGGTCCGTTTCAAGAAGCTGGTGCGAACTATTCCGCACCATGGGTTCGAAAAGTGGAGTCTTTGCAATCAGTTCTATAACGGGTCAGTATGACGATCGAGGGCTATTTTGGATCTGCGGACCAATGGCCGATTTTTGAGAATATGGGAGAGACTAAGGGGTGGAAGATCATTGATGACTTAGCCACCCATAAAGTTGAATATGGGAATTCGAGAGGCAATCGGGACGAGGAGTGTTGAATCCTTCGTAGTTGCATTAGAGGCTCTCACGGCGAGGTTTGACAAATACGAGTTGGGAGGAGCTTCAAAAGGAGGGATGTATCATGTGAATCTTTGTTTCGAGACGGTCCTTTCGTTTCGCCGTAGAAGATGTGGAGCCGAGGGACATGTCTCGAGAAAATTGTCCTAGTCCCTTCGAGTCTTGTGCTGCTTTCAACATTACAGGCAGACAAACACGTACTATGAGCCGAATGTCCATCCCAACTTGAGGTGGAGTAGCCAGAATGTCCTGAATCCGACTCAACCTCCAAAGCAGCAGCAGCAGCAACAAGCTTATGTGCCCCCTCACAAGCAACAACCATATCAAAAACCTCCCTATGTGTCGTAACGACAACAATCCCAAAATTCTGAGTTTGCTGAATTGAAGAATATGTTGCAAAAAAAGTCCCAAGCTAGAGAGGCTGGGATGAAACTACTAGAGAGCCAAATTGCCCAATTGGCTAGCAAGAATACCACTAGAGCTCCGGGACACTTACCGACTCAAACTGACCAAAAGGAGACCCTTAATGCCATCACTTTGAGGAGCGGGTCCACCCTAGAGGGGCCTGCTATGGTCAAGGACAATGCTGAAAAAGATGGGGCGAAACCGAGTCAAAACAAAGCTGGAACGAACAAAGGAAAGAAAAAGGCGTCTACCAGGTATATCAGTCGATCGACTGACATACCCGGTTGATCGACTGAAGCGCGCAAAGAAACAGCTTCAGGAACTGTAGAACTCAGTCGATCGACTGAGCAACATGGTCGATCGACTGAGGACGCTGCTGATAGTAAGCCTTTTCGTCCTCCAATGCCCGACAACTTGAGGGATCATTTGTTTCGGGGTACGATAGTCCCGAAAATATTAGGGCAAGACCCAAGTGCTGATGGGTCAGTTCCGGTTCCGAAGTACGATCCAATGTCGGTCAATGGCTCACATTTGAGACGGTCTGAAGAGGGCTCAAGCTTCAACAAGGAGAAGGTGGTGGACTTCCAGCCTAAGTCCACGGATGCCGGCATGCGAGATTTAGAGGAGAGGGCTAAGTTACTTCTTACAGCCCCATATCCAGAGCGACTAGTGCCAACGAAGGAACATGTATCTTTCAACAAATTTGAAAAAGTTATTCGTAGCTTGAATGTACAAGTTCCTTTTCTCGAGTTAGTAAACCAAGTGCCTGCTTATACTAAATTCATGAAACAACTTTTATCTAAAAAGCGGTCACTTGAAACTGTGCATACTATCGCACTTACTAAAGAGTCATGTTCTTATCTAACCCACATTGCACCCCACAAACTAGAAGACCCAGGTAGCTTCTCCGTTCCTTGTAGCATTGGTACCTTTTCTATTGAGAAGGCATTATGTGATTTAGGAGCCAGTATAAGTGTAATGCCCTTGAGTCTTGCTAGAAAGCTCAAATTAACTAGGTTCGCAGTGACCGACATGACAATACAGATGGCTGACCGATCTGCGGTCCAGCCTATAGGAGTCTTAGAAGACATTCCCGTGCAAATAAGAAAGTTCTTCTTCCCTGTCGACTTCGTTGTACTTGATATGCCTGAGGATGCCCATATTCCTATCATATTGGGTAGACCATTTTCGCACTTCTTTGGTGCGTGTCATAGATGTAGGTTCGGGAACCTTGACCTTCAAAGTAGGGAAGCATTCCATTGTTTTTTCCCAACCTGCTAAGAAGAAAGACCCCATGTGGCCTGTGACTTGTAATACGGTTTCTGAAAAGAAATCCTACTTTGTGCTTTCTGACATGCCTATCTCTACTCCTATTTCTGTTGTGACACCTCCGCCCCAGATTGGGAGCAAATTGGAGGAAGATTTGTCTATTTTCGATATTCGGCAGAGCCTGGTTTGGGGAAGGAAGAACGCAAGTTACTCCAGCTGCGAAGGAGCCAATCATTTCACGAGGCGGTCTTGGTTGCCTCAGCTATGGCACTGATGAGGAAGTTGATGACGAGCCGGTCAAAGTGAGAGAGTCCGATTTGGATTCTGACGAGTCCGAAGAGGTCATCGAGTGGGGAGACATGGAAGCTATTAACCCGTTGAGTCCTACGGACGTGGAAGCTAAGAAGGGTGCAGCTGATAAGATGAGCACCGTTGAGGCTACCTCACGTAGCCAGAAGCCGACCAAGTGGGCCATACCGTGGCCGTTCTTGATCAACTATTAGTTGATCACATGCCTTACAAACATTTTATTGCTTTTTAAACTCTTTTTATTGCTTTTGTGTGCGCGAGACTTCGCATTTATTTTTGTTGCTTAGGATTTTTAAGTGCTTTAGACTTTACTTTGGGTTTTGCGCAATTTTGGGCGCGTATTATTGTGAATTTACAGGTTTTTAGACCTCATTAGCTCAAGTAATTGAGCAAATACGAAGAAATAAGAAGTTACAGCAGTATTTTGAGTCGATCGACTGGGATATGTGGTCGATCGACTGGTCTGCAGTTTTCAGGAGCTACTGTTCACTTCACCTTGGTCGATCGACTGAGTGATGTGGTCGATCGACCGCCCTGCACTGCTGTACTTGTTCACGACCTCTCCCCTGCTGTGTTTGGTCGATTTGCGGAATTGAGGGAGTTTTCTACTCCACCATTATCTTCCGTCATTATTTATTTCTTCTATTTTTCTCATTTATGCACATTATACCGCTTCGCTATTGCTTTCTCGGTTTTATGCGTGGTATTTGTTTGTCTTTCAGGTACTTATTAGTAGCACTGCTGGCTACTGAAACCTCCTAGCTCACGCCGGTTTGGGGAGGTTTCATTTTCTGGGCTTAAAGTCTTGTAAGTTCCCGATTTCCACTTCATGTCATATTTCTTTATTTTATCGCAAATTCCTGTTTCTCTTTTCTTCATTACATGATTTTGCATAATGGGGACATTGTCCGATTTGGTTTGGGGAAGGCATATCATTTGCTTGCGTTCACGTTTACATTTTGTTTTGCATTGCTTATTTCATTTCTCATATATACAAAATTCCAAAAAACAATTGAAAAATTTCAAAAATTCAAAAAAATGCATGTTTATTTTAGCATATAGGTCGAGTCGGAACGGTAGTATATCAATGATGATATTGCAATTTCACCTGTTTATGCCTAGGCCTTGCTAATTGACATGTTATTAGTAGAATTGTATAAGTGCATATCTACGAGTTTTCGTTAAATTATTTGCTGAGCTTGAGACTTGACTTAGAATTTTGGCAAGCTACATCATATTTCTGAGATTTAGAGCTTATAACTGGTGTCATTCATGACCAGTTTATCTAGGATGTGAGTAGTACTCCTTATGAGACATGTTACACAAATATGCATAAATATGAACTTGATCTGCTTAATACCTGTATACATTCGGTTTGTGGTTTGTTGACACATGTGGTAGAGGTTTCCCTTTATTCATTTTGCCCATAAGCTCCACACTGCCAAAAACAGCCTTTTTGTCCCATTACTACATCCTACATTTAGCCTGTCCTTTGTCATGCTAGTAGTCTATGTGTTGGGATTGTTACTTAGTTTTTGGTGGCATATGCTCTTTTGAGATATTGATGGGAAGATGAAAAAGGAAGAAAAGAGAAGAACAAGAGAAAATGATTCGAAAAAGAAAAAAGAGGTTCTGTACTGTTCAAAGCAGTCGATAGACTGCCAATTCTGGTCGATCGACTGAGGTTCGAAAGAAAAGAAGAAATCAATTCGCATAATTCAAGTCTTTATTTTATGGCGATTTTTGCTCCCATATTGCATTAATATCTTATGGGGAGTTAGTTGATTACTGTTATATTGAAGATTGTGAGTTTTGTGCTTGCTTTAACACCGTTTCAATTGATTTTGAGCAAGAAGTTGGATGTTGCCATATGGTTCCGTTTGGGTACTAGCTTAATCACCTATACCTCCACTTTTCCATATATGTTTTGCCTCTTCTTACCCATACCTCACATATCCCATATATACCTCGGCATGTGTCATGGTCATTTGTTGGTTGGAATGCATATGTACGGTCATAGAGATTACTTTCATATTATATTGCAGGCATGTTCTTATAGGTCGTAGTTAGGTGAGGGTCATTACAATATGAATTCTTTCTACCCTCTTATATATTCACCTGTGATTATGTGTGATATGAGCGACCCGTGAGAGTCCAATTTGATAAGTCTCTATAGTTGACGGTTCAGCAGTTCTTAACAACCTTATAACTCGTTTGCATGATTCGCATTGCTAATTGATTGTTAGCCATTGCAGTAAAATGGTTTAGGCTTTACAGTTTGCAATTCGCTCTGAGATTGAACTCGTTATATTAGGTCATTAGATTGAGTCTAAATCTTGCTTGGGGACAAGCAAGGGTTTGGTTTGGGGAAGTTTGATGCGTGTCATTTATATGATGTTTTACACCCTATTTTAGACGCATTTCAGAGCTCATTTTAGTAGTTTATGCTACTGTTCTCCCTGTTTTCGTCTACTTTCGTGTTTTTGTACATTATTGCAGAAATGTGAAGAATTCAACGGAAATTGAGCTAAATCCGTCCCCGAGTATCCTGCATTATATTTGACGTGAAGAATTCACTTAAGGAACGAACTTGGTGCGCATTCCATGGCCCAAAAGACAAATCCACGAGATTATAGAAGCTAACTATCAGCTACTTCAGTCGATCGACCACAGCCTTCAGTCGATCGACCAACCCACGGGTGAGCTTGAGACTTGACTTAGAATTTTGGCAAGCTACATCATATTTCTGAGATTTAGAGCTTATAACTGGTGTCATTCATGACCAGTTTATCTAGGATGTGAGTAGTACTCCTTATGAGACATGTTACACAAATATGCATAAATATGAACTTGATCTGCTTAATACCTGTATACATTCGGTTTGTGGTTTGTTGACACATGTGGTAGAGGTTTCCTTTATTCATTTTGCCCATAAGCTCCACACTCGCCAAAAATGACCTTTTTGTCCCATTACTACATCCTACATTTAGCCTGTCCTTTGTCATGCTAGTAGTCTATGTGTTGGGATTGTTACTTAGTTTTTGGTGGCATATGCTCTTTTGAGATATTGATGGGAAGATGAAAAAGGAAGAAAAGAGAAGAACAAGAGAAAATGATTCGAAAAAGAAAAAAGAGGTTCTCAGATCTTTGTTCAAAGATCGATAGATCACACTCGTCGATCGACTGAGGTTCGAAAAAAAAGAAGAAATCAATTCGCATAATTCAAGTCTTTATTTTATGGCGATTTTTGCTCCCATATTGCATTAATATCTTATGGGGAGTTAGTTGATTACTGTTATATTGAAGATTGTGAGTTTTGTGCTTGCTTTAACACCGTTTCAATTGATTTTGAGCAAGAAGTTGGATGTTGCCATATGGTTCCGTTTGGGTACTAGCTTAATCACCTATACCTCCACTTTTCCATATATGTTTTGCCTCTTCTTACCCATACCTCACATATCCCATATATACCTCGGCATGTGTCATGGTCATTTGTTGGTTGGAATGCATATGTACGGTCTAGAGATTACTTTCATATTATATTGCAGGCATGTTCTTATAGGTCCTAGTTAGGTGAGGGTCATTACAATATGAATTCTTTCTACCCTCTTATATATTCACCTGTGATTATGTGTGATATGAGCGACCCGTGAGAGTCCAATTTGATAAGTCTCTATAGTTGACGGTTCTCGATTCTTAATGAATTTTTATAACTCGTTTGCATGATTCGCATTGCTAATTGATTGTTAGCCATTGCAGTAAAATGGTTTAGGCTTTACAGTTTGCAATTCGCTCTGAGATTGAACTCGTTATATTAGGTCATTAGATTGAGTCTAAATCTTGCTAGGGGACAAGCAAGGGTTTGGTTTGGGGAAGTTTGATGCGTGTCATTTATATGATGTTTTACACCCTATTTTAGACGCATTTCAGAGCTCATTTTAGTAGTTTATGCTCTTGTTCTCCTCCTTTTTTCGTCTACTTTCGTGTTTTTGTACATTATTTAAGAAATGTGAAGAATTCAACGGAAATTGAGCTAAATCCGTCCCGAGTATCCTCGCATTATATTTGACGTGAAGAATTCACTTAAGGAACGAACTTGGTGCGCATTCCATGGCCCAAAAGACAAATCCACGAGATTATAGAAGCTAACTATCGCTACTTGATCGATCGACCCACTGACCTTGATCGATCGACCAACCCATGAGTTCCGGTAATCTCTTTATTCACTCGAGCGATGATCGATCGACCAAGCCGCTACTCAGACGTGAAGATATATAACGAGTTTTCCAAAGTCCAAAGCGATATTAGGTTTAGGAATTATGTTACGTATACTTTCTATATAACGTAACCTAGTTCAGAGATATAATCATCTAGCTTTTATCAAGTTTTACATTCAGTTTTAGTTTATCAAATAATTAGGGTTCGGGATATTATTTCGCATTGGATTTTCGTTCGTGCTTTCAATCATTCCGTTACAACTCTTCTGCGATTTTGGTATTCTTCTTATTCCAGTTTATTACTTTATTTGCATTCATAGATATAGAATTGTTAGTTAGTTTCCCGAAACCATAATTATCGTTTTATGCTAGCCCTTTTGTTTCGTTGTTTTAATCATGAATTCAGTAGTTAATTTCGTTAATTTCATTGTTGTTATCAACTCTAGTATGAGTAGCTAATTTAATCGTGCTAGGATGTAGGGGAACTATAGATTAGGCGGCGTAGAATTAACACGGCCTGAATCGCGTGTCAGTCGATCGACTGCCATACCTGGTCGATCGACTGACCACGTGAGGTTTTACCTTCGTTTTAATTGTTTTAATTCTTTATTCGATTTAATCGAGTGCACACGACTAGTTGAATGTTTAGGATATGACTGACCCATTAGATCGAGAGATAGGGACAGTTGATTGACCACCAATTAAAATGACTAAACTATGCTGAGATCGAAAGATAGGTAAAGTTTAGATTATTAGTCACTTTTCAGGACGAGAGTCAGTATTAGTGATATTAGGGACTTATAGCGAGATCGAAATATGCTACTTGTTGAGAGTGGACCGAGAGGACCTCTTGTTTTCCCGCCTCATGTGTTAGATTTAGACCGACTTAGTTTTTGCCATGAAACTATAGTGAACCGACCATCCTAGTACCCTTCTTTATATTTGATTTAATATATTCCTTAGTTTATTATCTTTTACTGCCTTTAGCTCTAGACCAAATCAAATCAACCCCCACATTCGTTACCTTAGACTAAATTAGACAATTATTAATTACATTTGCCTCCCTGTGGTTCGACCCTGTTACCACTAGCTTCTGTTAGTTTTAATAGGTTTTATAAATATTATTTTTGGTACTCACAACGACGGGTATCAATAAGGTTCTTCGACGCTTCAACATGGACCAGTCTAAGAGAGGCTTAATTCCCATGGGTAGGTGGATAATTTTGAGCAAGTTTCAATCACCGACCGAACCCGAAGATGTTGAACGCATGAAGTTGATTCCCTATGCTTCCGCTGTTGGATCAATCATGTATGCCATGATATGCGCTCGTCCAGATGTCTCATATGCTTTAAGCATGACAAGTAGTTATCAAGATAATCCAGGTGAGAGTCACTGGATAGCTATTAAGAACATCCTTAAGTACTTACGAAGGACTAAGGATTCTATCTTAGTGTTTGGAGGAGACTCCGAGCTATGTGTTAAGGGTTACACAGATTCGAACTTTCAAACAGATAGAGATGAAATGAAATCCCAAGGTGGGTATGTTTTCATGCTCAATGGTGGTGCTGTAAGCTTGAGAAGCTTCAAGGAAGCTATGATTGCGGATTCTACTACGGAGGTTGAGTACGTTGCAGCATCAGAAGCTACCAAGGAAGCTGTGTGGATTAGGCAATTCATGGAGGAGCTAAAGGTAGTTCCTACCGCCAAAGATCCCATTACTCTCTATTGTGACAATAATGGGACAATCTTCCAAGCTAGAGAGCCCAAGTCTTGTAATAGATCTAGACATGTACTCATAAAATTTCATATTATTAGAGATTTATTGAAAGAAAGGAAATTGTGATTTGTAAGGTTGGGACAAATGATAACTTAGCTGATCCTCTTACCAAGCCTTTATCGCAGGCTAAACAGGATGGACATGTTGTTTCCATGGGCCTTAAAAGTATGCCAAATTTATACTAGATTATTTGATATGAAATGAAATGTTATTTTTAATTTGTTCATATATAATAATTGAGTTTGTCTTTTAAATTTAAATATTACTTTGTCATATCCAAATGGGTTGTTGAGACAATATTGAACCCCATTAAAGTGAACTAGATTGACATAGTAATCGCCCATAGTTACTTACATGAGGTGACATCTCGAAGTAACTAGAATGTGATGAGATTGATGGCGAGTTCAAGTGCCATAGAGTCATGAGAGATGACTAGTCGATCACATAGGCAGACTGTTTGGGACACTCTGTCGGGCATATGACCGCTTATAGAGTTCTGGAAATTTTTATAGCCTGGTCGTGGCGAGAGCTACTATAGTATTCTCATGAGTCGATTCTTTGACTAAAGACTGTTCGTCTAAGATGGCACAGTTTCAGAGTGACTTTGATTTATGTTCTACGACCTTCGTAATTGGGGTCAGATGGCCATATTTTGGGTTATGATGAGCTGTGGCTATTCGAAGGGAAGAGTGCAATAGGAATTGTCCACCCCTAGTCAGGGTTATCTTATATCTCAAGGCCACTCGAGGAGTAATGAACTGGAAATGCGTGGCCACGCTCGGAAGGTATCTATGGTAGATAATTTCGGTCAGACAGTTATTCTCTAGATCGAGGAAGCCACTTATGATATGATCAAGTGCAAGCACGACCTGCAAGATACCTTGCATTAAGTGGGAGATAGTAATATGACAAGAGAATTGGTGACGCACACTTGTCTCAGACAAGTGGGAGATTGTTGGAGTATGTGTCCTCGACAATAATGCGATCACATGTTTAAATCTCATAATAAGAATACATGAGGGAAAGTAATTTTTATTGTCAACTTATTATCCACATTAATCGGTAATGATTGGCTGACTAGAGTTTGACATTAATGTCGTATGACGGTGGTGATCAGTTGATCCCTTAAGGTCATACCTCTAGGGTAACACTCTTAATTGATCAATTAATTAATTGTATATTGATACAAGTTAATTAATCCTTTGAAATTGAAAATATGTTTTATTATTGAAGTTTTATTATAATTAGAATGAATAATGTATTATAATTACAAGGTGTTGTGAATTATAATTTAATGGTCCATTTTAAGTATATGTAATCTTGGATTGCTACTTGTGTTATTGTATGTGATTTATTTTGTATGTAATGATTTTTAATAAGTTAAAACTGCATTACATGGTCACAAGTCTAGTAACATGTCACATATGTCACAAAATACAATTGACAAAATACAAACTTAAAATGGAATCCCATTTTGTATAAGGGGACCGAAATTTTAAGGGTGGGGGACAATGGGTGCCTTTTGCTTAAATGCTTAAGACAACTTTTTAAGCATGGTTTTGGGAATGCTAATCTAGGCTTTCTTGTAAAGAACATTTGTGAGAAATGATAAGCAAGGATTGACCTTGCTTCCTAAGACCACTCGGCCCCCTCTCCCCTCTTTACCATAAGAATTGTTTTTCTTATGGTAATTCATTCTAATGTTTTTTTTCTTCTTTTAGATCTATAAAATTGGTTTGAGATGCTACATAAAACATCATAGAAATACTAATATAAACATCTCTTTACTACTAGTAGTAGTAATATTTTTATATTAGTAAACTTTTAAAGGAGACACATACTAATTTCTAGTATCCAAATTAGTATATGTATTATGAGGGTTATCTTGGTACAAATACTTGAGGACTAGATTCTAATATTGGATCTAAGTTCATCTTTGGAGCACTAGGTTTTTCTTAAGAAGACTAATTTGGAAGGTGTCCAATTAGTATAACCATTCGGCCCTCTTTGTAAGTAGATCGATTTCTTCTTACTTTATTTTATATTGTTATGCATGCATAAGATCTGGTTAGTTTATGATGTGATTACCACTAAACATGTTATAATTCAAATCCCCTAATTATGTAAAACTAACTACAACATCAACATAAACAACACCACATTATTGAAACCGAGAGGGATTAACCTACCTTTTGCATAATCCATAAGCTAGGCGAAATCACCAAGCATCCATTTCACAAAACTGTCTCATCCTACATAGATTACATAATAACTATCACAATGCATCCCATACTAATGTATACTACAAAGCCCCTTATTACTACACCTTAATTACCCCAAATACACTTACTAATTGCTAATTAACTACCCATGACGAATTCCCCCAAAAGTTAGGGTTTAAAGACTAGAAAGGGAGAGATCTTTACCTACTAAGTGAAGGAGGTGAAGAGGAAGGTGGTAGATCTTCAAATCCTAGCTTGAATCCCAAGTAGAAGGTGTTTTTGAGGGTTTTAGAGAGAGAGGAGGAAGTTTGGAGAGATAAGGAGGAAGGTGGAAATGATTTTAGGGTTAGGAGTGAAAGGGATTAAATCCCGTGTTCTGAAAGCAGCGGTACTGGACTAAGTGCCGAGTCCACTCGGTCGAGTAGCACTCCACTAGGTCGAGTGGACTCACTCGGTCGAGTGTACCGTTGACTCGACCGAGTAGACCAACTCGATCCGCTACAACACCAATCGGTCTAGGCTCTGGTCTAGTGTAAGGCTATCTTTCCTTTCCGAGTGCTCTCTTATCGGCCTAAACCTCCTCTCACGTGTCCCGAGGTCTAAGTATGGGTCCCACAAAGGCCGGGTATTACAATCTTCCCTCCTTAAAAATGAACTTCGTCCTCAAAGTTCGCCTCATCCTCACTTTTTCTTAATACTTTCTTATGTCTCATTCGTGTCATGCCTCGCCCCTCCCCCAAGACTCTTCCTTACACATTCGCTCATCTCTCTCGCTAGTGTTTTACAGTACGTGATCTTTTGTATTCTTATGTCCTTTCTTATTGCTAAATGTTATATTCACTCCCCCTAAAAGAGAACTTTGTCCCAAAGTTCGCCACTCGATCGCTCGCAAGAAGGATTCTCTTACTCACTTGATTTAGGCTCATGGGTTCGAGTACAAGTCAAGCTCAACATTCATTCCCACTCTTATGGCTAAGGTCCAGTCGTATCATGCATAGTATATGACTCTAGGTATATGTGTATAACTCATGACTTCGTACGCAACAATCATAACACGGTTGGGTACCTCGCCTACTGTGATTGACTTTCTCCCATATTCTTTATTCCTGACTAACTCATGTTGTGCACTAACCACGTGGTTACGCACCTATTTTCATCCATCCTCGTATCATATCATCTCACTCTAGTTGCCACAAGACTCGATCGTGTAAGACTCATAAAATTCTCATTTATGTTTACCCATTACCGCATCATTATTTTTTTTACTAAGCATGTTAGGTCTCAATCATCGGCTAAACATATTTTATGTTACATGCATATCACGGTACATAACGATGTAAACAACTCATTTCAGTTTATTCATTAAGGATTTCTACGTTCATACAACTATTGGGTGGTCGGTAGGGTCACAAAACGAAAATACTCACTTCATGTTGGTTCAGAACTATCAAAACAGAAACAAAACCGTCCACTCGGTCGTGAAGAGACTTACTCGGTCAAGTGGGGGTGGCACTCGGTCGAGTGAGAGGGTCACTCAGTCGAGTGCAGGCTTTTACAGAAAGTTCCCAGGGTCTATTTTCGGCTCACTCGATCGAGTGAAATGGGGCACTCGGTCGAGTAAACCGCCACTCGGTCGAGTGAAAACGGCACTCGGCCGAGTGCCACCTTATAGTCCAAAATTCGGTCATTCTTGTCTCTAAACATACCAATGGTCAATCATACTTGCAAAAGAGTCTCAATGGTGATCATAGCATCATCCCACCACATAATATCTACTAGGTTTTGGCCTTATGGCCGAGTTTACAATGCGAGAAAGCGAATTGTCCGAGAATCAACCACCACAAGTTCACACAAGTTTCCACATGAGTAGATATATCTAAGAAGATGACTTTTTCCTCTTGCTAA
Source organism: Silene latifolia (assembly GCF_048544455.1). Lineage (NCBI taxonomy): Eukaryota > Viridiplantae > Streptophyta > Magnoliopsida > Caryophyllales > Caryophyllaceae > Silene > Silene latifolia. The sequence goes on along the minus strand of NC_133538.1, from coordinate 10,978,336 downwards.
ACCTTTTCACCCACCAAACCAGGGCTCCTTGGTTGCTTACCGGTGACTCCTCCCCCCGCGTGCTGAGCTCCTCACTCCTGGTGTCGCCCGAGGTGTTCATCGATGCATCCTCTACTATGGTGTTGACGTAGCGGCCATTATGCTCCATAAGTCCCGGTACCCAACTAGATGCTCCTCCTCCTCCACTCCCGCTTCCGTAGAAAACATTTCCCCCGCCTTCATAAGAGACACCCCCCATTTCTTCGTTGTAAGTACTATTCACCTTTCCTTGGTAGTCACCACCCATATTCTATTGATTGCCTCCACCTTGTTGCGTATCGTTAAAGAAACTCTCGGTGGTATAGTGCGGTCTCGCCCAAGGACCAAGAAAGTGTCCATCGTCATGAGGAACTCTATGACCCCAATCCGAGGGCTGAATACCATAGGCTTTGAATACCCCGGAAGTGTCCCCATCCCCGGACCAAAAGCTAGGATGTTCCTTCGGTCTAATTCCATGGTTATAGGTGAATTCGTGCACGTCTCTCAGGAGCAAGGAGTTGTTCACCTTTTCAATTACGTCCGAGATGGGATATTGGTGGTTAGAAGTCGATGAAGGTTGGTTGTATCCTCCGGTGAAAGATGGCATATGTATGGAGTGCCTAGGTTGTTCATGGTACGGTGAGGGTTCATGCATAAAACAAGAGGACGGGGCATAAGTGGAGTGTCTAGGGCGATCAAAAGGAGACGAAGGCATGGGCATATAGGAGGATGATGGGGCATGTGGAAAAGTCCTAGGAGGATCGAAGAGGAGTTGCGGGGTCGTTTCCCCTCATACCGCTTCACTATCAAGAGTGTAAGTAAGACTCTCGGGAATGAGTTAGGATCGGACCGGAGGGCGAGGTGGGGCTAGTTCGGGCAAGTGGGTGGTTTCGGGCAATCTCCCATTTGCGGTAAGCTTTATATATGAGTCCGTGTTCACTCTCCATGAGTATCCCTTTTTGTCTTTCATATCCACAACCCAAAACATGCCTTTCATGTAGGCAATGTCGAAGTATGGTACCTCCGTACTCATGGGTCTATCAATTGCCCCTGGTTCATAACCCAAGAGGTTCTTGGCTACTCTAGTCACTAGGGCACCACAATCAAAGGAGCACTTATCGGACTTGGTCATCCTTTCAAACGCTAAGCACACCATAGACACGGGGCTAAAGTAAAAACGCCTCTCGTAGTATGGATTGAGGTAGGAGCTTAAGAGTAGTACTTCCGATGAATTGAGTTTACTATGGTCCTTTCTCCCGTAAAGGAGGTTGGTCTTAAGGCGAAGGAAAACTTTCAAAATGGGGTGTTCCACATCATTTATTTTCATGGCACTAACGTCGGTATTGCGGTTACCCGTGTAAAGGTCGATGTATTTTGTGGCTTTCATTTCCTTCTTCACCTTTTGAAGAGTATGAGTGGTCCTTTTTCCTACACCTAGCCACTCCGCAAAGACATCACTAGATAGGTGTAATAAGGTGTTCTTGAGCCGAAAGCTCACGGTGTGGTCTTTTGGATTGTAGGGGAAGGAGCTCAAAAATTATAAGGTAAGGATGCGGTAGCTTATTTCCGCTAAGTTATATAGTCCCTCCATTCCAAGTACGCTAAAGATGTCATGCACTTGCACCTCTATCCCCAAGGCTTGTAAGGCACTCTCCGACACACACCTAGTGGCGTTCATACGTCTCTCGGTGAGAGCTAAGAAGGTATTCCTATGGGGTTCACTTTCGAATTCTAACCCCGGGTATCCGGGATGGGTAAAGGTGGGTGGTGCCTCCGGTTCGGTTAGGGTTGGCGGTTGTTTCTCCCACGGTTGCTCCTTGTGTTCCTTTTGACATGCTAGAAGGAAAAAATCACACACAAAGCATGGAATATGAGACTTATGATTAACTTTGGAAGCGGATGAAATTCTCCCCCAAATTCCTAAACTTAGTACTTGACCAAGTAGTGAGCATGAAAAATGAGGTTTTTGACATAGTAAGTGCTCAATTTTGAGAAATCTATTTACATTTTCAAGATGAAACTTTCCTTAACTCACCTCATCGGGTAGTAATAACCATCAAATTCTTAGTTTGTCGACTCTTCTCAAGCCATTATCAAGACAAAAATCAAAATTGTACATGGATACTTAGGAAGTTTTCATGAGTTTCACCAAATTTTGTAACACCAAACTTTCAAGATGGAAATTTTTTCATTTGAGGTCACATACCGCATTACCAATTAAAAAGGGTAGTCTTATAAGGCAATTAAACCAACTTTTACTCAAAGAAAATCAAAATTTGGGCATGACTTGTCTAAAATTTGAAAATTTAAGACGAAGTTTTAAGGCGAAATTTTTTGTACATATTCAACAAAATCCATTCATAACAACAAAGGTTAAGCCTTTGTTTTTCAATTATACACATCAACAATCACCAAAATCCACATATAAATTCATCATCACAACCTCGTTTTCCTTGATGGTGACCGAAACTCTTGAGACAAAGTTTGATTTTTTTTGCAACAACTATAATGTAGAAAGCTATTGTTACCATGAATTAAGCAAAAGCATGAAATTAATTGACACACCTCAAGCACATTAGTGTAGATCTAATAAATTCAAGATGAAGGAATAATAAGAAGAATGGTCTACTTACATTGCTAATTAGGAGAGATTTGAGACGGAAATTGTGAGCGAAAAACTTAGCCAAGTAGCAAATTGTAATACCCGCCCTTTTAGAGAACTGTTGACCAGCGTTGACCGACCTCGGGGGTGGTAATGGTCCTTAGAAGTACGTACTAAAGTGATCTTATGTTGTGAGTTAGGGGTGGTACTCGATAGAGTAGAGGCTACTCGATCGAGTAGCTTTGATACTCGATCGAGTAGGGGACACTCGATCGAGTAGGTGGGCAACTCGATCGAGTATCGTGTTTTCAGCGAGGGTTTATAATCGCGTTTTGTTATATCCGCAATCATTTCCGCCTCATTTCTTCAGATCCTTAGGTCGCCTCTTTCCCCTCCCTTCACCATATAACCTTCATGGAAGCCTTTGAAGGTCCTTGTGCCTTAGGAGATCATAGCTTGAGTCGGGTAGCGGTCCTTTGCCAGGTTTCTTCTTATAGGTATGTCGTCATCATCATCCGTATCCTTGTCTTTGCAGTTAGGGTTTGCTTGGTAGTTTTATATGATTGTGTTATGTGTATAGGTGTTGCTTGATTGCTGGGTTTTGCATGTATGAGCGTGGAATTGTTGCAGTCGCTTAAAGGTAGGTTCGCCTACTCAGTTCCTGTGGATGTTTTAGTGTGTCGTTTATTGTGTCTTGGTTGTTGTAGTGTGGTTGTGTGGCAGCGTATATGCGGTAGTCCGTTGGTGTATACAGTTTTGTTGTTGTTGTTGTATTGCAGCTGTTTGTGACTGTTTGTCTCTGGTTCTCGAGGCACGTTCTCGGATGAGTGGAGTCACTTGCGGGAGTGGCTTCACGCCCTAGTTTCGCCCTCCGTGGAACCCGCCATGGGAGGGGATGTGCACATTAATGGGACAGGGTTATCGCTCGGTATGATGAGCGGGGATTTCGTGGGTACGGCTGCGGTCCCCCACTGGTAGGGCTGGTCCAGTGGACAGTCGGTGACGGAGATTGATTTGAGTGGGTGTGATTGCGTGTGACTGGTTGTGTTTGTAATGTATTGATAATTGTTGTCGGTTTATGTTGAGTCTTGCCCCAGTTACTGACCTTGTGTGGTTGTCTTGTTTGTTTATGTGTCTGCCTTGATCCCTTATGGTGAGCAGTTTGTCTTAGCAGGTTTTAATGTCGTTGATAGCTGGAGTTCGGGCAGGGATGAGTCTTCACGAGTTCTGATAGTAATAGAGTGTAGCCGATGAGTTGTACCTTTATTTTGTTAAGTTGGTTGTCACGCTTGTAATATAAATATAGTTGTTCTTTTATCGACTTTTGATGATTACTTGCCTCGGGCAACCGAGATGGTAACGCCCTTATATTCTAAGGAAGGCCTAGTTAAGGCTCTTCAGAATATGGGGGTGTTACAAAGTGGTATCAGAGCGATGATTTTGGAACCTGTAATAAATGAACCTAATGAACGTAGTGAGTCTAATAAAATGAACCTGGTGTATGTGTAATGGGAGCCCCAATTGATGCTAGATTTTGGGTGAGTAGGCGCCCTTATTTCAAAATCTTGGCCCCATTGTACTTAAGCCAGTCACTGGGTATGGGAATGTGGAGTCCGTGAGTATGTGCTTAATGTGAATGTGGATTTCGTTGGAGGTATCTGTGGTCGAGTATTTGTTGAAGTTGATATAGGTATGATAGTTGAATTGGATCGTATGTGGTGAAGTTTGGTAGAATTAGTGAGCTTATGCGATGAATATGAGAAACGTAATAAGGGGTTATTTAATAGATATGTGTGAAAAGTGATCTTGTGGTGTTTGCTTAAGGTTATTAGTAATGGTGAACCTATATGAGTTTATAAGTCCTACCGTAGCTATAGTAATGATAGTTAAAGAAGTGTTGAGTTACGATGTGAGAAGTAGCAAACGGTGATGCGTGGATGCATTGTTTAATGGTTGAAACTTTCCGCTGCGTGATGATCAGTTTATATAGAATAATTTGTTATGTTGATATTGGAGCATGATAGGCTTTAATTTGTTTATGTAGAATATACCTGGATGGCATGAGGATATCCACCGTTAATTATTTGTTTTATATTGACGTGAGCATAAGTTTGCTAGCAATGTGGTGAGACGAGCCTAGGTATGATATGGTGACGTAAATGTGTATACGAATGACTCGGTAGCAGGTAAACCGTGTTGTGTGAATTTGTTGTACCGTGATATGATATGAATCTGATATGATGAGTCGGTATTATATGTTTAAATAATAATGATGATATAGAAGTAGGTACGGTAACCAGTGGTGAATTCCGAACTTGGTTTGGAATCGACACGCGATATTGTTTTTGCAGGAATCTTCAATTAATTTTGTATTTCTGATCGAGTACTCAACTCTACTTGACCGAGTGCGAGTGCTTACTAGACCGAGTAGACCTCACTCGATCTAGTTAGGAAGCTATGACGTTGGAATGTAGAAATTTTCTGCAGATACTCGACGAAATAGCACCTACTCGATCGAGTAGAGGGCACTCGATCGAGTACCCTAGGCACTCGATCGAGTAGGCTACAGTACAGAGGCTCTTACGGGTTTCTTAAAACCCTTATTTCTTCTTATTCCTCTCATTCTTTCTCCTTTATTCGAACCCTAAGCTCTAAAATTCCTCAAAAACTCTCATAATCTTGTGGTGGTAGTGATTGATTTGGGTTGTTTTTCCTTGTTTAATTGCATTATTTTACTTTCCATCTAATCAAGGTATGAATTTCTTCCCTATCTACATGTTTTATCACTTTGAATCTATTAGAATGATAGAATAGTTCAAAAATTTCGATTCATATGGACAAAAATTGCTTGTAATCGTTGTAATGTGATTCATATGCTTCCCTTTTGTGATTATTGATGTTAATTGTGCTAAAAATAGAGTAGAAATTGCAAAATTGGGGACGAATTTTCTAGGGTTTGCAAAATCAAAATTGATTTTTGATTGTTTTATATATGTTGGATGATGAAATTGAGTACTATATGTTACATATGTTATGTTAGAAGTTGGATTTTGGTAATTTTCACTTTAAAATTTGCCTTAAAACTCCGTCTTAAAAGTGCCCCAAATTGAAATTCGTTTCCTTTGACTAAGGTTTTGGGTTGGATATGAATGTATATGCTAGTGTTAAACTCTTAAATTAGTAGTGGCGATGTTAACTCTTGAGGAATGTGTCAAAATCGTTATAGCTGTAGAGACCGTCTGACTAGTCTAATTGAGTTGTTTGCTTCTAATGTTGAAAGTTGATGATGACATGTTTTAAGTTGCCTTTCTATGACCATATATGAATATTTCACATGTTATCAAGTAATTACATGAGGTAGCATTTGAGCCATGCCATGATATCCGAATTGGTCGAGTAGATTATGTTTATTATGTTAAACTTTTTACAGCTATAAAGATCGTCTGAGTTACTATAAGCTGAATTTATGTATCCAATTGGGATTTTTTGGTGAAAGTGTGTACCTAGATGTATATTCAATGTTCAATTGTGTAAATTATGTGTTTTAAGTACCTATGCAAGTTTGTTTAAACCGTATGCTGAAACAGATGCCGAGACTGAACAAAGGGACCCGTCAGAGCAAGAGGGGGAGGGCTTCAAAGCCCGAAGTTGGAGAGGGTAGTGGACCCGTGGTACCCGCGGTACCGGAATACCCTTCAGTGGTGTTTGTAGACTTTAAACAAAGAGAGCGATTTGTGGTGTTGCAGAAACGCAAAATGAGGCCTACCCGCTGTGTGGATACCACACTTCTTGAGGACTTGGGAATTGAGATGGATGTCCGTCACATCTTTGAGACTTTGGGGTTTATGGGGTTATATCGGTTGAGGAAGCATTCTTACCCTTTTCTGACTTTAGAGTTTCTGATCTCGTTTAATTACGAGCGAGCTGCACAAACTGTTGAGTTTCGTTTGATGAACACGATCTTCGTGTTGACCATGGACCTTTTTGCTTCTCACCTTGGGTTGGCCAAGCCTCCCAAGGATTCCATCAGTGAGATCCCATCCGAGTGCGGTGTCTACCGACTCATGCCTTGTCTTTCCGGAAAGCCAGCTCCCACCTCTAGCAACATGTTGATTAATGATGTTCAACATGTTGCTTTGAGGATCTTCCTTCGTTCTTTGTCAAACCTCCTTTACGAGAGGCCGGATATGAGTAAGCTGAAAAATCATGAACTGTTTCTTTTGATGTCTTATCTAAACCCGGAGCGGACCGAGAGGGTGGTCTTTAATGCTCCCGCTATGGTCTGCGCTAGCCTGGTCTTGATGGCTACTTCCACCACCCGGTACCTGAGTTGTGGTGCTATCGCCACTCGGCTAGCTGAAAAGCTAGCCTCCTTTGAGGCTTCTTCGGAGTACGTGCCTCTATCTACACCGGTGCCTATGATGGATAGAGACTACTACCTCGACCTGAAATGGTTGAGAACTTTAGCTGATGGCAGCCTAGCTTGGAGGGTGTGGGGTATGAGCTGGATGAAGATCCCGGCTCCTAAGCACCTCCCACCGATAGAGCCGTTAGATCCGGTGGTGGTGGCTGTTGACTTCGATGAGGAGGAGGAGGATGATGATGTACCTCGATAGTTGCAGACGTACCTCATTGATGACACGATCCTTCAGGTGATGTCCGAGCCGAAGAAGGGGGAGAATGTGGCGGTGGTGGAGGAGAGACCCAGGTTGGGGAGAGGACCTCGTCGAGTGAGGGAGAGGACAGCTGAGACTAGACCACGGCCGGCAGCACCACCGCAGCAGCACCCTTTTCCTTGTTACCCCTACCTCGACACCCCAGAGACGCGTTCGAGCTACTTGGCAGAGAGAGTGTCATCCACCTTTACACTCCGGAACATGCATGAGATGGCGTATGTTCAGGGGATTGGCACCGAGGGACCACATCCAGTGTGGTGGAGCGGAGTTGGGGACTATAGTGGGGTTTTCCACTCTTACGGGGTGGATCAGTTAGCCTGGGGGACACCACAGTCCTTTGCTTTTGGTGGCTTGACCCCATGGTATGTGAGTCCGGGAGCTGGGGCAGGGGTTGATGCGGGTATTGGGTCATCGGGAGCAGGCACCTCGGGAGGGGATGGTGGTGGAGATGCGATGATGGATGAGCAGCAGCAGCAACAGGAGTGATACTCCTTTTCTTTATCCTTGTTTATGGTTGATGGTGTTGGACGATGGTAGTCGTTGTTAGTTAGAACTTTTTATTGTGGTTTGTACGGATGGTCATAAGGCCGGATTTGTTTAGTTTGAACTTACTTGCAGGATTTTGGAGGTCGGTTGTTACTCCGACTCGTGTTTCAGTGACGTTTTATGTATATATACGGTGTTATGACAGGAATTTTCAAGATTTTGACCTGTAGGTACTCGACAGAGTACCCCATACTCGGTCGAGTAGCTGCAGGTGTAACAGATATGAGGTATTATGATCTCAGGGCTACTCGATCGAGTAGCCAAGACACTCGATCGAGTAGCAGGCACTCGATCGAGTACCCTATATACTCGATCGAGTAGCACTGTTACAGGAACTTTTCGTAAAATTAAAATTGTTTAATGGTTATATGAATACATGTTTGGTGTTTAACATGGTTATTGATGATTAGTAACACATTTGAATCGTTAATTTCATATGTTGGAAGTCGTGCTTGGATTTTAGATACGTATTTGTAACGAATAGTGAGGTGGTAAGTGTTTCTTATTGCATTCATTTTACATCCGTCATGTCTACTAGTTATATTTCACCGGAAGTGTTTCCTTCCATATTTACAAATTCAAATGATATATACCTGCAGTCTTGATGGTGGCTAGTTATTTGAATACGGTTGCCTACGTTTTTCATGGTTTAATGGTTGTCTAATTAATGAGTAATGTCAATAATGAATGATATGAGTTAGATATATGTGTCAAGACGTAAGTAGTACATAACATGTGTAGTGATTTGGCGGTGAACTTCGGGGACGAAGTTCCTTTTAGAGGGGAAGAGTAATGTCGCAAAATAAAAGGGCCGATATTGCAAGTATTTTGTTGTTTGTTTATAAGGTTTCTTCTACTTTGGTTACATTTCTGGTATGAAGTTGTAATTGTTTGCGTTGGTTCGTTGAGTAATTCGTGTGTCGAAGTAAAAGTTGATAGTATGTTTTAAAAGACGGTCATAAAGAGATAATTGTGATGTCATGTGTTGGAATAGAATCGTATCACCGAGTAACATAGTTGTGTTAATGGGATTTGGTTTGTGTTGATGGTTATTGCTAGTGATAGTGTAATCTCATAATGTGTGGGTAATCGTTGGTCGTGCCGGTTTGTGTTGTGAGGTTGATATTTCAAGTAGTGGCTTTTAAAGGTCGATCTATATGGAGCGTTAGACAGTTGATGATGATGACATGGAGGATGGTATTTTCGGGGAGTAGTGACCTATGTCGAAAGAGTAGTGATGTCGTTTTGTTCCCGTGTCTTGTGCTTTGAGATAGGTGAGTTGAACTTCGGGGACAAAGTTCTTTTAAGGGGGAAAGACTGTAATACCCGCCCTTTTAGAGACATGTTGACCAGCGTTGACCGACCTCGGGGGTGGTAATGGTCCTTAGAAGTACGTACTAAAGTGATCTTATATTGTGAGTTAGGGGCGGTACTCGATAGAGTAGAGGCTACTCGATCAAGTAGCTTTGATACTCGATCGAGTAGGGGACACTCGATCGAGTAGGTGGGCCACTCGATCGAGTATCGTGTTTTCAGCGAGGGTTTATAATCGCGTTTTGTTATATCCGCAATCATTTCCGCCTCATTTCTTCAGATCCTTAGGTCGCCTCTTTCCCTTCCCTTCACCATATAACCTCCACGGAAGGCTTTGAAGGTCCTTGTGCCTTAGGAGAGCATAGCTTGAGTTGGGTAGCGGTCCTTTGCCAGGTTTCTTCTTGTAGGTATGACGTCATCATCATCAGTATCCTTGTCTTTGCAGTTAGGGTTTGCTTGGTAGTGATAGATGGTTGTGTTATGTGTATAGGTGTTGCTTGATTGCTGAGTTTTGCAAGTATGAGCGTGGAATCGTTGCAGTCGCTTAAAGGTAGGTTCGCCTACTCAGTTCCTGTGGATGGTTTAGTGTGTCGGTTATTGTGTCTTGGTTGTTGTAGTGTGGTTGTGTTGTGTGGCAGCGTATATGCGGTAGTCGGTTGGTGTATACAGTTTGTTGGTTGTTGTTGTATTGCGGTATCTGCGGATCGTTTGTCTCTGTTTCTCGAGGCGCGTCCTCGGCTGAGTGGAGTCACTTGCAGGAGTGGCTTCACGCCCTAGTTTCGCCCTCCGTGGAACCCGCCACGGGAGGGGATGTGCACATTAATGGGATAGGGTTATCGCTCGGTATGATGAGCGGGGATTTGGTGGGTACGGCTGCGGTCCCCCACCGTGTGGCTGGTCCAAAGAGACGATCGGTGATGGAGATTGATTGGAGTGGGTGTGATTGCGTGTGACTGGTTGTGTTTGTAATGTATTGATAATTGTTGTCGGTTTATGTTGAGTCTTGCCCCAATTACTGACCTTGTGTGGTTGTTTTGTTTGTTTATGTGTCTGCCGTGATCCTTTATGGTGAGCAGTCTGTCTTAGCAGGTGTTGATGTCGTTGATAGCTGGAGTCCGGGCAGGGATGATTCTTCACGAGTTCTGATAGTAATAGAGTGTAGCCGATGAGTTGTACCTTTATTTTGTTAAGTTGGTTGTCATGCTTGTAATATAACTATAGTTGTTCTTTATCGACTTTTGATGATTACTTACCTCGGGCAACCGAGATGGTAACGCCCTTATATGCTAAGGAAGGCCTAGTTAAGGCTCCTCAGAATATGGGGGTGTTACACAAATCACCAAAAATGGAGTTCTAGAATTATTTTTAGAGGAATTTTGGTGTTGTTGGAATAAGGTGAAAATGAGATATGAAAAAGATAAGGAATCAAGAAAAAGGGGATTTAAACCCGTGTAATTCCCAGCCCAGTTCCACTCGATCGAGTGGCAAGTTCACTCGGTCGAGTTAACTTTCACTCGGTCAAGTGGGAGTTTACTCGGGCAAGTGACCTGCTTTCGAGAATGTTCCCACCTCCTGGAAAGTAGTCCACTCGGTCGAGTATCAGTCCCACTCGGTCGAGTGCACCATCACTCGGTCGAGTATTGACTCATAGTCGGTAGAGTGGTTGCTTAAGGCTCGAAATTTCGAGTCGAAATAGGACAATGAAATTCCTGCAATACAAAGAGGAGGTTCGGGAGTCAACCGGCAACTGACGACTCACCGAGTTAATTCATACGTCATCCTATTTACCATTTTGGTAAGATTTCGTAGCACAAGTAACTATTCTATCAAAATATTTCACCAATCATACACAAAATTCACATACCAATGTGTACTAATTGTTTCCAAGCATATTGTTCATATTAACCTAGCATCCAATTCCCATACACATTCATACATTATGGAGAAACAACTGCAACATACAAACGCTCATGGTAAATCAAACATCCATGCAACCATGTAACTTCATATAGCATTTACCTATATCTTTAACTACCCACGTGGTGACCAGTCGAGGAAATAAGCACTAGTTTTGCTATGAGGGCGCCCACTCATATAAAACCGATCTCCTATCGTACTCAAGTCGGGTTCATTTTCTTAGACACACCTAGGTTCATTTTACCTTCTTACCCGGCCAAGGTAATTGGGAGATGTTACCTTCTCGGTTTCCGGAGGTGGTAAATAACAAGTTTGCTGATTACAAACCATTAATTAATGAATGAAATACAACTCATGGCTACTATACTCATCTAATTAGTGATATCCATCTCGTGACTCATCGAGCTCGTCCCGTCTCCCGCGCACTATCCAAAAATCTGTACCTAACCTGCTCCCTATATGACCAAAGGACATCATATGGATCAACACAGCCACCCCAAAAGAGACAGGTGACAAACACACAGACACAACAAACGTCAGTTTCAATAAATAAATAAAAGATGACACGACTCATGTGTGAACATACAATATGACTACTAATGTGAATGAGACACCAACACACCACCGCCACCACTACGGTACCGGGACACGCCCAGGCATACCGACCACCACACTGGTACCGGGACACGCCCAGACATACCAACAACCACAACAGGTACCGGTAGACGCCCAGACGTACCGGGTCCAGAAGCCAACCGGATCCCCTGCCAGACGTCGTGTCTCCACCACACGCGTCCCTCTTAACTCAAGCCATTAATGTGCACATCCCTCTTGGAGTGGAAAGCTCCAAGAGGCAACTCAAGCGTAAGACGGTCTCCCAACCGTTTTACGTCTCCAAAACAAAAACAAAAACAACAACAACAACAAAAACAAAAACAAAAACAAAAACAACAACAATAAAAAGAACAACAACAACAACAACAACAACGATGGCGACAACAACAACAACAACAACTCCAATATATATGATAATGACCAATGCATAAACCACAACCAAACATATCATAATATTTCTCTTAATAATGTGATTACCACTAAACATGTTATAATGCAAATGCCCTAATTATGCAAAACTAACTACAACATCAACATAAACAACACCACATTATTGAAACCGAGTAGGATTAACCTACCTTTTTACATAATCCATAAGCTAGGCGAAATCACCAAGCATCCATCTCATAGAACCGTCTCATCCTACATAGATTACATAATAACTATCACATTGCATCCCATACTAATATATACTACAAAGCCCCTTATTACTACCTCTTAATTACCCCCAAATACACTTACTAATTGCTAATTAACCACCCATGATGAATTCCCCCAAAAGTTAGGGTTTAAAGACTAGAAAGGGAGAGATCTTTACCTACTAAGTGAAGGAGGTGAGGAGGAAGGTGGTAGATCTTCAAATCCTAGCTTGAACCCCAAGTAGAAGGTGTTTGTGAGGGTTTTGAGGGAGAGGAGGGAGTTTGGAGAGATAAGGAGAAAGGTGAAAATGATTTTAGGGTTAGGGGTGAAAGGGATTAAATCCCGTGTTTTGAAAGTAGCGACACTCGGCCGATTGCCGAGTCCACTCTATCAAGTGGAGTCACTCGGCCGATTAGCACTCCACTCGGTCGAGTGAACTCACTCAGTCGAGTGTACCGTTCACTTGACCGAGTAGACCCACTCGATCCGCTGCAACACCAATCGGTCTAGGCTCGGGTCCAGTCACTACAAGAAAAATCGTTTTTGGCGACAAAAGAGTTCAGTGTTGGCAACAAATTATTTGCTCGTCGCACAATAATGTTCATATGGGCGTCGACCTAAGTTATGTCGCCCATATATAATGTCTTTGCAACAAAACAAACTATTGTCGCCCAAATATACTATTGGGCAATAAATGGTGTCATTTGTCGCCTATATTCTATAGTTTGGGCAACGACATCAAAAATTCGTTGCCTATAGCGATATCATGTGTTACAAATTACTTATTTTGTTGCCTTTACTCGAAAAAAAAAGGCGCAAAAACTTCCCTCCTAATATTTCCCTAAAAATTTTAAAAACAAATTGAGAAACACCCAACTTTTAAGTCTCAGCCACACTCCTACTCACCCTAAAATTTCCCTGAACAAAAAAAACCCATTTCATTTCATTAGAATTTTCCAGCAAAACTAGATTTTGTTCAGAAATTAGGAAAAACCACCGCCGTCTTTCTCTCTATTTGAGTACGTCTGCATCCTATGGTCACACAAGAAACCCCTTGCTGCCTATCTAGTGTCTGTTCACTACCAAAACTAGAGTTTTCGAGGTATTTATTTTAATTTTCCCCAAAATTATTAACCCTAATTTCTGAATCTGATTGATTTTGAATCAATCATTTGATTTGTTTGTGCTAAGGACCCCTTATTGTATGATTAACCATTTCTTTGTAGTCTTCTCATTTCTTGCGGCTGCGGTTATCTTAAATAATCACTCTGTCTTTGTTTATTAATTAGGTTGATCATTGCGTCAAACATAAGGATTTACTAGTAGTTTTTTGTTGATTGTGATGTGTTCTTTAGTTTATAAAATTACTAGTATTTGACTACTGATACTTACAGTTACTTTTAGCGAAGAACGAACCCCTAATTATCCTCATCTGTCTTACTTTTTGTCCATTTTTCGACTATTGGTACCTTTGCGATTTATTTGTGTATGTGGAGCTCATTTGTTGTAGTCAAATTTCTGACCGTAGCCTTCATTCTACAATAAGCAATGAAAATTGGAGCTTGCAAGTTCTAATTATTTAACTTTTTGACAAGTTGTACCTCTTGAGCTAAGGTCCGAACTTTGGTGAGGTGAACTGATTTGTGCTAATGTTACAGGCACCTTGGCGATTTAACTGTCTATAAGAATCAACTAGCAGCAGGTTAGTTCTTATTTGTTAATTTTATTCCAAGTTTAATCTGATTTATTTTTTGTGGTAATTTTATGTTTGCTAGTTCCTTGGAAAGGAAAGATGAGGAGGATAAAAGATGCAGGAAATAAGAGTAGTTACGTCCTTTCTAAATTACTTGTGTGTATGATACTTTGGCTTATATTGACGACATTTTTGTTGTTCCTTAATTTTAGTAGCTACAAATTGTCTCCCTTTTTATGTGATCCATTAATTAAGTGTAAGATGTATTGTAGTGCTATGTGAATTATGACTTTCTCGGGGCGTCTTTCATTTTTAAATGAAATGTAGGTTCTTTTGCTTTAATTTGGGAAATTGTCTATAATGTTCTGTATGTGGGTCAATTTTGATATGTCAATAAACATTATCTGGTGACTTGTTTTGGATTTGCCATTTCCCATTTTTGACAATTGTAAGAGGAGAGTTAGGGGAAGACTTCCTCTTGCATCCAGGAAAATGACGATTGATGCGTGTGTCAACCATTGTGTGCTTTTTCGGAAAGAGTTTGCAAATGAGCATAAGTGCCCTATATGCTTAGTGTCACGGTCCGCTACTTTTGCCGGACCGTGGCGCGCACCTTTGCCCGTATTAAGGCAAGATGCAAGCGACAAGGATCTTCGTACTAGTGAGGGATCGCCCACTAGCACGATACTCGGGTCTCGGGGTGTGAGTTAGGATCCTAGTGTCGATCCCACAAACACGGCTTGTTAGTAAAGTGAAGGCTAAGAGTCGTTCACAACAAAGCAACAACAAGCAATAAGAAGGCACAAGGTAGGAAGTAGATTTTCATTCACTAGTACTCCCTAAAGAGGGAAATTTGATATTTACATCCTGGTAGCAGGAAACATTGATTTTACAAGTTTAGTTCAGAATAGCGATATACCTATTTATGGAAAGAAAAGCTATTCTAAAACTATGCTAGACTAAGAAATTACTTACTACAAATGTACAATGGAAATAAAATTACATAAGCATAAATAAATCTAAGGGTTCAAGTGTGCGGATCGTCACACTCTCCCCCACCTAATCTGTTGCCGAACATCATGTTCTCCAAGTCCACCACGTGCTCCTTGTCTCTCGGGAAAGTCCACTTTGCCGCTGCTTGAAAAGTCCTCTCTCGGGATTCCTTCAAGTACTGGCCCCAACGGACCTTCATCTTGTCTCTCGTCACTTCAGCACCTGCATTCAAGGGAATGTGAGATCTCCAGGACGCCGAATCAGCATTTCGGTGCGACCCCCTGATGGTACGAGGCCTTATCTCTTGGGTCGACTGACCCGCAAACCAGGACGTCGATTCAGCACATCGACGCGGTCCCCTGATGGTACGAGGCCTTATCTCTTGGGTCGTGACCCATGCAAGAAACCAGGACGTCGATTCAAGCACATCGACGCGGCCCCCTGATGATACGAGGCCTACTTTTTTGGGCATCTCGGCCCTCATTGTCTACTCCTCGGTGAGGGGGTAGACTCTTCTTTCGTCCCCCAGGCCACTTAGCATCGTAATTAGCCTGGGTCTTGTTCGCCCTCGGCTCCACCGAACCTTTAGGCATTCTCCAAGGTCGCATCCCTTGTTTCGGCGTCGGTATCACCCTCATAGCCGAAATTCGATGTCGACCCTTGTCTTCGTCGCCGTCTCACCGTCTTCACTACGATAGACCCCATTAGTAGCATCGATCCGTCACTCGGTTTCAATACTACCAAGGCTTTCAAAGAGCGCATCCCGAGTACTAACTTGAAGTCATCCGGTGAACGGTGGTTAAGTCGAGCTCCGCCCACTCACCCACTTGGACCGCGACCTTCTTAGCCACTCCTTGGACGCGTCTCACTTTCCCATTGATCGGCTTCAGCAGTGTTAGCATCCCGTAACTAGCCCCAACCGATCAGCTTCCTCTTTCGTAACAAAGTTGTGGGAGGCGCCCGAGTCGATCAAGGCTCGTGCTTCCTTCCCATTCACCATCAAGTCCACGTACATGAGCCCGTTGGATTTCTTGGCGGAGGAATCTTCGTACTTCCCCATCGCGTTGATCCTTTGAAGTGAGCCCATCCGTGGTTGGTCTTCACCATCACTCGAGTCTTCATTACACTCTTGGTGATAGTCGGCCAACGCCCCATCAAGACGTTCTTGAGCCCCCTTCGGCATTTTCTTGAACATGGCATTGAACTCCGCATTGTTCGGACAATCGGCCATCTTGTGAGGACCCTTACACACAAAACACGCGAACGGTCTCTTCGTTGTGGAAGCAGTAGAGTTTCCCGCCTTCGAAGACGAGCTTGAGGGCGAGTTTTTAGTGCTCGCCGATTGGGCTTGACTTCCTTGTGAGCGGAACCGACTGTTCCCAACTGAAATGGCGCTGTTTTGTGGCCTTTGTCCATTGTACCCACTTTGTGACACACTAGTATTCCCCGTTGGTGCCACAACTCTTGGTGCCTCTCGCTCCCCGTGAAAGTCGAGCAGGCGCTCCGCGGCCCGATATGGCCAAGACGAGTTTTGGGATTACGCCTCATGACCTCTGTTGTGCCCACCTCTTCAACCCATCAATGAATTCGAATGTCCTGTCCGTCTCGGACATTTCGGTAATCTCGAGCATGCACGCTGAGAATTCCCTCACATATTCCCGGATTGATTTGGTGTGCTTGATTTCCTTCAACTTCTTCCGAGCAACAAACTCCGTGTTCTCGGGGTAGAAGTGATCCTTCAAGATCCTCTTGAAGTCGGCCCACGATGTCACCGTAATCGTGCCCGCATCGATTTCCTTGTACCTAGCCCTCCACCACATCTTGGCATCGTCGACTAGATACATGCTTGCCGTGACAACTTCCGCGTCTTCGTCGAGCCCACTTACTCGGAAGTATTGCTCCATATCGAAGATAAAGTTATCGACCGCTTTCGAATCCCTCGCCCCATCGTAGGCACGAGGTGGAGGTGCCTTCACCTTATGGCTCCCCACAGATTTCCCGTCATTGGCCACCGCTTTCACGAGCGTGGCGCAAGTGTTCTCTAACATCTCGACCTTTCGATGCAGATGATTGATCTCTTCCTCCCGATCATCGGGGATCGCACCACTGATCGCTTCGATGCGGGTGTTCATCCCGTCCACCTTCGTCTCAAGGTCACAAACCATCTTCTGCAACTCCTCGAGGCTCGCGGCCATCCGCATAACGATGTCCTCGAGTTTGGGAAGCTTGACGTCGATTGTGTCCTCTAAGGCATCCACTCGGTCCTCGACTGTTTCGCCCATTTTCTCGATCTCGATGAACAAATGCGGCGTGCAGGAACCCTTCCGAAGACCGGGCTCTGATACCAAATGTCACGGTCCGCTACTTTTGCCGGACCGTGGCGCGCACCTTTGCCCGTCTCAAGGCAAGATGCAAGCGACAAGGATCTTCGTACTAGTGAGGGATCGCCCACTAGCACGATACTCGGGTCTCGGGGTGTGAGTCAGGATCCTAGTGTCGATCCCACAAACACGGCTTGTTAGTAAAGTGAAGGCTAAGAGACGTTCACAACAAAGCAACAACAAGCAATACGAAGGCACAAGGTAGGAAGTAGATTTTCATTCACTAGTACTCCCTAAAGAGGGAAATTTGATATTTACATCCTGGTAGCAGGAAACATTGATTTTACAAGTTTAGTTCAGAATAGCGATATACTTATTCATGGAAAGAAAAGCTATTCTAAAACTATGCTAGACTAAGAAATTACTTACTACAAATGTACAATGGAAATGAAATTATATAAGCATAAATAAATCTAAGGGTTCAAGTGTGCGGATCGTCACACTTAGCCCCTATATGGAAGGAAATACTTGTTCAAGGTGTTGATGAATGTTGAGAAATAAATACTTGTATAGTTGATACTGTCGTCAGGTACCAAAAATAAATACCTTGTTACACTAACAGAAGCTAGCAGTAAGTAGGGTCGATCTCCACAAGGAGACGGTCACTATCTACTTGTCAACTCGGTCTGTCTAAAGTCACCAGAAGGGGGTTTGAATTAATTTACTAAACTACTGAGATTAAGGCAATAGGAAATAAAAAGAGAGATTAACAATAAGAAAAGGGAACTAGGATGTTGGGTCATCAATGATTATCGGTCAATTGCAGCTAAGGTCACAGATCAGTCAGTTGTATCGGTCTAAGGGGCGACGAATATCTCCTTCCGGTCTCAATTCGCCCTAAAACACTAATAACTTCGCTTCCGCCCTTACTAAAGTGCCCTAATGCTCACTGCAGGTCTCACCCCTTACAACCTTCCAGTCTAGGTCAAAGTCTACCAATGTTAAATAAGCTAATTGCATCGATTCAATCAACTAGTTACAATTAAGAGCAGTGATAAACAACAGAGACATAATAACGACAGATCTGTAAACTAATTAACAATTAACAATAATCATCGACTCCCCTAAATCCTAGTAGGGATAATTAGCTAGACATAATGATAAAGGAAATGAGAGAGAAAGATAAAGAAGAAATAAACATTGCAAATGAAAAAGAGAATTAAATAGAGAGACTAAGGAAAGAGATTACAGACTAAGATCCCGATAAGAGAAGAAGTGTAACGTTCAACAGAGAGAAAGGGAAAAGATTAATGTATATCGTGTCATACAAATGACGTCTGATCGTTCCTATTTATAAGAAATAGGATTTTATTTGACCTAATAAAGAATTAAAGCGAAAAAGCCCGAGCCCAATAGAGATTTACTCGATCGAGGATCTTTATATCACTTGATCGAGCAAAACCAAGCTAAACCCTCTCGATCGAGTACTTTAGGTACTCGATCGAACACTTATCAAATAGGCACTACTCGATCGAGTAGAAAAAGGAGTCGATCGAACACAATTGTACTCGATCGAGTACTTTCCAGCGCACAATTCCTGCTTCGCGCAATGAACTTCAAACGGTTGCCATTTCTTCGTTACTATAGAAAACAGGGCGTTTCCGGTGGCGTTGGAAAGATAAGAGGACAAGCTTTCATCTCCAAATGGAATAACCTCAGAATCAGTTGTAAAACTCGAGATATGGCTCTTCAGAGTAGGAACTAGTAATTTGAAGTTCTTCCTTTGCTCGCCTAACTATCTTACTTCTTTGCGCATCTCAAAATAGTAGTCTTAGAACTCCGACTCAACTCCTCTCCTAAATGCATGCATAGGGACATGTATTAAGCTTGATTTAGTTTCTCATTGGTTCATTCCTACAAATAAGACAAGAGAAACCAAAGTAAACAATTCGGGGGACATTTGTAGCTAAACCTTACTAATTATGCATCAAAATGCGTGCAAATGAAGTATAAAATACCTATATAAAATGCATGCATCAAATCTCCCCAAACCAAACCTTTGCTTGTCCCCAAGCAAACTATATGCAAAACTAATAGAACGGAAAAGAAAACTCAGAGCTAGCTATAACTTATCTACTTAAACCAATGTAATGCAATAAAAAATTAACAGTTATAGCTACAACAGTCAATACGCAAACGAGTTATAAGATGTCTATAAACAAGGCTGACCTATCGACTTTGCAAGACCAACAAAATCGGACTCTCACATGGTCACTCTTCTCTCATGAAGCAAAGGGTGAATAATTATATGTAAGAGGGAAAGAGAATACAGTCACTCACCTAAACTGCGACCTACATAACATGCATGCAACAAAAATGATAGACGATTCAAGTACTACGCATACAGTCCAACCAACAATGTCCGTCACAGCTGAGGGCTTACAAATGATATGGGAAAGTGAGGTTCAGGTGAGAAAAGGCAAAACAAATTATGGAAATGTGAAGGTAAAGCGTCAAGCTAGTTCCTAAACAAGGCCATATAAGACCATCCGAATCTCAACTGACTGAAAAATAAACACAAGTGCCCTTCACTGGCACGCATCTCACTATCCAAATACACTATCTTCTCAAAAAAATGTAAGAATAAAACGGAGCAGTGAGACCGTCACAAGATAGAAATGAACGCAGACGGTCCTAAAATCAACTCAAAACAAAATTCCTAACTTTCTTCCTTTTTCTTTCTCCTGCATCACGTGTGTTTCTTTCAATTTTTCTCCTTTTTTTCTTCTTTTTTTCTTTTTTCCCTTTCACGTTTTTCCTTTTTCATAATTTTTTTTCAATATCTTTTTTTTTTTCATTTTTTTCTTTTCATCCTCCGTTCCTTTATTTTCCACCAACTCCAACAATACACACGGCCCAAACTCGCAGACAGAATAAACATACCGCAAAAGACATACTAAACTAGCTTGACTAGGCAGACTTAGTTTTAGATGTAGCTAATGGGTCAAAAAGGCTAAATTTGGCTTAAGTGGAGCTAAATAGGTGAAAATGTAAAAAGGGAAATTTGCAAGCGCCTCCCTGCATGTGACACAGACCACAAACCCGAATGTATGCAGTTGACAAGAAATCGAATTTCATAAACGTGCAAAAGTGATAAACATGTTATGCAAGGAGTACTACTCTAAATTCCTACATGAACCGATCATGAATGTCACCAGTTATATAGCTCTAAAACTCCGAAATTGTAAGTAGGTTGCCAATTTATCAGGTCAAGTCTAAACAGTCAGCTAAATTTTTGACATTCACTCGTAGATATGCGCATGATTAAACTAATAACTGTCAATTAGATGCAAGGCTCAAGTAAAAATGACAAGTTAATGTGCAGTTTCATCACGGAAATCTACCGTTCTAACTCAGCCTATATGCAAAAATAAATGTGCAATTTTTTTGATTTTTACGGTTTTTTTTAAAGAAATAATAAAGAATAATACATACGAAAATTAAACGTGATAACAGGAATGCAATAAAAATGAATGCAGACACAGATATGGATGCATAACCTCCCTAAACCAAACCGTATAATGCCCTCATTGTACCCAAAAATAGGGAAAGGAAATGCAAACTAAAAAGGAGATAGTGGACATGCGGAAAAACTTACAAGATTATGCGAATAGGGACCTCCCCAAACCAGCCAGTAACATGGGAGGTCACTAATAGCTGCAAAACAACGTCATTAGAAACGAATCTACTCGATCGAGAGGGTAAAGTACTCGATCGAGTAGAATACGCCTAAAAAACTGTTCGAACGAAGGAAGTAAAGCGCTCGATCGAGAAGACCAATTATTAAACACACAACAAAAACTGATATGTTCAAAAACAACTAAAAGCTTAAAATTCGGGTTGCCTCCCGGTCAGCGCTAGTTTCAGACAGGTCCCAGCTCGACCTTCTTTTCTTTCAGTCAGCAAATCCGATTGAGCCCAGTCAAAACAGCTCAAGGCACGCAGCAATCGATCAAATAACTGCGCATGTGCTACACAAAATTTTAAGTAGCACCATAGTAGAACAGAAGCATAGGAAAATAAAATGTATAAACGTAAGCCTAACAAATTTCCTATGACAGCTCCTAAATTTGTCCACAAAATAAAGGAGCTCGGGAGCAATTAATAATAATCTAGGGTACCGTTTCAGATTAATAAATCTCTGACAACAAGAACGGTGAAAAATCGTTAAATTGTTTATCCAACTGGGAGGGGGTAGAGCATTGAAATACGAAGCATAAGTCAAATGATGTAATGTACTGTTTAAACAAATGATAATATAATTATCGTTAAATACCTCGGTTTGGTTGCTCTCAATGATAGAATCATTGACAAAGGAAGATATTACCTTTTCCGTGCTCGGAGCAATCACTGACTCAGCTGTCTTCTCGTCACCCTCCTCTGTGGATTCCGTCCCGTAAATCGCAGCCTCAAGCGCATCCAGCTCAGCTTTGAAAAGGGGAGATTCACCGTAACCATTGTCGTCGTCAAAATTTTCATCTAAGACAAACCCAAAGGATAAATCATTGCTCTTACTGGACAAACTAGTCGATCGAGCAAAAATAGAACTCGATCGAGAGCTTCCTTCCTGATTTTCACTCGATCGAACACAGTGAACTGCTCGATCGAGGACTTCCTCAACACAACTGTTCGATCGAGTGGAATCAACTATTCGATCGAACGTTTTCTCTGATAATCCACTGGATCGAGCACTATTACTAGCTTCATTTTCGGATAGATCTTCGTACTCCGAGTCATATAAACTATCAGCAACGATAGGCAACTCGGGTCCTTCCTGGGAAAGAACACTCTCCGCGTGCCTAAAGTTCGTCTCAGCGGCTAGCTGAGCTATTTGAGACTCAAGCTCATCGATTTGAGCGTACGTATGTCTATCATACTCTTGCTTTTTGAATGCAAGTGTCTTGATCAAAGATTTTAGCTCCGCAACCTCTTCTTTTTGTCTATCAGGAGGAGGAGCTTGTTGTCGCGGTGGCCAGACGAATGGAGGCTTTTAATAGCCTCATTGATAAAGTAGATGTGGCGGCACAACTACAGTGGAATGGCTAGCTTGTTTACGGTACTTGAACGCGTAGACCTCGTCGTTCTCTGCCATGCAAATAGCTGCATTGTGCCCAGCAACACCACATATCCCGCAGTAAACCACGTGCTGCGCCATAGGATGAAACATAGGTGGAGGTCAAAGATACTCAAGCCTTCCCTTTGACGATATTTTACCTAGAACTGTCTAGGTAGGACCTGTAGGACCTATAAAAAAAGTACTAAAGAAAAAGATGAGAACGGCCTCGAGGAATAAATTCCTTGAGGCTAAAAACAGACAAAATTAAAACAAGTAAATAAAGTAGTTGCCTCCCCGGTAACAGCGCCAAAATTTGATACCGTCGTCAGGTACCAAAAATAAATACCTTGTTACACTAACAGAAGCTAGCAGTAAGTAGGGTCGATCTCCACAGGGAGGCGGTCACTATCTAATTGTCAACTCGGTCTGTCTAAAGTCACCAGAAGGGGGTTTGAATTGATTTAACTAAACTACAGAGATTAAGGCAAGAGGAAATAAAAAGAGAGATTAACAATAAGAAAAGGGAACTAGGATGTCGGGTCATCAATGATTATCTGTCAATTGCAGCTAAGGTCACAGATCAGTCAGTTGTATCGGTCTAAGGGGCAACGAAAATCTTCTTCCGGTCTTAAGTCGCCCTAAAACACTAACAGCTTAGCTTCAGCCCTCACTAAAGTGCCCTAATGCTCACTGCAGGTCTTACCCCTTCCAACCTTCCGGTCTAGGTCAAGGCTTACCAATGTTAAATAAGCTAATTGCATCGATTCAATCAACTAGTTACAATTAAGAGCAGTGATAAACAACGGAGACATAATAACAATGACAGATCTGCAAACTAGTTAACAATTAACAATAATCATCGACTCCCCTAAATCCTAGCAGGGATAATTAGCTAGATATAATGATAAAGGAAATAAGAGCGAAAGATAAAGAAGAAATAAACATTGCAAATGAAAAAGAGAATTAAATAGAGAGAGTAAGGAAATAGATTACAGACTAAGATCCCGAAAAGAGAAGTAGTGTAACGTTCAACAGAGAGAAAGGGAAAAGATTAATGTATATCGTGTCGTACAAATGACGTCAGATCGTTCCTGTTTATAAGAAATTGGATTTTATTTGACCTAATAAAGAATTAAAGCGAAAAAGCCCGAGCCCAATAGAGATTTACTCGATCGAGGACTTTTATATCACTTGATCGAGCAAAACCAAGCTAAAACCTCTCGATCGAGTACTTTAGGTACTCGATCGAACACTTATCAAATAGGCACTACTCGATCGAGTAGAAAAAGGAGTCGATCGAACACAATTGTAGTCGATCGAGTACTTTCCAGCGCACAATTCCTGCTTCGCGCACTGAACTTCAAACGGCTGCCATTTCTTCATCACTATGGAAAACATGGCGTTTCCAGTGGCGTTGGAAATCTAAGAGGACAAGATTTCATCTCCAATTAGAATCACCTGAAATCAGTTGTAAAACTCGAGATATGGCTCTTTAAAGTTGGCACTTGTAATTTGAAGTTATTTCTTTGCTCACCTAGCTATCTTACTTCTTTGCGCATCTCAAAATAGTAGCCTTAAAGCTCCGACTCAACTCCTCTCCTAAATGCATGCATAGGGACATGTATTAAACTTGATTTAGCTTCTCTTTGGTTCATTCCTGCAAATAAGACAAGAGAAACCAAAGTAGATAATTCGGGGGACATTTGTAGCTAAACACTACTAAATATGCATTGGAATGCGTGTAAATGAAGTATAAAATACCTATATAAAATGCACATATCAATAGTACCCATTCTTTTTATAATTGTTGGCGATTTCAATGCTCAAGGTTCTTTTATTTTTAACTATGTAATGTAAGAGGTTTAGGAGGCTTGTTAATTTAACGACATTGCGTTTTGCTCTTTCTTACTTTTACCTCTGTAATGTTTTCCAGCCTCAACTTCTTGGTTTATATATTGTTTCAGGTGGTAGCACTTAATAAGATTACACAATCGCTTCATGGATTGTTGGGCAAAAGGAATGTTGGAGGTTGTATCGACATTTGAAGCTTCTTTTTTGGTTTACTACTGAAGCATGGGATTCTTTTTGCCGAAGCCTTAGATGTAAAATGTTTAGCTCCTTAAGGTTTTATTTTTGGGACATATTAAACTTCTTTGAGGCGGATGAAATATTTATTAAGAAGCATATTGTATGTATTAACCTTATTATTTGAGGTGGATGAAATATGTATTAAGAAGCATATTGTACGAAGTATGTATTATATTTTTAAGAAAATTATTTATTTGGCTTAATGAATTGACTCGAGTTTCGTAGGATATTGCTATAACTAGACAAATACATGAACGCGGACAAGTGACATTATGGCAACAAAACCACCATTTCGTTGCGAAAAATACGTATTGTGCAACGAAATGTTTTGTTGCACAAAGTAGCTGAGAAATGGCAACAATAACTCTTGTCATCGCACATATAGCAAGGGGCAACAAACAAGGTCGACGCCCAAAAGTCACCTTATGGGCGACGAATTCATCATTTCGTTGCACATATGCTTAATTGGGGGCAACAACATAAATTTATTGCACAAATTACATCATGGGCATCGAACAACAATATCGTTGCACATGCTACAAGGGCATTGGGCCCACGACGAATTGCTTTTCGTCGCACAACTGCTTGGGCAACGAAATAAACCCTTTGTGCGACAAATGTTTTTGTTGCCCAAAGCTTTTTTCTTGTAGTGAGTATAAGGCTATCTTTCCTTTCCGAGTGCTCTTTTATCGGTCTAAACCTCCTCTCACATGTCCTGAGGTCTAAGTACGGGTCCCACAAAGGCCGGGTATTACACCTTTCTTCCAAGAAGCACAAAAATTCCAAGCAGCACAAATTACTTGGTGCTATCTCAAGGTGTTCCAGGGCAACGACTGGATCCAGGAGGCCACAACTTGCACTACTTGGCTTTCTAAATGACTCAATTATTCAAAAATAATTAAGAACAAAAATGAAAGAAAAACTAACCATAACTTAATAAGTATAGTATATATTACCTCCCCCCCCCCCTTTTTTTTTGAATTTTTTTTTTTTTGCTTCATGGACTTTTGAAAGGTCCTTTGTACACTAAGTTCTAGCACTTTGTCAGACAAAGTACTGTTTTAGATGGCGAATGTTCCAAGGTTTGTGCAGGATTTGACCTTGCATGGTCATCAACCTGTATGGCCCATTCCCAACAATGCTTTCGACCTGATACGGTCATTCCCATTTGTAAGCAAACTTACTTGCCTTATGGTTCTTGGTGTTTTTGAACACCCTTCTGAGCACTAGGTCCCCTACTGCGAGGGTCCTTATATTGTCGTTTTTGTTATACGTCCTTGCTAAGGATTGCTTGTATGATGCCAATCATATGTGATCGCTTTCTCTTAGTTCGTCAACTGTGTCCAGGTTCCTGGCCATTTCAATCTGATTCTGCTCCACTATCTGGCACCCATATCTGTGTATTTGTACCAGAACTTCTGATTGAATTACGGCTTCTGCACCGAATACTAGACTGAATGGCGTTTGCCCTGTTGCCGTCTTTGGTGTCGTTCTATCTGACCAAAGGACTAGTGGTAATTCATCTGCCCACTTGCCTCCAAGTTCCTCCAATCTTTTCGTGAGGTTCTCTACTATGGTATATTTTTGGATTCTGCTTATCCGTTTGTCTGTGGATACCAAGGAGCATACTTTCTTACCATTATGTTCCATCGTGTGCAAAACCCTTCGGTGTTATCAGATACGAATTGAGATCCATTGTCACATATGATTTCGGATGGTATTCCGAATCTACAAATGATGTTAAGTTTTCTAAAAGATATAACTTGGGTCTCCTTTACCTCAGTCATTGCTTCTGCCTCAATCCATTTCGAGAAATAATCTGTCATGAAAAGCACGTATATTCTGTTTCCTGGTGCCATGGGTAGTTTCCCCACTATGTCCATCCTCCACATCATGAATGGCCATGGTGAGATAATGGGATGCAATGGTTCTCTTGGTTGGTGAATGGCTGGAGCTGCCCTTTGACACGAGTTGCACCGTTTGACATAGTCCATGGCATCTGCCCTCATCTGCCCTCACCGTGTATATCCTGCAGCATTGTGCTGGCCTCCTCCTTGTTAAGGCACCTATGGTAGGGACCTGCCAAAGATTCTTGAAGAGCACGTTGTCTATTAGCACAAACCTGGAGGCCTTAATCCTGAAACTTTGAGCCTCTTTGCTATCTTCTGGGAGGCTTCCGTCTCTTAACCATTCTACGTAAGGCTTTTGCCAATCTGGGCCTACTTGCTGGTCTTCATCTAATACTAGGATCCCAGTCCCATCCACATGCTGCGCTTGAGCTGTCCTCTCTTGTTCATCCTGCTCTTCCTCTTGTTGTATTGTTGGGGTTAGCACATGGGTGATGCGTATGCTGGATAATTCTGTGGGTTTGAAAGTGGCTCCTAGTGTGGCTAGGGCGTCTGCTTCCACGTTCTGATCTCTCGGGATCTGGGTGATCTTAAAAGACCGGAATTTCAGTTTATGCTCTATGGCGCTATTATTTTGGAATCACGCGCCACGTATTCATTGTTCACATGGTTTACCACTAGTAATGAGTCACTGTACACTCTCAGGTTCTTGACATTTAGTCCCCGCGCCATCTACATCCCATGTATGAGAGCTTCAAACTCTGCTTCATTTTTGTTGGCTTGAATTCACATCTGACTGCCTGGACCATCATATCTCCTTTTGGGGACCGAAGGACCAGCCCCACACGAGCTCCCTGGGCATTTGAGGCCCCATCGATGTATAAGGTCCAGGTATCACTTTCTTGGTTTCCGCATAACGTTAGCACCCTCTTTTCTGCCTCCGCCTGAGTAGCAGGACAAAAGTCTGACACAAAATATGCCAGTGCTTGAGACTTAATTGCTGTTCTGGGCTCAAATTGCAAATCATATCCACTTAGGTGGACTGATAATTTGGTCATTCTTCCTAACAGCTCAGGTTTCCTCATGATTATTTTCAGAGGATAACTAGTTACTACGTAGATAATATGAGATTCAAAATATAGACATAGTTTATATGAAGTAGTGACTAAAGAAAAAACTAATTTTTAGAAGGATGTGTACCTGGTCTCTGCAGGAAGCAGATACTTACGGATGTAATATACTGGATGCTGTATCCCATCTTGCTCTTTGACCAGGACGACGCTTACTGCAACTTCAGTGATCAATAAATACAAGAATAGCGGCTCCCTTTGCTCTGGCTTGGCTAGTAGTGGTGGCGTGCTGAGGTAGCACTTGAGTTCTTTGAATGCTTTCTCATGTTCTTCCGTCCATTCGAACTTCTGGCTCTTTCTTAGTATATCATAAACAACTTGCATCTATCTGAAGCTCGTGAGATGAATCTGCTTAACGCGCCCACTTTTCCTGCTAGCCGTTGTACGTCTTTGGGCTTCTGGAGTGACTCTAACTAGAGCACTACCTTGATTTGATCTACGCTAGCTTGGATTCCTCACTGCGTCAATATGTATCCCAGAAATTTTCCGAAGGACACTCCAAATGAACACTTGGACGGGTTGAGCTTCATCTTGTATTTTCTTAATGTTTCGAAGGTATCTGACAGGTCCATGTGCATGTCAGCTTCCATTGATTTAACCACCATATAATCAATGTATATTTCCATGGTTTTTCCTATCTGCTACTTGAACATTTTGTTCACCAGGCGCTGGTAGGTGGAACCAGCGTTTTTAAGACCAAAAGGCATTACGTTGTAGAAGTATATACCCCGTTCTGAAATGAATGTCGTCTTTTCCTGATCCTGCGAGTGCATCTTGATTAGACTGTAGCCACTCCAAGCGTCCAGGAAGGTGAGCATTTCATGCCTAGCCGTGGCATCCACCATTGCATCGATATGTGGAAGTGAGAAAGGATCTTTAGGGCAGGCTTTATTTAGGTCCGTGAAATCTACATAGACCCTCCACTTTCCATTATTTTTGGGCAACACTACTACATTAGAGAGCCAGACAGGGTAGCTGACTTCCCTAATTTTTCATGCTGCCAGGAGGCTGTCTACTTCCTTGTTGATAACTTCGTTTCATTCTGGTGCAAATTTCCTTCTTCTCTGTTTCACTAGGACGCAGCCTGGGTTCACGCTTAACTTGTGTGTGATGACAGATGGATCTATTCCCACCATATCATCATGGGACCAAGTAAAGCAGTCCACATTATTTTAAGAAACTGAACTAGTTGATCCCGAATTTTACCTATACAGGTTGCTCCAATTAGTACTGCTCTATCTGGATGTACCTCATCCAGGTGGACCTGGTCTAGTTCCTTCGAGGATGGCTCTTTCTATTCCTCCAAAGTGCACCGGCTCTGTAAATGCTATGAGGGGAGCTTGGTTGTGGCCTTTAGAGCTTGCTTGTAACAACTTCTGGATTCCTCTCGATCTCCCTTCACCTTGACTACTCCCCACGGGGTTGGGAAATTGAGACACTGATGATATGTTGAGGAAATAGCCTTCATTTGATGCAGCCATGGCCTTCCTAAGATGATGTTATAGGTTGCTGGACCCTCGATAACTAGGTACCTCACTAGCTTATTGACTTCCTGGATATAAGTTATAATAGTTATCTCTCCTAGTGAATGTGTCGTGTCACCGTTGAATCCCACCAGTGGCACAGATTTCTTTCCTAGGTTCTCCTTATTGAAGCCCATTATTTTGAGAGTTTCAAACATGATGAGATTCATGGAGTTTCCAGTGTCTGCTAACGCCTTTTTCACGGTGCAATTCCCAATAGATAGTGTTATGGTAAGAGCATCGTGGTGCTGTTCTTCTTCATTTGTTGCGTCAGTTTTGTCAAACGTGACGGTAGGCAGGTCACTTTGGCTTACTCTGCATGATGTTTCTGGATGATCCCCTTTACTTTCTGTGGCTCATCTCTTGGCCGCTAAGTAAGTTAGCCCTGATAACTCGGATTCACCTGTTATCACGTTGATGATCTTGGTACAAATAGGTGAAGCAGAAGGGAGTATCTGATTTGCTGTTTCCCTCTTGTCCTGCCTGCCCCCACGTGATAACAGGTGGTCCAGGTTCCCCTTCCGTACCTAGAACCTTACTTCTTTTCGGAGCATGAAGCAATCTTCCGTTTTGTGCCCTATATCTTAATGATATTCGCACCTCTTGCTGCGGTCCCTATTGTCATTTGGTCTGTTCTTCGTTGGTGGTTTGGGCCACCTCACTTGATCCCCTAATTCCCTTAATGTTTTTAGCTGGCCTTCAATTCCTGTAGTGAACCCCGTATTCGGCTAATCTGGGTGGATACTTTGAACCCTCCCCTTGTTGCAGTTTTTCCGCTACCTTGCTGATATTATGTCTGTTGTAGGGTTTGGTTTTCTCCTCCTTTTTGTCCGTATGAGCCTTTTTGTTTGATTTATCAAATGCTAGTGTTCCTTTCCTAGATAAGATGTGTTCTTCCAGCCTTAGTGCTGCCGTAGCTCGTTGCTGGACTTCCCCGAACCTTTCGCAGGGGTGCATAGTCAGTTCTTTGTACAAATCTGAATCCTTGTCTAAGCCCCGCCGAAAAGCGTTAATTGTCGTGGACGTATCACAGCCCCGTATTGCTACCTTTTCTATGTTGAATCTTGTGACGTAACCTTTAATTGACTCCCCAATTTCCTGTACGATTCTATAAAGATCGTTGAGCTGTTTTGGAGTCCTGCTGCTTGCGAACTACTGGTTAAAGGCGTTGACTAGGTCGACGAAGGAGGATATAGACTTGTTACAGAGGCTAACAAACCATTGTAGTGCCACCCCAGACAAGGTTGACCCGAATCCCTTGCACATACGCTTCCTTAGAAAATCCGGCCGCTGTAGTCACCATCATCTTTTGCTTGTAGTGACTGATGTGATCGCATGGATCTGCCGTCACGTAAAAAAAAGTCATCGTAGGGACGCTGAACCCCTTTGGTAAACCTACAGTAGCTATGGCGTTGGTAAATGGTTAGTCAGCGTAGCTATCATGTGTTTGCATCTCCATAGGTTGCGGCATTCCTGGGATCTTCCTGAGGATACTGCGTAATTCCTGGTACTGCTGCTCCATGTAAGCTTCCCTGCCTGTTAGTTGTTCGTGCATCGACAGTTGCTGATACTAGGACCCGTTTAAGGTTTGATGCCCAACTGCTGGCGTTGTAGGTAACTGAGGTGTTCTCTGCCCTGCACTGAATACCCATGTGTATTCTGGCCCGTGCAATACTGGCTCCACGGCTGGTAGGGTTGCTGTTTCCAGCTGATTCCGCGGTTTCTGCAGCGTTCTAACACCTGTGCTAGAGAGATTGTCAGTGTGTAAGAAATTGTCTAAGGGCAGAGTACCTGGTACAGGTATTGACTCCTGGCGCACTGGTTCGGAATCTGGTGTTAGTGCCCCCAATCCTACTGGAATCAGGCCTCTTTCCTGCCGCGGAGTGGTTTCCATATCCAGCCGTGTCACCAAATCTTCTGGTAGCAGCCGATTTTGCCTTCTGCTACTATCTCCTTTTAGTGCACCCCTGATTTCGATGCCGTGCGTCCAAGTTGTTGGGGTAGCAGCTTGCTATCGTAGTTCATCGATATGTGCTCTAAGGAGGTTGTTATTTGCTTCTATCTGGGACCTCATGCTTCTGTTCTCGCTCTGCATTGTCCTGATGGTTCTCTCGCCAGGGTATCCAAGCCACTTATCATAATGCGAGTTGGACTTGGTGGTGTCGGATCCTGATGTCTTGGCTGCGCCTGCGTTTCTTTCTTCTGCTGTCCCATCTTTTACATACCCTGGCTGGTACTTGTTTCCTTTGTCTATGCCTTTTCCGCCTTTGTTTGATTTGCTGCTACCTGCGAACTATGGCTCTACTTGATTACCGGTATTGAAACTGACCCCTGCGTAGTTACAGCATGCGATGGCTGCGTCTGTGCTATGGGTGTTGCTACGGTGAGCTACGCCTGTGCCCGTGTGTGTTGTGGGGGCCTCGTCCGTTCTCCCCAAATTTGCTCCCTATTATCCTGACATGCTACTGCTCCTCGTATATTGATTAATGGAGATGACCACTATGCCCCACGGTGGGCGCCGAATTGTTTTGGTAAATTTCTAGCAATTAGGGTTAAAGTGATCTTAGTGCCTAATCAATATCACGGTTTTATGTCTTATGATTTGCTTGGTTAATGTCGTGATTTATGTATGATATTTAGCTAAAATGAAACGATGAACACAAGAGATTTTTGGTGACGCGAAAAACCTGATGTGGGAAACAACCGCGGAGGGAGACGGAATCCCACCAAGATTTGCATTATAGTCGAATTGAGAGTACAATGGAGAATCGAGCTCACGATGGAGTTCTCAGTGTTCTAGGGTTTCTTATGTGTATTTCTGAATGAACCTTAGGTCTAACGTTATGTTGCTTATATGCTCCCCAAGTCTTCAGAATTTGACAACGTCTTGAATTTCTTTGTTCCGTCCTTGGGCCTACCAGTACTTCAGCCCAAGTCTGGCTCTTCTCCACACGTTGCTGCACTCGGGATTTCTCTGCTTCTACGCCTGCTTCCTTAACTCAGCCCATAGCCATAAATTGGGCCTAACAACCACGGTGGCTCGCAAATTTGGCCGGCCCGAGTCGTGGGACCCGGGAACTACCACGCTAGGTGGTTCGAACCTGAGTAGGCGATGCTGGCTAAATGGTGGTGAAGCACGGCTGCTGGAGATAAGCATCTGACGGAGGAATCGATTTCGTTGCTGCTTTCAGGGTGGTTTGGTGGCTGTTGTTGGGCTCGGTGCCGTGGCTAATAGTGTACGGCTGCTGCAGTTCGTCTGGGCTCGGTGATTGACAAAGCTAACAATGGTGGCGACGGAGACGAGCAATGAGTTGCTAGGGGCTGTCGAGCAGGAGAGTTTTCGGTGCTCGAAATCCAAGTTCACGCGTGATGCATCAATGTTGGGTGCTCTGATGATGGTGGTTGTTGTCGAATTGGTGGTCTCATGGTAGTTTGAACTCAGCGCTGAGATGGAACGGAAAGTTGCTGGTGTTTGATGGAGGATGGTGATGGTGAATTATAATGGAGGTGAAGGTGGATGAATTGGACTCGGGTTTTGATACCGAGTTCGAGGTGGTGGTGGGTTCGATGGAGGTTGGAGAAGGTTTGATGGTGAAGTGTTTACAATGGTGATGGAACTGGTATTTATTTGAGTGAAAACAGTGAGATTTTGGGCATGGTTTCGTCTAAGTCAAAGGTTGACTTTAGCTTTGCCATCTTATTATTTCATTTGCCTTATTTGATAACTTAAATCTGTCTCGCTTATTCCTCTGTTTCTCGATCCTTTTGTTTCTTTTATTGAACTCGCTTCCTAAAAATGTCAAGCAAACAAGACCAGTACCAAATTCTACAAATATAATGATTATTTGTAATAATTAAACTAAAACTAATTATCTACTCCCTCCAATCCAATCCAAACTACCCATTTACTTTTTAAAGTCAACTTTTTAAATATTAACCTCAATTATATATAGCCAAATTTTAAAGTTTTTGACCTAAAATTTACATATTTACGTTTATCATAAAAAGAAGTTTCAGAAAGTTATACTTTCGACAAAAAAATATAATCCAAATGAAGAAAAACGTGGTCAAAGTGACGTCTCGTAGACCGTGAAAAGTCAAATGGGTAGTTTGGATTGGATTGGAGGGAGTATTAATTAATTAGTAAAAATTAGTTATTTAGTCGACTAAACATGCAAAATCGAGTCGGAATAAGGTATAAACGAGGGATAAAATGCGACTAAAATATTACTCATCATTGGGGAATATGGTTATGTGATTATAGATTTTGATTAGTATTGCATATCGTCGTATAGGTGATGAATTCGTAAAAGAGCCGTTCTAGACCGTCTTGCGTTGCTTTCGGAAGTTGAAAACAAGGTAGGGTTTCCCTACACAACACAATTATATGATAAATTGCATTGGGCGTTGTTGTGTTGGTTTGATTATCATTATGTGTTATTGTGATTGTGTTGATGGAGCCATTGGGTTGGATTTGTGAGCCATGTCGGTAGATGGTTTCACCCCTTGTTTCGCCACTTGTGAATCCTGTTGCAAGGGAGATGTGCACATTAATGAGCTTGGGTTCACTCGTTGCGATAAGCGGGGATTTGGTGTCTTGGCTGCGGTTATTCACTGGTGAGATGGCTTACCGGTTTCGAAGAGTAGCCTGGCAGGGCCTCGTTGCGATGAGAGCCATTGGTTACTATGGAATTTGGGGATAGTGGAGCTGATTGTGTATCTTGTGTTGCATTTCATTTGTGTGATTGTAGTTAATTGTGTAATTGTACTGACCCTTCAATGTAACACCCCCAGGTCTATCGCTCAAAGGATATGAGCGGGGATTAGGTGGGAACGGCTGCGGTCCCCCACTGGCGGCCTGGAGTGACCTGTTGCGATGGGCACTCTGGCAGGGCTACACACTTTAGTTTAAACGGGGTAAGTACTAATCACACAATTTATATAATCCAACAACACAACAAACAACACAGCTCAATCGTCACAGATATACTCCGAACTCCATCACCAACTCCACAATACTGACTACACACTAAAGTGTGTAGCTCTGCCAGAGTGCCCATCGCAACAGGTCACTCCAGGCCGCCAGTGGGGACCGCAGCCGTTCCCACCTAATCCCCGCTCATCTCTGCCGAGCGATAAACCCAAATTCCTTAATGTGCACATCCCTTCTGTGGCGGGTTCCACAGAAGGAGAATAATGGGCGTGAAGCCACTCCCGCAAGTGACTCCACTCCCAGGGGACGCGCAGAAGAACACAGACAGATACAAACAATCACAACTACTAAACAGCAATCAAAACCAACAACCGTCACAATATTCGTATGATAAAAATCAACAAACACAAATCACCACCAACACATTATGGGACTAATACTGAGTAGGGAAAACCCTACCTGGAATGCAATACAGTCAGACGATCTCAACAGCTGTTACCAAAAGGCCTCTTCTACGAATCCTCCTTCTAACATATGATCATACAATTACTACCAATCAAGAAATACAACAAAACCCCCAAATCCCCAAATTAGGGTTTAACTAACTTTAACGAAATACTATAAAAACAGTACGTAGATCTTACCCTCGACGCAAGGATTACAAAGGTATAAAGAAAGGTGAAATCCGACCTTTCAAGCTCTGGGATTTGTCAATAATGTGATTGATACGAAGAACGTAGATTGTTTTCTCTTTGAAAGTAATTAGGTTTGTAAAAGTGTGTAAAGAAAGTGACGGGAGTGTTTATATATTAATTCGCATTATTAACAAAACCCGACAAATCATCCCCCCATAAACCGGCTACTCGATCGAGTAACTAACGTACTCGATCGAGTGCCGCCTACTCGATCGAGTACCAAGGCTACTCGATCGAGTACCCAACAAATCAGAAACTATGTTAAAACGCAAAACACACTTACTCGACAGAGTAAGGCCCACTCGATAGAGTACCCAGAGACTCATAAATTTGTAGTATTACAGTCTTCCCTCCTTAAAAGGAACTTCGTCCCCGAAGTTCAATCCTGCCATAAAAACAAACATACTAACTCGACCAAGACATAACAACGCAACTAAGAACTCAAAACAAAACCCCAACCTATAAAACATGAAATCATGAACTCTTAACACCAACTCCGCCAACTATTCCTACCTCCACAACATGGCTCACGATATGGTATCAACCACATCATAGACTCTCCCGACACTAACTCCATACACTACCAACTACCATCCACTAACATCAAACGGAATGTTACATTCTACCACCCTTAAAAGGAACTTCGTTCCCGAAGTTTACTCACACTCATAACATTATCTTCCAACTGTCAAAACTATCGAACTCATAATCATCATCATTCAACTGTCAACTTTATTGAAATATTCTCGCACTCCTAGACATCAAACTACTACAAGCACAGTCACTACCGTTAATAAAATCAACCACAACACGAATCAATCTTTTATTCTACATCAAGACTCAAACTTCCAAATCTACTACAACCTGTACAACCATTAAACTCTCTTTGTCGCATCCTACTCCTCTTAAGATAAATGTTACGTCCTCGTAACTCACTAATACTAGATCCTAGCTATATCTTCTCATTATTCTCATCACCACCGCATGTCAAAGATAACCACCTATACTCTAAACACTCGCCATGCATATATCTAAGGCTCTCTTACTTAAAAAATTCTCATACTTCAATTCACTCGTCCCACCACCTAACCTATACCTTAAAATCTTTAGCTTAACCCAAAACTTCAACTCTTCCACATTACCGCAACATGACATACCTCTCTATATAAACTATATAAAACACCCATCGCCAAAAGCATAAATCACGATCCACACTTGTTATGTACACTCACACTAGATCCTCAAGTTCTTTTCTTTCATTACCGCAAAACTCATACATAACTTAACATGACACCAATTCCCAATACCCTGCACTCACTATCTCAACAAAAGATTTTGAACCGCCTGCCGCTTTCAGATCATTACAACACATATTCCACGAATCACTTGCCACGACTATGACTACCGATGCCTCATCTTAAAACAAGATCAAAATTACTGTAACAACTTCTCACAACTGTGTCCCATCAACAGAATATCACTATACCATGACAACAACGAAAACATATATAACTCTCTTCCATATCATACTCTACCCTCATTCCCAAACTGAAACTGGTAAGAAACATCAACAAACAAGACAACAGTCTACATGTTCAACCAAAACTCACAAGGAACATCAGCAAACAAAACAACAATCTATGTTTAACTGGTATGTACTTTCGAAAACTCGTATCATAATCATCTCGCCTATTCCACAACCGGTGACGGCATCGCAACTGTAATACCCCGTATTTTTAACATAAAACAAATAATTATTTAGATAAACATTATTAATAGAATTAGTTGGTGGAAATCGTATGGTGTAATAATAAGTTAATATTTAGTTGATATAGTGATAAAACAGGAGACGATAACGATATTACGGAAATTATAATATTACTACACTACGTAAAAAATAAGATATACTTAATATTATAATAACTAATATTAATACTAATAAAAAAATAGTCAAACCCTGCTACACTATTTAAACCCCATCTCCCTTCCCCATATTCCTATTCACCGTACAAGAAAAGAAAACAAAAGGACAAGACCTAAAGAGATCGCACGCCGTTGTCTTGTGCGCCACCACTTGTGTATCCACCGTCTTCATCTTCTTTTACATCGGCTTTCCTTCTTCGCTCTCAACCAAGGTACCCCGTTGCTACGCTTACCTGTTAAACGTTGTAGGTTACATAACTTATTAAATCGTTTAACGTCAAAATCAATAGTATAAATCATGTCTTAATCTGATGGGTAACATAATAGCTTTCGTTTTATGTCGTTTTGATGTCGGGTTTGGGAAGAGTTTCAAGGTGGGTAATTAGGATGAATTAGGGTCGTATGGAGTTCTTATAGGACAGTTTTAGGGCGTTTAAAGGTCGAGAAGTGGCTATGACAGTGGCGGTAATACGCAGTAGTAATACTTTGTTTCGGGTCGTTGCTGTGAAAATTTTATCGAGGTTGTGTGTTAAACAAGTCGAGTCGGATGCCGAGTCATATATCAGAGATTCTTATGGTTGTCAAGAGTAGGTCGGTCGTATTTATGGGTTGTTTCGGACCCTCGCGATAACGTCAGGTTGTGCCTGTTTTTAAGTCGTGTTTGCAAAAGAAGAGATGTAGTGGTGGTTGACGGGGTAGCTTTAGGGTTGTGTTGGTTGGTGTTGTTTGTAGCTTACATTGTGACAAAGTTAGGATTTGAAGTCGGAGAGCTTGGGTGGCCATAGTAGCGTATATGCGTGGTAAATGATGATTGATGGTCATAGGGTTGTTTTTCTTCTGTTGTGATCGTATATGGTAACAAATTCACATTGGAATAGTAATTAAATATAGTAGTTGTATAAGTAGTAGACTAGTAATAGTAGTATGGTAGTGGTAGTACGTACTAATAATATAGCAAAGAGTAGTGTAGAAAAGATAATAATAATAAGTTAATTAAGTAATTTTTGGGGTAGAAGTATAATAAATTATACGAGTTCTATAATTGAAACCAATCGTAATTATGTGTACTATGTGAATTGTGTATTGTAGGCGGCGAGGTCATAGAGAATTTCTTATATACTATCTTGGTCGCGCTTTGTTATATCTGGGTCGGTAGGGATCCTCTACTCAATCTTGTGTTTAATTAATAATTGTGTTGTTGGAAGTTGGGAATTCACATGATTATTATTGGATGCTGTTGTGATTAGTACCATTGCTATTGTTATTGACGTGGGAAAGAGATAAGCAATATTGGCCTTTGGGCTCCGTGAATAAAATAAGAATAATTGCCATTAAGTTGGTCCGAGTATGCCATTAAGTTGGTCCGAGTATGCCATTACGTTGGTCCGTGATTGCCCTTAAGTTGGTCCGTGATTGCCGTTAATCGGTCCGTGAGGTAATGCCGTTAAATAACGGTCTGTGATTCTAATGCTTCTAGACGGTTTAAGTTTATTGAATGTGTTCTTAATGTTCTGATTATCCCTACTCAACCTCGTGGTTGACTGTGTATTCGTGAACACGTGTGATGAACCATAATGGGGAGCAGATTTGACAGGTACTTGAGTTAGCTGACTTGGGAGCATGGGATTGCGTGAGGACTTGGCCGTGGCCTAGGCGTCTAGCTGACTTAATTAGTTCATCACAATTTAATTAATAGTCTATTCATTTTATTTTCGCTGCGAGTTTGTAATGATTATTGTTTCAGTTGGGTTTAATCATGTTGTAATAAAACCAGTTTAAGTTATTAAAGTACTTTGAATTGTTTTAATTTGTATCATTTACCTCGGGCAACCGAGATGGTAACAGTCCTATTTATTGGGAATGTCTTGCTAAAGGCTCCAAAATAAATGGGGGTGTTACAAAGTGGTATCGAGCTTAACGATCCTCGTGCCTAAACCAATGAACCCAATGAACGTAGGATGTGTCTAAATAAAATGAACCCCTGGGAATAAACTGTTAGGAGCTCACAATGCGGTTAAGAAGACGCCCTTAATACGTGCTCTTTTGCCCTCTCAGTTTTGAACCAGGTAACCCGAGAGAAAATTGAGTTAATGGGGTAGTTAGAAGGAAAACCTTGGATATAATCGAGTTGATGTATACCTTGAGACCCATATATTCTAACCATTCTGCAGGACAACGTCACGGTAAGTATTTTGTATGAATGATGACGTGATCATATGATGTTGTGGAGATGAGAAATAAATTTTCGTGTTCAGATTGATAATCAATGAAGTGTTGGATTGTGGTAATCGTGAGCGTGAACATAATTGCGAATTGATGATATTTATCTGGATGGATGTGAATGACGTGTTGATAGTGCTATTATGTCTAGTGATATGCGGTTATGTGATCCCGAAGCCATGCTAGTATAGTATTGTGATAGTAATCAGAAACACTATTGAATTGCTTGTTTCTAGTCATAGCAATCGTGATTTAGATGTAAGGAGTAGATCGAGATGCGAAGGGATTCTATGGGATAGATGTTTACGTAAGTACAAAGTGTGAGATTTAAGTTGGGATGGGTTAGTATACATAGTATGTTCATAAGAGCTTGTAATATAGTAAAGAATGACCTAGTGCTGAAACTCGTTTTGTTTGATTTTACTCTTTAATTGACCTTACTGCCATTTCTTTTCTGTTTATTGCCTATGGATGAAAATTTTATGAGAGATAGCCTCGTGAGTTAGGTTCATTTGGCGTTGGTTTCATGCTTATAGGGTATATGGATTAGGAGTAATAAATATTTTAGTGGGCAGTGGTCAGAATGTTCCTGTACAGTTATGTTTTCGACAAACAATTTGTAAAATTTCCCATTTAATACCTACTTAATAATTTTGCTTAATTCCAACTCCACTGTCTAAAAGACTCAAATATGTTTCTAAATTGATAAGGCACGTTGCAAGGTGAATTTTTGACAATTAATAGTGATTTTTACAAGTTGACCTAAAATTTTTAACTTTTTGCTGATCGGTTTTGTTTCGACCCACTGAATTGTAAAAATCTTTATAAATTGATTATTCGAGATTTGGACTTGATTCTTTTTCTCATGCTTTAAAAACTCTTTATATTTTCTGGAAAGTATAAAAACTCAATGTAAAATGTAACGGTTGTTTAATGGTGATTTTTGAAAGTTACAGCTTGACTTTGATTTCTGAAAACGCGAGTTTTACCAAAAGTTTAATATAAATGTTTTATCAGTTATTAACCCATGATAGTTGGGAGGTAAAGTGATGACAGGAGGACCAAAGGAGGGGTAATATGGGGTACGGTTGACTACACCTTGTCCTGATTGTGGATACAGAATGTTTTAAATGTTAAGTCATCTTTCCTCGGGTAGAAACTTATGTTGTCTTGTTTTACTTTTATAGAACCATGCCTCCAAAGAGATCTACACCTACACCCTCTACCATGTCCCAAGAGGAGATTGACCGTTTGATATCTATGAATGAGGCTTTGACTGCGGCATTGAAGGCTAAGGGGTCAGTTCAGGATCCAGCAAAGATGAGTGCTAATATAGCAAGGCATAACCCGACGAAATATGACGGATTAGGTGAACCATCTTTACTTGGGGATTGGCATAGGGAGTTTGATAACCTTTTTGAGTTGCTAGGATGTCCTGCAGAGTTGCAAGTAGATCAAGCTGCTTACTATTTGAGAGGAAAAGCGGGTTTGTGGTGGAATCGTAGTAAGGAAGTCTTAAGGGAAGCTTGGAGGGAGAGTGATGAACCTTTTATCACTTGGAAGGGTTTCAAGGAGACTATGAGGAGTGTATTTGTACCGGAACATATTAGGAGTAAGATGAGAGCTGAATTTGATTCTTTCAAGATGACTGATGAAATGACGGTGGAGAGCTATCATAATAGGTTCATGGAATTAGCAGAATATGTGTCTGATTTGAACTTTAGTGAGGAGATGCTAGCATTAAGGTTTGAAAAGGGATTAACAACCACTATTAAGAAGAGGCTTGCAGCTGGTCAGCCAAGTACCATGGATGATGTTTATCAGCGAGCTGGGCATGCCGAGAGGATTGCTGATATGTTAAAGGAGGAAAAGAAAGAGAAGGGAGAGAAAAGAAAGAGTGAAATTCCTGGCGAGGGGCAGGGGAATAATAAGAAGCAAATCAATACTCAACCTAAACATTATTCAGCTGGGGGAAATAACCTTAGTGGGGGAGAGCGATCCAACGATACTCGGGGTCGAGTGTGAGTCGAGTCGAGTGTATCATTGTACCAAGTGTGGCAATAACCACCCGGGCAGGAGTTGTGAGGGGTACTTAGTGACATGTTTTGGATGTGGGAAAAGAGGTCATCGAGCGTATGAGTGTAGAGGCACGCAGAGGAGTGGCGATGGAGGGAGTAACCAAGGGCTGTATCAAACCCCAATATCAAGTATTGGAAGCAATAGGTATCCGGGACAATGGAGTACTCAGAGGAGCTACAACAATAGGCAAGGCAATGGGGGCAAACAGAGTAATGGTGGAAAGACTTTTGGTATAGCTAGTACAGTACAAGGGAATGAGGAGAAGGGTAACTAGTTTATTGAGTGGATTAGAGTCTTATAATTTATATAAGTATTTAAGTTGTCAGTAGTTTAATAAAGTAATAGTAATTCCGAAACTTCGGGACGAAGTTTATTTTAGGGGGGTAGAATGTGACTCCTCCTGTTTTAAGTTTATTTTGTGATACATTTTCATGTTTTGAATTAGTTTTGTGATACGATTTGATAAGTATGATATGGTTTGATAATGATTAAGTAAGTTAATTATATTGCAATGATCATCAGTTGGAATGAGGCTCAGTTGTGCGGATGTTTATAAATGTTGTGTTAGTAGTTATGGGTGAACTTCGGGACGAAGTTCATTTTAAGGGGGAAAGACTGTAATACCCCGTATTTTTAACATAAAACAAATAATTATTTAGATAAACATTATTAATAGAATTAGTTGGTGGAAATCGTATGGTGTAATAATAAGTTAATATTTAGTTGATATAGTGATAAAACAGGAGACGATAACGATATTACGGAAATTATAATATTACTACACTACGTAAAAAATAAGATATACTTAATATTATAATAACTAATATTAATACTAATAAAAAAATAGTCAAACCCTGCTACACTATTTAAACCCCATCTCCCTTCCCCATATTCCTATTCACCGTACAAGAAAAGAAAACAAAAGGACAAGACCTAAAGAGATCGCACGCCGTTGTCTTGTGCGCCACCACTTGTGTATCCACCGTCTTCATCTTCTTTTACATCGGCTTTCCTTCTTCGCTCTCAACCAAGGTACCCCGTTGCTACGCTTACCTGTTAAACGTTGTAGGTTACATAACTTATTAAATCGTTTAACGTCAAAATCAATAGTATAAATCATGTCTTAATCTGATGGGTAACATAATAGCTTTCGTTTTATGTCGTTTTGATGTCGGGTTTGGGAAGAGTTTCAAGGTGGGTATTTAGGATGAATTAGGGTCGTATGGAGTTCTTATAGGACAGTTTTAGGGCGTTTAAAGGTCGAGAAGTGGCTATGACAGTGGCGGTAATACGCAGTAGTAATACTTTGTTTCGGGTCGTTGCTGTGAAAATTTTATCGAGGTTGTGTGTTAAACAAGTTTAGTCGGATGCCGAGTCATATATCAGAGATTCTTATGGTTGTCAAGAGTAGGTCGGTCGTATTTATGGGTTGTTTCGGACCCTCGCGATAACGTCAGGTTGTGCCCTGTTTTAAGTCGTGTTTGCAAAAGAAGAGATGTAGTGGTGGTTGACGGGGTAGCTTTAGGGTTGTGTTGGTTGGTGTTGCTGTAGCTTACATTGTGACAGGTTAGGATTTGAAGTCGGAGAGCTTGGGTGGCCATAGTAGCGTATATGCGTGGTAAATGATGATTGATGGTCATAGGGTTGTTTTTCTTCTGTTGTGATCGTATATGGTAACAAATTCACATTGGAATAGTAATTAAATATAGTAGTTGTATAAGTAGTAGACTAGTAATAGTAGTATGGTAGTGGTAGTACGTACTAATAATATAGCAGTAGTAGTGTAGCAGCATAATAATAATAAGTTAATTAATTAATTTTTGGGGTAGAAGTATAATAAATTATACGAGTTCTATAATTGAAACCAATCGTAATTATGTGTACTATGTGAATTGTGTATTGTAGGCGGCGAGGTCATAGAGAATTTCTTATATACTATCTTGGTCGCGCTTTGTTATCTGTCCAGGTAGGGATCCTCTACTCAATCTTGTGTTTAATTAATAATTGTGTTGTTGGAAGTTGGGAATTCACATGATTATTATTGGATGCTGTTGTGATTAGTACCATTGCTATTGTTATTGACGTGGGAAAGAGATAAGCAATATTGGCCTTTGGGCTCCGTGAATAAAATAAGAATAATTGCCATTAAGTTGGTCCGAGTATGCCATTAAGTTGGTCCGAGTATGCCATTAAGTTGGTCCGTGATTGCCCTTAAGTTGGTCCGTGATTGCCGTTAATCGGTCCGTGAGGTAATGCCGTTAAATAACGGTCTGTGATTCTAATGCTTCTAGACGGTTTAAGTTTATTGAATGTGTTCTTAATGTTCTGATTATCCCTACTCAACCTCGTGGTTGACTGTGTATTCGTGAACACGTGTGATGAACCATAATGGGGAGCAGATTTGACAGGTACTTGAGTTAGCTGACTTGGGAGCATGGGATTGCGTGAGGACTTGACCGTGGCCTAGGCGTCTAGCTGACTTAATTAGTTCATCACAATTTAATTAATAGTCTATTCATTTTATTTTCGCTGCGAGTTTGTAATGATTATTGTTTCAGTTGGGTTTAATCATGTTGTAATAAAACCAGTTTAAGTTATTAAAGTACTTTGAATTGTTTTAATTTGTATCATTTACCTCGGGCAACCGAGATGGTAACAGTCCTATTTATTGGGAATGTCTTGCTAAAGGCTCCAAAATAAATGGGGGTGTTACAGCAACACCGCCACCAACAGCCACACCGCGGTGCGAAAATACCCGCATCACAACACTAAGTACCGTGCCCAGATCAACACCCGAGGTACCACAACCACACTGATAGACATCACAACTTACACAATCCCATAAACACTGACTCAATATAACACCTCGGACAAGAAAAACTTACTCAAGACTGCTTTACTAGACCACAACACCATATATCATACGGAACAACAGACAAGAATCTCAGGCATACCATCCATACCTTTTCACGGAATAAACATATATCATGAATACACATGCAAGTATAACCAGTCATGTCAGACCACCCAAACTATCACTTTTGGTCATCATTCCATTAAGTTACCGTATCCAACATATATTACAGAACATTTAGATAACAACATTATAACTATCACACCATACCGCTTCTCGTGAGGTCACAACCTCACACAAACATTTATATACATCCTAGACCCACAATCACATCGAACTAGTCAATCCTGATCACGTAAGTTACAACCTGATAAAAGTTACCTCTCACCCGAGCTTAACTCGTATACCCCTCATAACATATTCTCCCATTTGCATATCCATCACCCCCTGCCAATTGTAACCATTCCATTAATACTCAACTACTAACAACCGCCTCATATAACCACGTCTTA
This sequence comes from Silene latifolia, assembly GCF_048544455.1. Classification (NCBI taxonomy): domain Eukaryota; kingdom Viridiplantae; phylum Streptophyta; class Magnoliopsida; order Caryophyllales; family Caryophyllaceae; genus Silene; species Silene latifolia. Next base: position 10,934,082 of record NC_133538.1, on the reverse strand, counting down.
TACTCTCTCACAACCATACATATCAATCTGGTCTCTACAAAATCAACCTCTTTAGAATTGCTACCTTTTTAATATACCATCACCCTTAACCACTAGTCACAAACCATAACACTACCATTGTCCGGACATCAAACCTCTTACACTCATCTCTAAACATCACGATTTCTTTCCTATTTTTGGTTAACATCCCAAACAACGAACATCAAATCCATCAACAAAATTACCTCAACATTCTTCCCAACACTATCCTTAATGGTATCATCATCCAACTCTCCAGTCTCCACCAAAATCTCATATCATGCAGATCTTCTACCAACTTCTTACTTTCCTTAATTCCTTAAAACTCAAGATTAATCATGTTGTCCCGAAACGCCTATATAACCATTAACTAACATCCTCATGATTGGTATCACACATCTCGACGACTCCTTACCTCTATATCACATAACTCCGGTCAACATTTTCCTAGTTTTACTCCCCTCATTCTTTTCTTTTACACTCGACAAAATCAGTTAACCATAAAACTCCTTATTACTTCTTCCTAACTCTTTAGTGCTCCGATTACCTTCTCATTACTCCAAAACTCAAATCCCATTATTTCTTATCGATATCATCTCACTCTTTCTTACCATAAATATTCTCTTATTATGCTATCACTCACCCCTGCCACTAATCCATCCATAGAATCAACGTTTACTTGTTCAAACAATTGCATCTCCCTTTTTACATCTCTAGAAATCAAAATTCATTTTATACCGTTAATTGCCCAAGGAAATCACACATTAATTTCATATCTTGAA